>NC_052158.1:125845115-126504513 GCF_902713615.1 Scyliorhinus canicula | reverse complement strand
GGCTACTTTGCATGGCCAATCCACCTAACTTGCACTTCTTTGGACAGAAAATGAATTATGCCCGTGGCTTGCATGTTATTTGGCAAACTCATATTAAATGTTCACTGAAATTGAGATTGGACATTGTTAATGGTCAACAGATACGCGCGATGCTGCTAGATTGTTGAAAGAGTAAAAGGTCTCAGACTGATCACCATGACAAATCTATTGACTCTCTTGCAGTGAACATTCTGATCCTATACCCATCCGGGTAGCAGATTCCATCTTCATTGATGCTCAATAATCAGCAAAGCTGAGAATTTGCAAATTCATATGTCTAAAGAACATGCCGTTGATCCAAAATGATGAATCATAATTGCAATTTCCTCACCATCTTTGAACATTTCACACTGGAAACTATAATCTGCGCTCAAAGTTTATTTACTGAATATAGGCAGATTATTGTAGATTACCTCTTATTGTTTAACTTAGAAGCTAGTGAAAGACCTTGCTTGAAGTTGTCTAGAATATGCTGGACATTGAGAGAATTTAGACTAAGTATAATTTGCGAATCAAAGTTTCTGAGGATCTGAATGATACAACATTTCCTACCATCACAAAGAGAAGTATTTGTCACATTGGTGCCATATCCAGGATGGCAACTGCAATTGAAGCTTCCAATTGTATTGGTGCAGATTTGTTGACAGGTTGATGTGTTGGTTGCACATTCATTGATATCTGCAAAAAACATATATTTATTCCAGGCTCAGCTTGATTCAAGCTTGACCACTAATTTTCAATGTACATCACACATGGCCAGCACAGCCTTCAGAAATTTATGTTGTTCGATTCTTCTGTAATTCAACAGCAATACATTTGATGTTGAATTACCCACAAAAAGAGAGGTTGTTAACATTGTGCACAAATAAGTTTTACAGTATTATTTGACATGAGGGTTCCCATCTGCCCCACACAACGAACAATATTACAGTTGCCCATTAGAGTAACAGACAAAAATATTCTTTATTTGCAAATCCAATGTGCAAAGACCATTCCCATAATGAGAGATGGATTATCCTTTTAATAATCTACCTAGAATGATTGAGTTAACCCAATACAAACTGTTTCATTAACAATATGTTTAATTTCAATCATACATTCTTTTTTGGCAAGTCGTGTTGCTTGGTGCTCCACTGAAATTCAAATTCTGCATTTCTGACTGCAAATGAGTGAGTGAAGCGCAATAACGCAAGCCGTGCAGAAATGAGCAGTGGTCTCAGACAGATCACTGTGTCTAATATATCGATTTTCATTGCCAGCTATTCTGCCCGTGGCCTGATTAAACTAAAATAATCCAACTGCCACAGATTCTAAACAATACACATCCCAGACCAATGGCAAGTCCAGAAGGACAAAGCACATGCCATTGAACGGTAATTCGAAATCATAATTGTAATTTTCTGGCAGTCTATGAATTTACTACCATGGAAACTGCAATGTGCAATCAAAATATCATTAATGAGTATTGACAGATAATTAACTTTAACCTCTTTTTATTTAATTGTGAATCAATAGAAAGAGCATTTTGCAGGCTTCTAAAGTATGCTGGAAATTGAGAGTGTTTTAACTAAGTGTATTTTGCAATTCTAAACTTCTTGAGAATCTATTGTTTGATGATTTCCTACCATCACAAAGAGACGTGTTTGTCACATTCGTGCTAAATTCAGGATGGCAACTGCAATTGAAGCTTCCAATTGTATTGGTGCAAATTTGTAGACAGGTTGATGTATTGGTTGCACATTCATTGATATCTGCAAAAAACATATCCAGTTATTCCTTGTTTAGCTTGATTCAAATTTGACCACTAGTTAACCTCTTTTTGTTCAATGGTGAATCAGTAGAAAGAGAATTTTTGCAGCCGTCAAGACTATGTTGAACATTGAGATTGTTTTGACTAAGTGTATTTTGCAATTCAAAATGTCCTGAGAATCTATTGTTTGATGATTTCCTACCATCACAAAGGGAAGTGTTTGTCACATTGGTGCTAAATCCAGCATGGCAACTGCAATTGAAGCTTCCAATTGTATTGGTGCAGATTTGTTGACAGGTTGACGTGTTGGTTGAACATTCGTCGATATCTGCGGAAAAAATCCACTCATGAGTTTCTCAGGATCAATTGAAAACTTTGGGTACCTTTCAACTGACATTTGTTATTCATTCCAGACCCAGGTGAGCGTTACAAGCTCCAGGTTATGAGTGCTGGCCTATGGCACCATCAGTTCTGAGGCAGAAGGAACTAATTACGAAAGGCACAAGACCATTGGTCCATCTCTATTCTAAGAATCATACAGTTTAAAGTGCAGAGGGATGCCATTCACCCCATTGAGTCTGAGCCAGCCCTGAGTCAGAGCACCCTATCCAAGCCCATGCCTCGGCCCTATCCCAGTAACCCAGTAACACCACCTAACCTTTTCGACACTGTGGGGCTACTTTGCATGGCCAATCCACCTAACTTGCACTTCTTTGGACAGAAAATGAATTATGCCCGTGGCTTGCATGTTATTTGGCAAACTCATATTAAATGTTCACTGAAATTGAGATTGGACATTGTTAATGGTCAACAGATACGCGCGATGCTGCTAGATTGTTGAAAGAGTAAAAGGTCTCAGACTGATCACCATGACAAATCTATTGACTCTCTTGCAGTGAACATTCTGATCCTATACCCATCCGGGTAGCAGATTCCATCTTCATTGATGCTCAATAATCAGCAAAGCTGAGAATTTGCAAATTCATATGTCTAAAGAACATGCCGTTGATCCAAAATGATGAATCATAATTGCAATTTCCTCACCATCTTTGAACATTTCACACTGGAAACTATAATCTGCGCTCAAAGTTTATTTACTGAATATAGGCAGATTCTTGTAGATTACCTCTTATTGTTTAACTTAGAAGCTAGTGAAAGACCTTGCTTGAAGTTGTCTAGAATATGCTGGACATTGAGAGAATTTAGACTAAGTATAATTTGCGAATCAAAGTTTCTGAGGTCTGAATGATACAACATTTCCTACCATCACAAAGAGAAGTATTTGTCACATTGGTGCCATATCCAGGATGGCAACTGCAATTGAAGCTTCCAATTGTATTGGTGCAGATTTGTTGACAGGTTGATGTGTTGGTTGCACATTCATTGATATCTGCAAAAAACATATATTTATTCCAGGCTCAGCTTGATTCAAGCTTGACCACTAATTTTCAATGTACATCACACATGGCCAGCACAGCCTTCAGAAATTTATGTTGTTCGATTCTTCTGTAATTCAACAGCAATACATTTGATGTTGAATTACCCACAAAAAGAGAGGTTGTTAACATTGTGCACAAATAAGTTTTACATATTATTTGACATGAGGGTTCCCATCTGCCCCACACAACGAACAATATTACAGTTGCCCATTAGAGTAACAGACAAAAATATTCTTTATTCGCAAATCCAATGTGCAAAGACCATTCCCATAATGAGAGATGGATTATCCTTTTAATAATCTACCTAGAATGATTGAGTTAACCCAATACAAACTGTTTCATTAACAATATGTTTAATTTCAATCATACATTCTTTTTTGGCAAGTCGTGTTGCTTGGTGCTCCACTGAAATTCAAATTCTGCATTTCTGACTGCAAATGAGTGAGTGAAGCGCAATAACGCAAGCCGTGCAGAAATGAGCAGTGGTCTCAGACAGATCACTGTGTCTAATATATCGATTTTCATTGCCAGCTATTCTGCCCGTGGCCTGATTAAACTAAAATAATCCAACTGCCACAGATTCTAAACAATACACATCCCAGACCAATGGCAAGTCCAGAAGGACAAAACACATGCCATTGAACGGTAATTCGAAATCATAATTGTAATTTTCTGGCAGTCTATGAATTTACTACCATGGAAACTGCAATGTGCAATCAAAATATCATTAATGAGTATTGACAGATAATTAACTTTAACCTCTTTTTATTTAATTGTGAATCAATAGAAAGAGCATTTTGCAGGCTTCTAAAGTATGCTGGAAATTGAGAGTGTTTTAACTAAGTGTATTTTGCAATTCTAAACTTCTTGAGAATCTATTGTTTGATGATTTCCTACCATCACAAAGAGACGTGTTTGTCACATTCGTGCTAAATTCAGGATGGCAACTGCAATTGAAGCTTCCAATTGTATTGGTGCAAATTTGTAGACAGGTTGATGTATTGGTTGCACATTCATTGATATCTGCAAAAAACATATCCAGTTATTCCTTGTTTAGCTTGATTCAAATTTGACCACTAGTTAACCTCTTTTTGTTCAATGGTGAATCAGTAGAAAGAGAATTTTTGCAGCCGTCAAGACTATGTTGAACATTGAGATTGTTTTGACTAAGTGTATTTTGCAATTCAAAATGTCCTGAGAATCTATTGTTTGATGATTTCCTACCATCACAAAGGGAAGTGTTTGTCACATTGGTGCTAAATCCAGCATGGCAACTGCAATTGAAGCTTCCAATTGTATTGGTGCAGATTTGTTGACAGGTTGACGTGTTGGTTGAACATTCGTCGATATCTGCGGAAAAAATCCACTCATGAGTTTCTCAGGATCAATTGAAAACTTTGGGTACCTTTCAACTGACATTTGTTATTCATTCCAGACCCAGGTGAGCGTTACAAGCTCCAGGTTATGAGTGCTGGCCTATGGCACCATCAGTTCTGAGGCAGAAGGAACTAATTACGAAAGGCACAAGACCATTGGTCCATCTCTATTCTAAGAATCATACAGTTTAAAGTGCAGAGGATGCCATTCACCCCATTGAGTCTGAGCCAGCCCTGAGTCAGAGCACCCTATCCAAGCCCATGCCTCGGCCCTATCCCAGTAACCCAGTAACACCACCTAACCTTTTCGACACTGTGGGGCTACTTTGCATGGCCAATCCACCTAACTTGCACTTCTTTGGACAGAAAATGAATTATGCCCGTGGCTTGCATGTTATTTGGCAAACTCATATTAAATGTTCACTGAAATTGAGATTGGACATTGTTAATGGATCAACAGATACGCGCGATGCTGCTAGATTGTTGAAAGAGTAAAAGGTCTCAGACTGATCACCATGACAAATCTATTGACTCTCTTGCAGTGAACATTCTGATCCTATACCCATCCGGGTAGCAGATTCCATCTTCATTGATGCTCAATAATCAGCAAAGCTGAGAATTTGCAAATTCATATGTCTAAAGAACATGCCGTTGATCCAAAATGATGAATCATAATTGCAATTTCCTCACCATCTTTGAACATTTCACACTGGAAACTATAATCTGCGCTCAAAGTTTATTTACTGAATATAGGCAGATTCTTGTAGATAACCTCTTATTGTTTCACTTAGAAGCTAGTGAAAGACCTTGCTTGTAGCTGTCTAGAATATGCTGGACATTGAGAGAATTTAGACTAAGTATAATTTGCGAATCAAAGTTTCTGAGGATCTGAATGATACAACATTTCCTACCATCACAAAGAGAAGTATTTGTCACATTGGTGCCATATCCAGGATGGCAACTGCAATTGAAGCTTCCAATTGTATTGGTGCAGATTTGTTGACAGGTTGATGTGTTGGTTGCACATTCATTGATATCTGCAAAAAACATATATTTATTCCAGGCTCAGCTTGATTCAAGCTTGACCACTAATTTTCAATGTACATCACACATGGCCAGCACAGCCTTCAGAAATTTATGTTGTTCGATTCTTCTGTAATTCAACAGCAATACATTTGATGTTGAATTACCCACAAAAAGAGAGGTTGTTAACATTGTGCACAAATAAGTTTTACAGTATTATTTGACATGAGGGTTCCCATCTGCCCCCCACAACAAACAATATTACAGTTGCCCATTAGAGTAACAGACAAAAATATTCTTTATTCGCAAATCCAATGTGCAAAGACCATTCCCATAATGAGAGATGGATTATCCTTTTAATAATCTACCTAGAATGATTGAGTTAACCCAATACAAACTGTTTCATTAACAATATGTTTAATTTCAATCATACATTCTTTTTTGGCAAGTCGTGTTGCTTGGTGCTCCACTGAAATTCAAATTCTGCATTTCTGACTGCAAATGAGTGAGTGAAGCGCAATAACGCAAGCCGTGCAGAAATGAGCAGTGGTCTCAGACAGATCACTGTGTCTAATATATCGATTTTCATTGCCAGCTATTCTGCCCGTGGCCTGATTAAACTAAAATAATCCAACTGCCACAGATTCTAAACAATACACATCCCAGACCAATGGCAAGTCCAGAAGGACAAAGCACATGCCATTGAACGGTAATTCGAAATCATAATTGTAATTTTCTGGCAGTCTATGAATTTACTACAATGGAAACTGCAATGTGCAATCAAAATATCATTAATGCGTATTGACAGATAATTAACTTTACCCTCTTTTTGTTTAATTGTGAATCAATAGAAAGAGCATTTTGGCAGGCGTCTAAAATATGCTGGAAATTGAGAGTGTTTTAACTAAGTGTATTTTGCAATTCTAAACTTCTTGAGAATCTATTGTTTGATGATTTCCTACCATCACAAAGAGACGTGTTTGTCACATTCGTGCTAAATTCAGGATGGCAACTGCAATTGAAGCTTCCAATTGTATTGGTGCAAATTTGTTGACAGGTTGATGTATTGGTTGCACATTCATTGATATCTGCAAAAAACATATCCAGTTATTCCTTGTTTAGCTTGATTCAAATTTGACCACTAGTTAACCTCTTTTTGTTTAATGGTGAATCAATAGAAAGAGAATTTTTGCAGCCGTCAAGACTATGTTGAACATTGAGATTGTTTTGACTAAGTGTATTTTGCAATTCAAAATGTCCTGAGAATCTATTGTTTGATGATTTCCTACCATCACAAAGTGAAGTGTTTGTCACATTGGTGCTATATCCAGCATGGCAACTGCAATTGAAGCTTCCAATTGTATTGGTGCAGATTTGTTGACAGGTTGACGTGTTGGTTGAACATTCATCGATATCTGCGGAAAAAGTCCTTTCATGAGTTTCTCAGGGTCATTTCTAAGAATCATACAATTCACAGTGCAGAAGAATGCCATTCAGCAGATCTAGTCTGAGCCAGCCCTTAGAAGGTACACCCTATCCAGAAAGTCAATTCATGAGTGTCTCAGGATCAATTTTAGACTGAGGAGAACTTGCAACTGACATTTTGTTATTCATACCAGGCCCAGGTAAGGCTCACAAGGAAAAAATATATATGCAGTTTTTCCTTGTTCAGCTTGATTCACATGTGACCACTCATTTTTACATCACGCACGTCCAGCACATCCTTCAGAAATCTATCGTGTTAGATTCTTCTGTTATTCAATGACAAATATAGTTGCTTTCGCATTTCCCACAAAAAGAGAGTTTGGTTGCATTGTTCCCAAATAATCTTTACGGTTTTCTTTTCTATGAGGCTTTCCATCTGCCCTCCATATCCCACGAAGTTGCAGTTGCCCTTCAGAGTAAGGGACAAAAATTTTCATTATTGGCAAATCCATTGTGCAAAGACCATGGGTGTGATTCTCCGCTCACCACGCCGGGTAGGAGGATCGCGGGAGGGCCCCCCGAAAAATTTCACGACCCCCTGGCGCCTCCCGCGATTCTCCCAGCCCCCGCTTGGAAGAATCGCCGCTCGCCGTTTTTTATGGCGACCGGCGATTCTCCGACCCGGGTGGGCTGAGCGGCCTACCGTTCATGACCATTTCACGACTGTGGCAACCACACCTGGTCGCTGCCGTCGTGAAATCGCCGTGAGATGCCCGTTTTGGGGCTTGTAGGGAGCCTGGTGGGGAATGAGCACCACGACTGTGCTCGGGAGGGGATAGGCCCGCGATCAGTGCCCACCGATCATCTGGCCGGCGTCTCAATCGGACGCACTATTTCCCCTCCACCGCCCCGCAAGATCAAGCCGCCATGGGGCGGCTGAGGGGAAAGACGGCCACCACGCATGCGCGGGTTCGAGCTGTCAGCCGTCGTGATGTCAGCCGCGCATGCGCGGGTTCGAGCCGGCCAACCTGCGGATACGCGGCTGACGTCACATCGGCGCGGCCATCGCGTCACTCCCGGTGCGCCGCCCGGCGGCCAAGAGTTACGGAGCGCCGTTCCTTGCCCCGCCGGGAGGGGAGAATAGGGGGCGAGGAGCGGCCTCCAAGGCCTTCGTGAAACTCGGCCGAGTTCACAACGGCCCTCCCGATTTTTCCCGGGAGCGGAGAATTCTGCCCCATGCCCATAATGAGAGATAGATTATCATTTTAATACTATCCCAGAATGGTTCAGTTACCCAAATACAAATTGTTTCATTAACAATATGTTTAATTTCAAACATTTTGACAAGTCATATTTCTTGGTGCTCCATTGAAATTCAAATTCTGTATTTCTTACTACAAAAGATTGAGAGAAGCGCAATAACGCAAGCTATGCAGAAATGAGCAGTGGTCTCAGACAGATCACTGTGTCTATTATATCGATTTTCATTGCCAGCTGTTCTGCTCCTGTCCTGATTAAGTTACAATAATACAACTCCCACTGATTCTAAACAATAAGCATCCCCAAAATTTGTCAAGTCCAGAAGGACAAAGGGCATGACATTGATCAGAAATTCTGAATCATAATTGTAATTTGCTGGCAGTCTATGAATTTACCACAATGGAAACTACAATGTGCAATCAAAATATCATTAATGCATATCGGTCGATAATTGACATTAGGTTCTTGTTTTAATGGTGAAACAATAGAAAGTGAATTTTAGCAGCTGTCTAGAATAGGGCATTGAGCAGCTGTCTAGAATAGGGCATTGAGAGTGTTTTGACTTTGTATATTTATCAAATCAAACGTTTCTGAGAAGCTGAATGATTGAAGATTTCCTACCATCACAAAGGGACGTGTTTGTCACATTGGTGCGAAATCCAGGATGGCAACTGCAATTGAAGCTTCCAATTGTATTGGTGCAGATTTGTTGACAGGTTGACGTGTTGCTTGCACATTCGTCGATATCTGTGGAAAAAAAGTCCAGTTATGAGTGTCTTAGGGTCAATTTTAAACCTAGGGGAACTTGCAACTGGCATTTTGGTATTCATACCAGACCCAGGTAAGGCTCACAACCACCTGGTTATGAGTCTTGGCCAGTGGCAGCACCATTCATTTCCAATGCTGATCGGAAGGGAACTATTAATAAAAGGCACAAGGGTCATTTGTCCACCACAATTCTCAGAAAAGGATTTGTGTTTCATTGTTCGTATTTTTTTGGCCTGCTCATATTCAATTTTCACTGAAATTGAAATTAGACACTCTTACTGATCAACGGAAGTGTGCGATGCTGTGTTGAAATGAGCAGAGGTCTCGGACTGATAACTATGACAAATTTATCGATTCTCTTGCAGTGAACATTAAGATCCTTCCCCGATCAGGGTACCACATTCCATCCACATTGATGCTCAATAACCTCTTGTTGTTTTACTGAGAAGCAACAGAAAGACCTGGGGCTAGATTCTTCGTTCCTGAGACCAAGTGTTGACGTCAGCTCAGGATTCGTGGAATTCCATGACAGCAAAACTGGTGCTGCACCTGGACCAATTCAGCGATTGTTAAGGGGCTAGCTGCAGTGCCACTGGGACACTCAGGAGGTTGACAAGCTGCAGCCGCGTAGGCATACTTCATACAGTGTAGAAGGAGGCCATTCGGCCCATCGGGTCTGCACCGGCTCTTAGAAAGAGCACCCTACCTGAGCCCACACCTCTGCTCTATCCCTGTAACCCAGTAACACTAAATGCAATTTAGCATGGCTAATTCACCTAACCTGCACATCTTTGGACTGTGGGAGGAAACCGGAACACCCGGAGGAGACCAGGGGAGAACATGGCCTCACAGACAGTGACATAAGCCGGGACGCGAAACTGGGGCCCTGGAGCTGTGAAGCAACTGTACTAACCACTGTGCTACCATGGTGCCCACACATATCAGCCCAGCCAACAAGATGGTAGTGAGGAGAGCAACTCCACAGCAGGATGCTGAGTTGGAGACCCTCCTGGACGCTGTGGAGGAGAGGCGGGCGACACAATACCATGGCCCGGAAGGAAGCTGCCAGTTGCCGTCGTCTGCCATGCCTCACCGCAGATAGCAGATGGGCAATACCATCCGGAACGGCATGCAATGCCGGAAGAAACTGCACAACCTCCACAGGGCAACCAGAGTGAGTAGGCCATACTGTGCCCCTGGCACTAACCCCTGTCCCAAACTCTCATGACCCCATCCCCCAACACCACCACGCCCACAACACCTTCACCCCCACCCTCACCCCCACACCATCCTCACCACCACCGTTAACCCACCCTCATCACCACCCTCACCTCCACCCCCACCCTCACCACCACCCCACACCACCACTCTCACCCCACCCTCATCACCACCCCCACAACACCCTCAACCCCACCCTCACCACCCCACACCACCACCCTCAACCCTACCCTCACCACCCCACACCACCACACTCACCCCACCCTCATCACCACCCCCACAACACCCTCAACCCCACCCTCACCACCACCCCACACCACCACCCTCACCCCACCCTCACTACCACCCCACACCACCACTCTCACCCCACCCTCATCACCATCCCCACAACACCCTCAACCCCACCCTCACCACCACCCCACACCACCACTCTCATCCCACCCTCATCACCACCCCCACAACACCCTCACCCCCACCCTCACCACCACCCACACCATCCCCACACCATCCTCATCATCACCCTCACCTCCAGCCTCACCAACACGCTCACCTCCACCGTCACCACCACCCTCAACTACACCCTCACCCTCAGTCCCACCCTCATCCTCCTCACCACCCTCCACGCCACCCTCAACCACACCCTCAATCCCACCCTCATCCTTTCCACCACCCCCCACACCACCCTCAACTACACCCTCACCCTCAATCCCACCCTCATCATCACCCCCCACAGCACCCTCAACATCACCCTCACCTCCACCCTCACACCACCCCCTCAGCATACCCCCCACACCACCACTCCAACACCCTCACCCCCACCCTCACGCCCCAAAACACCATCCCACACCACCCTCACCCCACCCTTATCACCACCCTCACCTTCACCCTCACCACTGCCCTCAACACCCACCACACTACCACCTACACACCATCCCATTCCACCCTCACCACCATACTCCACACCATCCTTCACTCTCACCCCCACCCTCACCCCCACACACCACACTTACCCTCAATACCACCCTCACCATCACACTTACACTCAATCCCACCCTCATCCTCGCCAGAACCCTCACCCCCCACCCTCACTCCTACTCCACTCCACTCAGAGCAGCTCGGACGGCAGCCCTCGACCCGAGATTTTGGACACCCCTGGAGCTCGGGGCCAATTTTGACACAGATTTCCCCTCACAGCTGTCTCCAACACCCTCCACCATCCCAGAGACACTCACCTCGGTTGGGCTCCTAGGATACTCTCAGGTGCGAACAACACAGAGCATCAGGTGGAGGTAGGAACACCCAAGGGGATGGACGGTTGGAGGGTGAGCTACCCCAGGAAATAGCTGCCGTCCAGAGGGTTTTGGGATTCTGGAACAGACGGTCCCATCGGTTGTGGAGATGCAGTCACAGAGCCAGGGACTACATGAGGGGTTATCAGCGAGCATCCAGCACCTGCATGTGCAGTTGGGGGAGTCCAACTGCATACAGGAGCACGAGGTGCTGCCGACCATGCATGCCACCCCGGCCAACACCACACGGATGGCATCCGTGGTGAAGGTATTGGGGCGAGGGATTAGGCTATGCATCAGCATGTCCAAAGCCTGGGGCACTCTGTGCAGGCACTGTCTGAGGCTTAGGACAGGGTTGCAAAGTAACAGGTGATACTGCCTTGGTGGTGGTTGGAATGGAGCCCCCGATGATTGTGCGCGGATGAATGTCGGTGATATTTCATCCTGGTGAGGACCCTCCGCTGATTGTCTTTGGGGTGAGTCTCGGTTATTATCGGGCTGGGGGGAACCACTGATGAGTTTCCAGGACAGGGCGGGGGAGAGTGAAACTTGAGTTCTGATCAGGCCGCCCTTTAATGATGGCGCCCCGATCTCTATAGAGCCGGATGCCGACTCCGTTAGGCCCCACCCCTGCAGTGGGACAGTGTAAACCATACCCACTCACTTATTTTCTAAGAGACTCGAGATCTGTAGAGAAAACTTTGTGCAACTGACAAGCTTCAGGACAGTTTTCAGTCTGAGCTGCCATTTTGAAAAATAAAATTCGATCCCTAATATTTATTCAAGATGTCTTTGCGATTTTGCAGTTTCAAAATCTTGTTAGTTCATTTGTGATGCTGAGACAACAAATTAATAGTTTTAAATTCAATCAGGGGGTGAAATACTCCCATCTGGGTTTGCTTGGTAAGGCGCGGTGGGTTTGTATGTGGTGATGAAGGGTTTCGATGGTCAGTGGTGGGGGGATGGGCTAGCTGGTGGCTTGTGGGGGGGGGGGGGGGTTGTCGGGGGGGGGGGGGGGAGGGGGGGAATGGCATTGTTACCCAGGAATTTGAAGTGGTTTTCATACTTTTCTAATTTTTCCTGTGTAATTATTCTGCTCAGAGAATCGGAACCAACTGCAACATTCGATTAAAATCAAACATTCAGAGGATTGCAGGAGCAAGGCAATTGTCCAATGGAAATTTAAACATTCCCAGAAATTCACATACAATGGTTTTCTGGGAACTTCTGGGGAACCCCATTGCATATTCTGAGGTACCTTCAAGTATAACACTCTGGACATCTGGGGCGATAAAGCTAAAAGTATCACTTGAGTCTTTATCCTCACACACCTCCACACACTCCCAATGCCTTTTTATGCCAACTCATGCCATCTCATACCTTTCCATCCATTCCCAGTTAACTCTTTATACTGTTCATGCTAGTCTATTTCCCTCCATCCATCCACAAATTCCACTCCCATTCTACATGCCAAACTATGCACTTCAATGCCCATTTACCCAGTACAAACCCTGTACAGAACCAATAAACCCTATAATATCAATACCATGTGTCAAAACACTTTTAACCAAGTCATTCATTCAGAACTTTCTTTAAAAAACCCTTTTTCTGCACCCCAAAAATGTGTCAAACAACTAGAAAGTGCAAGTAATTGATACCTTTGTTCCTTGCATCAATAAACACTGAGCAATGAAGAAATAGATCTCAGAGACATAGCTGTCAATCAAGCAATATTTTTCATTGAGTGCAGCTGTTTCAACAGACTAATGGGTGTCTGATCTTTCAGCCATACCACAATATGCATTCTGGATTTCTAAAAAATACTAATAATGAGACGATCAGACCTCATTGTTATTCCTGGGTAAATCTGATAGCAATCACTGGCATGAACAACTAAATTGAAAACGCCAGGCTCTTCTATCAAATATAACCTACTCTTCAGAAAATATGCTCTTGCATTTTTCACAGATAGAATCAACATAAGAATAACTAGTTTGTTGTGAACATCACCTAATTACCACTTTTCACAGTCCAAAACCCCTGATAAAGCTAATCCGCGTTCAGTCACGCGTAACGAGACATTTACTGCCAGTTACCTGCCAGGAGCTGAAAAACTAATTTTACAAGCATGGAGACTCATTCTCCCAAAAGAACATTTTGAAAACTGAGACTGGAATTGAGGACATTTGTCTCCAGAGGCTGAGAAACATTGTCGACATTATTTGCTGCACTGTGAGCAACAAATTGCTGCTGGAGACAGGTTCACAACTAAACCTCTTTGTTGATCGGAACAGTTGTTGCAATTGTCATGTAATGGTCATGAATGGTGAAGAGCTGCTACCTGTATAAGTTGTTACTGAAGTGACTAAAGATACATTTTGGGGCTGTGATGCAGTCATTTATGTTTTGCGGAACTAAATGATTTCCTTTGTTGCAATGCTTGGTGTGACTGTCAGAAAAAATAGATGAAGAAGTGGGCAGCACGGTAGCATAGTGGTTAGCATAAATGCTTCACAGCTCCAGGGTCCCAGGTTCGATTCCCGGCTGGGTCACTGTCTGTGCGGAGTCTGCACGTCCTCCCCGTGTGTGCGTGGGTTTCCTCCGGGTGCTCCGGTTTCCTCCCACAGTCCAAAGATGTGCGGGTTAGGTGAATTGGCCATGCTAAATTGCCCATAGTGTCCTAAAAAGTAAGGTTAAGGGGGGGATTGTTGGGTTACGGGTATAGGGGAGATACGTGGGTTTGAGTAGGGTGATCATGGCTCGGCACAACATCGAGGGCCGAAGGGCCTGTTCTGTGCTGTACTGTTCTATGTTCTATGTTCTAAGTATGTGATACTGTAACTAAAGCCTTTTGGACTAGGCTTTTTTTTATGTGCCAGGAGGAGCTAGGCACATTTCAAACTGGCACCTTCACCAATAATGTTCCCATACAATATTGTTCTTCATTCTATGTTGACAATATTCATATGAGTGTACACTAAAAAATGTTTCTTATATTTCTGATCAAAGTCATCCAGCAATTGGTTTCTTTCCAGAACATGGCGTATAAAACACCTCACAATGACAATTTCCTCGCTTCTTACCTCCTGTTGTTGAACTGATTGCTGTTGTTATGGACTCACTTGTCGGTGGCTGAGTGGAACTCTCTATAGTTGTTGGTTCTGTTGTACTTGCTGTTATTATTGGGAGTATATATATTGAGGTTGTTATTGTTGACAGTACAGGTGTAGAAGATGTCTCAGCAGGAGTGCTTGTAGGATCAGTTGATGTAGCTGTAGAAATAAGATGAAACTTTAGTCGTTAAATATAAAATGAGCTTATTCTTACCTGTCCGACATAAATAACATGATGGTAATCCTGAAAATTGTGGGGGTGAGGTTCAACTTGTGATCGCTGTCAGAGGGAACGGGGACGCAGGTCGAAAACCCTGAGAGAATTGGAAAAGGTGATTCTCTCCGGAGAGATCGAATTTCCTGATTTTCCTCGCCACTCTCCGGCGACCAATGCTCCTGTGTTAGAGAATCACAAGGGACTCTGTGATCAGATTGAACTAATGTATCTGACCTTAAAGAGAAATGCCGAGCCGTAGGGAAATAGATGGATCGTGCAAAGACCTTCTTGTTCAAGAGACTTAATCGAGAAGAATTCCAGATGGAGGAAGAAGAACTAAAATGGACTAGGTTATTATACCTGTTTGTGTGTGTTGTTTTTTTGAAAATAAAAAGTATATTTACTGTCTGCATAATTTCTTAAAGGAAAGTGAAAAGGTGAGAAATGAAACCATCTTGAAGTTGATGGTTTATTTTATTTTCTTTGGGGGGAGGTGTCATGGGAATGTCACTTGAAGAAATGTCACTTGAAGAAATGTCACTTGAAGAAATATCAGAGTGTGGGTGGAGCTGAGCTCAGGCTCTGCTTTTTAGTTTCGCTTTAAGGAAAAGCTTGGGTGTGTCTGTGTTTTTTTTGGTTTCGTTTTAGTGTTGGAGCTGAAGCCAGCCAAAGAAGGTGTAATTTCGACCTCTCTGCAATCTAAAGACTATCCCTAGATCATTTGGTGATTTCCATTGTTGCAATGCTTGGTGTGACTGTCAGAAAAAATAGATGAAGAAGTATGTGATCTGTAACTAACGCCTTTTGGACGAGGCTCTCTGTAGAAATCGCATTTCCTGATTTTCCTCACCCCTCTCCGGCGACATCATGTTGGTCACACCCACAAAACGCAAGAACAGCATTTAAATGAATTATAATTTTTAATATTATTAACGGGACTCCCCACCACATGATCCCCCCCTCAGTGAACATTCATACCTCACTGACATTATGTCACATCAGCGAGATTTTCAACAACTTTGTAAATACGGGATTCAGTCGAGGGAATCCCTCCAGGGGCATAAATTCAAGTGTAGCCCTCGGGGAGTTGGGTGGGGTGGGAGAAATACATGCCTAGTCAGAGCCCTGGCACAAGCTGGCACTGTGTCGGGGCAGTTTCGGGGTGGGCACTTGCGTAGCCCCATTAGCGACAGGGGTTTCCATGTGTCTGATGGAGGTGGGGAGCAAGCAGTGAGGAGAGATCTTGCAGGCACAGTGGGGTAAACTGGCACTAAGGGGGAGGAACGCCGGTGATACGACCATGATGAAATGAAATGAAAGGAGGCTTCAAATGAAGTTACTGTGAAAAGCCCCTAGTCGCCACATTCCGGCGCCTGTTCGGTGAGGCTGTTACGGGAATTGAACCGTGCTGCTGGCGTGCCTTGGTCTGCTTTCAAAGCCAGCAATTTAGCCCTGTGCTAAACAGCCCCAGAAAAATCACTTATTGTCACGAGTAGGCTTCAAATGAAGTTACTATGAAAAGCCCCTAGTCGCCACATTCCGGGACCTGTTCAGGGAGGCTGAATTACGGGATTTACGGGAATCGATGGTGGTTAGGGTGGATTCCCCGATGATTTTCTAGGTGGGGGGAATGTCAGTGATATTTCATGCTGTTACAGAGCCTCCGATGATTGTCTGGAGCGACCCCCGAGTGATTGTCCGGCTGGGGGGAACCCCTGATGAGTGTCCGGGATGGGGTGGGGGAGAGTGAAACTTGAGTTCTGATCAGGCCGCCCTTTAATGATGGTGCCTCGATCTCTGTCGAGCCGGATGCCGACTCCATCAGGCCCCACCCCTGCAGGGGGACAGCGTAAACAAAGCGACTCATTTATTTCCTTTAACGGGACTGGAGAGAAAACTGGAGTCACTGATCCTGGGGCTAAGTAAATGGCGGAGTTCCGCCAGGTAGGACCACACGAGAACAACGCCGGCGGGTGTGGCCACGCCGAGAAACATGCCGTTGGCGGCGATTCTCCAGTTGCCGGAGATTCGGGGAACCGGCGTCGGACCGGCGTCGCATGATTTAAGCCCAATCCCCCCCCACACCCGGCGATTCTCCAACCCGGCGCGGGGTCGGGGAATCCCGCCCCTGATTTCTGCAACTGACAATCTTCACGACAGTTCTCAGTCTGAGCTGCCACTTTGAAAACAAATGGCTAGGATTCTCTGACCCCATGCCGAGTTGGAGAATTCCCGGGAGGACATGGGAATCGCACCCGCTGCCCCAACGCCGGCTTCCCGATTCTCCCCCGCCGATTCTCGGGCGCCACGGTATTCCCGCCGCGCCAGTCGGGGCCGTTGACAGTGGCCCCGTTGGCGATTCTCCGGGCCCCAATGGGCAGAATGGCCGCCGAGACCGGCAGTGTCCCGCCAGTGTGGATTACTCAGGTCCTACACGGCGGAACCTGGAAGGTGAGTCTGAGGGTGTTGTCCTGGGGGAGGGGGGGGGGGGGGGGGGATCCGACCCCGGGTGGTGCCCCCAAGGTGGCCTGGCCCGCGATTAGGGCTTGCCATTCGTCAGGTGTGCTGGTTCCACCATATTGCCCGGGGGCCGGCGCAGAAGAGGGAATCCCCGTGGATGCGCAGAAATACGCCGGTCGTTCCGCGCATGTGCAAACTCGCGCTGGCCATTCGCGCTAACTGGAGCTGCGGGGACCACTCCGGCGCCGACCTAGCCCCCTGGGAAGGGGAGAATTCCTCACTTTCGGGACCGGTTAACGGCAGAATGGTTGGCACCGGTTTTCATGCCAGCTTGGGAACATAGCCCCATTATTAGAGGATCCCACCCATGATAAATTCCACCCGTAATGTTTCATTCAGGATTTCTTTGTGTTTTTGCAGTTTGAAAACCTTCTGAGTTCCTCTGTGATGATCAGGCAACAAATTGGGCGGGATTCTCCGAACCCCCCCGCCGGGCCGGATAATCGCTGGGGGAGGCGGTGTGAAGCGCACCCCGCCGCCCTGACACCGGCTGCTGATCTTCCGGCGGTGGTGGGACTCGCGCTGCGCCGGTCAAGGACTGTTGGCAGCCCCCCCCTCCCCCCGGGCAATTCTCCGGCCCGCAATGCCCGTTTTCTGCGGGTCCCACTGGCGTAAAATACACCAGGTCCGTACTGGCGGGACTTGGCTCTGCGGGCGGCCTGCGGGGTCCTTGAGGTGGTGCAGGGAGATCTGGCCCTTGATGCATCAAGGGGTTCCGCGCCATATTCCATGATGGGACTCGAGCACAGTGGCCAGCAATGCTAGCTTCACAGCGCCAGGCACCCCGGACTGATTCTGGTTTTGGGTGACTGCGTTGAGTTTTCACGTTTTTCCCGGGCGGGATTCTCTGACTGCTCAACGCGGGCCACCCCCCCCGGCGATTCTCCGCACTCGATGTGCCGAATGCTGGTCGAGTTCAGCCGAGTCCCGGCGGCGCCGTTCGCATGAGGTCCTACGCGGCGGGACTTCAGCCTTCATGCTGCATGGACCATCCTGATTAGGGGAGGGGGGATCCAAATCCGGGGGGCCTCCATGGTGGCCTGGCTCGGGATTGGGGCCTATCCTTCAGCGGGCGGGTTTACCCCGGGGCCGGACTATGTTCCCCCACGCTGGGCCCCTGTAGGGCTCCGCCATGTTGCCCGGGGGCCAGTGCAGAGAAGGAAACCCACGCGCATGCGCGACCTCGCACCGGTCGTGCTCGAGCCCGTATCGGCAGCTGGAGCAGTGTGAGGCTCTCCAGTGAAGTGCTGGCCCCCTGTGCGCCGCAGGATCGCTGATCCTAGGGGCCAGATAACACCGTCATAAAGTGCTCCAGCATTTGCGACAGCGTCAACACTTAATAGAACAGTACAGCACAGAACAGGCCCTTCGGCCCTCGATGTTGTGCCGAGCAATGATCACCCTACTCAAACCCACGTATCCACCCTATACCCGTAACCCAACAACCCTCCCCTTAACCTTACTTTTTAGGACACTACGGGCAATTTAGCCTGGCCAATCCACCTAACCCGCACATCTTTGGACTGTGGGAGGAAACCGGAGCACCCGGAGGAAACCCACGCACACACGGGGAGGACGTGCAGACTCCGCACAGACAGTGACCCAGCCGGGAACCGAACCTGGGACCCTGGAGGTGTGAAGCATTTATGCTAACCACCATGCTACCGTGCTGCCCGAGGCACTTAGCCCCAGGATCGGAGAATCCCGTCCCCTGTGTCTGTGTGGCGTTCCTTCAGGTGCTCCATCTTCTTCGCACTGTCCAGAGATATGAGGGTTTGGTGGATTGGCCACGGTAAATTGACCCTTGGTGCCCAAAGATGTGCAGGTTAGGTACAGTTACCAGGGTAAGGTGGAGGAGTGGGCATAGATCGAGTCTTCTTTCAGAGGGTCAGTGCAGACTCGATGAGGAGAATGGCCTCCTTCCACACTGTTTGGATTCTATGGTTCTGTGATGGCGCGTAGACTGCTGTTGTATCAGGGCACCATATTAAAAATGTGCCCAATATCAATGATCCATTATTGAGGAAAGAAGGTGGAAGGTCTGAAAATGAGATGGTCTCCATGCGAAAACAGATGGATATGCAAGAATATTCTGAGCAAGGAAGATTTGCCTCCTCCAGGAAGCCAAATCTGTCAAATTCAAATGAAGCTACTTCCCCCACCCACTGCTGTGGTAGTTCTGAGGGCCTGGTTGCCAGTGGCCTCCATTCTACACACCAGAGGAAGCCCCATGCATTCTTTCCTGGGGCTCCATCACCAGCAAGATGTGTCCTTGGACTGGTTTCCGACAGCTAACAACTTCAGTGTAGATCAGTGCAGAAGCATTTTAACCCCTTCAGCACTTAATGGATAACTAGAGGTTCAAAACTAATTCAGAAATATTGTCCAAAACTACACCCTTGCATTATTTAGATGTCCTCAGAGGTTGACCAGCACTCCAAAGATGCACCCTCCACCAGCGCAGGTACACACACATTGATGGGCACAGCAGTAAGGATAGATAGGTTGTCACATGGTGAGAACACATCAGAGCAGGAACAGGAGCAGAGTTTGTAGGTGGAGAGAGCAGTGGAGGTTCCCTGTCAAATCCAAACTCTGCTCACCTGCACCTAGGTGCTGAGCCTCAAGCTTAACCACAAACAGGGAATTTAAGGAGAAGCAATGGGAAAAGTTCACACATTTCCAGAGACAGTGCACACCCCTAGAAAGAGATTGATGGGAGTCCCAGCATGAGAGGTATGAGTCTCAGAAGTTTGTACTGATATTTATTTCATGAAGAGAGTTACCAGTTGCATGCAGAATCAGACCTGGCAGCCCACAAGGTCACATTAGCCCTGATCAATGGCTTCCACACTCTGTATCCTTGTATGCAATGAGCAAAGCCTCATCCTGATGGCCCAACGGTGAGCAGCCAACTGCTCTTCCACTCTAAACTGTCTGGGAAGTTTAAATGCACCCTGAGAGGAATGATAGGCAAAAGAAATGATGGGACACCTCTCAAGTCGCAACCACTTCTCAGCTCTTGACACACCCCATCTCACATCCCAGACTGCATGATCCATGCTGCCTTCTGCTTCATGGCTGAATCTGTCACTGTCAAGGTGCATGTAGGGCCCCGTCTTCTCAATCTTGCCCCTCACCTGAGGTGTGGTGATCCTCAGTTTAAATCATCACCAGTCAGCTCTCCCCTTCAAAGGGGAAAGCAGCCTATGGTCATCTGGGACTATGGCGACTTTATTTACCTACTTACTTGCAGGTAGGGCAGTATTTAGAGAACCCTCATGGACTGCACAATACAGAAAGCATTGGCCACAAGCATTTGTGTCAGAGCTGGGGAACAAATGCAACTGAAGTCACAGAGGAACATAGGAACATAAGAATTAGGAGCAGAAGTAGGCAATTCACCCCCTCGAGCTTGCTCCACCATTCAATCAGATCATGGCTGATCTCTTCCTCAAACCCACCTCCCCACCTGTTCCCCATATCCCTTTGACCTGTTTTTAATCAGAAATATATCTATCTCCTTCTTGAAACTATTTAATGACTCAGACTCCACCACAAGTTCCACAAATTCACCACTCTCTGAGAGAAGTAGTTCCTCCTCATCTCAGTTCTTGATATACCACATCTCAACCTATATCTGTGACCTCTTGTTCTTGAGGTAACACCATGGATGAATAAGGTAAAATATAACAACAAAAGGTACTAATTGCCCAAAGGAATCCACTTGACTGCTTTTAGCACTGTTAATGTAGTAATGATGACCAATTCTTCCTCTATTTTGCAAGGCGACTTGCACTAGTTTACTTCATGCAGCCTTCAACCCCTGTCATATTTCAAGATCTACATTTGTGTGCACGATCACCACAACCATTTAATTTTCAATGTCACAACTCATTTCACTATCGCTGATGCTTTCTGTGGTTGTTGTATTGTTAAACATCTCAATAAACCTGCGACATACTCAACCTCGAAGACATACGGATGAAGACAAACTGATATTTGTAGATACAGAGAGGTTGATGTCCAGATCCTGACATGATTAAAAATCTAATCAGCGTGGGACGACCGGTGTCAGTTATGTGCTGAGGTCACGCACATCAGGTGGCTCCCAAACAGAACCAACAAAGACCCTTTTGGATGTATTTTGCCCGAAAAACCATGAACCCCAATGGAGGAAAAGAAATGAAGAGGAAAAAATGGCAGCAAACGGGAGCTCGAGGCCGGAGGCAGAAGTGGCGGAAAGGGCCACAAACAACGAGCGGACGAGCCGGTGGACCCACGAGGCGAAGACGCCCCGGTCGCCCTAGAGAGGAGGAGACCATTGACCCGAGAATCAGGACCATCCTAAAGAAGGAGCTAGCCACCAAGAAGGAGGTGATTAGAATCAAGATCCATGTGGCGGTGTAGGTGGTGGTGACGGAGGCGATGGTCTCTCTACAAAGGATGATTCACGGACTCGGAAACAATGGGGAGGCGCAGGAGAGGACGATCCAAGGCCTTGAGAGCGAGCTTCGACAGACCAGAGTGACAGAATCGCCGCTCTGGAAGCAGAGGTTATTATATAGAGGTGAAAAGGTTGGTGGCGGCCCAAGGGAGCTTGAAGGGGAAGGTCGAAGACCAGGAAAATAGGTCCCGATGGCAGAATGTGTGAATCGTGCGCCTGCCGGAAGGCATCGAGGGCAGAGACCTGACAGACTACATCGCCAACCTAGTCAGGAGGGACAACTTCCCCAACCCCGCAGAACTCGACAGGGCACACAGGTCGCTCAGACTGAAACACAAGGCGAGGAAGCAGCCGAGAACGATCATCGCGATGCTGCACCAACACCAGGACCACGAGAGGATCCTGCAGTGGGCTAGACAAACGAAGGTGAGCACATGGAAAGGACATAGAATCCAGATCTTGCAGGACATTGGGGCAGACCTGGCAAAAAGAAAGGGCCGAGTTTAACTAGGCAGAGTCAGTGTTTTATAAAAGTGGAGTGAGATTCAGCATGTTATTTCGGCCATTATTACATTCAACAGCCTCTGATGTTCACAGTTAGCTGCCTACCCTTGGCAAAGTCCATCTGGTCCTCTGCGACCACCTCTGGCACGCAGCTCTCCAGTCCCTTGGCCAGGACTTTCGCGAGGATCTTTGCGTCTGCATTAAGCAACTAAATGAGTTTGCATGATCCGCATTCCATCAGGTCCTTGTCTTTATTGGGTTTCAGCGATATCTTGGCCTGTGTTAGCATAGGGGTCAGGGTGCTCCTTGCTAGCGAGTCTGCGAACAGATCCCTCAGGTGTGGAGCCAGGACCGGTGCCAATTGTTTTATAGAAGTCCGTCAGGTCCCTTCCCTGCCTGCATGGAGCTAATGCTCTCCATGATTTCTCCCATATCTATTGGTGCTTTCACCTGTCCTGCCCCACAATTGGCATGTCCAGTCCATCGAAGAACTATTTCACCCCCCGCCCCCATCGGGGAGGTTCGGAGGTGTACAGCCCTCGGTAGAAGGTCTCAAATGCCCGGTTGACCTCTTTTGGCTCAGCTACCAGCCTGCCATTGCTGTCTTTTATCTCCACTATTTCCTTCATGACTGCCTGTTTTCTCAGCTGGTGAGCCAGTAGGCGTCCAGCCTTGTCCCCGTGTTCGTAGAAGGTCCCCCGGGTCTTGCGGAATTGGTATACTGTTTTCTTGGTGGATAGCAGGTTAAACTCCATTTGTAGCTTTTTCCTCTCCACCAGAACACCAGAAGCTCTACGAGCGGTGCCTCGGAGTACTTTCTGTCGACCACCAGAATGGAGTCAATCAATTGTTGCCTGACCGCCCTCTCTTCCCTGTCTCTGCGAGCTTGTCGGCTATACTTTCTCCCCTGATCAGAGCCTTCAGTGCCTCCCAGAACGTGGCAGGTGAAACTGCCTCGTTCTGGTTGTTAGTAACGTACTTGCCTATGGCCTGTGATGTTTTCTGGCAGAAGGCCTTGTCGACCAAGAGGTCCATGTCCAGCCTCCATGTGGGGGGCTGGCATGGTCCGTCTCCAACCTCACATCCATGTGGTGTGGAGTGTGGTCGGAGATAACAATCCACTCTTACTATTCCTGGAAGCACCAATTTCCCCACTGCAAAGAAGTCGATCCGGGTGCATACCTTATATGCCGGTGTGAAGAACGGGAATTCCCTCTCGCTGGGGTCCACCGCCCCATCTGCTCCACGAATGTTCCCAGTTCCCTCGCCATGCCTGTCTTTAGCCCATTCTGGAGTTTGATCGGTCAGTCAGTGAGTCCTGTACGCAGTTAAAGTCTCCCCCATAATCAGTTGATGTGTGTCAGCGTTGGGGATTTCCGCCATGGTCTTCTTTATAAAGTCTGTGTCATTCTAGTTGGCATCGTACACACATACCAGTACTACTGGTACCCCATCTAGGACACTGCTGACCATGACGTAACGTCCCCCTTGGTCCGCAACGATCCTTGTCTCCATGAACTTTGTCCTCTTACTAATCAGTATGGTTCCTCACCTAGCCCTTGCCCTGCAGCATGAATGGTACGTCTGTCCTACCCAGCCCTTTCTTACCCGCAGTCGGTACTTCTCCCTCAGGTGTGTCTCCTGCAGGCAGATTATGTTGGCCTTCAGGCTTCTTAAGTGGGCAAAGACGTGGGATCTTTTCACTGGGCCGAGTCACAGTGGCTCCGGAGTTTTTCTTTGTCCAGGGGGCACCCAACATGGCCGTCAAATGTGTGTGCACCGCATAGTTGCGCCCCTGCACTCTGGGGTCTCCCTTTGAGTGAACACCAGAGCGATCATCTCCCTGGATGCAGAAAAGGCCTTCAACAGAGTCGAGTGGAAGTATCGCTTTGAAGTATTGGAGAGGTTTGGGCTAGGAGCAGGATTCACCTCCTGGGTGAAACACCTGTACAACGCCCAAGGCGAACGTTCGGACCAACAACACCAGCTCTGAATAATTCCAGCTACACATAGGCACATGGCAGGGATGCCCACTGTCCCTGCTCCTGTTTGCCCTAGCAATTGAATCCCTGGTGATCACTCTGCAAGATGCAAAAAGCTGGAAGGTCATCCAAAGGGGAGGCAGAAAGCACAGAGTCTATCTCTATCCAGATGACCTGCTCCTTTACGTCTCGAGACCACAGAAAGGCCTGAGAGCAATCATGCACCTCTTGAAAGAGTTTGGTGCCTTCTTGGGTTTCAAACTCAACCTGGCAAGAGCAAGGCATTCCCGGTGAACCCAGACAGGGGAGGGTCAGAGCTGGAGGGACTCCAATTCAAACTAGCCCAAAACAAATTTTGCTACCTGGGGATCCTATTTGTGACAATAAAGATTATTCTTATTAAATCCAAAGAGTTCTGTCTTGAACATACGCAATGATTGCACTTCAGGTAGAGAATTCCAAAGGTTCACCACCCTCTGTGTGAGGAAAATACTGCTCAACTCTAACCTAAATGGTCTGTCCCTTTTTCTGAGACTGTGCCCTTTGGTTCTAAATTCACCAGCTGGGAGAAACACCCTGGGCGGGATTCTCCGCCAAGCCAACCGGCCAATGGGGTATCCCACTGTGGGCAGCCCCACGCTGTCGGGAGAACAGAATCCAGCCCCCTATCTACATCTATCCTGTCATGTCCGTAAGAATTTTATGAGTTACAATGAGACTGTCTCTCATTCTTCAAAACACTAGAGAATACACACGCAGTTTTCTCAATCTCAATCCCTAAAACAATCCTATCCCAGATATTCATCTGGTGAACCTCCAGAAAACTCCCTTGCCTCTTACCTCCTGTTGTTGAACTGATTGCTGTTGTTATGGGCTCACTTGGCGGTGGCTGAGTGGAACTCTCTGTAGTTGTTGGTTCTGTTGCACTTACTACTATTGTTGGGAGTGTAAATATTGAGGTTGTTGTTGTTGTTGACAGTACAGGTGTAGAAGATGTCTCAGCAGCAGTACTTGTAGCATCAGTTGATGAAGCTGCAAAAACAAGATGTAACTTTAGTCTTTAAATATTAAATGAGTTTATTCTTATCTGTCACACATAAACAGCACAATGGTAATTTCAATCAGGATGTTATGGTATTATCCTGGCATAACAAATTGTGATTTAATCCATAATTCCAAGTCATAAAGAAAGTTTTTAGTTCAATTTGAGGGTGAATCTTCCACCCTGACCACAATATTAGGGTGTGGATGGTTTTGCCTTTACTTATATCCCGTTATGCTGCAAATAATTTTTCCGTTGTCTTCCAGCCAGTTTTCCGATACACAATGGCGGAAGACAGGCGAAGATCCCCAGGGTCATGCGAGAATTCTGACCATAGATTTTGGCATGAGTTTAATTATCTTGGAAGGTTGTGGACTCACTTGTTAATGGCTGAGGGGAACTATCTGTTGTTGTTGGTCCTGGTGTACTTGTTAGTGTTGTTGTTGTAGTTGTTGATTGTTCCGGAGTGAAAGATGGCTCCGGAGTGCTTATAGGATCCGTTGATGTAACTGTGTAAACAAAATGAAACTTTTGTCTTTCAATATAAAATGAGCTAATTCTTACCTGTCCCACATAAATAGCATGATGTTAATCCTGAAAAACGTAAGGGTGATTTTCAACCTGCGATCGTTGTCAGAGAGAACGGAGACGCAGGTTGAAAATCCAGAGAGAATCAGGAAAAATGATTCTTGATGTGTTAGGCAGGCTGGGTCGACGTGGACTGCACTTGATGCATTGTAGCCAGAGACAGACCCCCAACACTTGATAAGATGCAACACGATTTTATTTAACGTCTTAACCACTGTACATGTTCAACTGTGGGATGACACTATACTGACTTGACTGGAGACCAAGTACTAGCCTGACCAGACTTACTAGCTACCTCATGGAGTTTGCACTGGTTAGCTCACGAACTCTGACTGTCTCAGTGGCTGGGTCCAGAGAGAGCGGGAAAAACTAGTACCTACCGGCTTTATAGTGGTAGTGTCCTGTCTGGTGATTGGCTGCTCTGTTCTGTGTGCTTACTGGTCATACTGTGTGTCAATCACTGCCTGTCTGCACTCCATTATATACATAGATGTATATTATGACAATTCTCTCTGGAGAGATCACATTTCCCCATTTACCACTCGTCAGTGATGTCATGAGGTTCATGCCCAAATCGCAGGAACTTTATTTAAATGGCTTCATTTTAATATCATTAACCAGCCTCCTCACCACATCATCCCCCTCAGTAAACATTCATACCTCACTGACATTATGTTACATCAGAGAGATTTACAACAGCTTTGTAAAGACAGGATTCAGCGAAGGGGATGACTCCAGGGACACACGGGTAAATATAATAGGCACCGTGGGGAGAGATACGTGCCCTGGCAGTGTTAAAGTGTGCCAGTGGGCAGTTACAAGCATGGGCCCTTGTGCACGCCCCATTTGCTGGTGGTGCATGGTGGGGAAGGAGGGGGGGGGGGGTGGTGCTGTGGTAAAGGCAAGGGGTAAGCAGGCACTGACAGGGGAACACCAATGATATTGCCATTGTTGTAATTTTGGGGAACCTCTGATGATTTTCCTGGGGAAGGACCCCGCAGTGATTCTCAGGGTGGTGGTGGGGAACCCCTAATGATTGTCAGGGTGGGTGAAAGTGAAACTTGAGTTCTGATCAGGCTGCCCTACAATAATGACCCCCCGATCTCTGTAGAGCCGGATGGCGGGTCTATCAGGCCCCGCCCTTGCAGAGGGACAGCATAAACCATGGCCATTCATTTCTTTCTTCAAAAAGACGCGAGATAGGGGCGGCACGGTGCCACAGTGGTTAGCATTGCTGCCTACAGCGCCGAGGACCCGAGTTCGAATCCCGGCCCTGGGTCACTGTCCGTGTGGAGTTTTGCACATTCTCCCCGTGTCTGCGTTGGTTTCGCCCCCACAACCCAAAAGGTGTGCAGGATAGGTGGATTGGCCATGCTAAATTGCCCCTTAATTGGAAATAAATAATTGGCTACTCTAAATTTAAAAAATAAGACTCGAGATCTGTTTAGAAAACTGTGGCGGGATTATCCCCTACCTGGCGGGGCTGGGGGTCCCAGTCGGGATGGATGGCGTGAACCACTCCGGTATCGGGCCACCCCATCCGCTCCTTCAAGGGATAGGCCCGCCCCGGAGTGGTCAGCTCTTGAAAGAGTTTGGTGCCTTCTTGCGTTACAAACTGAACCTCGCAAGAGCAAGGCATTCCCGGTGAACCCAGATAGGGGAGGGTCAGAGCTGGAGGGACTCCAATTCAAACTAGCCCAAAACAAATTTTGCTACCTGGGGATCCTATTTGTGACAATAAAGATTATTCTTATTAAATCCAAAGAGTTCTGTCTTGAACATACGCAATGATTGCACTTCAGGTAGAGAATTCCAAAGGTTCACCACCCTCTGTGTGAGGAAAATACTGCTCAACTCTAACCTAAATGGTCTGTCCCTTTTTCTGAGACTGTGCCCTTTGGTTCTAAATTCACCAGCTGGGAGAAACACCCTGGGCGGGATTCTCCGCCAAGCCAACCGGCCAATGGGGTATCCCACTGTGGGCAGCCCCACGCTGTCGGGAGAACAGAATCCAGCCCCCTATCTACATCTATCCTGTCATGCCCGTAAGAATTTTATGAGTTACAATGAGACTGTCTCTCATTCTTCAAAACACTAGAGAATACACACGCAGTTTTCTCAATCTCAATCCCTAAAACAATCCTATCCCAGATATTCATCTGGTGAACCTCCAGAAAACTCCCTTGCCTCTTACCTCCTGTTGTTGAACTGATTGCTGTTGTTATGGGCTCACTTGGCGGTGGCTGAGTGGATCTCTCAGTAGTTGTTGTATCTGTTGCACTTACTACTATTGTTGGGAGTGAAATATTGAGGTTGTTGTTGTTGACAGTACAGGTGTAGAAGATGTCTCAGCAGGAGTGCTTGTAGCATCAGTTGATGAAGCTGCAAAAACAAGATGTAACTTTAGTCTTTAAATATTAAATGAGTTTATTCTTATCTCTCACACATAAACAGCACAATGGTAATTTCAATCAGGATGTTTTTGTATTATCCTGGCATAACAAATTGTGATTTAATCCATAATTCCAAGTCATAAAGAAAGTTTTTAGTTCAATTTGAGGGTGAATCTTCCACCCTGACCACAATATTAGGGTGTGGATGGTTTTGCCTTTACTTATATCCCGTTATGATGCAAATAATTTTTCCGTTGTCTTCCAGCCAGTTTTCCGATACACAATGGCGGAAGACAGGCGAAGATCCCCAGGGTCATGCGAGAATTCTGACCATAGATTTTGGCATGAGTTTAATTATCTTGGAAGGTTGTGGACTCACTTGTTAATGGCTGAGGGGAACTATCTGTTGTTGTTGGTCCTGGTGTACTTGTTAGTGTTGTTGTAGTTGTTGACTGTTCCGGAGTGGAAGATGGCTCCGGAGTGCTTATAGGATCCGTTGATGTAACTGTGTAAACAAAATGAAACTTTTGTCTTTCAATATAAAATGAGCTAATTCTTACCTGTCCCACATAAACAACATGATGTTAACCCTAAAAAACATTAGGGTGATTTTCAACCTGCGCTCGCTGTCAGAGAGAACGGAGACGCAGGTTGAAAATCCAGAGAGAATCAGGAAAAGTGATTAATGATGTGTTAGGCAGGCTGGGTCGACGTGGACTGCACTTGATGCAGTGTAGCGAGAGACAGACCCCCAACACTTGATAAGATGCAACACGATTTTATTTAACGTCTTAACTACTGTACATGTTCAACTGTGGGTTGACACTATACTGACTTGACTGGAGGACCTAGTACTAGCCTGACCAGACTTACTAGCTACCGCATGGAGTTTGCACTGGCTAGCTCACGAACTCTGACTGTCTCAGTGGCTGGGTCCAGAGAGAGCGGGAAAAACCTAGTGCCTACTGGCTTTATAGTGGTAGTGTCCTGTCTGGTGATTGGCTGCTCTGTTCTGTGTGCTTACTGGTCATCCTGTGTGTGAATCACTGCCTGTCTGCACTCCATTATATACATAGATGTATATTATGACAATTCTCTCTGAAGAGATCACATTTCCCCATTTACCACTCGTCAGTGATGTCATGAGGTTCATGCCCAAATCGCAGGAACTTTATTTAAATGGCTTATAAATTTTAATATCATTAACCAGCCTCCTCACCACATCATCCCCCTCAGTAAACATTCATACCTCACTGACATTATGTTACATCAGAGAGATTTACAACAGCTTTGTAAAGACAGGATTCAGCGAAGGGGATGACTCCAGGGACACACGTGTAAATATAATAGGCACCGTGGGGAGAGATACGTGCCCTGGCAGTGTTAAAGTGTGCCAGTGGGCAGTTACAAGCATGGGCCCTTGTGCACGCCCCATTTGCTGGTGGAGCATGGTGGGGATGGAGTGGGGGGGGGGGGGGGGGGGGGGTGGTGCTGTGGTAAAGGCAATGGGTAAGCAGGAACTGACGGGGAACACCAATGATATTGCCATTGTTGTAATTTTGGGGAACCTCTGATGATTTTCCTGGGGAAGGACCCCGCAGTGATTCTCAGGGGGGTGGTGGGGAACCCCTAATGATAATGGGTGAAAGTGAAACTTGAGTTCTGATCAGGCTGCCCTACAATAATGACCCCCCCGATCTCTGTAGAGCCGGATGGCGAGTCTATCAGGCCCCGCCCCTGCAGAGGGACAGCATAAACCATTGCCATTTATTTTTTTCTTCAAAAAGACTCGAGATAGGGGCAGCACGGTGGCACAGTGGTTAGCAATGCTGCCTACGGCGCTGAGGACCCGGGTTCGAATCCCGGCCCTGGTTCACTGTCCGTGTGGAGTTTTGCACATTCTCCCCGTGTCAGCGTTGGTTTCGCCCCCACAACCCAAACGATGTGCAGGATATGTGGATTGGCCATGCTAAATTGCCCCTTAATTGGAAATATATTATTGGCCACTCTAAATTTTTAAAAAAGATTCGAGATCTGTTTAGAAAACTGGGGCGGGATTCTCCCCTACCTGGCGGGGCTGGGGGTCCCAGTCGGGATGGATGGCGTGAACCACTCCGGTATCGGGCCACCCCATCCGCTCCTTCAAGGGATAGGCCCGCCCCGGAGTGGTCAGCTCTAGAAAGAGTTTGGTGCCTTCTTGGGTTACAAACTCAACCTGGCAAGAGCAAGGCATTCCCGGTGAACCCAGACAGGGGAGGGTCAGAGCTGGAGGGACTCCAATTCAAACTAGCCCAAAACAAACTTTGCTACCTGGGGATCCTATTTGTGACAATAAAGATTATTATTATTATTAAATCCAACGAGTTCTGTCTTGAACAGCAATGATTGCGCTTCAGGTAGAGAATTCCAAAGGTTCACCACCCTCTGTGTGAGGAAAATACTGCTCAACTCAAACCTAAATGGTCTGTCCCTTTTTCTGAGACTGTGCACTTTGGTTCTAAATTCACCAGCTGGGAGAAACACCCTGGGCGGGATTCTCCGCCCAGCCAAATGGCCAATGGGGTTTCCCACTGTGGGCAGCCCCACGCCGTCGGGAGATCAGAATCCAGCCCCCTATCTACATCTATCCTGTCATGTCCGTAAGAATTTTATGAGTTACAATGAGACTGTCTCTCATTCTTCAAAACACTAGAAAATACACACGCAGTTTTCTCAATCTCAATCCCTAAAACCTTCCTATCCCAGATATTCATCTGGTGAACCTCCAGAAAACTCCCTTGCCTCTTACCTCCTGTTGTTGAACTGATTGCTGTTGTTATGGACTCACTTATCGGTGGCTGAGTGGAACTCTCTGTAGTTGTTGGTTCTGTTGCACTTACTACTATTGGTGGGAGTGTAAATATTGAGGTTGTTGTTGTTGACAGTACAGGTGTAGAAGATGTATCAGCAGGAGTGCTTGTAGCATCAGTTGATGAAGCTGCAAAAACAAGATGTAACTTTAGTCTTTAAATATTAAATGAGTTTATTCTGATCTGTCACACATAAACAGCACAATGGTAATTTCAATCAGGATGTTTTTATATTATCCTGGCATAACAAATTGTGATTTAATCCATAATTCAAAGTCATAAAGAAAGTTTTTAGTTCAATTTGAGGGTGAATCTTCCACCCTGACCACAATATTAGGGTGTGGATGGTTTTGCCTTTACTTATATCCCGTTATGATGCAAATAATTTTTCCGTTGTCTTCCAGCCATTTTCCGATACACAATGGCGGAAGACAGGCGAAGATCCCCAGGGTCATGGGAGAATTCTGACCATAGGTTTTGGCATGAGTTTAATTATCTTGGAAGGTTGTGGACTCACTTGTTAATGGCTGAGGGGAAGTATCTGTTGTTGTTGGTCCTGGTGTACTTGTTAGTGTTGTTGTTGTAGTTGTTGATTGTTCCGGAGTGGAAGATCGCTCCGGAGTGCTTATAGGATCTGTTGATGTAACTGTGTAAACAAAATGAAACTTTAGTCTTTCAATATAAAATGAGCTAATTCTTACCTGTCCCACATAAATAGCATGATGTTAATCCTGAAAAACGTAAGGGTGATTTTCAACCTGCGATCGCTGTCAGAGAGAACGGAGACGCAGGTTGAAAATCCAGAGAGAATCGGGAAAAGTGATTCTTGATGTGTTAGGCAGGCTGGGTCGACGTGGACTGCACTTGATGCAGTGTAGCGAGAGACAGACCCCCAACACTTGATAAGATGCAACACGATTTTATTTAACGTCTTAACTACTGTACATGTTCAATTGTGGGTTGACACTATACTGACTTGACTGGAGACCTAGTACTAGCCTGACCAGACTTACTAGTTCCCGCATGGAGTTTGCACTGGCTAGCTCACGAACTCTGACTGTCTCAATGGCTGGGTCCAGAGAGAGCGGGAAACCTCGCTGCCTACTGGCTTTATAGTGGTAGTGTCCTGTCTGGTGATTGGCTGCTCTGTTCTGTGTGCTTACTGGTCATCCTGTGTGTCAATCACTGCCTGTCTGCACTCCATTATATACATAGATGTATATTATGACAATTCTCTCTGAAGAGATTACATTTCCCCATTTACCACTCGTCAGTGATGTCATGAGGTTCATGCCCAAATCGCAGGAACTTTATTTAAATGGCTTATAAATTTTAATATCATTAACCAGCCTCCTCACCACATCATCCCCCTCAGTAAACATTCATACCTCACTGACATTATGTCACATCAGAGAGATTTACTACAGCTTTGTAAAGACAGGATTCAGCGAAGGGGATGACTCCAGGGACACACGTGTAAATATAATAGGCACCGTGGGGTGAGATACATGCCCTGGCAGTGTTAACGTGTGCCAGTGGCAGTTACAAGCATGGGCCCTTGTGCACGCCCCATTTGCTGGTGGTGCATGGTGGGGAAGGAGGCGGGCGGGTGGGGGGGTGCGGTGGTAAAGGCAAGGGGTAAGCAGGCACTGACAGGGGAACACCAATGATATTGCCATTGTTGTAATTTTGGGGAACCTCTGATGATTTTCCTGGGGAAGGACCCCGCAGTGATTCTCAGGGTGGTGGTGGGGAACCCCTAATGATTGTCAGGGTGGGTGAAAGTGAAACTTGAGTTCTGATCAGGCTGCCCTACAATAATGACCCCCCGATCTCTGTAGAGCCGGATGGCGGGTCTATCAGGCCCCGCCCTTGCAGAGGGACAGCATAAACCATGGCCATTCATTTCTTTCTTCAAAAAGACGCGAGATAGGGGCGGCACGGTGCCACAGTGGTTAGCATTGCTGCCTACAGCGCCGAGGACCCGAGTTCGAATCCCGGCCCTGGGTCACTGTCCGTGTGGAGTTTTGCACATTCTCCCCGTGTCTGCGTTGGTTTCGCCCCCACAACCCAAAAGGTGTGCAGGATAGGTGGATTGGCCATGCTAAATTGCCCCTTAATTGGAAATAAATAATTGGCTACTCTAAATTTAAAAAATAAGACTCGAGATCTGTTTAGAAAACTGTGGCGGGATTATCCCCTACCTGGCGGGGCTGGGGGTCCCAGTCGGGATGGATGGCGTGAACCACTCCGGTATCGGGCCACCCCATCCGCTCCTTCAAGGGATAGGCCCGCCCCGGAGTGGTCAGCTCTTGAAAGAGTTTGGTGCCTTCTTGCGTTACAAACTGAACCTCGCAAGAGCAAGGCATTCCCGGTGAACCCAGATAGGGGAGGGTCAGAGCTGGAGGGACTCCAATTCAAACTAGCCCAAAACAAATTTTGCTACCTGGGGATCCTATTTGTGACAATAAAGATTATTCTTATTAAATCCAAAGAGTTCTGTCTTGAACATACGCAATGATTGCACTTCAGGTAGAGAATTCCAAAGGTTCACCACCCTCTGTGTGAGGAAAATACTGCTCAACTCTAACCTAAATGGTCTGTCCCTTTTTCTGAGACTGTGCCCTTTGGTTCTAAATTCACCAGCTGGGAGAAACACCCTGGGCGGGATTCTCCGCCAAGCCAACCGGCCAATGGGGTATCCCACTGTGGGCAGCCCCACGCTGTCGGGAGAACAGAATCCAGCCCCCTATCTACATCTATCCTGTCATGCCCGTAAGAATTTTATGAGTTACAATGAGACTGTCTCTCATTCTTCAAAACACTAGAGAATACACACGCAGTTTTCTCAATCTCAATCCCTAAAACAATCCTATCCCAGATATTCATCTGGTGAACCTCCAGAAAACTCCCTTGCCTCTTACCTCCTGTTGTTGAACTGATTGCTGTTGTTATGGGCTCACTTGGCGGTGGCTGAGTGGATCTCTCAGTAGTTGTTGTATCTGTTGCACTTACTACTATTGTTGGGAGTGAAAATATTGAGGTTGTTGTTGTTGACAGTACAGGTGTAGAAGATGTCTCAGCAGGAGTGCTTGTAGCATCAGTTGATGAAGCTGCAAAAACAAGATGTAACTTTAGTCTTTAAATATTAAATGAGTTTATTCTTATCTCTCACACATAAACAGCACAATGGTAATTTCAATCAGGATGTTTTTGTATTATCCTGGCATAACAAATTGTGATTTAATCCATAATTCCAAGTCATAAAGAAAGTTTTAGTTCAATTTGAGGGTGAATCTTCCACCCTGACCACAATATTAGGGTGTGGATGGTTTTGCCTTTACTTATATCCCGTTATGATGCAAATAATTTTTCCGTTGTCTTCCAGCCAGTTTTCCGATACACAATGGCGGAAGACAGGCGAAGATCCCCAGGGTCATGCGAGAATTCTGACCATAGATTTTGGCATGAGTTTAATTATCTTGGAAGGTTGTGGACTCACTTGTTAATGGCTGAGGGGAACTATCTGTTGTTGTTGGTCCTGGTGTACTTGTTAGTGTTGTTGTAGTTGTTGACTGTTCCGGAGTGGAAGATGGCTCCGGAGTGCTTATAGGATCCGTTGATGTAACTGTGTAAACAAAATGAAACTTTTGTCTTTCAATATAAAATGAGCTAATTCTTACCTGTCCCACATAAACAGCATGATGTTAATCCTGAAAAACATTAGGGTGATTTTCAACCTGCGCTCGCTGTCAGAGAGAACGGAGACGCAGGTTGAAAATCCAGAGAGAATCAGGAAAAGTGATTAATGATGTGTTAGGCAGGCTGGGTCGACGTGGACTGCACTTGATGCAGTGTAGCGAGAGACAGACCCCCAACACTTGATAAGATGCAACACGATTTTATTTAACGTCTTAACTACTGTACATGTTCAACTGTGGGTTGACACTATACTGATTGACTGGAGGCCTAGTACGAGCCTGACCAGACTTACTAGCTACCGCATGGAGTTTGCACTGGCTAGCTCACGAACTCTGACTGTCTCAGTGGCTGGGTCCAGAGAGAGCGGGAAAAACCTAGTGCCTACTGGCTTTATAGTGGTAGTGTCCTGTCTGGTGATTGGCTGCTCTGTTCTGTGTGCTTACTGGTCATCCTGTGTGTGAATCACTGCCTGTCTGCACTCCATTATATACATAGATGTATATTATGACAATTCTCTCTGAAGAGATCACATTTCCCCATTTACCACTCGTCAGTGATGTCATGAGGTTTATGCCCAAATCGCAGGAACTTTATTTAAATGGCTTATAAATTTTAATATCATTAACCAGCCTCCTCACCACATCATCCCCCTCAGTAAACATTCATACCTCACTGACATTATGTTACATCAGAGAGATTTACAACAGCTTTGTAAAGACAGGATTCAGCGAAGGGGATGACTCCAGGGACACACGTGTAAATATAATAGGCACCGTGGGGAGAGATACGTGCCCTGGCAGTGTTAACGTGTGCCAGTGGGCAGTTACAAGCATGGGCCCTTGTGCACGCCCCATTTGCTGGTGGAGCATGGTGGGGATGGAGTGGGGGGGGGGGGGGGGGGGGGGGTGGTGCTGTGGTAAAGGCAATGGGTAAGCAGGAACTGACGGGGAACACCAATGATATTGCCATTGTTGTAATTTTGGGGAACCTCTGATGATTTTCCTGGGGAAGGACCCCGCAGTGATTCTCAGGGGGGTGGTGGGGAACCCCTAATGATAATGGGTGAAAGTGAAACTTGAGTTCTGATCAGGCTGCCCTACAATAATGACCCCCCGATCTCTGTAGAGCCGGATGGCGAGTCTATCAGGCCCCGCCCCTGCAGAGGGACAGCATAAACCAGTGCCATTTATTTTTTTCTTCAAAAAGACTCGAGATAGGGGCAGCACGGTGGCACAGTGGTTAGCAATGCTGCCTACGGCGCTGAGGACCCGGGTTCGAATCCCGGCCCTGGTTCACTGTCCGTGTGGAGTTTTGCACATTCTCCCCGTGTCAGCGTTGGTTTCGCCCCCACAACCCAAAAGATGTGCAGGATATGTGGATTGGCCATGCTAAATTGCCCTTAATTGGAAATAAATTATTGGCCACTCTAAATTTTTAAAAAAAGACTCGAGATCTGTTTAGAAAACTGGGGCGGGATTCTCCCCTACCTGGCGGGGCTGGGGGTCCCAGTCGGGATGGATGGCGTGAACCACTCCGGTATCGGGCCACCCCATCCGCTCCTTCAAGGGATAGGCCCGCCCCGGAGTGGTCAGCTCTAGAAAGAGTTTGGTGCCTTCTTGGGTTACAAACTCAACCTGGCAAGAGCAAGGCATTCCCGGTGAACCCAGACGGGGAGGGTCAGAGCTGGAGGGACTCCAATTCAAACTAGCCCAAAACAAACTTTGCTACCTGGGGATCCTATTTGTGACAATAAAGATTATTATTATTATTAAATCCAACGAGTTCTGTCTTGAACAGCAATGATTGCGCTTCAGGTAGAGAATTCCAAAGGTTCACCACCCTCTGTGTGAGGAAAATACTGCTCAACTCAAACCTAAATGGTCTGTCCCTTTTTCTGAGACTGTGCACTTTGGTTCTAAATTCACCAGCTGGGAGAAACACCCTGGGCGGGATTCTCCGCCCAGCCAAATGGCCAATGGGGTTTCCCACTGTGGGCAGCCCCACGCCGTCGGGAGATCAGAATCCAGCCCCCTATCTACATCTATCCTGTCATGTCCGTAAGAATTTTATGAGTTACAATGAGACTGTCTCTCATTCTTCAAAACACTAGAAAATACACACGCAGTTTTCTCAATCTCAATCCCTAAAACCTTCCTATCCCAGATATTCATCTGGTGAACCTCCAGAAAACTCCCTTGCCTCTTACCTCCTGTTGTTGAACTGATTGCTGTTGTTATGGACTCACTTATCGGTGGCTGAGTGGAACTCTCTGTAGTTGTTGGTTCTGTTGCACTTACTACTATTGGTGGGAGTGTAAATATTGAGGTTGTTGTTGTTGACAGTACAGGTGTAGAAGATGTATCAGCAGGAGTGCTTGTAGCATCAGTTGATGAAGCTGCAAAAACAAGATGTAACTTTAGTCTTTAAATATTAAATGAGTTTATTCTGATCTGTCACACATAAACAGCACAATGGTAATTTCAATCAGGATGTTTTTATATTATCCTGGCATAACAAATTGTGATTTAATCCATAATTCAAAGTCATAAAGAAAGTTTTTAGTTCAATTTGAGGGTGAATCTTCCACCCTGACCACAATATTAGGGTGTGGATGGTTTTGCCTTTACTTATATCCCGTTATGATGCAAATAATTTTTCCGTTGTCTTCCAGCCATTTTCCGATACACAATGGCGGAAGACAGGCGAAGATCCCCAGGGTCATGGGAGAATTCTGACCATAGGTTTTGGCATGAGTTTAATTATCTTGGAAGGTTGTGGACTCACTTGTTAATGGCTGAGGGGAAGTATCTGTTGTTGTTGGTCCTGGTGTACTTGTTAGTGTTGTTGTTGTAGTTGTTGATTGTTCCGGAGTGGAAGATCGCTCCGGAGTGCTTATAGGATCTGTTGATGTAACTGTGTAAACAAAATGAAACTTTAGTCTTTCAATATAAAATGAGCTAATTCTTACCTGTCCCACATAAATAGCATGATGTTAATCCTGAAAAACGTAAGGGTGATTTTCAACCTGCGATCGCTGTCAGAGAGAACGGAGACGCAGGTTGAAAATCCAGAGAGAATCGGGAAAAGTGATTCTTGATGTGTTAGGCAGGCTGGGTCGACGTGGACTGCACTTGATGCAGTGTAGCGAGAGACAGACCCCCAACACTTGATAAGATGCAACACGATTTTATTTAACGTCTTAACTACTGTACATGTTCAATTGTGGGTTGACACTATACTGACTTGACTGGAGACCTAGTACTAGCCTGACCAGACTTACTAGTTCCCGCATGGAGTTTGCACTGGCTAGCTCACGAACTCTGACTATCTCAATGGCTGGGTCCAGAGAGAGCGGGAAACCTCGCTGCCTACTGGCTTTATAGTGGTAGTGTCCTGTCTGGTGATTGGCTGCTCTGTTCTGTGTGCTTACTGGTCATCCTGTGTGTCAATCACTGCCTGTCTGCACTCCATTATATACATAGATGTATATTATGACAATTCTCTCTGAAGAGATTACATTTCCCCATTTACCACTCGTCAGTGATGTCATGAGGTTCATGCCCAAATCGCAGGAACTTTATTTAAATGGCTTATAAATTTTAATATCATTAACCAGCCTCCTCACCACATCATCCCCCTCAGTAAACATTCATACCTCACTGACATTATGTCACATCAGAGAGATTTACTACAGCTTTGTAAAGACAGGATTCAGCGAAGGGGATGACTCCAGGGACACACGTGTAAATATAATAGGCACCGTGGGGTGAGATACATGCCCTGGCAGTGTTAACGTGTGCCAGTGGCAGTTACAAGCATGGGCCCTTGTGCACGCCCCATTTGCTGGTGGTGCATGGTGGGGAAGGAGGCGGGCGGGTGGGGGGGTGCGGTGGTAAAGGCAAGGGGTAAGCAGGCACTGACAGGGGAACACCAATGATATTGCCATTGTTGTAATTTTGGGGAACCTCTGATGATTTTCCTGGGGAAGGACCCCGCAGTGATTCTCAGGGTGGTGGTGGGGAACCCCTAATGATTGTCAGGGTGGGTGAAAGTGAAACTTGAGTTCTGATCAGGCTGCCCTACAATAATGCCACCCCCGATCTCTGTAGAGCCGGATGGCGGGTCTATCAGGCCCCGCCCCTGCAGAGGGACAGCATAAACCATGGCCATTTATTTTTTTCTTCAAAAAGACTCGAGATAGGGGCAGCACGGTGGCACAGTGGTTAGCAATGCTGCCTACGGCACTGAGGACCCGGGTTCGAATCCCGGCCCTGGGTCACTGTCCGTGTGGAGTTTTGCACATTCTCCCCGTGTCTGCGTTGGTTTCGCCCCCACAACCCAAAAGATGTGCAGGATAGGTGGATTGGCCATGCTAAATTGCCCCTTAATTGGAAATAAATTATTGGCTACTCTAAATTTAAAAAAAAAGACTCGAGATCTGTTTAGAAAACTGGGGCGGGATTCTCCCCTACCTGGCGGGGCTGGGGTCCCAGTCAGGATGGATGGCGTGAACCATTCCGGTATCGGGCCACCTAGGCCCGCCCCGGAGTGGTTACTGCCCCGCCAGCCGGCGAGAAAGGGACTTGGCGCCACGCGAACCGGCGCAGAAGGGCCTTCATCGGTCGCCGCGAGTTGGCAGACGTGCGGACGCACTAGCGTGTACTGGCGTCATACCCCCGCATGCGCAGAGGGATTCGCTTCCGCACCGGGAATCACAGACCAGTACAGCCCCCACATAGAGTGCCCCCACAGCACAGGTCCGCTCGGGGATTGGTGGGCCCCGATCACAGGCCAGGCCGCTGTGGGGGCACCTCCCGGGGCCAGATCCCTCCGTGCCCCCCCCCCCCCCCAAGAACCCCGGAGGCAGGTCCCGCCGATAAGGTATCTACTCCAATTTACGCCGGCGGGACTGGCAGAGAACGGGCGGGTCTTCGGCACATTGCATGCCTGAGAATTCGGGGAGCCCCAGGGCCCATTGAGCTGCGCCGGTCCCAGCCATTCTCCGAGGCGAGTGGCGGACCTCATGCCGGGTTGATTTTTTGGGTGTGGGGGGAGGTTTTACGCCGACCCCCGGCGATTCTCCGACCCGGGGGGGGTCGGAGAATCCCGCCCCATGTGTGCTCAACTGACAAGCGTCACGCCAGTTTTCACTCTGAGCTGCCACTTTGAAAAGGTATGATAAATTTCACCCACAATGTTTCACTCAGGATGCATTTGTGTTTATGCAATTTCAAAATCTTGTGGTTCCATCTGTGATTACGAGGCAACAAAATAATAGTTTTAAATTCAATCATGGAGTGGAACTCTCCCATCCTGGGAACAAGTCATGTGGCAGAGGCAGGAACGTGGAGTGTTTGCCACTGTGATGGCCGGTGGGTAAACATTGCAAATCTTCTAGCCCTGACCAAGTTATTCATGCAACCAGGGGTTTCGCGATGAGACAGGTTTCATGTGAGAGTACCTTTAAGAAATGGATGTTTAAGCAATGTACCTTTAAGAAATGCAGCAGCTCATATTACTGAAGTAATGTCAGAGGGTTGGGGGAGCTGAGCTTTTAGTTTCAGTTTGTGAGAGAGCAGCTGAAAAGTGCCTGGCTGGTTTGCTGTGAGCTGTTTGAAAGGAGAAAGCCGGTTTGAGGAGAAAGATGGGTTTTGTTTGTGTGTTTTGCAAAAGCTGCAAGAAGAAAACACAGAACTAGTCTGTTGATGTCTGAAAATCCAAAGATTATAAGTATATTGCATGTAACCTCATGTCTGTTGTTAAAGTTGAAGACTTTTGGCGGTTTGAAGGAGCATTTTGAGGGATTATTTAGTGTTGTATTATTTTCGGGGTTATCTTTGAAGTCAGGGGTGTTAAGTGATCCAATGTTTATTTAAAAGGTTAAGTTGAATTCATGGAATAAACATTGTTTTGTGTTTAAAAACCCACTTGTCCATAATTGTAATACCGCACCTGGGAAACAAGCTGTGTGCTTCAAAAGCACCAATACGTTAAAGGGGGAGGCTGGATGAACTCCATGATACATTTTGGGGTTATGAAAATGCCTCTCACACAACAATTGGGGGCTGGAGGGGGTAAAAGTCTATCTATTGGATTGGCTTTTGTGAACTTAAAGACAGTGAAGGATTGTTGCTTTTCCGATGTGGTATTTAACTCTATTGTGGACAATGGCTCTTTCAGAGGCTCGGGGGTTTTCGGGGGTGGAGAATGTCACACGCAGTACCTTATGGACAGAGGTGAAAAGCAGACTGTTAGGGCTGGCAAAACATTGCAGTTAACATTACATGACAAAATGTGAAAAGGTGAGGTTATTATGGCGGTGGTTAAGCATTTAAAGTTGCCTGAGATAGAGTTTGACTCATTGGAAATGGCAAAAAGTCCATTGCAAATTAAACAAATGGAATATGAGAAAGAATTAAACGGCTTGAATATAAAAGAGAGAGAGAGGAAAAAGAAAGAGAGAGAGGAAAAAGAAAGAGAGAGAGGAAAAAGAAAGAGAGAAGAAACAAAAAGAAAAAGAAAGAGAGATACAGATCAGGAAAAAAGATAAAGAGAGGGAGTTTGAACTTTGGAAAATGGCCATGAAACATGACAGTCAATTAAAATTGGCAGATGTAAAGGGAAATGTACAGTTGGATGATAATGATGAGGATAGTGAAAAAGAGCATCATAGTCGAAGGCTTGGTGGGAATTTATTTAAATATGTCCAAGCATTGCCAAGGTTTGACGAGAAGCAAGTGGAAACCTTTTTCATTTCATTTGAGAAGGTAGCTAAACAAATGAAATGGCCACAGGACATGTGAGTGTTACTGATTCAAACAAAGCTGGTAGGTAGAGCTAGTGAAGTGTATGCATCACTACTGGAGGAGGTATCTGGAACGTATGAGGAGGTGAAGAAATCCATCCTAAGTGCATATGAACTAGTGCCTGAAGCTTACAGACAAAGGTTTAGAAATTTAAGGAAAGAATTTGGTCAAACATATTTGGAGTTTGAAAGGCTCAAACAGAGTAATTTTGATTGGTGGATAAGGGCTTTGAAAATAGATCAAACGTATGAAGCTCTCAGAGAAATTATACTTTTGGAGGAGTTTAAAAATTCAATTCCTGATGTCGTGAGAACTCATGTGGAAGAACAGAGGGTTAAAACTGCGGGATTAGCAGCAGAAATGGCAGGTGATTATGAATTAGTTCATAAATCAAAGATTGGTTCAGTTTCAGCCTGTGAGGGATAGAAACTGGGGACATGAGAAATACTCAAGTGGGAAAGGTAAAGGTGATGTGATGGGAGACAATAAAGAGAGTGTACCTCAGATTAAAAAAGAAATCCAGGAGGGTGGAAAAGAGATGAAAAGTATCAAATGTTTTCACTGTAATAAACTAGGCCATGTAAAGTCACAGTGTTGGTGGTTGAAGAAAAGCACTGGGAAGGCTGATGTGGTAAAACAGGATAAGACAGTGGGATTTGTTAGAGTGGAAACGGAAAACCCAAGGGAAGCGAAGGAGGTGCAAACGATTATGCAGCCTGTTCAAGAAGTAATTGTTAAGAAGGTGCCAGATGTCTTTAAACAATTTACTTGTGTGAATAAAGTTTACTCATGTGTATCAGGAGGAGCAGGTAAAGAAGTCACAATTTTAAGAGATACAGCGTTTCTTTAATGGCAAGAGATGAGTAATTATGTAGTTTGGGAAGAATGTTGCCAGAAAAGGTGGTGATATGTGGAATTCAGGGTGAGAGGAGTAGCATTCCATTATATAAGGTCAGGTTGGAAAGTCCAATGAAGAGTGGTGAAGTGGTAGTCGGAGTAATAGATAAACTATCTTGTCCAGGAATACAGTTTATCATGGGTAATGATATAGCTGGATCTCAGGTGGGAGCGATGCCTACTGTGGTTGATAAGCCAGTGGAAAATCAGACAACTGCAGCGTAGAAGGACGAATATCCTGGGATTTTTCCGGATTGTATAGTAACCTGGTCGCAAAGTCACAGGTTAAGACAAGAGGAGAAATCAAAGAGTGAAGATGAAGCTGAAGTGCAATTATCAGAAAAGATTTTTGATCAGGTGGTTGAAAAAGAACAAGAACAGGTGGAGGATGAGGTGCATATTTTTAGTTCAGGAAAATTGGCGGAGTTACAACAGATAGATGTAGAAATAAAACGGATATATCAGAAAGCATTAACGGAAGAGGAATCTGAGAGTATACCAGAGTGTTATTACCATAAAAGTGATGTTTTGATGAGAAAATGGAGACCTGTACATATGCAGGCGGGTGATAAGTGGGCAAAAGTTCATCAAGTAGTATTGCCGGTAGGGTATAGAAAGGAGGTGTTGTGAGTTGCACATGAGGTACCAGTGGGAGGTCATTTGGGAACAAGGAAAACTCAACCTAAAATCCATTAAACATTTTTATTGGCCTGGACGACATAAAGATGTAGTTAAATTTTATCAATCATGTCACACGTCAAGTGATAGGGAAACCTCAAGCAGTGATAAAACCAGCGCCCTTAATACCCATTCCAGCATTTGAGGAATCTTTTACAAGGGTCCTAATCGATTGTGTAGGACCGCTTCCTAAAACAAAAAGTGTGAATCAATATCTTTTGACTATAATGTATGTGTCTACTAGATTTCCAGAGGCCATTCCAGTACGTAATATTACAGCTAAAAGTATTGTGGAGGAGTTACTTAAATTCGTTACTAGCTATGGACTACACGCAGAAATTCAATCGGATCAAGGATCAAATTTAACTTCAAAATTATTCAAAAATGTTATGGATAGCTTAGGAATAAAACAATTTAAATCAACTCTGTACCATCCAGAATCGCAGGGAGCGTTAGAAAGGTGGCATCAGACATTAAAGACAATGTTGAGGGCATATTGTCAAGATTATCCAGAGGATTGGGATAAAGGAATTCCATTCGTATTGTTTGCAATTAGGGATGCACCTAATGAGTCTACCAAATTTAGTCATTTTGAACTAATTTTTGGTCATGAGGTAAGAGGACTACTTAAATTGATTAAGGAAAAATTGGTGGGTGAGAAATCGGAAATTACACTATTGGATTACATATCAAATTTCAGGGAACGATTAAATAGAGCAGGTTAATTGGTTAGACAACATTTGAAGGTTGCACAAAATGTGATGAAACGGGTAGCAGACAAGAATTCCAAAGTTTGTAGGTTTGCAAGTGGAGATAAAGTTTTAGTGTTGTTACCAGTGGTAGGGGAGCCTTTAAAAGCTAGGTTTTGTGGACTGTATCAGATTGAAAGGAAATTAAGTGAGGTGAATTATGTAGTAAAAAAACCAGATAGAAGGAAGACTCACAGAGTGTGTCGTGTGAATATGCTTAAAAGGTACTTTGAAAGGGAAGGAGAGAAAAAGGAGGTTTTAATGATTCTAACTCAAAGTGACAAACCAAATCCAGATGACTGTGAATTTGACATACCTCAAATTAAATTGGAAAAAGAGGATGTTCTTAAACATTGGGATGAATTGTTCAGTTACCTTCCAGAGGAAAATCTAACTGACCTGAAAGAGTTATTGATATCACATGGGCAAGTTTGTAGAGATAAATTGGGAAGTACTAAAATGGCTATACATGATGTAGATGTGAGAAATGCTGTTCCTATCAAACAACATCCATTTAGACTTAATCCTTTAAAATTGAAAATCCTTTAAAATCCAAAGACTATAAGTAAATTGAATGTAACCTCATGTCTGTTGTTAAAGGTGAAGTATTTTGGTGGTTTGAAGGAACATTTTGAGGGATTATTTAGTGTTGTATTATTTTCGGGGTAATCTTTGAAGTCAGGGGTGTTAAGTGATCCAATGTTTATTTAAAAGGTTAAGTTGAATTCATGGATAAAACATTGTTTTGTGCTAAAAACCCATGTGTCGAACAACCAAAACGGGGAGGTATCATCCTCCACGTTCTGGGAAGCGCTTAAGGCCGTACGAAGAGGGGAAATCATTGCCTTCAAAGCGCAAAGAGATAGGGAGGAAAGGGTGGCTGGGCAGAAGCTGGTCGACTCCATACTGGAGGTAGACCGTAAATACTCCGAGGCCCCGACCGTAGAGCTCCTTGCGGAGAGAAAAGAACTACAAAGGAACTTTGACCTGCTCTCCACCAGGAAAGCAGTGCACCAACTCCGCCAGGCGCGCGGGACCCTGTACGAACACGGAGACAAAGCCAGCCGCCTGTTGGCACACCAGCTGAGAAAGCAGACAGCCACCAGAGAAATTGCGCAAATCAGGGGTACCAGAGGCATGTTGGAAACAGAACCAGAGAGGATTAACAAAACCTTCAAGGCCTTCTACCAAGAGCTGTACACCTCAGAGCCCCCAACGGGGAAGGCTGGGATGAACCGGTTCCTTGATGGACTGGACATACCAGTTGTGGGAGAGGGCAGGAAACGGGATCTGGAAGCACCACTAGCACTGGGAGAGATCATGGACAGCATTAGCTCCATGCAGACGGGGAAGGCGCCGGGACCGGACGGATTTCCGGCGGACTTCGATAAAAAATTTGCAACAGCGCTGGCCCCGCACCTGCGGGAGATGTTCACAGACTCGCTAGCTAGGGGCACACTGCCACCCACGTTAGCACAGGCCTCAATCTCGCTGATACCTAAGAAAGACAAAGACCCAACGGAATGTGGGTCATACAGACCCATATCTCTGCTGAACGCAGACGCCAAAATACTGGCCAAAATCCTAGCCAAAAGGCTAGAAGACTGTGTACCTGAGGTGGTCACAGAGGACCAGATGAGCTTCGTCAAAGGTAGACAGCTCACCTCGAACATCAGGCGCCTGCTGAACGTGATAATGACCCCCTCCGGGGAGAGAACACAAGAGGTGATCGTCTCCCTGGACGCAGAAAAGGCCTTCGACAGTGTCGAATGGAAATACCTCATAGAGGTACTGGAGCGGTTCGGGCTTGGAACAGGGTTCACCGCGTGGGTAAAGCTCCTATACAATGCTTCCATGGCGAGTGTACGGACCAACAATACCAACTCCCAATACTTCCAGCTGCACAGGGGCACCAGACAAGGATGCCCACTGTCCCCGCTGCTGTTCGCACTAGCAATGGAACCGCTAGCAATTGCGCTCAGGGCAGCAAAAAATTGGAGGGGGATCCGAAGGGGAGGCAGAGAGCACAGAGTCTCACTCTATGCAGATGATCTTCTCCTCTACATCTCGACCCACAAAGCAGCATGGACGGAATCATCGCGCTCCTGAAAGAGTTTGGAGCCTTCTCGGGCTACAAACTCAACATGAGCAAAAGCGAGATCTTCCCAGTACACCAGCAAGGGGGGGGGGGGGGGGGGGCGGCACTAAAGGGGCTGCCGTTCAAACTAGCCCGACATAAATTCCGCTACCTGGGGATCCAAATAGCCCATGACTGGAAAGGGATCCACAAATGGAACCTCACCAGCCTGGCGGAGGAAGTAAAAAAGGACCTTCAAAGATGGAACACACTCCCACTCTCCCTCGCGGGGAGAGTCCAGACGATCAAAATGAACGTATTGCCCAGGTTCCTCTTCCTGTTTAGATCCATTCCGATCTACATCCCCAAGGCCTTCTTCAAAGCGCTGGACAAACTTATCATGGCGTTCGTATGGGGGGGGGGGAAAATGCTAGGATCCCAAAGAAGGTCCTACAGAAAACAAAATCCAGGGGGGGGCTAGCCCTCCCGAATCTACAATTCTACCACTGGGCGGCAACAGCCGAGCGAGTAAGGGGATGGATCCAGGAGCCAGAAGCCGAGTGGGTGCGTGCGGAGGAGGCCTCCTGCATGGGAACCTCCCTCCGGGCCCTCGCCACGGCAGCACTCCCATCCCCACCCAAAAAACACTCCAGCAGCCCAGTGGTGACAGCCACCCTCCAATCCTGGAACCAACTGCGGCAGCAATTTGGCCTGAACAAAATGTCGGACAAGGCTCCCATCTGCAACAACCATAGGTTCAAACCAGCACTGACTGACGCCACCTTCAAAAGGTGGAGGCAGGACGGGGGGACACTGACAGTCAGGGACCTATACACGGACGACAGGATCGCAACACTGGACGAAATGACAGAGAAATTTCGGCAAGCTGGGGGGAACGAGCTACGGTACCTGCAGCTCAAAAACTTCCTACGAAAGGAGACAAGGACGTAGCCACAACCGCCACGACAGACACTACTGGAAGACCTACTGGACGCAAGTATCCTAGAGAAAGGGAACTGTAGCGACATGTATGACCGACTGGTAGAAAGGGACGACACCGTACTGGACGCAACAAGAAGGAAATGGGAGGACGACTTGGGGATGGAGATAGGGTGGGGACTCTGGAACGAAGCACTGCATAGGGTCAACTCCACCTCCACGTGCGCAAGGCTCAGCCTGACGCAACTAAAAGTGGTACATAGAGCCCACTTAACGAGAAACCGTATGAGTAGGTTCTTCCCGGAGGTGGAGGACAGATGTGAACGGTGCCAAAGAGGCCCGGCCAACCACGCCCACATGTTCTGGTCTTGCCCCAGACCTGTGGAGTGCTGGACAGCCTTCTTCGAGGCTATGTCCAAAGTGGTGGGGGTGAGGGTGGAGCCATGCCCGATAGTGGCGGTCTTCGGGGTTTCAGACCAGCCAGATCTATTCCTGGGGAGGAGGGCGGACGCCCTTGCCTTTGCCTCCCTGATCGCCCGCTGTAGAATCCTGTTTGGCTGGCGGTCAGCAGCACCGCCCAGAGCTGCAGACTGGCTGTCCGACCTCTCGGAATCTCTCCAAATGGAGAAAATCAAATTTGCCATCCGAGGGTCAGACGATGGCTTCCACAGAACGTGGGAGCCATTCATGCAACTGTTCCGGGACCTGTTTGTGGCCAACGTACAAGAGGAAGATTAGTCGGGGGAAGGTAGCCGGGGGAGAGGGGGGGGGGGGGGGGGGGGGGGGGGGGCTACGGGTTCGTTACGGGTTCGTTACGGGGGTTTGATGGCTAGCTAAGGCCCAAAACCAAACTAAATAAATGCCAATAAACATGTTGGGGAATTTAAAATATGTATGCCGGCTAAAGGGGGGAGGCCACAGTTATTACTACGAAGATGCTTACCTGTAAATATATATGTTAATTTTTGCGTGTTCTTTTTTTTTCTCTCTCTCTAACAATTTGTAATTTGTTCAATATAAAACATGAAAACTGAATAAAAAACATTTATAAAAAAAAAAACCCATGTGTCCATAATTGTAATACCACACCTGGAGAACAAGCCGGGTGCTTCAAAAGCACCAATACGTTAAAGGGGGAGGCTGGTTGAACCCCATGATACATTTTGGGGTTCTGAAAACGCCTCTCCCATAAGACAGGAGCACAGCGGTTAGTACTGCAGCATCCCAGCTCCAGGGACACAGTTCTGATAGCAGCCTTGGGTGACTGTGTGGCGTTTGCACGTTTTCCCCCTGTCTGGGTATGTTTTCTCCGGGTACTCCGGATTCCTTCCACAGTCCAAAGATTATGTGGATTGGCTATGCTGAATTGCCCGTAGTGTCCAACAATGTGCATGTTAGGTGGATTGGCCATGCTAAATTACCCCTTAATGTCCAACAATGAGTATTAAAGGTGGATTGGCCATGCTAAACTGCCCCTTTGTATCCAAAGATGTGCAAGTTAGGCGTTACGCGGATAAGCTGAGGGAATGCGCCCTGGTAGAGTGCTCTTTCAGAGGGTCAGCGCAGACTTGAGTTGCTGAATGATGTCCTGCTGAGTTGTAGGAATTCTATGGTTCTGTGATAGCGCGTAGACTGCGATCCGTTTGCCATATAGAAAATGTGCCCAAAATCAAAGATACATTTTTGTGGAAGGAAGATGGGAGGACTGAAAATTAGATGGTCCATCTGAGAAAGCAGATGGAAAAACAAGAACATTATGGGACTGTAAGATTGACCTCCTCCAGGACACCAAATCTGATAGATCCAACTGTAGATTCTGCACCTGCCCACTGCTGTGGTGTTCTGAGGGCAGGATTGCCAGTGGCCTCCATTCTGAAGACCCGAGGCAGCCCCTTGCATTTTACTTGCATGTAAGTGCCAACATTTGCACGGCACAGTGTACAGATGTGTTTTGTTCCACCATGTTTTCCCATTAGCATCGCAAAGGTTTGGGTGTGGAAGGTTGGGCCTTCATTTGCATCCCATTATGATGCAAATCAGATTCATATCGACCTCTGGCGGGTTTTCAACACACCTTGGCGGGCACCAATGTAAGATCCCCCAGGTAATTCATGGCAATAAAACCGATTTCTGGGCCTCCCGTCGAACGTGCCTCCCCCTTTACACCATTGATCTCACCGGCAGGGGCATGGGAGAATTCTGACAATAGGATCTGCAATGAGTTTCATTATTGTGGAAGACGTTTTTTGGACTTACTTGCTAATGGCTGAGTGGAACTCTGTGCAGTTGTTGGTCCTGGTGCACTTGTTAGTGTTGTTGCGGGTGTAAAATTTGTTGTTGTAGATGTTGATTGTTCGGTGGTGGAAGATATCTCAGCGGTAATAGTTGTCAGATTACTTAATGTAGCTGTATAAACAAAATCAGTCTTTAGTTTTTAAATATAACATGAGGTCAATCTTATTTATCCTTCATAAAGTGCATGATTTTAATCCATGGACATATAACATTGACATTTCCAATCAGGGTGCCTTTGTATTTCTATGCTAATAATTCTTAGTAATCCAGCAGTGATTTTAAAAAATGACAAAATATAACCGTTCTTTAAATGAGTCATAAACTCTTGCCGGATTGAATTATTTTCAGCACCATCAGTATGAAATAGTTGCTGAAGAAATGGTCTGACCCTTACTAATTCCTCTGTTTCTGAATTGATTCATGTTGCTGAGCTCACTGTTCTGGACTCACTTGTTAATGGCTGAGGGGAACTCTCTGAAGTTGTTGGCACCGGTGCACTTGTTAGTGTTGTTGTGGACGTAAAGTTTGGTGTTGTAGTTGTTGATATCACAGGTACAGAAGATATCTCAGCCAGAGTGCTTGTAGGATCTGTTGATGTAACTGTGTAAACAAGATAAATCTTTAGTCTTTCAATATGAAATGAGCTTATTCATACCTGTCCCACATAAATAGCATGATGTTAATCCTGAAAAATATCAGGGTGATTTTCAGCCTGCGATCGCTGTCAGAGAGAACGGAGACGCAGGCCGAAAATCCAGAGCGAATTGGAAAAGGTGATTCTCTCCAGAGAGATCACTTTCCCCCAATTCCCTCCGTCCCTCCACTGCGACGTCACGTGGTTCGCACCCAGAAAGAGATTTTTGAACTGATTAATGTTTCTGAGCTCAGCAGATTAGACCGTGTAGCCAGGCTTCAACACTGATACAATGGCAGCGTCTCATTCTGAAAATTGTACTGGAGTAATTACCTTAGATCTTCCAGACGCTTCAACTGCACCTCCACTTTCTGGTGTAGAGCTCAAGGCAAAGTAAAGATGTTGGTGTTGCTTCTGGCTCTGCATAGATCTTTAACTTCACACCTAAGTCTCTCTGGAAGACCTTGCAGTATTTCTGCAGAAGCTCCTGGAAATACTGAATATTTCTGAACTGAATTTGTTTTTCTTCATGCCCCGTGAGGCTTGGCATCTTTCCCTTGACAATGATCAACGGCAGCGGGGCTGGCTGCTCCTGGTACGATACTAGTGTGGATGCTGTGCCGAATATCTTTAGTGCCTCTCCCGTCTAGGTGGCTAAGGTAGCCGGAGTACTCCTAAGATTCACAGGCTGCAGCCCTCCCCGCAGGAACTTAAATATCTGCTCACCCACAACTGTTGCAGCTGCACCTGTATTGACCTCCATTCTGGTGCCGCGGCAGGTTCGGAGAATCCCGGCCGTGACTTGTAGGTGGTGGACAGGCTTTGGGAAGTCAAGAGGTGAATTATTCTCTGCTGGATTGCTAGCCTCTGACCTGTTGTAGTAACCACAGTATTTGTATGGCTAGTCCATATAATGGGGGATTCAGTGATGGTCATGCTATTGAATGTAAAAGGGCGATGGTTTGATCCCCTCTTATTGGAGCTGGTTATTGCCTAGCACTGTGTGGCACAAATGTTACTGTTCTATGTGGAGGAGGAGGGCTATTCGTGATTATCTGGTACAGGGCCGGTTTTAAGCCTATTTGACCAATTTCATCAAATTGGACCCCGCACCTTAAGGGGGCCCCGTGCCAGCGGCGACAGAGTTACCGTTTGAAGCCTTTTCTGTATTCTAAGAGGAACTATAGGGTAGTTTTTACTTTTGGGGAACGCACCGCATTACCGTCGACAAATCCTTCAGCCCTGCGCCGCCAAATCCTTCCGCCCGGGTAAGTAAGTTTCAAAATTTTAGTATATCAAGCATTTAATGTTTTTTTTTGGTTAAAGACGAGCATACTACACGAAATATAAACATACATAAATTTTTACTTTTGTAAAGTAGGGGCCCCGCCATCACTTTTCTAATTGGGCCTGCAATTCCTAGCACCGGCCCTGATCTGGTGAATATCCAGTAAGTGGTCAACCTCTAATTTCCAAAGGTTTAAATTTGTCCGGTAGTTTGTGATAAGATTAATTAATATATCCAGTGAATACATAATTGAATAAAATAATAAGTAATTCGTTAAAGATAATGGGCGGGATTCTCTGTTGGCTGACGCCAAAATCAGGGAAGGCAATTAGGCAGAGAACAGGTTCCAATGACAAAATCACAATCGGCGCTGATTTGACACCAAATCGCAATTCTCCGTCACCTTGACTTCGGCATCAATGTTGTCCGGAACGCATTACATTGAACTCCGTTAGCATGTCATTAGTGGGCCTGACCCGGTATTCACTGGGCCTCTGCAATTCTCCAGCTCCGATGGGCCGGGTTCCCGACGGCACGGTTCACTTGTGCTTTTAAACATCGTGACTGCTGAGGGAGGAGGTGTGGGGTTGGGGCTAATGGGCACAGAACACCATTGAAGCAACCGGAAAGGCAGCCATGCAGTTGCGCACGCTACTGACAACCAACTGTGAACTTAGGAACACAGGTCCTATGGTGTCCCCCCAGGTGCCCTCTGACCCCAGCTAACCCAGCACCTGTATGGGAGACCTCCAGCACAACCAGTGCCAACTTGTTAACTGGGATGAGTGTGTGTGGGGATTGTAATGTGTATATGCGGCTGCAGCTTGTCAGCCTCCCGAGTGTCAATCATGGACCCGGCGAATCCCGCACCGCTTTTCATTGGAATCAATTGTGTTCCATGTGGCGACGGTGCTAGCCCCTCCACAGTCACGGAATCGGTTCAGGTTCAGGGCTGTTTTGCTGTCGTGAAAGCCCACAAATCTTGCCCTGGCGAGAACACTGAGGGCGGGATTCATTGTTCCCCGCCGCCGATTTTGTAATCAGCAATCGGGCGGAAAATCCTTCTTGACCCCGAAATCGGGGGCGGCGCCTGTTTGACGCATGTTTTGTCTGCTCCGCCCTATCCAAAATGGCGTCATCACGTCATTTGCCGCACGCCATTAGGACGGCCTTAGCGCATCACCTGATTGCCTTCCCCCGATACCCCGCCCCCGATGGGCTGAGTTCCAGGCCATGCAGTTGGCGTGTGGTCTCAGCGGTTGGGAACCTGGCATGGCGGCTGCGTACTGTGTCCAGTGCTGCCACAGTCGGGCTGGAGCCTTGCTGTCGGCCGGGGAGGGTGGGGGGGAAGGGGGCTTCCGCAAGGGGACAGGGTAACTGGTATGGGGGTGGGGGGGGGGCAGGGACGCACTATCTGGCATGTCGGGTCCACACACAGCCGCTGCCATGTTTACGGCAAGACCATCATCATACTGGTGCCAAAGAAGAACCAGGAAACGTGCCTCAATGACTGCCATCCGGTGGCCCTGATATGAATCGTAATGAAGTGCTTCGAGAGGTTGGCCATGAAGCGCATCACCTCCATACTCCCAGAATGCCTTGATCCACTGCAATTCGCACACCGCCACAACCGGTCCACATCAGACGCCATTTCTCTGGCCCTACACTCATTCCTAGAGCATCTCGACAACAAGGACTCCGACATCAGACTCCTATTTATTGACTACAGCTCCGCCTTCAGCACCATAATCCCAGCCAAGCTCATATCAAAGCTCCAAAACCTAGGACTTGGATCCTCACTCTGCAACTGGATCCTCGACTTTCTGACCAATAAGAATAAACAACACCTCCTCCACGATAGTCCTCAATACCAGGGCCCCGCAAAGCTGCGTACTTAGCCTCCTACCATACTCCCGAGAAGCACACGCCTGCATAGCAAAATTTGGTTCCAACTCCATCCACAAGTTTGCTGACGACACAACCATAGTGGGTTGGATCTCGAACAACGACAAGTCAGAATACAGGAGGGAGATGGAGAACCGAGTGGAGCGGTGAAACAACAGCAATCTATCCCTCGATGCCTACAAAACAAAAAGCTGGTCATTGACTTCAGGAAGCAAAGTACTGTACACACCCCCGTCTGCATCAACGGGGCCGAGGTGGAGATGGTTGACAGCTTCAAATTCCTAGGTGTGCACATCACCAAAAGTCTGTCTTGGTCCACCGGCGTCGACGCTACCACCAAGAAAGCACAACAGTGCCTATACTTCCTCAGGAAACAAAAAAATTCTGCAAAAAAATGCTCTTCGGGAGGGTTTAAACTAGTTCAGCAGGGGATTGGGAACCTGAATTGTAGCTCCAGTACATAAGAAGCTGAGAGTAGTGAGGTCATGAGTAAAGTTTCAAAGTTGCAGGAGTGTACCGGCAGGAAGGAAGGTGGTCTAAAGTGTGTCTACTTCAATGCCAGGAGCATCCGGAATAAGGTGGGTGAGCTTGCGGCATGCGTTGGTACCTGGGACTTCGATGTTGTGGCCATTTCGGAGACATGGATAGAGCAGGGCGAGGAATGGTTGTTGCAGGTGCCGGGGTTTAGATATTTCAGTAAGCTCAGGGAAGGTGGTAAGAGAGGGGGAGGGGTGGCATTGTTAGTCAAGGACAGTATTACGGTGGCTGAGAGGACATTTGACGAGGACTCGAATACTGAGGTAGTATGGGCTGAGTTAAGAAACAGGAAAGAAGAGGTCGCCCTATTAGGGCTTTTCTATAGGCCTCCGAAAAGTTCCAGAGATGTAGAGGAAAGGATTGCAAAAATGATTCTGGATAGGAGCGAAAATAACAGGGTAGTTGTTATGGGGGACTTTAACTTTCCAAATATTGACTGGAAACACTATAGTTCGAGTACTTTAGATGGATCCGTTTTTGTCCAATGTGTGCAGGAGGGTTTCCTGATGCAGTATGTAGATAGACCAACAAGAGGCGAGGCCGTATTGGATTTGGTCCTGGGTAATGAACCAGGACAGTGTTAGATTTGGAGGTAGGTGAGCATTTTGGTGATAGTGACCACAATTCGATTACGTTTACTTTAGCGATGGAAAGGGATAGATATAAACCGCAGGGCAAGAGTTATTGCTGGGGGAAAGGCAATTATGTTGCGATGAGGCAAGACTTAGGATGCATCGCCTGGAGAGGAAAACTGCAGGGGAAGGACACAATGGAAATGTGGAGCATGTTCAAGGAACAGCTACTGCGTGTCCTTGATAAGTATGTACCTGTTAGGCAGGAAGGAAGTGGTCCAGTGAGGGAACCATGGGTTACTAAAACAGTTGAAACACTTGTCAAGAGGAAGAAGGAGGATTATGTGAAGATGAGACGTGATGGTTCAGTTGGGTCGCTTGAGAGTTACAAGTTAGCTAGGAAGGCTCTAAAGAGAGAGCTAAGAAGAGCCAAGCGAGGACATGAGAAGTCTTTGGCAGCTAGGATCAAGGATAACCCTAAAGCTTTCTGTAGATATGTCAGGAATAAAAGAATGACTAAGGTAAGAGTACGGCCAGTCAAGGACAGTAGTGGGAAGTTGTGCGTAGAGTCCGAGGAGATAGGAGAGGTGCTAAATGAGTATTTTTCGTCAGTATTCACACAGGAAAAAGACAAAGTTGTCGAGGAGAATACTGAGATACAGGCTACTGGACTAGAAGGGCTTGAGGTTCATAAGGAGGAGGTGTTAGCGATTCTGGAAAGTGTGAAAATAGATAAGTCCCCTGTGCCGGATGGGATTTATCCTAGGATTCTCTGGGAAGCTAGGGAGGAGATTGCTGAGACTTTGGCTTTGATCTTTAAGTCATCTTTGTCTACAGGAATAGTGCCAGAGGACTGGAGGATAGCAAATGTTGTCCCCTTGTACAAGAAGGGAAGTAGAGATAACCCCGGTAACTATAGACCAGTGAGCCTTACTTCTGTTGTGGGAAAAGTCTTGGAAAGGTTTATAAGAGATAGGATGTACAATCATCTGGAAAGGAATAATTTGATTAGAGATAGTCAACATGGTTTTGTGAAGGGTAGGTTGTGCCTCACAAACCTCATTGAGTTCTTCGAGAAGGTGGCCAAACAGGTGGATGAGGGTAAAGCAGTTGATGTGGTGTATATGGATTTCAGTAAAGCGTTTGATAAGGTTCCCCACGGTAGGCTATTGCAGAAAATACAGAGGCATGGGATTCAGGGAGATTTAGCAGTTTGGATCAGAAATTGGCTAGCTGATAGAAGACAAAGAGTGGTGGTAGATGGGAAATGCTCTGACTGGTGTGCAGTTACTAGTGGTGTGCCACAAGGATTTGTTTTGGGGCCGCTGCTGTTTGTCATTTTTATAAATGACCTGGAGGAGGGCGTAGAAGGATGGGTGAGTAAATTTGCAGATGACACTAAAGTCGGTGGAGTTGTGGACAGTGCAGAAGGATGTTACAAGTTACAGAGGGACATAGATAAGCTGCAGAGCTGGGCTGACAGGTGGCAAATGGAGTTTAATGCAGAAAAGTGTGAGGTGATTCATTTTGGAAGGAATAACAGGAAAGCAGAGTACTGGGCTAATGGTAAGATTCTTAGTAGTGTGGACGAGCAGAGAGATCTCAGTGTCCATGTACATAGATCCCTGAAAGTTGCCACCCAGGTTGAGAGGGATGTTAAGAAGGCGTGCGGTGTGTTAGCTTTTATTGGTAGAGGAATTGAGTTTCGGAGCCATGAGGTCATGTTGCAGTTGTACAAATCTCTGGTGCGGCCGCATTTGGAGTATTGTGTGCAGTTCTGGTCGCCACATTATAGGAAGGATGTGGAAGCATTGGAAAGGGTACAGAGGACATTTACCAGAATGTTGCCTGGTATGGAGGGAAGATCATATGAGGAAAGGCTGAAGGACTTGAGGCTGTTTTCGTTAGAGAGAAGAAGGTTAAGAGGGGACTTAATTGAGGCATACAAGATGATCAGAGGATTAAATAGGGTGGACATCGAGAGCCTTTTTCCTCGGATGGTGATGTCCAGCACGAGGGGACATAGCTTTAAATTGAGGGGAGATAGATAGAGGACAGATGTCAGAGGTAAGTTATTTACTCAGAGAGTAGTAAGGGCGTGGAATGCCCTGCCTGCAACAGTAGTGGACTCGCCAACACTAAACGCTTTCAAATGGTCATTGGATAGGCATATGGATGATAAGGGAATAGTGTAGAGGGACTTTAGAAGGGTATCACAGGAAGGTGCAACATCGTGGGCCGAAGGGCCTGTACTGCGCTGTAATGTTCTATGTTCTATGTTCTATGTTACTGACTCCTCAACGACTCTCCCTTGGATTTATCTGTTCCCTTTAAGAACACTATTCACGACGCCCTCTGCTGCCCTTGCTCAAGGGCATTGTTTGGCCCTTGTTCCACACTGTAACCAATCACTATTTGTCAATGTACTCTGTCGATTATTCTTTTTGTCCACTATGTAAGTGCTGTGGCAGTAGAAAAATACTTTTCACTGTACTTCGGTGCATGTGGCAATAAATGAATCAGTCAAAACACAGTCTAAAGAGGTGCAGGTTAGGTGGATTGGCCATGCTAAATTTCCCCTGCATGTCCACAGGTTTGGTGGAGTTGCGGGGATAGGGCAGGGAAGTGCCAAGGTTAGGGTACTCTTTCAGAGTGTCAGTGCAGACTCAATGGGCCAAATGGCCACGTTCTGCCCTGTAGGGATTCTATGATTCTATGAACATGTGGCTCAAAGACTGGTGTGGGAGAAGTGGGTTTTGGTTCAAGAGTCACTGGCATTAGTACTGAGGAAAGTGGGGGCTTTACCATTGGAACAGCCTAAATCGGAACAGTGCTGGCACCAGTGTTCTTGCAAACCACATAACTAGAGAATGAGAGAGGGCTTTGAACTAAGGAGGGATGGTTCTGCAACGGGGAGAAGTAGGCTTACAAAGCATATGGCAACATCACAGGACAGCTATTTACATTATGATACCCAGAATGTGATAGAAAGGGACGGAGAGTACAAACATAAAAAAAGCAACAGATCAGGTCAATGTGGAAAAAGTAGTAACAAGGCAAAATTAATGGCTCTTTACTTAAATGTACCTAGTATTTAGCACAAAAACAATGAAACAATGCTTAAATCAAAGTTGATGGGTATGATAGCCATTTCAGAGAAATTAGGTGGGATTCACCATTGCCCAACGCCAATATCGTAATCGGGTGGAGAATCAATCCCGACGCCCGGGGGGCGCAGGTTTGACGCAGATTTTCGAGTCTACGCCCCCTCTGAAATGGCATCATCGCGTTGCACACCGCTCGTCATTGCAACGGTGTTGGCGTGTCATCGGCAAGCCCTCCTGCGATGCTATGCCCCCAATGGGTCGAGTTCCCAATCGCGTGGTTGACGTTTGGTCTGAGCGGTCGGGAACCCGACGTGGCAGCATCAGACAGGGCCAGATTTTCCGACCCCCCCCCCCCCCCCCCGCCGCCGCCGGGTGGGAGAATCGCCGGGGGTCGGCGTGAATCCCACTCCCACCATCATCCAAATTCTCCAGCCCTCCAAATATCGGCCCGGTGTGAAGCGCGCCGCCCGCCTCGGAGAATGGCAGGGACCGGCGCAACTCAATGGGCCCCGGGGCTGCCCAAATTCTCAGGCCCGCGATGGGCTGAAGTCCCGCCCATTTTTTGCTAGTCCCACCGGCGTAAATTGGAGTAGGTCCCTTACCGGCGGCACCTGGCGGCACGGGCAGCCTCCGGGGTTCTTGGTGGTGGGGGCGCAGGGGGATCTGGCCCGGGAGGTGCCCTCACAGTGGCCTGGCCCGCGATCGGGCCCACCAATCCGCCGGCGGGCCTGTGCGTGGGGGCACTCTATTGATCCGCACCGGCGGCTTTAGCAGTCTGCCATTGCCGGTACGGAAACAAAGCCCTCTGCGCATGTGCGGGGATGACTCCAGCACATGCTGGCGCTCCCGCGCAGGTGCCAACTTGCACTGGCCAGCGGAGGCCCTTCGGCGCCAGTTGGCATGGCGCCAAGCCCCTTTCCCGCCGGCCGGCACAGCGCAAACCACTCCAGGGCGGGCCTAGCCCCTGAAGGTGCGGAGGATTACGCGCCTTTGGGCTGGCCCGACGCCAGGGTGGTTCACGCCACTCCATCCCACCAGAGTTGCCCGCCCCGCCGATTACGGCAGATTCCCACCCACAGTGTCCAACACTGCCACACTCGGCCGGCATCCGTGCCGATGGCCATGGGGGCTTCCGTGAGGGCTCGGGGGACTGGTGGTGGGTGGCCAGGGAGCAGTCATGCGGTGTCATGTGGGGTCAGGGATGGCTGGTTGGACCGCCGCCATGTTATGCGGCGTTATCGCTGCAGGTCGTCGCTGTGCGCATACGCAGCCATGGATCCGGCCATTCTCCAGCCGTTTTTGGCATAGGAGAACCTGGCATCGCTGCTAACCTCTCACCTGTCCTGGAATCAGCGCTGATTTTGGCACCGTAAAACGCCTGCGAATGCTCAGATTCAGCCGGCACTTAGCCATTGAACGGAGACTCCAGCCCATGATTACAAGGAGATCAAAACTGGGAACTAAACATTAAGGAGTATGTGACTTTTTGTAAGGACAAGCAGGGAGGGAAGGCTGGGGTAGCTTTGTTAACATGAGTTGAAATAAGTACAATATCAAGAAATGATCTTGGATCGGAAGATGTTGAATTCTTATGGGTGGAGGTAAGAAATAACAAGGGGAAGAAGACACTGGTGGGACAGTCTATCGGCCCCAAAACAATAGCTATACTGTAGGATGGAGAATAAATCAGGAGAAAGTAAGGCATGTAAAAAAGGCAGTGCTTTAATCATGCATGACTTTAATCTTCATGTGGATTGGGAAAATAAATTTGCAGATGTAACCATGAGGAAGCATTTGGGAGTTTCCTGGAACAATATGTTGTGGATCCAACCAGGGGAGCAGGTTATTTCGGATCTTGTAATGTGTAATGAGGCAGGTTTAATAAACATTCTCAGAGTAAAAGGTCCCCGAGGAAACATCGACCATGACATGGTAGAATTTAGCCTTCAGTTTGAGAATGAGAAACATGGGTCAGAAAGAACTGCACTTTACATTTTGTTATTTGTTCCTGCGACGTGGACATCGCAGGCTGTGCCAGAATTTATTGCCCTTGAGGGGGCAGTTGCGAGTCAACAGCATTGCTTTGGGTCAGGAGTCTCATGTAGGCCAGACCAGGTAAGGACTGCAGATTTCCTTCCCTAAATGATATTAGTGAACCAGATAGGTTTCTATGACAATCGACAATGGTTTCATGGTCATCATTGGGATTTTAATTTCAGATTTTTATTTAATTCAATTTTCACCATCTGCAGCGGTGGGATCTAAATCTGGGTCCCTAGAGCATTACTCTGGGTCTCTGGTTTACTAGTCCAGTGACAATACCACTTCGCCACCGCATCCCTTAAACAAGGGTAATTATAAAGGAATGTGGGCAGATTTGGCTGGAGTGGACTGGGCAATGAGTTCAACAGAAAGAATGGTTGATCAGTATGACAGATGTTTATGAAACTAGTTTATGGCTCACAAAAAAGATATATCAAGCATCTTTCAGTCGAGTCTTTATTAGTGTCACGAGTAGGCTTACATTAACACTGCACAGAAGTTACTGTGAAAATCCCCCAGTCGCCACACTCCGGGCCTACTCGGGTACACTGAGGGAGAATTCAGAATGTTCAATTCACCTAACAGCATGTCAGGACTTGTGGGGGGAAACTGGAGCGCCCAGAGGAAACCCACGCATACACGGGGAGAAAGTGCAGACTCCCAGACTCAGTCGAACCTGGGACAATGGTGCTGTGAAGCAACAGTGTTAACCACTGTGATACTGTGCCGCCCGAAGCTTTAATTTATAGGGATAAGTAATTGCAGGAGAGCTCAAAGTCTTGCTTTGCTCCTCTTGATCCCTGTGGGAGGCTGGGGGCATTGCAGTGCCCGGGACCAGCATGTGTGTAGGAAGTATTTCCAGCTACAGCTCCTCGAAGCCCGGTTTTGGAGCTGGAGCAGTGGCTGGGGACACTGTGGAGCATCCGCAAGGCTCAGATTGTCATGGATAGCACAAATAAAGAATGGTCACATCGCAGTCTCAGACTCCACAGTCAGGAATGGAATGGGTGACCACGAAGCAGAGCAGAGCTAGGTAGGCAGTGCAGGAATCTCCTGTGGCCATTCCACTGCAAAACTGATGTACCATTTTGGATACTGTTGAGATGAATGACCTCTCAGAGGAAATGGCTTTATGCAGATGAATTCACGCCTGACAAATCTATTAGAATTATTTGAGGCGGATGGATAAAGGGGACCCAGTAGATTTAATATATTTGGATTTCCAAAGAGCATTTCATAAGGTACCGCACAAAAAGCTACATAATAAGATAAGGGCCCTTGGGGTAGTATATTAGCAGGGATTGAGGATTGGCAAACTGATAGAAGACAGGGGGTTGGGACAAGATGCATATTTTCAGGATGGCAACTTCTAGCCAGTGGAATTCCACAAGAATCAGTGTTGGGGGCCACAATTATTTACAATATATATTAATGACTTGGACAAGGGAAGTGAATGAACTATTGACACAAAAATAGGTGAGAAGGCAAGTGGTGAGGATGACACAAGAGTCTACGGATGGATATAGACAGTTTAATAAGGACACAGAGGGGCAGCACGGTGGCGCAGTGGGTTAGCCCTGTTGCCTCACGGCGCTGAGGTCCCAGGTTCGATTCCGGCTCTGGGTCACTGTCCGTGTGGAAATTGCACATTCTCCCCGTGTTTGTGTGGGTTTCGCCCCCACAACCCAAAGATGTGCAGGGTAGGTGGATTGGCAACGCTAAATTGCCCCTTAATTGGGAAAAATGCATTGGGCACTCTAAAAAAAATTTTTTAACAGGGTGTCCACACCGAGTAAATAAAGAAACATAGTTTTATTTACATGATGATATATACACTCCCCGGTAGATACCTACCGGGTTCCTGTTCTAGTCAGTGCCTTACGAACAGATCTTTTATATAAAGGTTAATAGAGACTCCCTGCCCCTAGCAGGAGACCTCGTACTCCGCAAGTACCACGAGGAAGATTATCGTTCCCACTATTACAGGCTATTACAGACAGGTTAGTTGAGTGGGCAGTAACTTGTCAGATGGAATATAATATAAGAAAATGTGAAGTTAAGCACTTTCATAGGAAAAATAAAGGTGAATATTATTTAAATGGAGAAAGACTGCAGAAAACTGCAGCACAGACAGATGAGGTGGTCTCATGCATAAACCACAAAAATCTAGTATGCAAGTTCAGCAGGTAATAAGGAAGGCAAATTGAATGTTGGCCTTTATTTCAAAGCAAATGGAATTTTAAAATAGTCTGATGAAAACTGTACAAGGCACTAGTTAGGCCACACCTGGAATGCTGTGAACAGTTTTGGTCGCCTTATCAAAGGAAAGTTATATTGGCATTGAAGGCAGTCCAGAGAGGGTTTACTAGTTTCATCCTGGGTATGGGGGGATTTTCTTATGAGATGCGGTGAAGTAGGTTGGGCTTGTATTCACTAGTGTTTAGAAGAACGAGAGGCGATCTTATTGAGACGTATGGGATTCTCAGGGGACCTGACAGGATAAATGTGAGAGATTGTTTCCCCTTGTGAGAAAGTCAAGGGCCAGAGGGCATAATCTCAAGGTAAGGGGTCGCCCATTTGAAACAGACTTGAGGAGAAATTTGAATGTGCGGAATTCTTTACCACTGAGAGCTGTGGAGGCTGAATCATTTTAATCAGGAAGAGAATCAAGGGTTAGCAGGATAAGGAGGGGAAGTGGAGTTGAGGATTATATCAGATTAGACGTGATCTCATTGAATGACAGAGCAGACTTAATGCAGGCCTCCTACATCTTATGGTTCCTGAGAAACCCTCAATTACGACACAGGAGAGCAGATTGGTAATTCATAGGCTTTAATTACCAGAGAACCAGACAGCTGCCGAGAAGTGTGCTCACAGCACGCTGCCCACTAAGCGTAACCTTATATACAGTTTCCTGGGGGCGGAGTTCCCCAGGGTTCCAAGCCCGGTCTTAAAGGGGCCATCGTATTAAAGGTAAGGTACAGTTATACAGATATCATTCATCACAATTCCATTTCATAGGTAACACAGCAAATTCAGATTAACTCTTAAGGTTCACATTCAAACTGTGGTGGGGGGAGGGGGTGCAACTCACACACATACAAACATAGGATATGGGGGATAGATAAGAGGGATTTTTTATAACTATGGATAACCACAGAAAGGAACATTAGTTCTCATGATTTTCAGAATCCGAGCAGTCAAACGTCAGAGGGTGCCTCCTTAATGATGGAGTTCAGTCCAGATGAGCTCCTGGTTGGAGACGTCAATACAAAAATCCGTGAAATGAATGATGATACAGCATGATGAGATTACTGTGCTTAGATCACATGGTAAGCAATGATCAGAGATCTTTCAAATTAAACAGTCTTCGAGGAGTGAGAAGTGATGGGCTGGTGTTTGATCAGCTGGGAGTCCTGCTGGAGGCCTTTTCAGTTACTGTTGATTCAGTAGACCTCTTGGCCGAGAATCTCTGACCCTGCGCCGTGTCGTAGATCACCCGGGGGGGGGGGGGGGGGGGGAGGCGCGAATCCCGCCGCGACGCCGGCTGCCCTATTTTCCGGCGTCATTTTTCAGGGACCGGCGGGATGCCCGCCACGGCGGTCAGGGGCCATTGACAGCAGCCTCCCCGGCGATTCTCTGGGCTCTGATGGGCCGAGTGGCCATAAAGTTTTGGCCAGTCCTGCTGGCATGATTAATTCAACTCACACATGGCCGGACCTGACAGGGAAGTTTGCGGGTGCGGTCCGGGGGGGGGATCCGACCCCTGGGGGGGGACCCCACGGTGGCCTGGCCCGCGACCGGGGCCTACCGATCTGAAATGAAAAAACGAAAATCGCTTATTGTCACGAGTAGGCTTCAAATGAAGTTACTGTGAAAAGCCCCTAGTCGCCACTTTCCGGTGCCTGTTTGGGGAGGCTGTTACGGAATGTGGTGAATGTAACTTGGTAATTCACACTGTATCTTTGTAAGCGCAGTAGCGTTATCCGGCCACTAGGGGGAGTAGCTCTGGGAATGCTCAGGAGTTTTTACAGGGCTCCACCCTTGGCTCCGCCCACGACTCCTCCCCCGTGTGCTGCTGTATAAATACTCTTGTCCAGAGTCAGCCTGCAGTTCACCGAGAGTTCATCAACGGGTAACAGTCTGGCTCTGTAATAAGTAGATTAAAACCACTGTTCATATCGGAAAGCACGTGTCTAGTGAATTGATGGTTCCATCAATTTAACCTATTTAAGAACAGTCAAGATCGATCATGGAATCGGCCCTCAAGCCTGGACGCCTGGAACTCGACCCACAGGATACAGAGGCAAAAGAAATCTTCTCCCACTGGCTGCGGTGCTTTAAGGCCTACCTGGCAGAAGCGAGCACAGCCGAAACGACAGAGGAACAGAAGTTAAGTCTACTGCATGCGAAGGTGAGCCACAGATTCTCTACGCAACTAAACTCGGCCGGTTCATATACTGCAGCGCTAGCGGTACTCGATAAGATATATGTAAGGCCCATTAACGAAGTTTACACACGCCATGTGTTCACGACTCGCCGCCAGCGGCCTACAGAATCACTCGCCGAATTTTTAAGGGAACTCAATAATTTGTCAAATGACTGTAACTATCAAGCGGTTACCGCGGCTGAACACAGAGAACTTGCTGTACGCGATGTTTTTGTAGCGGGCCTCAGGTCTAATTATGTGCGCCAACGACTGCTGGAAAAGGGGGTCCAAGACTTAGAAACAACTGTGGAAGCTGCTACCACGATGGAGGTCTCCTTCCGCAGACTTAACTCGTTCCCGGCGGACCCCGCGACCCAATCATGGGCCCCCGACCAGCGACTCCCCCAGGCCTGTGCTACGCGGCCGCCCAGCCACCATGCTGCCCCAGCCAGTCACTATGCTGCTCCAGCCAGCCACTATGCTGCTCCAGCCTGCCATTTCTGCGTCCAGAACCAGCACCCGCGGCAGCACTGCCCGGCCCGCAACGCGACTTGCAGCAGCTGCGGGCGGAAAGGCCACTATGCAAGAGTGTGCCTCGCAAAAAGGGCCCCAGCTTCCAACTCCCCAGCGGCACGAAATAATCGCACCCCACACCCGCAGGGCCCAAAACGCTGCCGCCTATGCCCCGACTCCGCCCCCTCCCGCCACGTGCGATCTATGGGGGCCGTCATCTTGGCCAACCTCCACCACGCGGCCGGCCACGTGCGACTCATGGGAGCCGCCATCTTGGATGCCATCTTCCTAGCCGCCCGCCACGTGCGATCCACGGGCCCGACCTATATCTCCACGCTCGGACAACTCATCGGAAGAGTACGACTACGAACTCAGAGGGCAGTCATCATGTGGCCACTCCAGCACAGCTGATCGAGCCGCCGCCTACGCACAACTCAGCACAGTCACTCTGGACCAATCACGCCCGAAGCATCTGCGAAATTCGATGGCATGGGTCCAAATCAACGGGTACAAAACGCCATGCCTCTTCAACTCCGGGAGCACTGAGAGCTTCATACATCCAGACCTGGTAAGACGCTGTTCGCTGCCCATTTTCCCCGTGCGGCAAACTATCTCGCTCGCTTCAGGCTCCCACTCAGTCCAGATCCAGGGGCGCACCGCCACGACACTCACAATCTGAGGCGCTAGCTACTCAAAATTCCAACTCTACATTTTGCCCGACCTCTGCGCGCCACTCTTATTAGGCCTAGACTTTCAATGTAACCTTAAGAGCCTCACCCTCAGCTTCGGCAGGCCCCTGCCCCGACTCACTATCTGCAGCCTCGCTACGCTACGAATCCCCCCCCCCCCCCTCCCCTCTTCGCCAATCTCACAAAGGACTGTAAACCCGTAGCCACTCGTAGCAGGCGATACAGCCTGCAGGAAAGGGTATTTATCAGAACAGAGGTCCGAAGGCTTCTCAGTGAGGGGGTTATAGAGGCCAGCAATAGTCCCTGGAGAGCTCAGGTGGTGGTCGTTAAGACCGGGGGAAAATTCCATATGGTGGTCGACTACAGTCAGACCATAAATAGATTTACGCTCCTCGACGAGTATCCCCTCCCCAGGATTGCAGACATGGTAAACCAGATCGCCCAGTACCGGCTCTTATCCACGGTGGATCTGAAGTCTGCATACCACCAGCTCCCAATCCGCCCCGGAGGACCGCCACTACACGGCATTCGAGGCCGATGGCCGCCTCTTACATTTCCTCCAGGTTCCTTTCGGCGTCACTAATGGGTTCTCGGTGTTCCAATGAGCAATGGACCGAATGGTGGACCAGTACGGGCTGCGGGCCACGTTTCCATACTTAGACACTGTCACCATCTGTGGCTATGACCAGCAGGACCACGACGCCAACCTCCACCGTTTTCTCCAGACGGCACAGAAACTGAATCTCACGTATAACAAGGAGAAATGCGTTTTCCGCACAACCAGACTAGCCATCCTCGGCTATGTCGTGGAAAACGGAGTCCTGATCCCAGACCCGGACTCTTAGAACTCCCCCTCTCCCATTTCCCCAAGGCCCTCAAACGGTGCTTGGGCTTCTTCTCCTACTACGCCCAGTGAGTCCCTCAATATGCGGACAAAGCCTGCCCACTCTTTAGGGCCACATGATTTCCCCTGTCAGCTGAGGCACGCCAGGCCTTCGACGGCATCAAGGAGGACATCGCCAAAGCGGTCATGCGGGCGGTGGATGAATCCACTCCATTCCAGGTTGAGAGCGACGCCTCAGAGGTAGCTCGAGCAGCCACACTAAATCAGGCAGGGAGACCAGTCGCATTTTTCTCCCGTACCCTCTCCACTTCCGAACTCCGACACTCCTCAGTTGAGAAAGAAGCACAAGCCATTGTGGAGGCTATTCGTTACTGAAGGCACTACCTCGCAGGTAGGAGGTTGACTCTCATCACCGACCAAAGATCGGTTGCCTTCATGTTTGACAACTCGCAAAGGGGCAAAATTTAAAACGACAAAATTCTGAGGTGGAGGATCGAACTCTCCACCTACAATTACGATATCAAATATCGACCCGGGAAGCTCAACGAGCCTCCGGATGCCCTATCCCACGGGACATGCGCCAGCGCGCAGATTGACCGATTGAAAGTCATCCACAATGACCTCTGCCACCCGGGGGTCACCCGGCTCGCCCACTACATCAGAGCCCGAAACCTGCCTTTCTCCAACGAGGAGGTAAAAGCGGTCACCAGGGACTGCCCGATCTGTGCGGAGTGCAAACCGCACTTCTATAGACCAGACAGGGCCCACCTGGTCAAGGCTTCTAGGCCCTTTGAACGCCTCGCGATTGATTTCAAAGGGCCACTCCCCTCAACTAAAAAGCACTTCTACTTTCTAAACGTCGTAGATGAGTTCTCCCGTTTCCCATTTGCTATCCCGTGCCCCGACATGACTTCCCACACAGTCATTAGGGCCCTGCATAGCATCTTCACCCTGTTTGGTTTCCCCAGCTACGTACACAGCGACCGGGGTTCGTCCTTCATGAGCGACGAGCTGCGTCAGTACCTGCTCGACAAGGGCATTGCCTCGAGCAGGACTACCAGCTACAACCCCAGGGGGAACGGGGAGGTGGAGATGGAGAATGCGACGGTCTGGAAGACCGTCCTACTGACCCTCCGGTCTAGAAAGCTCCAAGTCTCCCAGTGGCAGGAAGTCCTCCCAGACGCACTCCACGCTATTAGGTCCCTTTTGTGCACAGCGACCAATCAGACCCCTCACGAGAGGCTCTTCATTTTTTCCAGGGGCACTACCACGGGGGTCTCACTTCCGGCATGTCTGAGGACACCGGGCCCCGTACTCCTGAGGAAACACGTCAGGGCACACAAAACCGACCCCCTTGTTGAGAAGGTGCGCCTGCTCCACTCCAACCCCCAGTACGCATTCGTCGAGTTCCCTGACGGCCGTCAGGACACTGTATCCCTCCGGGTTCTGGCACCCGCCGGATCCAGCGCCCCCTCACCCTACACCCCATGCTGCCGCCCCCTCGCGCTCCCGAGCCCACGAGCTCGCTCCACCAGTTCCGCGCACCCACGCCGGCCAGCCCCCAGTGCCCCCAGTCCCCGGTCGAACAAGGAGAGTATGAAGCTCGGATACAACCCTCCCTGGAGTCCGCCATCGTACCCCAGCACACAACACCCATCCAGCCACCACAAGAGGCTGCAACCCCGGTGCTCCACAGATCACAGCGGACAGTTCGACCACCGGACAGACTGACTTTGTAGACCACCACCCCCACCGGACTTGATTTTTTTGCAGGGGGTGAATGTGGTGAATGTAACTTGGTAATTCACACTGTATCTTTGTAAGCGCAGTAGCATTATCCGACCACTAGGGGGAGTAGCTCTGGGAATGCTCAGGAGTTTTTACAGGGCTCCACCCTTGGCTCCGCCCACGACTCCTCCCCCTTGTGCTGCTGTATAAATACCCTTGTCCAGAGTCAGCCTGCAGTTCACCGAGAGTTCATCAACGGGTAACAGGCTGGCTCTGTAATAAGTAGATTAAAACCACTGTTCATATCGGAAAGCACATGTCTGGTGAATTGATGGTTCCATCACGGGAATCGAACCATGCTGCTGGCCTGCTTGGTCTGCTTTCAAAGTCAGCGAATTAGCCCTGTGCTAAACAGCCCCTGCTGTTCTGCTGCTGGGCTGGTTCCGTGGGGGGCCTTCTTTCCTCTGCGCCAGGCCCCTGCAGGGCTCCGCCATATTGCCCAGGGGCTGGCGCGGAGAAGGGAAGCCCCGCGCATGCGCGGAAATACACCGGCCAGTCCGTGCATGCACGAGATCACGCCAGGCATTCCGCGCTGCATGAACTCGCGCCGGCCCTTCACCGCCGGCTGGAGTGCACCAACCACTTTGGCATCAACCTAGCCCCCAAGAAATTGGAGAATCCCTCACTTTTGGGGACTGTTGACGCTGGAGTGGTTGGCGCCTGGTTTCGTGCTGGTGTGGGGACACCGCACCATTTTTGGAGACTCCCGCCCTTTGTTTTTCAGTGCTCAGCTGAATATAGCAATTTCACTAGAGTCATGTGACCTCCTTCCTCCACAATGATTTTGAAAGTGATGTTTATCTGGTGTCTGGGTCTGACCTTTGTTTTATCTTTTAAAGAGTTACCATCCATGTTGAGAATATTGTTTCAGGAAGCCAAGGTGCAAATGCTGTCCATTCACCCCTCAATGTTATCTTTGAAATGGACCTGGACACACCCTCAATATAAGATGAGATTGTTATCAATCCTGCATGAGTAACAAGCTTTGATTCCTGTGGGTCCCTTAGCTTTGCGATTATAATGAGCTGGATTGTCCAATCCCCGATGCCAAAATCACGTTGGGTGACGGAGCGGAGAATCCCCGATGAACGTGAAATCGTGGGTGGCGCCGCTTTCGCTATGCCCTCCCCATGAAGCACGGCGTGGCCGCTGCACCGACATGCGCATGCCCAGCCACGGACCCGGCAATTCTCCAGGCCATTTAGGCAGCTAGAGCTGGGAGCTCTACACTGCCTGGCTGCTATTAGCCCCGGAACAGGAAATTGTTGGCCATTTTGCACCAGTTTTCCTGCCGTAAAACGCCACCCTTTTTATGCCACCGTGTGGCGTCCGTCTCCCAAATGGAGAATCCAGCCCAATGTCCTTACAATGGGTTATGAGATTACATAGGATGAGATTACATAGGATTACATAGGACTTTTCTTTGTCATTGTAGTGCCTGTTGGAAGCTTCTAGAACACATGGCCAATTTTGTGAGTCATGTGACCTTTGGCACCACATTTTGCTTCATGTACGGACATTTTAAAATCATGAAAAAATAACGAGGTGAATTCACTGCCTTCCCAGTCACATGTTCCTCAGCGGCGCATCATCACCTGCAGCAGAATTCTCCATTCCCGCCAACGACCAATGGGATTTTTGACCCAGCATGAGTGATTAGAAATCAGTCTGGAGTTACCCAGGAGTTAGATTGGGTGTTAAACTGTTTAATATTTCCTGAGAAACTATCAAGTCACATACCTAGCCCAAGTCTCCGCACTAAACTCAAGCTTAGAGACATTCGCGCAGGATCCCAGGAGCAGTGGAATTGCCCATCAGAAGTTGAAATTTCCTGGGTAATTAATACCCATGTCAGTCTTGGCATTACGATATCCAAAAATGCCAGCACACATTTTCAGTCACATGTTTGGGGCGAAATTCTCCGACCCCCCACAGGGTCGGAGAATCGCCCGGGGCCGCCGGAAATCCCGACCCCGCCGTGGCAGAAATTCTCCGCCACCCGGGAATTGGCGGGGGTGGGAATCGCACCACGTCGAGCGGCGAGCCCCCTGCAGCGATTCTCTGGCCCACGATGGGCCGAAGTCCCGCTGCTGGGAGGCCTCTCCCACCGCCGAGGTTTGAACCACCTCTGGTGGCAGCGCGATCAGCGGCGCGAGCGGGCCCCCGGTGTCCTGGGGGGGGCACGGGGTGATCGGACCCCGGGGGGCACCCCCACGGTGGCCAGGCCCGCGATTGGGGCCCACCAATCGGCGGGCGGGCCAATGCCGTGAGGGCACTCTTTCTCTTCCACCGCCGCCACGGCCTACACCATGGCGGAGGCGGAAGAGAATCCCCCAGCGCGCATGCGCCATTGTTGATGTCAGCGGCGAACTGGCGAAGGCCTTTCGGCCACCCCCTTCCTCCGGGCGCCGGGCGTCAAAGGCCGTTGGTGCCGGTTTTGGCGCCAGTCGGCGTGGTGCCAACCGCTCCGGTGCGGGCCTAGCCCCCAAAGGTGCGGAGAACTCCGCACCTTTGGGGAGGCCCAACGCCGGAGTGGTTGGCACCACCCCGCTAAGCCGGGACCCCCCGCCCCGCCGGGTAGGGGAGGATCCCACCCCTGGTCTCCAACAATCAGGAGACCGATCATAAAACTAAAAAGATAAATAATCATTAAACTTCCAGAGGGCTAAAATTGTCCGACAACATCCCTCCCCTGTCTGATATACTATTGTTTATGCAGCAGGAAATTATTAATTGACCAAACACCCAATTTTTAAAATGTGAGTTGGACTGGATTGTCCGCCTCATGACTCTGGAAACGCAAATCACGATCAGGTGGAGAATTCAGGCGTCCTGCAAAAATCGAAGTCTGTGCCCAATTTCTCAGGCTCCATGCTCTGGTCCCTCCCAGGTAGCGAAAACAAGTTCTGTGCCCCGTGCTGGAGGGACCACTTAAATGTGATTGGCGGCTTGGACACTTAATGCTCCGCCCTTCCGCGATGCTCCAGCTCCGTCCGGCAGACGTATCATGGGTGTAAATTACTGCAATTATTTACAACCAGGGACTGGGTTCCATGGCCGCAGAGGGGAAGCGGGAGGTTAACAAAACACTGAAAAACTATTGAGAATTGTCGGGCTTGCAGGGTGGTGGCTTCCCGAGTCGGGGGCAGTAGAAGCAAATGACTTGATGCGGAATCCGTGGACTTGGGGTGTCCCCTCGGGATCAGGGTGGCGTGGTTCAGACTGCCATTGCTGCAGTCCGTCTTTTAAATGCACAGTAAGAAGTCTTACAACACCAGGTTTAAGTCCGACAGGTTTAATTGGAATCACGAGCTTTCGGAGCGTAGCTCCTTCATTCGGTGAGTGAAGAGGTAGGTTACACAAACACAGCATATATAGACAAAGCCAATGATGCAAGATGATACTTTGAATGTGAGTCTTTGCAGGTAATTATGGCCAGGATTCTCCGACCCCGCGTCGGGGGGGCCTATATCCCTCCACGCCGGGCGCTGTCGGGCTCCGCCATATTGTCATGTTGCCCGGGGACCGGTGCGGAGACGGGAACCAATGCGCATGCACGTAATCATGTAGCGCGCATGAGCGGTCTCGCGCCAGCCGTTCCGCGCCGACTGGAGCTGCAGGGACCACTCCGCCATCAACCTAGCCCCCTAGGAAGGGGAGCATTCCTCAATATCGGGGAACATTCCTCAATATCGGGGACCATTTGGAGTGGTTGGCACCACTTTTTACGCTGGCATCAGAACTTGGCCGCGGGATTGGAGAATCCCAGCCATAACATCTTTACAGGTCCAGACGGTGCAACCCCTTTGGTGCTACTTACAGGCTCCTGGCTGCTCACAGAGCTGAATGTTGCCTATTGGCTTTTCCGATAGCCTCTGATCATCTGGAGGACCACAAGCCATCTCTTGGACATCCTCTTGCTCCAGCTGTTACACTGAGCATGGTCAAGCTCAACCAGGGGCCCACCAGGTATTGCCACTCCCCAGAATCATTGCCCACTGGGGAAAAAGCAGGTGATCAACAGATCTCATCGCAACCAGAGGATGCCTGCACTTTGGCCTTCGGAGCACTCCCTAGTTCTCTGTCCCTCTCTAGTGCCCCTTATGATGACCCCCTCCCTCCTGATCACCAGCCGTCTCCTCCTGGTGAGGGTGGCAGCACTGACTGCCTATGCCACTACCTCCCAGATTGTGCTCAGGAGTGCAGGCTTGAGTGTACATTCTTCCTGGGGAATAGTGTCTCTCTGCTCCTCACTGACACGGAGCTGTGGACCAATCTCGAAATTGGGGCTGGTTTAGCACAGTGGGCTAAATAGCTGGCTTGTAATGCAGAATAATGCCAGCAGCACGGGTTCAATTCCCATACCGGTCTCCCCAAACAGGTGCCGGAATATGGCGACTAGGGGCTTTTCACAGTAACTTCACTGAAGCCTACTTGCGACAATAAACAATTATTATATTATTAGAACTCCCGAACTCGGGGGTGGGGGGGGGGCAGACCTTCTGTGAGACATTTTTGTGTCTGCAGTGAGTGTGTGTTCAGTGGAGCACTTAACTACAGCTCCAGCTGCCAGGCTGTTTCATGTCATCTCCGGCCCCAGCGGTTAGAACGCCCACTGGGCTGGTAATTGCTCTGAATTTGCATCGACAGCGTGCTGGCACATTTGCATGTCCTGACTCTCTTAGCGAATAGCCCCCCCCCCCCCCCCCCCTCCAATGGGAAGGCGAACAGCACACAATTCACTCCTGGCATTAACATTTAGAGTATGATTTAATAGCCGTGTTGCGCCTGGTGAGCATCCGTGAGGGTTGCAGGAAAGTACCAAATCAGGATCGCGCCAGGCACCAAGCGGTTTGCTATCAAACCGGCCTGCTCCCGTTGGCATGATCCGGATCTCGCCACGATGCGGCTCAAAGCCATTTGAACCCAATTAGGGCAATCTCCATCTCATCTGCGAGATGGAAGCCCAGTATAACAGCCTCCGTGATCTAACCGCCTCCCCAGTGAGAGGTCACGCAGGTGCCTATTAGTACTGGTCCACACAAATGCAGACCAGACATCAAGGACCCTGGGGGATCTCTCAGGCAAGTGGAGTTCCCTAGGTCGTTATGAACAGGGCGCCATGGCACTTGGCTCTCTCTCTGGCACCTAGGCACCTTGGCACTGCCAGGCTGCCATTTGGCATTGCTACCATGGCACTGCCACGGTGCCCAGGCAGCACTGCCAAGCTGGAAGGAGCACTGCCAGGGTGGTCGTGCCATGGTGCCCGGGTGGCAGAACCATGGGCCGGGGCCTTGACCATGATAGGAGGGATGAGAGGGGTATATTGGATGGGGGGGATGAAGAGTGGGTATGAAGGGGCCTCCGGAAGATTGGAGGGGAAAAGCGGGGTCCTGAAAGGGGGGGGGGGAAAGGGGATGTGGGAAGGCATGAAAAGGGAAGACCCTCAGCGACCCCAGAGTGGGATGTCCTCACTTGGGGTGGTGTGGGGTGTATGGGGTACGGGGTGCGGGATGTGACATTGGTCATGGGTGGGAGGTGTGGGGGACCCACACACTTCCTAGAGATCTGGGCAGCCTTTCAAAATGGTGGCCTGATCTCTGAGGAACCAGTTGGGCCAGCCAGTTCAGCTCCCCAGTAATGGAAACAATTCTAAGTGTGGGCTAGCCCGGAGAGAAACTCCCCAAGGCCCGGAAATGTGACTGTGTGGTGAGATAGCGGTGGGTAACTCACCTACAGAGCAGGGGAGAAACTCCCAGCCAAAGGTGTACCTACACCTCAAGAGCTGCAGCAGTTCAAGAAGGCAACTCACCACTACCTCTGAAGGGCAACTAGGGATGGACAATAAATGCTCGCCTCACCTGCGACACAAAAATCCCGTGAATGAATTTTAAAAAACCCACCTAAAATTATACTTAGGCTGAGAGATTCCCCGTCGGCAATATCATCGGCTTCGCTGGCAGCGCACCCACACCTGCGGGTTTCCCGACGGCGTAGGAAGGCCACAATGGGAAACCTTATTGGCCGTCTGCCAGAACGGAGGATCCCGCTGCTGGCGGGGGCACGCGTGCCAGAAATGGGGCTGGCGGGGTGGAGAATCCTGCCCAGAAACCTTTCCATTAAATCGTGCCCTCAGTCTCCCAAACAGATAATCCTGCCCCTTCCTGGCAAAATATAGAGCAGTTGTTTTAACATACGAGGTAAATGTTTTTGAAACATTCCAGTGCTTAATTAACCTGTTTTGCACAATGTACATTCTTCCAATAAATGATTGACAACTCCACAAATATTTTTCTTTCTCTACCTCTAATTGCTGGATTTTCCTTGTACACACTTCACTTGCTATTATGCACCCTTTTAAATGGGAGAAATATTCACTGGCAGGAGTTTTAATATCAATGCTGAGTTACATTTAAAAATCATGTGAACTCATACCAGTAATATCAGGGTCAAAAACAAAACCACAAATAAAGCATTCCTGCTCTAAGGGCAATTATGAAGAAATCCTTGACTGATTGGTGGCGGCGGATGAAAACTGAATCAAACTATTCAACACGCCTCTGCTACAACAATAAAACATATAATACTTCCTGATTCATCTCCAGGCAGGATCGGATTGCGAATCCAAGGGACAAGCATCAATTCCAAAAATGGTAAAAGACAATAGAGGATAAAAGGCTACAAATATGATAGGCTTGACATTACAGGAATAAAACCGCATCTAATGTTTGAGATGTGTTATTACCAGAATACCCACATTATTTCATGCCTCTCCTTGATAATCACACTCGCAAATGCACCACTCGGCCGGGTGAACAGATTCCATTACAGTCACTCATAGGTCTGTCCTTCCCCTTTTGCAGAAGACAGCACAAAACATTAGGTCTCTTCCTGGTCTCTTCTTCCTGTCTGCTGGAAACAGGGCTGGTCTCCTTGCTCTGAGTGCCTGCAGGAGCACCTCCAGGGAGGCGTTACTGACTTGGAGAGCAACCCTTCATCATTCCGGCATCATACGACCACTGCCTCGGTTAATGTTAACCCCTTCCTTTTGTCTGTTTCTTCAGCCTGTCTGACTACCGCACATGTATCTTTAGAAATGGTGACACAAGGGCGCATCTGCCACTGTTAATGTCTCCCCTTCCTGAAGGCTCCAATTGGTTCTAGCTGGTAAAATTGCACAGGAAGTCTTGCCGCACACCCGTGCGTGCTGCCAACTCATTTTTGTGCTCGACATTGAGTCGTCCATCTAATTGATAGAATTCAAGCCACTCGTGCCGATATTATAAATGCACACCAGCTCATATATCAGAAATGATGGGCACACTGGAATGCAACAGATTCATCTTTTCCTAATCTGAAAGACAGGCAGGTGAAAAACTTTGCCAGTATTGTGCATTCAGTTGAACCAAGTAGGTAGCAGATACCGATTAGATTAGATGCAACACGTGATCCATTGCAATTGTAGCATTTCCATTCGCATTGAATTAAAGGATGCAAACTTTCAACTTCTCACTGTATGGAAAACTGAACAGTACCTTTGTCCAAAAATACACCAAAGCATTTTAAAATCACTCAACCCGATAACGTGAGCAAAGACATTTTGTGTGATAAAGATCAGGCAGTTTGAGATTTCCTGCCCAATCAGTGTTGGGTTTGGATACTACATGTAATGTCCCTTGACTCTTCATTTCTGTTCATTGATAAGTGCAGGAAAGTGTTCAATTTTAATTCTAGGCCCCGTCACAATGAATAGCCTGCTAACATTTATTACTTTTACTCATAAACAAAACTTATGTATATACTTTAGCAAAGTACTTTGCCAAGGTGATACTTAGCCAAAGTGATCTGTATTCATGCGACTGTACCCCAACAGATATTAATGACTTTATTAAAGATGAGGCGAATGTAGAGAAACTTCTAAAATCATTCAGGAAGCAATGCATCCAACAACTGTATTTTTCCATTTCAATGTGCAAGTATGACAACAGCACTGGAGTATAGGAAAAAGAACTTTCCATTATTTAATACTATTTGTAATATTAGAACTGAAAAGGTTAATGAGGGACTAATGTGGGAAAATGCACCACCTACATGATGATATAAAGGAGTCACATGACTAGTAGTAGGATCGTGGTCTGGTAGAAGTCTGCATGAAAGTAGCCCATGGCTAGGATTGAAGAAAACGACTGTCGCCATATATGTATACAGTTGTGTTAATAATAAATAGCTACTGTTTAAAAGCAGCTGAACCTCTTCAGTGGACAGCACACAACATTACAATGTGGTTCAGCAGGTGAAAGACCCCAAGACGTCCAAAAATAAAAAGCAAAGAAAACTGCAGTCTGACCTGCAAAGATGTGCCTAACCTGAAGTCATTGAGGACATGGCTAAAAATAGCTAGGAAAGCTCCAACACAGGTGTGGAGGCGGAAGAGGAGACAGGATTGCAATGTGCAACTCAAAAAGACTCCACCAGCGCACAAGGAGGACCATTGCGAAAAGCAGAACCAAAGGACCTCGCGGCCATCCGAGGAAGGTAAGCAAAAGGTTTTATAAAAAAAGCTTTTAAAAACTTTCCACTGAGGCAGAGTTACCAGGCAGCATGCAAACTAAAATCGAAGAGCAGACAGGATAAAAATTGGTTTAAATTCGATCCTCCAGGGCCAGCAAAGTGTGAGCGTAATAATCCATTTCGTGGCCTGGTGACACAGTGGTAGCACTGCTGCCACACAGTGCCAGTGACCTGGGTTCAACACAGGCCGAGGGTGACTGTGTGGAGTTCACACCATGACTGCATGGGTTTCCTCTGGGTGCTCCACCCACAGTCCAAAGATGACCAGGTTAGGCGGATTGCCTCTTAGTGCCCAGGGTTATGGGGTTACGGGGATACGGTGGGGAGTGGGCCTAGGGAGGGTGCTCTTTCAGAGGGTCGGTGCAGATTCAATGGGCCAAATGGCCTCCTTCTGCACTGTAGGGATCGCCCTCAAAAATCAAAGAAGTTTTAAATCGTCTCAGTAATCGCAGCAGGTTCCCAACAAACCCTAAAAATCCCAACAAGCACAGCAAAACCTAATTACTGCAGCACTGTTAAAAATATTTAAAGCAAACCTCTCCTGAACTGAAAACAGCCATGGATGAAAAATGTACAATACCTGAATGATTTGGACAGATAGAAGGGCTAGACCAGACGTAAAATTGGGTGTTATGGCAAAGTAGATGTTGAAGATACCAGATGGCACCAGAGTTAAGTAACAAAACAGAAGCTAAAAAAGCTGACACTTTGGGCAGAGTTCCCCATCTGGAGAAGAGGGGCTGGATTCTCCAAGTCAAGATTGGAAGACCTGATAAGATTTCGGCAATCAGCTGTTTTATGAGCATTCATGAGGTGCAATTGATGCTATAAAGAGCCAGGAGGATGAGTAGTAGGGTGAACGCTGGTTTATTCATGGTCAAAAGAATCTGCCCTTTGGTGGTAAGTACACAGTATCAGTACCGTTCGGGATACCGGGTCGCTTTCTAGGCCAGACTTTATACAAGATAATTCTGAACCCCGCCTGGGCAGACCTCCTCCCATTAGTGGGATAGCTCATAGGCTGAATTCTCTCAGCCCGGGGCCAGGCCGGAGAATCCCTGCAACCGTCGTGAATTGCGCCACGCCGCCCCGACGCCGGCACACGATTGTCCGTGACTGGCCCGCTGATTCTCAGCCCCGGGATGGGCCGAGCAGCCGTCATGAAAACGCTGAGACCCGCCGGCGCCGTCCACAACTGCTCTCAGCCGACGGGAACTCAGCATTGCAGGGTGGTCTGGCGGCCTGTGGGGGGGGGAGGGGGGGGGGATATGGCCCCAGGGGACGCCTCCGATGTGGCCTGGCCTGTGATTGGGGCCCACCAATCGGCAGGCTGGCCTCTCTGGCTGGGGCCTCCTTTCCTATGCGCCAGCCCCTGTAGCCCTGCACCATGTTGCGTCAGGGCCGGCACGTTGAAGGAGGCCTCTGTGCATGCGCGCGTTGGCGCCACTGCGCATGCGCGGATCCCACGGCACCCAGTTCATGCCGGGAATGGCAGCTGGAACGGCGTGAACCGGTCCAGTGCCATGCTGGCCCCCTGTAGGGGCCAGGATTTGTCCTTGGCTTGGCCCATTCACGCCGTCATAAAACGCGACAGCCTTTACGACAGCGTGGACACTCTGCCGCGGGATTAGAGAATCCCGCCCCATATTCCAGGAGCCCCACGTGGAGATCAATTGGAGTACCCCTGTGGGCCCAATGGGGTTTGTTACACTTGCAAATGGTGTTCATGCCACAGGCAGTGGGAAAACCAACCACCATTAACCTGGCACTGGGAGAATTACAAGCTGTTTTTATGTTAGTGGTTTTCTGTGGGTCCCGCTGGCTTCCCTGCTCCTGCCTGCCAACAAACCCACTGTGACCCTTCCTTATTTTTATTCGTACAATCGCCGATGATGTCATTGTTAGACATGGGGCTTGATCTAACCACATTGCAACAAATTCCCTTGACGAGTGCATTTAGCCAGGTGTTTCCCTGTGCTCTCAGCGCCGAGAAACACCACACTATCTAACGGGATTTTGTTGGAATCCGGGGGTCTCAGCAAGGAATTCCCCGCCGAGGCTGCACTTAGTCCCATTTCCTGCACTGAGGAGCTCTGCTTGCCAGAACTCCTCAGTGCGGGAAGCGATTGGGAGACAATTTTTAAATGACCTCCCAATCTCCGGGCCTCCAGACGCGACCCCCGAACATCTCCAGAGCCCCAACTCACCTGCAAGGAGGTCCTTGGCAGTGCCCTGCCAGCTGGCAGTGCCATCTGTGGACCTTGGCAGTGCCAGGCTGGCACCCAGCTGTTCCAGGGTGCCACATTGCCCAGAGGACAACCATTTGGGAGCCTCGGAACCCTTGCGAGATCCCCCAAGTGCCACTCCATCTGGTCTCCATTTGTGGGGGTGTAGATCTCAGGGCCTCAGGCGAGTGCATATGAGCATAAGACTAGCTGTCTCGTTCTAATATGCAGGCTTGCCATATAGTGATTCTGCCTACAATGGGCAGGATTTAGATTTAGATATCTCGCAAGATAGATCGCATGAGATCTTGCAAGGCATGGCGAGCCGAGTAGATCCCAGAAGAGGGGTCTCCCGACATCTACTGGCTATGTCGTGCTGCCATTTGTGCACAACACAGCCAGTAAATTGCGCCCAAGTTATTAATGATTGTTCTGCAAATTTTGAAGAGGCCATAGAATCCTTTGACAGCTATTTTAATATCCAAAGTAATAAGGGGCTGTTTCTCGGCAGCGCGCTGTTCAATGGCGGCAGGATTCAATTCTCCCGCCGCTTGTCAATGGGATTTCACATTGAAGCCACCCTACTCCATAAGGAAACCCATGGGCAGGTGTGCGGTGCCAGTGGGAAAAGTGAATCACAACGACTGGAGAATTCCGGCCATAATTCTGGGACGAGCAAAATTTAAGAAGAGTCCAGAGAGCTTGTGGACACCTTTGTAAATGACATCTTGGAAAAAGCAATCTGCATTGCCAGACAATCTGAGGTCGATAGCAAAACAGATCCATATTGAGAGCCAAAAATAAACCATAGTATCAACAACCCCAATGATATCTCATAGAGCAAAGAAAGGGCACAGGGACTCCAGGGCAAAGAAGACAAGTGAAAACAAAACTTAAGATATCGTAAAATCATGTCAGCACTGTGGCGCCAAAAGGCCTAGCAGGCACCAACAGCGTCCTGCAAATACCATGCAATTATACAATGCTTCCACTTTAACCGGCTAGGCACTTTGGTAAAATGCGTAAATCAAAACCTCAAAACATACAGTGGATCACAAGAGAATCAATGAAATAGAAGAGGCACATCAACAAGAAGACCAACAATGCTGATTACCTCGACTGGGACTTCCGTTCAGAATTTTCCATAGGACCATAAGACCATAAGACAGAGGAGCAGAATTAGGCCACTTGGCCCATCGAGTCTGCTCCACCATTCAATCATGGCTGATATTTTTCTCATCCCCATTCTCCTGCCTTCTCCCCATAACCGTGATCCCCTTCAGTCTGAGATTGTGTCCTCTGCTTCTAGTTTTCCTTCAAGTGGAAACACCCTCTCCACGTCCACTCTATCCAGGCCTCGCAATATCCCGTAAGTTTCAATAAGATCTCCCCTCATCCTTCTAAGCTCAAATGAATACAGACCCGGAGTCCTCAACTGTTCCTCATACAACAAGCTCTTCATTCCAGGGATCATTCTTGTGAACATCCTCTGGACTCTTTCCAAGGCCAGCACATCCTTCCTTAGATACTGCTCACAATAGTCCAAATGGGGTCTGACCAGAGCCTTATACAGCCTCTTGACATGAATGCTAACATTGCATTTGCCTTCCTAACTGCCGACTGAACCTGTACGTTAACATTAAGAGAATTGATTCCCGGTGGCGACATTGCGGAGCTAAGCCGCACGTTCGGCAGCTCCCGCTGAAAACGGGCTTTGCGGCTCTTTTCAGGGCCCCCAACTGAACTTTGTCGGCAAATCCCGATGTGGGAAGAGGACAGGAGTCGATCCCTACGGTCCTATGGTCCAGACCAGGAGTGGGGTAAGAAGAAAAACGGTGGAAGCACCCCTGGAAAAGCGGGGGAAGAAAAACAAAATGGCGGCCGGCGGAGGCCCGGAGGAGTGGAGGCAGTGGGCGCAGGAGCAGCAGGCGGCTCTGCTGCGCTGCTTCCAGGAGCTTAAGGTGGAGCTGCTGGAGTTGTTGAAGGTTACCACCAGAGAGCTGATGGAGGCTCAGACAGTACAGGGGGCCGCGATCTGGGAGCTGCAGAAGCAGGCCTCCGAAAGGGAGGATGAGGCCGTGGCCGTCGCGGGGAAGGTGGAGATGCACGAGGCGCTCCATAAAAGGTGGCAGGAGCGGTTCGAGGAGCTGGACAACCGGTCGAGGCGGAAGCATTTGCGGATCCTGGGCCTCACGGGGGGGCTGGAGGGGTCGGACCTGGCGGCCTATGTGGTTGTTATGTTGAACTCGCTGATGGGGGCTGGGTCCTTCCAGGGGACCCTGGAGTTAGAGGGGGCCCACAGAATTCTGGCTAGGAGGCCCAAGCCGAACGAGCCGCCGCGGGCGGTGTTGGTGCGGTTTCATCGGTTCGTGGATCATGGATTGTGCTCCGGTGGGCCAAGAAGAAGCGGAGCAGTAAGTGGGAGAACACGGAGCTGCGGATCTTCCAGGACCGGAGTGCGGAGGTGGCGACGCGGAGGGCCAGGTTCAATCGGACGAAGGCGGTGCTCCACAGATGGAGCGTGAAGTTTGGGATGTTGCAGCCGGCGCATCTGTGGATCACCTATAAGGATCGGCACCATTATTTTGAGTCCCCGGAGGAGGCGTGGGCCTTTGTGCAGGCCGAGAAACTGGACTCAAACTGAGGGTCTAAGATGGGGGGATGTTGTATAATAATGTACTTGTATTTTCTCTGTTTAATGTAAGATGTGGGTTGGCCTTAGGGTGGGTGGGGTGATGTCATTAAGTCTTTTTTGTATGGGTTTTTCTATATGGGTCTGGTGAACGGGTTTGGGCAGGGGGTAAACGGGGAGGTCGGGGAGCTGGGGGGGGGGTCTGACAATGGGAGTTGCCCTAGAGGAGGCGGGGCTGGGCAGGGTGAAAGCGCGGGCTTCTCTCGGGTTTCCCGCACTGGGAGATGGTGGGGGCGGAGTCGGGGCTGAGAAGCGCGGACCGTTGCTGGCTGTTTTCTTTCCCGCGCAAGAGCGGGGGGGGGGGGGGAGGACTCGCTGATGGGCACGATGGAGGAGGGGTAGTCCCATGTGGGGAGGTGTTGGAGGTAGGGCGGGAGTCACCGCGGTCAGCAGAAGTTAGCTGGCTCACGGGAGTGCTATGGAGCGAGGGGCGCGGCTAGGAGGGGTCCTAGCCTTGGGGGGGGGGGGGGGGGGGGGGGGGAGGTAACCGGGTTGCTGCTGAAACGGTCAGGAAGGAGTTGGAGGATGCAGCGGGTGCTGGAGGGGGGGGGAGTTGCCGCCGTGGGGAACTGGCAGAGCGGGGGACGTTGGCCGGTGGTGGGCAAGGGATGGGTTATGGCTAATCGGCAGGGGAGGGGGGCAGGGAGCCCTCTGATCCGGCTGATAACCTGGAATGTGAGGGGGCTGAATGGGCCGGTCAAACGGGCCCGGGTGTTTGCGCACTTGAAGGAGCTGAAGGTGGATGTGGCCATGCTCCAAGAGACACACCTGAAAGTGGCGGACCAGGTTCGGCTGAGGAAGGGATGGGTGGGCCAAGTATTTCACTCAGGGCTGGATGAGAAAAATCGGGGGGTGGCGATCCTGGTGGGGAGGAAGGTGACGTTTGAGGCGTTAAATGTGGTGGCTGACAGTGGCGGGAGGTATGTGACGGTGAGTGGTAAGCTGCAGGGGGAGCTGTTGGTGTTGGTGAATGTTTACGCCCCAAATTGGGACGATGCGGGGTTTATGCGACGTATGTTGGGCCGCATTCCGGACCTGGAGGTGGGGGGCCTGATCATGGGAGGGGGGGACTTCAACACGGCACTGGATCCCCCATTGGATCGATCCAAGTCCCGGATGGGTAGGAGGCCGGCAGCGGCTAAGGTGTTGAGGGGACTTATGGACCAGATGGGGAGGTGGATCCCTGGAGGTTTGTGAGGCCAAGGGCCAGGGAGTACTCATTTTTCTCCCACGTGCATAAGGCCTATTCGAGGATTGATTTTTTTGTACTGAGCAGGGGGCTGGTTTCGAGGGTGGAGGATGTGGAATACTCTGCCATTGCCATTTCAGATGATGCCCCGCACTGGGTGGACCTCGGGCTGGGGGAGGAGAGGGACCAACGTCCGCTCTGGCGCTTGGAGGTGGGGCTGCTGGCAGACGAGGAAGTGGCCGAGAGGGTTCGGGGGTGTATCGAGAGGTACCTTGAGGCCAACGGGGAGGTCCGAGTGGGGACGGTCTGCGAGGCATTGAAGGCGGTGACTAGAGGGGAATTGATTTCCATCCAAACCCATAGGGAGGGGGGAGCAGAGGGAGAGGGAGAGACTGATAGGGGAGATGGTGAGGGTGGATAGGAGATATGCGGAGGCTCCAGAGGAGTGATTGCTGGGGGAGAGGCGTAGCCATCAGGCCAGGTTCGACCTATTGACTACCAGAAAGGTGGAAGCTCAGTGGAGGAAAGCACAGGGGACGGTGTATGAATATGGGGAGAAGGCGAGCAGGATGCTGGCACACCAGCACCGAAAGCGGAACGTGGCCAGGGAGATTGGGGGCGTGACGGATAGAGCTGGGAAGGTGGTGCGGAGGGGGGTAGATGTTAGTGGGGTCTTCAGGGACTTCTATGGGGAACTGTACCGGTCGGAACCCCCGGTGGAGGGGGGTGGAATGGGACGCTTCTTGGACAAGCTGCGATTTCCGAGGGTGGAGGAGGAGCAGGTGGTAGGACTGGGGGCGCCGATCGAGCTGGAGGAGGTGGTTAAAGGGATAGGGAGCATGCAGTCGGGGAAGGCGCCGGGGCTGGATGGGTTTCCGGCCGAATTTTATGAAAGGTATGTGGACCTGTTGGGCCCCCTGTTGGTCTGGACCTTTTACGAGGCAAGGGAGGGGGGGGGGGGGCTTTGCCCCCAACTATGTCACGGGCGCTGATTTCCTTGATCCTGAATTGGGACAAGATCCCTCTGCAGTGTGGGTCATATCGGCCGATTTTGCTGCTAAATTTCGACGCCAAGCTGCTGGCAAAGATCCTAGCCACAAGAATAGAGGATTGCGTGCCGGGGGTCATTCATGAGGACCAGACTGGGTTTGTGAAGGGAAGGCAGTTGAATACGAACGTACGAAGGCCCCTCAACGTTATTATGATGCCGGCTGTGGAAGGGGAGGCGGTGATAGTGGTGGCATTAGATGCGGAGAAGGCCTTTGATAGGGTTGAGTGGGAGTATCTGTGGGAGGTGTTGGAGAGGTTTGGATTTGGGGAGGGGTTTGTCCGTTGGGTGAGGTTGCTCTATGAGGCCCCGATGGCGAGTGTAGCCACGAATAGGAGGAGGTCGGAGTACTTTCGGCTGTACCGGGGGACGAGACAGGGGTGCCCCCTGTCCCCCTTGCTCTTCGCGTTGGCGATTGAGCCCCTGGTCATGGCACTGAGGGAGTCAAGGAACTGGAGGGGCCTGGTGCGGGGTGGGGAGGAGCATCGAGTGTCGCTGTACACGGACGACCTGTTGCTGTATGTGGCGGACCCGGTGGGGGGGGATGCCGGAGGTGATGAGGATTCTTAGTGAATTCGGGAGTTTCTCTGGGTATAAGTTGAACCTGGGCAAGAGTGAGGTGTTTGTGGTGCATCCGGGGGATCAGGAGGAGGGGATTGGTAGGCTCCCACTGAAGCAGGCAGGGAAGAGCTTCAGGTACCTAGGTGTCCAGGTGGCTGGGAGTTGGGGGGCCCTGCACAAGCTCAACCTCACAAGGTTGGTGGAGCAGATGGAGGAGGAGTTCAAGAGGTGGGATATGTTACCGCTGTCACTGGTGGGGAGGGTGCAGTCCGTTAAGATGATGGTGCTCCCGAGGTTTTTGTTCCTGTTCCAGTGCCTCCCCATCCTTATCCCACAGGCCTTTTTTAGGAGGGTCAACAGGAGTATCACGGGATTTGTGAGGGTGCATGGGACTCCGAGGGTTAGAAGAGTGTTCCTGGAACGGGGCAGAGATAGGGGGGGGCTGGCGTTGCCCAATCTCTGTGGGTACTATTGGGCTGCCAACAAAGCGATGGTGCGTAAGTGGGTAATGGACGAGGAAGGGGCAGCATGGAAGAGGATGGAGGTGGCATCATGTGTGGGCACGAGCCTGGAGGCGCTGGTAACGGCGCCGTTGCCGCTCCCTCCAAGGAGGTATACCACGAGCCCGGTGGTGGCGGCTACCCTCAAAATTTGGGGGCAATGGAGACGGCAAATTGAGAAGTGGGGGGCTTGATGGAGGCCCCGATACGGGGTAACCATCGGTTTGTCCCAGGGAGCATTGATGGCGGATTTCTGGGCTGGCACAGGGTAGGGGTTAGGAGGTTGAGCGACCTGTATGTGGAGGGGTTCGCGAGCTTGGGGGAGTTAGAGGGGAAGTTTGGGCTCCCCCCGGGGAACATGTTTAGGTACATGCAGGTTAGGGCGTTTGCCAGGCGGCAGGTGGAGGGGTTCCCCTTGCTGCCCCCACGTGGGGTACGGGACAGGGTGCTCTCGGGGGTGTGGGTTGGAGGAGGGAGGATCTCGGACATATACCGGGTAATGCAGGAGGTAGAAGAGGCCTCGGTGGAGGAACTGAAGGGTAAATGGGAAGAGGAGCTGGGTGAGGAGATTGAGGAGGGGACGTGGGCGGATGCCCTGGAGAGAGTGAATTCCTCCTCTTCCTGTGCGAGGCTTAGCCTCATACAGTTCAAGGTGCTACATAGGGCCCACATGACTGGGATGAAGATGAGTAGATTTTTCGGGGGCGAAGACAGGTGGGCTAGGTGCTCGGGGAGCCCAGCGAACCACGCCCATATGTTTTGGGTGTGCCCAGCGCTGGGGGAGTTTTGGAAGGGCATAGCGAGGAAGGTGTCGAGGGTGGTGGGATCCAGGGACAAGCCAGGCTGGGGACTCGCAATTTTTGGGGTTGCAGTGGAGCCGGGAGTGCAGGAGGCGAAAGAAGCCGGTGTTCTGGCCTTTGCATCCCTAGTAGCCTGGCGGAGGATCTTGCTCCAATGGAAGGATGTGAGGCCCCCAAAAGTGGAGGCCTGGATCAATGATATGGTGGGGTTCATTAAATTGGAGAAGGTGAAATTTGCCCTGAGGGGATCAGTACAAGGGTTCTTTAGGCGGTGGCAGCCTTTCCTGGACTTCCTGGCGGAACGGTAGGGAAATAGGCCGGCAGCAGCAGCAACCCGGGGAGGGGGGGCGGGGGGGGGGGGGGGGTTTGGTTCGGTGGGAGGGAGAACTGTGTACATGGGTTTGTGGGATGTGGCGGGTGTTATCTCTTTCCCTTTTGTTGTTTGGGTGTTCTTTTGTTTTTTCTTTTGTTTGCAGTTGCTTTTGAAGTTGGGTGGGTGTTCTTGGGTTTTTACCGCGGTTGTTTTGTTAATATTGTTGTGATGTTTATATTTTGTAAAAATTTTTATAAAAATTATTTTTTTTTAAAAAACATTAAGAGAATTATGAATAAGGACTCCCTTTGTGCTTCTGATTTCCAAAGCATTTTCTCATTTAGAAAATATTGATGCCTCCATTGCTCCTTCCGTAGTGCATAACCTCTCACTTTTCCACATTGTATTCCATCTGCCACTTCTTTGCCCACTCTCCAAATCCTTCTCTAGCCCCTCTGCTTCCTCAATACTACCTGTCCCTCTACAGATCTTTGTATCATCTGCAAACCTAGCAACAGTGCCTTCAGTTCCTTCTTCCAGATCATTAATGTATATTGTGAAATGTTGTGGTCCCAGCACCGACCCCTGAGGCACACCACTAGTCACCAGCTGCCATCCTGAAAAAGACCCCTTTATCCCCACTCTCTGCCTTCTGACACTCAGCCAATCCTCTACCCATACCGTTAATGCCATGGGTTCTTAACTTATTTGACAGTCTCCTTTGCGGCACCTTGTCAAAGGCCTTCTGGAAATCAAAATAAATCACGTCCACTTGTTCTCCTTTCTCTACCTTTCTTGTTACCTCCTCAATGATCTCTACAGAGGCAGAAAACCCAGCTCCTTTCCAAAAAGCAGAAATTAAATTCCTTCAGTCAGACTAGCTGGATCAACGAGTAGCAGAGTGCCACAAAGACTCGTTACTACATCTACATCGAGTTTTCCACCAGAACTGGACACCCTTGATTTGATGAAAATCAGCTGTCCAACAATTAATTGAAAGCTGAAACTTCTTATTGCAGATTCAAAAATGGTACATGAGGATTTGGAAAGGAATAACACGGAGAGTAGTGTAGTATTAGTCTGGTCAAAATGTTTAGATCCTCAAAGACAGGCCCTTGGTTTAACATCGTGACCAGGGGCAGCACGGTGGCACAGTGGTTAGCATTGCTGCCTACGGCGCTGAGGACCCGGGTTCGAATCCCGGCCCTGGGTCACTGTCCGTGAGGAGTTTGCACATTCTCCCCGTGTCAGCGTGGGTTTCACCCCCACAACCCAAAGATGTGTAGGATAGGTGGCCACGCTAAATTGCCCCTTAATTGAAAAAAATAATTGGGTACTCTAAATTTATTTTTAAAAAACATCGTGACCATAATTCTCCAGTCGGTGGGATTCTTTTTTCCCGCCAGCAGTACATCCCAACCCATGGGTTTCCCAGCTTGGGGTGGGTTCAATGGGAAATCGGCAGGAAAAGAGAATCTCGCCGACGGCGAATGACACTCCGTCGAAAAACTCACTGATGGGGGAATGGAGAATCCAGCCCCGTTAATTTGGTCAGACTCTGTAACAATGGCAGTTTTTTAACTCTACACGCGTGGGTTAAAAGATCTCCAGCACACTGCCTACAATTCGCTGATTCATGCCAAGAGACCACACGGGTACTTCAAAATTTATACAAAAACTACCAAAAATTCAGGAGTAAAAAGGCAGAAATTCCCTCAATATGAATCTCAACTGTGTCCCTAAAAGGAACCTCCGAGGGGACGGACGGATGGAGGGCGGCCCAAGCCCAAGCCCAGGGACCAGCTAAATCCAGATGGGTCTCAGGCTTCTGGAAAGGGCTGTCCCATCAATGTTAGAGATGCAAACACAGAGCTGGGATCTGAAGGAGGATTGTCAGCAGCCATCCAATGCCTGCAGATGCAGTTGACGGTGCCGAGCATGCGTGCTACCCAGGCCAACACTGCACAGATAGCGTCCACAGTGGAGGCCTTGGGTCCGATGGTATCGGCCGTGGGACAAGATGTCAAAGGCCTGGAGCACTCTGTGTGGTGGGGGCCACAGGACAGGGAGGGCTTGTCACAGACAACCTTGGACCAAAACAACATGGACGAAGCAGCGCTCCAGAGCTTGACCCAGTCACTACAGGTCATGGCTGTGGGCATCAAGGGCATTGACCTGGCACTGGCTGACCTGTGCCAGTCACAGAGGGGCCTGGCCCAGTCACTGAGTGACGTGGCACAGTCCCAGAGTGAGGTGACACAGTCCCTGTGTTCCATGGCCACGAGCATGGATACCCTGGTCAAGACGAGGGTGGGCCTCCAGGACAGGCAGCACTGGGTGAGCTCGCTCTGGACATACAGTGCCTCTATAATGGCATGAATGTGCCTGTGCATGGAGGTCTGGGAGATCCCAGATAGGTCGCCATTCAGCGCCTGGAAGGACCCCGTTGAAAAGACGTCCAGGGTGACCATCACTCTGGCGGACACCCAGAGCAGGTGTCCTCCCCTATACCCCTGCGGTGCCAGGTGTGCCATAATACAGCGCAGATGTCTCACGATCTCCCTACTCAGCCGCAGTCAGCGGCAGCATGTTCAGTCCGGCAGGTCTTTGTACAACAGGCACTGTCGATACAAATGAGGCCTGATACTATGCCTCCTCCTCGGCCTGTTGGAGGCCAGCTCTACATCATCACTGGCTGGCTCCTGCTCCTCTGGGGCTGTTCTGCAGGGCGCTCCCCAAGCAGCTCCTACTCATAAAGCCTCAGTGCATCCGCCATGGTTATGGCAGCCAGGAGATGCCAACCACTCCTGGTTCGATACCAAACTCCATTCTTTGCAGGGGGTAAAAGGCATGTTAGCATGGTGAGTACTCTTGTGCCCAACCAGAACTATACCTATTGGGACCGTAGCTGCAGTGTGCTGTGAGTCCATTGTGTGGCTCACCGGTTATGCCTACTTGTCTGGGGGCAGGAGCGCGGTGGGCAGACAGGGCTTTGTGACAATTGGTGGTCCTATGGGGTGGGCTAGTTGAGGGTGTCATTGGAGGGATGTCTGCCCTGCGAGGAGGACTGTGCCACAGAGGGTGCTAAAGGCCACAATATATGCACCCTCCGCGAATCCCCTGCTGCCACTGCAGTGGGGCAACACCCCGGTTGGGTGCACTGGGGTTTCCAACACCTGATTGGCCGCAGGCTGCGCTGGACCATTCTCCTCCCATTGATGGGTCGTTTGGCCTCTGTGGGCTCCTGGAGGAGGTTGCCTTGTGTGGGAGGGGGGTCACTCATATGACTGGTGGCACTCTGTAGATTTATAGGACTCAGTGGCCAGTCAGTGGGGTGCACAGCCAGATGGCTGCCTTCCAGGCTGTGGCAATTGCGGACCGTGCCTGCACCCTCCGACCACACAGCCCATCGCCAGGTCACCATCCCACCATTCCCCTGGCCCTGGCAGACCCCCCCCCCCCCCCCCCACAGCCAACGGCACAACTGGCAGCCCACCATTGCGCCTTTGGTAACTTGGTTTTCCTCCTATCTTTCCCTCATCAGCCAAGGCGCCTATTTCCCGATTTAAATACCACAAGTGAACCACCCCGTTGTCACATCCGCCTGACGGGGCATCGGGGGGGCCAGAGAATACCGGGTCAGGTCCGTTAATGAAATGCTTAGGGCCATTGCTGTACAATTCGCATGCCCACGCTGGCATGCGATGTGGAACGATTTCACACCACTCTCGAGGCGTTCTGTTGGGTGCTCGACACCGGCCGTGATTTTCAGCTGATGCGCGATTCTCTGCCCGATCGCGATTCATGATTCCAACATCGCTGGACGGAGAATCCCACCCATATTGTTTGCTGCTCCAGGCTCGGGTTCACAATCTTGGCTTAATTTGCCACACCAGTGCCATCAACTCCCACCGACATCAGAAGCTCCATCCAAGACCTACATGTGGAACATCTTTATGTTGTAGCCCGACAGTATTAGTCAGGTCAGAACCAGCAAGCTCCATTTGTTGCCCACATAACTCATGCCTTCCATTTAAACAAGGTTTGATGCCAGTTTTCACCTTGACCTGCACACCAATCAACCGGATTGTCGACATATTTTGGATTTCTTAAACCCACTGTGGATGAAAAATCAGTGGCAATCTAACCTATTGGATGAAGAGCAGCTGGAGTTCACCGCCACCTTCTTAAGAACAGTTGAGGGTGGACAACAAACCCCGGTCTTGCCCGCAATGCTCACATCAATGCTCCTCAATCTCATCAATGGGGAGAATGTTTTCTCTGTGTTATAAGTGTGGCAAAGGTTTTTTGTTCTGATCAGCTATCTGATATGTTTACAAGCTTCCAAATGATGAAATCTGCCTAATCTGTTCACCTTTCATAGAGTGTACATTCTCTCCGACATACCGACAATCCTTATATCACAGGCTGAGGGTTTCAGGGGCACATGTAGCAACAGCAAAACCTGGAGACCCGCGAAATATGCACAGAGGTTTGTCCAGCTAAAATCACAGTTCACCATAAAAGTGTGCGAGAATAGAAACATACTTATCCACATCTAATGCCTGGGGGGGAGAAAGCTTCCCTTGATGTTTACTGTTTGCATGAGAAACATTTTAGCGTCACATTGATCACCGACAAAAAAGGTGCCAAATTTGTTTACCTGTTGTATTCTGTCCATGAATTAAGTCACTGATAACCAGTAAAAGAAAGGGATATGTCCATGCTGCTGCTCTCCTCATTTTGCTTCCTCGTATACCAAGTTATAGTAGCCTGCATTAACTTTCCCAAGGCAAATGATTTCAGCTGCAGTCAGCTTTTAGCTTTTCAGTGTCCGTGAGCGCTCCTCCCTCATATGGAATTTTCGACACCTTTTTCCGGCTGAAGTGAACTTCTCATATTTCAGAGCTGATTCATGTCAACTCCAGAGTTTCTCGTAGAGTGGCTGGTTTCTGACACTCATGCTTCATTATTTATACTACAAGTATTGCAGGATGGTAAACATATGTAACAAATCATTCATTTTTGTTTCAATTGAACATAATTTCTTAAAGAGAGCTTATAAAAGATGTGAATATAGAAGAGGAACAGGCTGAAATGTAAACATATTCCAACAAGAGTATGGTCTCAAAGCTGAAACTTACAGTGACATCGATAAAATTGAGGAAATAATATATAATATAAAATAAAAACAGAAAACGCTGGATAAACTCAGCAGATCAAGCTGAGAGAAACAGAAGCCGGGATTTTGCGTTTGCTCCAGGCGGGAATGGCATTGGGGTAGAAAATATCACAAGAGCCTAAAAACGGGGGCCCGGATTCTCCAACCCCCCGCCAGGTCGGAGAATCCCCGGTGGGAGACGCGAATCCCTCCCCGCCGCCAGCTGCCGTATTCTCCGGAGCCGTTTTCGGGTGGGGGCCAGTTGGGGGCCGTTAACAGCAGCCCCCCTGGTGATTCACCAGGCCCCGATGGGCCGAGCACCGTCCATCTTTGGCCAGTCCCGCCGGCATGAATCACTCAAAGAACAAAGAAAAGTACAGCACAGGAACAGGCCAATTGTGGCCCAACTAGGCTCACCTACTTGTATGACAGTGAGGGGAAGGTGAACTGATAGGCACCCATAAACTACCAGAGTAAGGGTGGACCTCACAATATTCAGTCATTCCCCAGTATAAGTGGCCAAATGAGCCGTCATGCCAGTCAAAGTCAAAGTGTGCACACCCTGATTAATAAGATCAAAGTTGCTCTGTGCCTCCACAAAAATGGCAGCTCCCATATCTAACTCCATCTGGAGCATAAGGCCATAACCTGTATCAGAACACGAATAGGAGCCATATGGGGTGCTGCCAAACAGATTACCTGCATCTCAGCCTCATCCTCTGCTTCTTCTGGGTCATCCAGATGCAAGGCCAGACCCCAGCTGAGGCTTACCTCGAGCGGGGGTGCCTGGAGCGCTGGATCGCCTGCTGCTTGCGGTTATACCTAGACCAGTGCACATGGGTCGCAATGAATTTCAGCCGAGTCTCGCCCCACGTTTCAAATGGGGCTGGGTTCGCACAGTAGTTGGTCCATGCTGTTGGGATATCACATGTGTTGGGATACCAGAGGAGGGGCAACACCCCAAAAAGTTCACCTCCATCCCTTGTATTTCTTGGGCGCCACATTCCACGCGCTCTCAGGACAAAGAGATCTGTAGCACCTGTTTAAAAGCCAGGGAGGATTCGTCCAAAGGTTTTGTCTGCATTAATCATATTATTTATACCACAGACCAAATGATCGCGGAGCATATCGATAAAGCAGTTACATACTCACAAAACCTGGTTATCTTCCACAATGTGATACGAACTCAGTGACGCTGCTAGTGACGTAAGACTCCTGATCACTCTAAACATGTGCATCCTACAGCCCTTCAATTGTATGTCCACCTGGCTCTCGTTCTACTTGATATTATTGGCTTGGAATAGGTAACGCATCCTTTCTGCATACTGGTTCCAGTCTTCAACACTGGCATCAAATGCATCTAACTGCCCAATCAGAGGCATGGCAAAATAATTGGTTCCAACCTGGTCTAGAAAATTGGGGAGGTGGTTCAGCTGAGTAGGTAGCAGCATCGACAGCCAACTAGTTTACTTCTCGTCGCCAGTTTAATAAGTTCAGGGGAGTCCACACCAAGTAAACTAAAGAACTTTGATGTATTTACAATTACGGTATATAAACTTCCCAGTAGATCCCTACCGGGTCTCTTTCTGATCGGTGCCTTATTGGTCGACCTTTTATACAATGCTAAATGGAGAACCCGCCCCTCAGCGGGGGAGCTCGTACTCCGCAAGAACCATGGGGAAGATACTCATTCCCTGGCGGGATATTACAGATCCAATGTAGGAACATATATGAAGTAGTAATATGAATACCACATTTTAATTTAATCTTATAAGGCATATTGAGTGGACTTGTAATGTCCTTGGGTCCAATACACAGCTGTTTGTCTTATCTGGAATCACCATGGCCCTGGGGTCAGTTTGGGTGAGTTTTGATCATTATTGAAAAGTTACCAGCTCGGAATATAAAATGCCCCCAGGGCATTTAAACAAGGTCTGGGGCGGGATTCTCCCCTACCCGGCGGGGCGGGGGCTCCCGGCGGGACGGAGTGGCATGAACCACTCCGGCGTCAGGCCTCACCAAAGGTGCAGAATTCTCTGCACCTTTAGGGGCTAGGCCCACGCCAGAGTGGCTCCCGCTCCGCCGGCCGGCGCGAACGGCCTTTGGTGCCCCGCCAGCCGGGGCCGAAAGGCCTTAGCCGGCCAGTCCGCGCATGCGCATGCATCAGCGGCTGCTGATGTCATACCGGCGCATGCGCAAGGGAGGGGGTGTCTTCCGCCTCCGCCATGGTGAAGGCCATGGCGGGGCGGAAGAAAAAGAGTGCCCGCACGGCACAGGCCTGCCCGCCGATCGGTGGGCCCCGATCGCGGGCCAGGCCACCATGGGGGCACCCCCCCGGGGTCAGATCGCCCCGCGCCCTCCCCCCCCCCCCCCAGGGCCCCGGAGCCTGCCCTCGCCGCCAATCCTGCCAGTACCAGAGGTGGTTTAAACCACGCCGGCGGGAAAGGCCTGTCAGCGGCGGGACTTCAGCCCATTGCGGGCTGGAGAATCGTCGCGGGGGGGCCCGCCGACCAGGGGGTCGGAAAATTCAGCCCCTGATCTCATTTCAGTGCCATGGGCTGAACTCCCACCCATTTTTATTCAGGAAGGAGATCAAGATGTGGGGTATCCAACTGAAGCTACATGACATGCTAGGGGTGTGGAGACAGATTTTAGGGCATCCAGGTGTATCTGTTCTGACAATGGACTCAGAACCGCAGTTTACATTACAAAGCAGCGAACACCTGCTTCAGATAGGTGGGCTGCTCATCCATTTACAAGCATGTCTTGAGCATCCAGTAAGCAGCACTCTTCTCAAACTTTTCAGTTCCTCGTCATCGAAACGGACAGCCAGAATTGAATTTCTCCCCAGGATTTTCTGATTAACTGCCTAGTTGTGTGAGATGGTACCATTAGCACAGGTGTTGTGCCATGATTATTCTCCCAGAAATTGCTCTGTCCCATCAGTAACCTTACCTTCTCCCTTGTGTATGTGATATTTGGCATAGTCTCAGATAAAAAGACTTTGCATGCGTCAGTTCTCACTGTTGGAAACCATTTGCAACATGGTTGGACAAGTTCCTCTGTATATCACTGGCTTCTAATTAGGATAGAGTGGCAAAGTAGTTAGCACTACTGCCTCACAGCACCAGAGACCCGAGTTCAATTCTGGCCTTGGGTCACTGTCTGTGGAATTTTGACTTTCTCCCCGTGTCTGCGTGAATTCCCTCCAGGCACTCCGGTTTCCTCCCACAAGTCCGAAAGATGGGCAGGTTAGGTGGATTGGCCATGCTAAATTGCCCTTGAGTGTTCAAAGGTTGATAGATTAGGTCGATTGGCCACGACAAATGCGTGGGTTTGTGGAGATAGGGCAGGGGTGTGGGCCGAGATAGAGTGCTCTTTCGGAGGGCCAGTGGACAGAATGGCCTCTTCTGAACTGTAGGGATTCTATGGTTATTTTCATATTGTTTCATATGTTCATAGATATAGCCCATTCACTGCTTTTAACAATGAAATAAAATAGTATTTGAGCTTCTTGACTCCTGAGTTGGGGGTTGTAAAGAAGTGGCCAAGATAGCCTTGCCTTAACTCCTGTTCTCTCCCCTCATCCACAGCTCCTGGGTAGGTTGGAAGCCAGTTGTGAGTTTGAAAACAGACTACATGTTCCACCATTAAACTGATGGATGAAATAGAAAGGGAGACTTTACCAGCAGAGTGAGGCCGTACCTCATAGCTTCTATTACAGTGTTTTAAAGGAAGTGATTGATAACACTGCAGGTGCCTCACCAATCATTTTGATCTGCATCTGGGAAATGTCTAGAATCTATAATCAACTATGACCAACTGAACAACCAGACAGAGAGAACCAGCATGGAGGTACATAACGTAGATTGTACCTGACAAGCCCAATTGGATTTTTTGATGAGGTTACTAAAGGAGTGGAATATCATTGGACTTCCAAAAGGCATTTGTTAAATTCCCATTTTGTCAGCTAAAGTAGATATTTATGGAATTGAAGGCAACTTATTGGCCTGTCAAGGAAATGGATTAAGCATCAGGAATGAATCTTGAAAATCCAGAAATGGTGGAGGTGCAAAGAGACTTGGAAGTCCAAGTACGTGGCTCATTAAAATGTTGCAAACAGCTAGTTCATCTTAACGGACTGAAAATTACTGAGGAGATAGAGGCTTGAATAAAAAATACAAAGTTGCCATTAACCTTGAAACAGCAAAAAGAGAAAAGTTAGTAGAATGCTGGCCTTCATTTCTAGTACAAGGTAGGTGTGAGTCATGCTTCAGCTATCTAAAGCCCTGTCTTACTGTGAGCAGTTCTTGGAACCATGGGCGGGATTCTCTGTCCCGCCAGACCCACCGGCAGCGGGATGCTCCGTCCTGGCAGCCGGCTAATGGGGTATCCTATTGACCCCCACACCATTGGGAAATCTGCGGGCGTGAGTACGCTGCCTGGCGAAACGGAGGTTCCTGCCAACAGAGAATTTTGCCCAATACCTTTGGAAGGACAACCTGCTCTTGGAGGGAGTGCAGTGTTGATTTCCTCTAATGATTTCAAGGGTTATGTTCCAAGAGATTACACAAGCTAGCATTGTACACACTGAAATTTAAAGGGTTGAGGGGTAATTTAATTAAAGTTTTCAAGATACTAAGGGAATAATGTAAATAGAGAGAAACTATGTTGGCTGATTGAATATTCCATGATCAGGGGGCATTGTCTCAAAATTACAGCTAGACATTTCAGGATTGAAGATAAGAAACAATTCTGCACAGAAAGATTGGTGGAAGTTTCGAACTTGATCTCTTCCATAAATGACAATTTCTGCTTGTTCAATTATTAATTTTAAATAGGACAGTGATAGATTTTGTTAATCAAAGATATTAAGGGATGTGGGGTCTGGTCACAGTGGCTTTGACCCTATTGGATGTTGGAATACGTTCATGGGGCTAAATGATCCACTCCATTTCCTATGCTTCTATGTTCTTCAGAAATGCCATGCTTGTATAAAATGTCTTTGTAATTTAAAGAGTTTCAATGATTCATTAGGTAACACTTCTGTATGAACTACCTACCACAGTTGAGGCATATTTCCAATTCCAGCACAAATACAATCTTTATATTTCCTTGACTGCCCAAGGTTAATGGCAACTTTGTATTTTTTATTCAAGCCTCTATCTCCTCAGTAATTTTCAGTCCGTTAAGATGAACTTGTTGAAAGAAATTCTGTGTCATCACTTGATGGGTTTTGTTGTTTTGAAACTGATGGTTGCAAGAAAGATTTAGCTTCAAACTGGTTATAGTTTGTAGGTTTTCACAATTTTTCTGGCTCCCATTGAAATAGCACCTTACATAAAGAAGAATTAATTAAGTCCTAGATTTAAATTATGAGCCTATTTGTTTCCCAAGGTTTTCTGCACCACATCAACCATTTGCTTAACAGTTCTTACTGCTGGCCAGAAACGTGAATCACGGTCGGGCGGAGAATCTCGGGTAATCCAAAGATCGAGGTTTGCGCCCGAAGTCGATTCCGACACCATGCTCCGGTCCCTCGCTGGCTTTGCCAGATTGCAGCCACCCAATGCGCCTAAATATTTCTCCTGGGCATAGGGGGAATCCAATTTACATCTTCTGCCTTCCTCTATGGTCAGGATATGAAGACCATCTAAAAAATTGATGTGTTTGGCGGAAGCTCTGACTGATATAGCTCATGATAATATGAGCTGAAGGCTGCATTAACCTGGATAGGAACTGAAACCAGATTACCTTCTTTGTTCTGAAACAAAGAGCTCTCACGAGAGGTAGTTTGCCGCTTGAGTTGGTATGCAAGAAGACGACCAGCCTTCTCCTTATGTTGGTAGACGATGCCCCTGGAACTCCATTACTGACGCACGGCCTTAAGCGTAGGTATCAATTCAAATTGGAGCTGTAAAGATTTTCTGTGCGTCAGTCGCTCCAACATTGGGGCAAGTGAATATTGGCGGTCAACCTCCAAAATGGAGTCTATCAATCTTTGTCACTCAATGTCTTAATTTTCAAGGTGTGTGCTTTAAATGAGATGTCATCCCCCTTCGTGTTTCCCAGAGTGTTGGTGGAGATATTGGGCAGGATTCTCCAATTGGCCAGCCATGTTTTCCAGCGCGCTCCCCTCAGCCGGCTAATGGGATTCCCATTGTGGCTACCCCACGCCATTGGAAAACTCGCCGACAGAGAATTCCACTGATTGACTTAATCTGTTGAAATTAATAAAGTCCACTCAGGCAGCGGACAAATGCTTACACAATTTGTCATCAGATATCAAATAAGTATCTAGTCTCCTAGGTGGGCATTGGGAAGGGCCAAAATCAAAACGAAAATCAACAAATGAGGGGCATGGTCCAAGATGACAATCGCCAAATCTTCGGCTGCCACCACTGAAGGGAGGAGGGACTTCGCAACAAATTTAAAAATCCATTCTGAAATAAACACGGTTTACATGTGAAAAGAAAGAAAATTCTTTATCATTTGGATGCAGAAAACACCGTGGATCTACCCCAACAATCCATTCCATAAATGGGCTCAGTGCCTTGGACATCCCAGATGGGGTCAGAGATTTTGGCATGGAACGGTTCAATTTAGGGTTCACGTCACAGTTCAGGTCACCTCCTAGAATCATCCAGTGTAAGTCAGGGAGGCAGTTCACCAGTGAGTTTACAAAATTTGGGTCATCCTAGTTGGGAGCATTGATGTTTACCAGAATTACCGGAGTGCTTAACAGTGGACCACAGATAATAATATAGCAACTATTAGGGTAATCCATAATTTGAGAGGACGAAAATGATACTTTCTTATACATTAGTATTGCCGTGCCTCTAGCCCTACCATTAAAACCTGACTGAAGTACTTGTCCCACCAGTTTCTGCGAAGCCTCGTCTGGTCTTTTCCACACAGATGAGTTTCCTGTAAAAATACAACATCAGAGTTTAGATTCCTATTGTGGGCAAAAGTCCTAGCCCGCTTCACTGGGCCATTTACACCCCTAACATTCCAGGTTATGAAGCAAAGTGGAGATTCCCCATTAATTCCTACACTGGAGTCAGCCATATCCTCTGAGGAATATCAAGCAGGGGATCATGGAAAGATAAAGTGAGGAAACCCATTCAAGATCACAACCAAGCCAGGTCAAATGACCAGACCAGCATAAACTTGTGGACACCGTCGACCGACCAACTTTAACACCATCCGTCCCTATCCCAGCAACACCTGTCCTAATATTAACAAACAATACCTTTTCCTTAAACCCCTACATAACAAGACCCCAGCAAAATTACATTCAAAGCTCCTATTCACGAACTGTTTGTGAGGAACTGCAGAAAACTCTGTAACTCTTCACCAGGTCCGCACTTAGATCTTGGTATAATCGAAAGGAGTGGCCCTCCCACTTTATCTCCCGGTGCTCCCTCGTGCAACAAAGGACCTGCTCCTTCTTTTTTAAATTATGAGACCTGACAATGACCGCACGCGGTGATTCCCCAGCTCGAGGACTTGGCCGTAATGAGCAGTGAGCCCGGTCCAACTCCAGGGAGGGGGTGGGGACGCAAACACATCTTCAACCACCACTTTAAGTATCATTAATTAGTAGGGGTGTTGCCCCCCATACCCTCCGGCTAACCCACGATATGATATTTTGCCTCCGTGACGGGTTTTCTAAATCACTCAAATGTTTCTTAACCTCCCTCACTGATGTCAGGCTGGTTTCTGATGATGTGATCTGATCACTGGAGTCGGATATGGCTGCTTGTATGCTTTTCACTGTGGCCCCACATGATTCACTAATTCTGCCGCCGCTACAATGCGGCTGCTGTGGTTGGCCGTTGGCAGCATGGTTGGCAGGGGAGAAGGAGTGCCCACCCTCACCAAGTCTTGCCAAGTCTTGAGATGCCTCAGAATCGAAGGAGTGAATGCGGCCCTCATCTTTCCTGTTTTTCTCTTTTCTGGGCATCTTAGTCGGGTCCATGTATTTACCCGGCGAGTTGTTCAGTTTAGCAGCTTCTATAAGTATCCATTGCGCCTGAAAAATTATCTTTTAAACGGGGAGCCTCCTCTTGCATCCTACGCCTACACACATCACCGGAAGTCTGGCTCGTCCCAAGGAATCAAGGAGGTGCCATCAGCCACCCACAGGGAGGAGGAGTGCCAGCCTGGCACATCATGGGCATCAATCCAGGACACTGTCCTGCGCTCCACTTCCCGTCTGTCAGTGACCCATTGCCTTACAGCAGGTTAGGCCAAGGAGGGTGCACCTGCGCATGAGCAGGAAACGTTAACAGGCCAGGGCTCCCTGGGCCTCGGACCACCAGAGGACACCCAACAAATTCATGTCGGTCAGCATGGCACAGCAGCCAGCCGGCATCCCCCACCTTGGCTACAAATGTCAGGGCTTCACTGGACACAGAGGTAGAATAAGAAAAATTAAGAAGCAATGAATAAACAAAGGTAACACAGGTGTACACTCCTTGTATATAGTCTTCACATTTGTAAATATATGTTTTAATTAGCTGTTTACAAGTCTCATGGATTCATGTTTCTAATAGTTGCTTCAAAGTATTGCAGTCAATTCAGGCTCCATAATGTTGACCCTTATCTATGTCGAACCAAAAACGTTTATTTGATTCAGCTCTCCCATATTATCACCAGAGTAATTAATTTATAATTCTACATGTGCAAAATGAAATGTCCCATCGGCCACCAAGGCCTAAATTTCCTTCTCTTTCATCATATTAATGAAGTGACATCATGGTGCAGCATGAACGTTCCCGCCGATGTCCTTACAAGAATCATCAATGCAGAGAAACGTGGAAAACGACAGGTTCTCATCTGGCCAGGCTCCAAGTGGAAACAAAGTCCCATAGCTGGGTGTTTCCTGATGCTCACTATGTTGAGAAACACAACGCCATAAAATGGCACTCGGGTTAGATAGGGGACCTCAGCAGGAAATGTGTGGCCAAGGTTTTGTGCACTAAGGAGCTCCGCTCGCTGGAACTCGTCAATATAGTGAGAGATCGGGATGCCATTTAAAAATGGAAGCCCCAATACATTACCCCCAAAACATGAGCTTTAATTTTGCTCACTAATCTCTTGTGTGGGACCTTGTCAAAAGCCTTTTGAAAGTCCAGATACACAATATCCACTGGGTCACCCTTGTCCACTCTGCTGGTGACATCCTCAAATAATTCCAGAAGATTTGTCAAGCATGATTTCCCTTTAGTGAATCCATGCTGATTTGGACTGATCCTGTCCCCACTTTCCAAATGCTCAGTTATTTCATCCTTAATCATTGACTCCAGCATTTTCCCTGCCACCAATGTCAGGCTAACCGGTCTATAATTCCCCGTTTTCTCTCTCCCTCTTCTTTAAACAATGGGGTTACATTAGCTACCCGAATGCTGGAAAATTATCACCAATGTGTCCACTATTTCTAGGGCTACTTCCTTAACTACTCTGAGATGCAGAGTATCAGGCTCTGGGGACTTATCGGATTTTACTTCCATCAATTTCCCCAATATAATTTCCTGACTAATAAAGATTTCTCTCAGTTCCTCCTTCTAGCTAGACCCTCTGTCCCCTAGTATTTCTGGAAGATTGTTTGTGTACTCCTTAGTAAAGACAGATCCAAGATAATTGGTCTGCCATCTTTTTGTTGCCCATTATGAATTCACCTGATTCTAACTGTAAGGGACCTACATTTGGCTTCACCAGTTTTTTTATCTTCACATATATCTATAGATGCTTTTGCAGTCAGTTTTTATCTTTTCTGCAAGCTTACTCTCGTATTCTGTTTACCCCTTCCAAATTAAACCCTTTATCCTCCTCTGCTGAATTTTAAAATTCTTCTAGTCCTTAGGCTTGCTGATTTTTCTGGCCAATTTATATGCCTCCTCTTTGGCTTTAACATGGCCCCTGATTTCCCTTGTTAGCCATGGTTGAGCCACCTTTCCCATCTTACTCTTCTGCCAGACAGGGATGAACAATTGTTGAAGCTCATCCATGTATTGTTTAAATGTCTGCCATTGCCTATCCACCGTTGACCCCTTACGTATTCTTTGCCAGTTTATCCTAGCCAATGCATGTTTCATACCATTAAATTTGGCTTTCTTTAAGTTCACTCTCTGGCCTGCTCTCTTGTTTGTTCCTCGATGTATTAGACACGAAAACTATCCTTTATACATTCCATGCTGTTTGGTGGTCTGTACACAACTCCCGCTTGTGGTGAAATGCCTATGAGTAATATTGTATCCACTTAGCAATGCAACCTCCAACCAGCAGGTGGTGTCAGGCATCAGTCATGTGACATCCGGCTCTCGTGAGAAGGTTCTAAGGCGCACATCAGGACAGTCGCACATAGGGGTAGTTCCCAGGTTTAGCACAGGGCTGAATAGGCTTTTAAATCAGACCAAGGCAGGCCAGCAGCACGGTTCAATTCCCATACCAGCCTCCCCGAACAGGCGCCGGAATGTGGCAACTAGCGGCTTTTCACAGTAACTTCATTTGAAGCCTACTTGTGACAATAAGCGATTTTCATTTCATTTCATATTGACATGGTTAAAGAACTGGTGGCAGACAGGAAGCAGAGAGTGGGAATAAATGGGTCAATTTCAGAGTGGCAGGCAGTGACTAGTGGGATACCACAAGGTCAGTGCTGAGACTCCAGCTGTTCACAATATATATTAATGATTTGGATGAAAGAATTGCATGCAATATCTCCAAATTTGCAGATGACACTAAACTGGGTGACAGTGTGTGCTGTGCGGAGGATGCAAAGAGGCTACAGGGTGACTTGGACAGGCTGGTTGAGTGGGCAAATACTTCGCAAATGCAACATAATGTAGGTAAATATGAGGATATCCACCTTGGGGGCAAAAACAGGAAGGCAGATTATTATCTCAATGGTTGCAGTTTAGGAAATGGGGAAGTACAACGAGACCTGGTGTCATGGTGGAACAGTCTCTGAAGGTTGTCATGCAGGTAAAGCAGGCGGTGCAGAAAGTTAATGGCATACTGGCCTTTATAGCGAGAGGATTTGAATGTAGTAGGGATATCTTGCAATTATACAGGGCCAGGGTGAGGCCACACCTTGAGTATTGTATGCTGTTTTGGTCTCCTGGTTTGAGGAAGGACATTCCTGCTATTGAGGGTGTCCAGGGAATGCTCACCAGGCTAATTTCCAGGATGGCAGGACAGACATATGAAGAAAGATTGGATTGACTGGGTGTGTACTCACTGGATGGAGTTTAGAAGAATTAGAGGGAATCTCATAGAAACATATAAAATCCCGATGGCCAGGACAGGCTAGATGCAGGAAGAATGTTCCCGATGTCGGGGATGTCCAGAACTGGGGGTAACAGACTAAGAATAAGGGATAAGCCAGTCAGGACGGAGATGAGGAAGAACTTCTTCTCTCAGAGAGTTGTGAACTTGTGGAATTATCTACCACGGGAAGCTGTTGGGGTCAGTTTGTTGCATATATTCAAGAGGGAGTTGGATGTGGACCTTGTGGCTAAAGGCATTGAGGGGTGTGGTGAGAAAGCAGGAGTGGAAGACTGAATTTGTGTGATTAGCCATGATCAGTGCAGGCTCAAAGGGCCGAATCATGGAATTTACAGTGCAATAGGATATCATTTGCAGAAGGAGTCTGCACCGGCCCTTGGAAAGAGCAGCCTACCTAAGCCCACACCACCACCCTATCCCCGTAACCCAGAAACCCCATCTAACCTTTTTATTTTGGACACTCTAAGGGCAATTAAGCATGGCCAATCCACCTAACCTGCATATCTTTGGACTGTGGGAGGAAACCGGAGCATCTGGAGGAAACCCACGCAGGCACAGGCAGAACGTGCCGACTGCACAGACAGTGACCCAAGCCGGGAATCGATCCCAGTGTTACCCACTGTGCTATCCTGCCACCTTTTCCTATTCCTGCACCTATTTTCGATGTCTTTATGTTTTTAAGTGATCCCGCTGCAATGGGCCAGATTTATATCACAACGTCTCATGAGATCGCACTAGATCTCGCGAGGCGTTGCAAGCGGGGTATTGTTCTTGAAAATACAGAAAAATATGTCATTTGAAACATGGAAGTCTGGCAATATCTGGTCTGAGAGGATACAGGGAAAGATCCCACAGAAGGTTACTAGCAGCTGCAAAGAGCAGAATTATAAAATGCAGATTCTTTCTCACAAGCAGGCTTATCAAACACACAGGATCCTTGTGGTAAGCTAAAACAATGGCTCACACCTTTATTGAAAGTAACTATCTCAGGAAGCATCTGGAAAGGCATGGATGAGTGTTTCAATTGAATTAAGTGACGAATGTTTAAAGCAGGCAGGTCTTTCAAGTCATAACCAAGTTAAATTTTGGCACACAGCTAAAAGCAAAGTTTCACCCTTAATTGAAATAAACTCTCTTAGTAAACAGCTGGAAAGGATGGATGATGCTCAGTCGAATTTGGTGTCAATTCTAAGTGTAAAATTCTACGAACATCAAGTCAATTAAAAGAAAATTGGAGACGACCTGCCTACGAGAGACAGAATTTAAAGTCAAAATCAGAGGCAAAGTTATGAGCTGGGGACAATTGGAAAATTAAACGATTCGAAATCACAGAATTAAAAGTAACACCTATTGAAACCAAAGGAACTTTGAACATCACAAAGGACAATGTAATCAGATCTGAGAGGTGAGGTTATGCCCAAAATCAATAATTAGTTGCATTCAAATGTTTACATCAAAGATACTTTTTAACAATCAAAGGGAAATAAGTTAATTTACAATAAGGCTCTAAAAACTTAATAATTGTTAGAAAGAGAATATAAACCCAGGGATCAGAAGCAGAAGAGCAACAACAACAGAAAAACAGCAACAGGAGAGAAGGGGAGTAGAACTCAGAGAGAGAGAGAGAGAGAGAGAGAGCTCGGTCATGGGAAAGACAAGGCAAGCAGCCGAGTTTAAACAGTTATACATTTAAGGAAGACTAGAATTTAAACAGGAGTCAGAGTCAGCTGAGCGATAGCTAGCAGAGCCAGCTCTTATAGCTCAGTACATGGATCGACAAAACACAGCAACGGAGCTAACCAGTGAATACATCCCAAGAAGACCAGAATTTAAAGAAGATTGAGTGTCAAGGTGGGCCTGAAGGTCCCTACAACCAACCAGCAGGATCCAGAAGCAAGATCTTTTTACCTTTCTGTAAAGAAAGTGTTTGCAGCTTTTAAAAGAAAAAATATAATAATAAAATAACTTAACTTAACCTGAAAAAGTGTTTTTTTTCCTAAGTCTACGTTACTTACTTAGCAATGCAGGACCCAGGACATCGATGCTACTAAATGGTAAGTAGATAAAATCTTCGGTGAAGGTATGGGTTATACTGGGGGATAACGTGAAAATATAGTTTGACCTGAATAGCACCCACCGAAGCCTGCATCGGAGTCAGGGAGTGAGAATCCCTGTTCACCATTTAGAATATTTGCCCTTTTTTGGTATAGGGGGAATTCTAAGAATAGTGGTGAGTTTTCAAAAACAGTATATCCCAGGAAAGAGGTCTCCCGACTTCTATCGGCCACGCAGCGCCGCACGAGCTGCCTTTTGGATGCGGTAAGTCGGATGACACATTAGCGCAGTGGTTAGCACTGTTGCTTCACAGCACCATGGACCTGGGTTCAATTGTCTGTGCAGAGTCTGCATGTTCTCCCCATGTCTGCATGAGTTTCCTCCAGGTGCTCCAGTTTCCTCTCACAAGCCCTGAAAGATGTGCTTGTTTAGTGAAATGGACATTCTGAATTCTCCCTCAGTGTGCCCGAACAGGCACCATAGTGTGGCAACTAGGGGCTTTTTACAGTAACTTCATTGCAGTGTTAATGTAAGCCTACTTGTGACACTAATAAAGAATATTATTATTATTAAAATTGCACCTTCGGTGTCATCCAAACTTGTTACTCGAGTAAAGGAGCTAGAAAAGTAGTCAAATGTGCTATTGCCCTTCTGGCAGTTTGAATACCTCATTCCAGCAATCTTAGCTGGCATTATGGACCATGAAGATTCGACAATGCCATCATCAGTATGCTACCTGGCCAATACTCCTGTCAGCCAATTCTCGTTACTCAGCATGTTGTGGCCTTGAGAGATCTGTTCAACAAGCCCATAGCATCTCCTGTTGCTGTTGCCTTGATGTCAGTTTTATGCTGATGGTATGATTACTCGTGGGGACATGTGTGCCAAGGTTTATTGTAAATGCAGTTTCAGGGGTGACAGAATGTAGTTGGACACTGTCATTGCAACAATCAAAATCCAGACTTAACTGAAGATGTGCATGTTTAATGTTTAATGTTGAATGTCCTTCCTTGGTGATTTTTCAATTTCAGCAACTGCTGCTGAACAAAGCAAGTAAGGAAAATGGGCACATTCGTCTTGACTTGGGCTGAGAACTTAGATCATAGAAATTACAGTGCAGAAGGAGGCCATTCAGCCCATCGAGTCTGCACCGGCCCCCGGAAGGAGTACCCCACCCAAGCCCCATGCCTCCACCCTATCCCCTTTATCCCCGTAACCCGCCAAACCTGTTTTTGGACACTAAGGGGAATTTATCATGGCCAATCCACCTAACCTGCACATCATTGGACTGTGGGAGAAAACCGGAGCACCCGGAGGAAACCCACGCACACGTGGGGAGAACGTGCAGTCTCCACACTGAAAGTGATCCAAGCTGGGAAATCAAACCTGGGATCCTGGAGTTGTGAAGCAACTGTGCCAACCACTATGCTGCTGTGCTGGCCAACACAGGATTATGCGTATCTTTCTGAAGCCTTTGCCAGACCTCACATGGACAGTTCTTTGACCTGCTCGCCTCCTTATCAAGGGTGTTAGTAGGCCTGGGTAAAGAGTTAGCACTTAAATCAAGTTAGAACTCATTGTACAACAGGGTTCTTAGTGACTTAGAGCTGGAATGTTGTGTGTGGAACTATCTTGAGGACTGCAATGCTACCAGTGTGATGCACAGCCTATTCTCTCAGGCCTCTTCAGGGTTCATGCAGGAAACATTTTGCACATTGGCTGGTGCATCCAGAATGTTGGCTCATGGTCTCCTATGAATGTGAAGGTCATCGAGGAAAGAGACTTTTAAGGGTTTCAACAGTTGCAGGGTCCAGGATGGTTGCACTTCAGCAACTCATAGTCCAGGTATGGAACTCTCCGTGAGAACACTGCAAAGATTTAAACTTCTCAACATGATAACGATGTCAAGGGTGCTGGGTTTATGATGAACGAATGGCAGGAGCACAATCATGCCTCATACATCTGCATTGAGGAGCAATATTGAGGAGACGTATGGTGGTCTCATGGTGCTGCCCCTTTTGACCACCCATCTGGTTATGCCTGAAAGAATATTCTGTCTGGTCTGCAAACCTTTGGGAAAAGGTGCCACAGTGACAGGAGTGTATCATTGGCTGAATATGAGGTCAAATAGACACACTGACTTGGTGAAGCTATGGGTGAAATCACTATTCTAGTTAAGGTTGCCATTATGGCAAAGGTCATAAGAGAAGGGGATGTTGTTCAAGTTGTAGAATGGCCAAGTATTGTCAAGGCTACACATTCATAAGTTCCTAAGATACAGGAAAGAATTAGGCCATTTGGCCCATCGAGTCTGTTGGGAGATGCCATACAGGCCCCCATTGGTGCCTTGGAAGAAATCACTGGCAAAAAAAACTTCAGTGCAGTGGTAGCTTTTAATGCCACCAGCATTGGATGCCCTCCAAATCCAAACAGCAGCAGTTTGTCCAGGAGAAGTTCGCAAATATGAGCTACCATATTCTTGGACAAGCGAAGGCAACTGTGGGGTTGCATTTCACTTATTTCTAAATATGAGCAGCGTCTGAAATATATTCATGGTCTGACCAATGGCCATCATTGCATTTTCCCCTCTTTAGGAGTATTTTGGACTTCTTCGGGCCCCTCTCCTTCTTGCTGTTGAGGCCACTGCTCATCCTGGCCCTGTACAATGGACCTTCTTCTCCTCATTTGTGTGAAAACCAGAGCCAAGGCAACGTTGCCTTCATCATATATTCTCGATACCTCCTTGAATCTGGAAACAAATTGATTTGATATATTTATCGAGCATATCCTCAACAGATTTCCCTCCATTGCCAATCCAGCAGGCCAGTGCTAAGCCTTTGGCCTGGCCTCAGATGAAGGACATGCTGGCAGAATATAATTGGCTTCCCCCCTTCATACATTACTGAACATGGACACATTTCACATTGACTCGGGCGGTGATGACAGCCATGCGCGGCAACCCTTTGTCAGGCAATTATCAGCTTGCCCCCATAATTCTAGACTCTCCACAGAGGTAACATAGCCTTGGTATATACCTTGCCAGCCATGACCATTTCGCTGGGAATATGGAGATTTGGTGTCTGCATCAAACTGCTGCCCAACAACTACATTCCTGAGATGAATTCATCGCCATCCGTTCTTTCCTGCTTCTGTCAGGAGTAGACGGCCAGTCAAAGCCACTCAACTCCAGCTCCAAAACTTGATGGATTTTCGCAGGAATGCACCACATTAGTCATAAAGCACTGCTCCTTCAACAGACATTTGAACCTTGACAACAGTACTCAGCTGAACCTGGTTTTCCATGGCCTGAGCAAATAATTAATCGGGCACCCCTTCACTTGGCCCAAAACTGAAGTCATTAACTCCTCCCACTGGCTTGGAGATCCATCTCCTATATCGTTTCTTTCTATAGCTTTTTCGATCTGCTTCATTACTTTCAAACGTCGACAATCGTTCATATACAACATGTGAGTCCTTCCAGCCTTCTTCCAACCTATCACTCACCAAATTCCTCCCATCCTCCTCCTCAGTTACCATCGCCTAACTGCCCTCCCTCCTGCCACCATTCTGCAACCCCCATGTCACCCTTGACCACATTATCTTTTTGCCCCAACATTCCTATTGTTTTCCCATTTCATTTATTGTTGATGTCACCATGCCCCTCGTGAACCTGATCCATTCAGTTCTCAAGGCCAGTTTCAGCCTCACGTGCAGAGATCACTCCCATGAGACCATCTACTAGCCCCCGTCCATGAGACTCAAGCATCCACCACACCAGACCTGACTGCCTCCCCTGAGTGTAACTGTTCCCTCTGCATCCCAGTACCATCATTCCAACCCCCAGGACCAAATGCAGTAAATCATGGACCATGTCCTTTTGAGATACTTCTCTAAGACCGTCACTGCCCAGGAAGTCCTGCCACCTGCCACCCAAGACAGGGATCAAGTCATGTATGCCATGCTGAATCTATATAACCCCTGGACAGTCTTGCTTAATTCCCGGACAGTTTCCCCTGTCTCGCCTTTCCCCAGTGGTCCATTCCACCTCCTAGTCCTGCCTCCATCTAACCCTTTCCTGCTGGTCCTGCCTCCCATGTCCAGCCTTGGTGTGACGTGCTACTGGCACCCAATATAAAAAAGACTGTGAACCCTCATTAGGAAGGCGAAAATGCGGATGAAGTGAAGCCTGTCAGGGAACTTGATTTGGAGGGGGAACATAATTCTGACAAGGTGGCATCTTAATGAGCCTTCATGACATGCTAATATATGTAAAAGGGGTTCCCAACATTGTTTGTCGTTAATCCCGACTTGCCGTTGACCCGCTTGAAAGCTGGGAGAATAAATTCCAACAGTTTTTTTGCATTCCTTCAAATTGAGCGCCCCACCCAGCGCATTTCCTGTTGCTGGGACTGGAAGATTCTGCCAACAGAACCAGGTTTGTTACAATGTTTTCAACATAATGGAAAAACCCATTCATTTTATTAGATCCAGTGTTACAAACTCCAAAGCTGTAAAATTGGATACTCATAGCGTTGTTGGCTTCAGGGAGCCCAGAACTGATAAAAATGGCGCTGGTTCACTTCCAGTGACTTCTGGTATGACCCCCCCCCCCCCCCCCCCCCCGTCAATCACTGCGCTTGAAAGGAGAAGAACATGCAATATGTGCAGCGAAAACATGCAGGGATTCATAACCTCAGTGCCATTAATTTGCTGTCTGATCTGCCATTTCGACCTCTGCAATTGCCCCACATCCCTATTCCCAATTATGTTTGAGTCCAGCACGAATGTAAAAGACAAGGATGAAGTATTTGTAACCATCATCAGATGTCAAGCGGATGATCCATTTCGGCCCCTTCTTTGAGGTCCCCATCACAGATGCCAGACTACTGCCAATTCATTGGATACTGCAGAGGCAATGGGCACCAGTAATATCCCAGCTGTGATACTGAAGATTTGTGCTCCAGAACTAGCCACACCCATGGCCAAGCTTCCAGTACAGATACAATACTGGCATTGGCCCAACAATGTCGAAATTGCCCAGGTGTGTCCTGTCCACAAAAAGGAAGACATTTCCAATTCAGTTAATTACCACTCAGCCAGCCTATTCTCAGTCATCAGCCAAGTGAGGAAAGGTGTGATTGATTTGTGCTATCAAGCAGAACGTACTCAGCGGTACCCTGCTTACCAATGCTGGGATGGGTTCTGCAAGGGCCACTTGCTTCCAGACTGCATTGCCTTTGCTAAGCTAATTTAACTCAGCTGTATGTGTTGAGCTGTTATTGCATTGGCCTCAGCATGCAATGGACTATGGAAAGTGAAAATCAACAATGAGCAGTTCTGGGCACCACACTTTAGGAAGGACATTTTGGCCTTGGAAGACATGCAATGTAGATTTATGAGATAACTCAAATTGGACCTGTTTTCGCTAAAATTGAGAAGGTTAAGGGATGGTACAATGAAAGTATTTAAGGTATTAGCAGGGTAAGACATGGTAGATAAAGATAAGCTATTTATACTGGTTGGATATTCTAAAACTAGGGGGGCATCGTCTAAAAATTAGGGCTAACACGTTCAGGAGAGATGTCAGGAAGAACTTCTTCACTCAAACGGTGGTCGAGGTTTGGAATTTTCCCACAAACAGCAATTGAAGCTCGATTAGTTGTCAATTTTAAATCAGAGATAGATTTTTGATAAGCAAAGATAATAAGGCACCAAAGGCAGGTATATGCTGTTAGATCACAGATCAGCCATGATCTCATTGAATGGTCAGGCTCGAGGGGCTGAATGGCCTACTCCTGTTCACATGTTCTTATGTAACAGTAGCTTCTATTTTGATCATTATTCAGTGACCTCCATGCTGAAAAGTGTCTTTCTGTGGATGATGGATGAGGAGACGATCATGTTGCTTTATAGTAACTATCATTGTCAAGGTTCACACATGAAGAATGCTCCCTTGAGCATTGCACCGGAGAGCTGCCAGCGCTTGAGGAATTCTACACCAGTATAAGTCAGCACATTCATGAAAGAAAGGGAAATCAATGAAAAAATAACAAGACCATTCACTGCAAGTATCCAAAGGCTATTGTAAATTGGTTTGTAATGCCTCAGGATGCAAGATGAACCTAATTATTTCAGCAGATTCTCTTTGGTAAAACATTTAATATGTTCCTTGTACCTTACTTTATTTTTAGAGTTACACTGTAACACCTGAATGACATTGTAATTCTGTTTTGAGAAATATGGTACAGTTAGGCCTAACTAGTTAATTATGTAATTAGATATCAGCATCGCAAGCCCAAATAGAGAAATGCACAGGATCGATGTTTCTTTATTGCCCAAGACAATGTATAAATAGACGTTTTGAGGAAGTAATACATAACTAAAATAACTAAGGAGTGAATAATTAGTTAATTGATGTTGAACATTCCAGAACTGCATTTTGAAACTTAGGCCTGGATTTTCACCGTTTTAGAATGACCTTTAATAATGGTGGGCAGGTTTCAATTCCAAGATTCCGACCCCATTTCCAGGCCTGTCTGATTTTTGGGAGTGTCTTTAAAGGGTGTCCTAAGGGGGATGTTTGCTAGCGCTGTTGAGGAAAGTTTAAACTAATGTGGCAAGGGGATGTGAACCAATGCAGGAGGTCAGAGGATAGTAAAGAGGGAACAGAAACAAAAGCTAGTCAGGAGAAAAATGGAAGGCAGAGAACAGATTGAACTGTCTAGTATGGCAGGGGGTTGGGAAATGGAGCAGTAGGTCAGCGGGAGAAATAACTGAAGGAGAGCTACAGACGAAGGCGAGTAAGATTAAGAGGAAGAGCAGGCAGGGAGTGGTTGGTCAATGCAGTGGGGCTGGTGGGCTGAAGTGCATTAGTTTCAATACGAGGAGTATTTCAGATAAAACAGATGAATTTAGAGCTTGGATTAGTACGTGTAATTATGATGTTGTTGCTATTACAGAAATTTGGTTGAAAGAGGAACAGGGTTGGCAACTAGACATTCCAGGATTTAGATGCTTCAGGTGGTAGACTGGTACAGAAGGTGAAGTCACATGGGATCAGAGGAGAGCTGGCAAGTTGGATACAGAACTGGCTTGGGCACAGAAGATAGAAGGTGGCAGTAGCAGGGTACTTTTCTGAATGGGAGGCTGTGACTAGAGGAGTTCGACAGAGATCAGTTCTGGGGCCTTTGTTGTTCGTGGTGTATATAAATGATTTGGAAGAAAATATAGCTGGTCTGATTTGTAAGTTCGCAGATGACACAAAAAATAGTGGAGTTGCGGATGCTGAAGCGGATTGAAGAGGATACAGCAGGATATAAACTGGTTCGAGTCTTGAGCGGAGATATGGAACATGGAGTTTAAGCCGGACAAGTAATACTAATCGCTTATTGTCACAAGTAGGCTTCAATGAAGTTACTGTGAAAAGCCACTAGTAGCCACATTCTAGCGTCTGTTCGGGGAGGCCGGTAAGGGAATTGAACCCGCGCTGCTGGCCTTGTTCTGCATTACAAGCCAGCTGTTTAGCCCACTGTGCTAAACCAGCCCCTGGAGTGAGGTCCAATGCATGTAGGCATTGCACGATAAATGGTAGAACTCTTGCGAGTATTGACAGGCAGAGAGATCTGTGCGTTCATGTCCACCGACCACTGAAAGTGGCAACACATGTGGATAAGGTGGTCAAGAAGGCCTACGGCATACTGGCCTTCATCGGTCAGGGGATTGAACATAAAAATTGGCAAGTCATGTTGCAACTGTACAGGACCTTAGTTAGGCCTCATTTAGAATATTGTGTGGCCTCACTACCAGATGGATGTGGATGCTTTGGAGAGGGTACAGAAGCAGTTTACTAGGATGTTCTCTGGTATGGAGGGCATTAGCTCTGAGGAGAGGTTAGATAAACTCAATCTGTTCTCACTGGAACAACGGAGGTTGAGAGGTGACCTGATAGAGGTCTACAAGATTGTGAGTGGCATGGACAGAGTGGATGCTCTTTCCTGGAGTAGGAGAGTCAAGTACTAGGAGACATAGGTTCGAAGTGTGTGGGGAAAAGTTTAGAACTGATGTGTAACGCAAGTTTTTTACACAGAGGGTAATAAATATATGGAACGCTCTGCCTGGGGAGGTGGTGCAAGCAGGTACGATAGCGGCATTTAAGGGACATCCAGACAAATATATGAATAGGGTGGGAATGGAAGGATACGGACTCCGTAAGTGCATATAGTTTTAGTTTAGGCAGGTACCGTGGTTCACGCAAGCTTGGAGGGCCAAAGGGCCTGTTCCTATGCTGTATTGTGCTTTGTTTTTTGTTCTTTGATCTTGGTTGCTCTTGCCAAGAAAAACCTATCCAGTACTCCTGACCTGGCCAGCTCAATTGCAGAAATTGGCATGTCCTACTCATCTGCAATTTTCATGGAGTCAGGCCAGGTTTGTAAAGAGTTGTGGTTGACAACCTCTGAGAGGAGTCATGAACCCTAATCTGCATGAGTGAACCTTTTGAAAGGTAAATTCAAACGGTTCTCCTCATGCCGCCCCATGCCAAGTTCTGCCCTTCCACCAACCTTGATCCTCATGCCACATTTGATAAACTCTGTCATTCAACCCATTCTCTATTAACCCCCATGCTTCTTGTACTAAGCTATGGCACTTCCATGCCCACTACCCTACTTATACACAGTAAAGAACCAATAAACACTTTTATTGTATTCTGAGTGAAATTACTATTTTTCACACAGTAGAAAGTTATGAATGAATTACCTCTTAATAAAAGCAATATGTTGGATGTGTAGAAAGAAACCTTTGAGGGCTGGTTTAGCTCAGTGGGCTAGATAGCTGGTTTGTGATGCAGAACAATGCCAGCAGCACGGGTTGAATTCCCGTACCAGCTTACCCGAACAGGCGCCGGAATGTGGCGACTGACGGCTTTTCACAGTAACTTCATACTTGTGACAATAAAGGTTATTATTGTTATTAAGAGGTAATTCATTTATAACTTTCTACTATGTGAAAAATAGTAATTTCATTAAGATTCAATAAAAGTGTCAATTGTCCAGAGCTTCTAAAGTACCAATAACAAAAACCACAAACCCACGGAACCATTTAGCATTGTGTAATCAGGCTTGCCAGCAACCTTCAGTCTTGCAGCCAAAGGGTGAAGATCTGTGGATTTTTTCAAAGGCAGCAAACAGCTAAAAGCCTGCCAACATTGTTCAGGTTATACATTATGAATGTATTCCTATTCCCACCGCTGCCAGATGAGATGAATGTATTCCTGGACTTCCGGTGGCGGACCGGATTTCAGCACTCAAGGCCAAGTTGGCGAGGCTGGTCAAGACCCTAAGGGGCTGAAAGACAAGGTGCGGGATTCTCCAATCGCCGACACCAAAATCGCATTTGGCAAACCTCCAGAGAATCCCTGTTTGCACTGGAATCAGGGCACGCCATTTTTCAGATGATCTGGCCCCTCAAAAACGGTATAGAGTAATTTGCACACCTTATGGGCGGCTTCAGGAAGTCACCTGAGGCCCTCCATTGATGCTCCACCCCGATGGGCCGAGTCCCCGACGGCGTAAGGCATGTGTGCTCACACCATTCACTGACCTTGCGTGGAGGCTGCGGATTGAGTCCAGTGCCGCCACAGTCGGGGAGGGAGCCATTCCGGGGGGTTTCAGCGGGGGCTGGGAGGCCTGATGGGGGGTGGTACGGGGATGGTGAGGCTGGTCACAGGGACAGGCGCAGTTTTTGGCAGGCCTAGTCCGCGCGTGGCCAGTGCCATGTTGCATGGCCATTCTCCAGCCGTATCTGCAGGTAAAGCTTTACGCTGCATGGCAGCTAGCCCCCACCAGACTGAGGATTGGTGCGGGTGCGGCACCGACTTTCTCATCGTAAGACCAGACAGATCCTGCGGGCATAGCCGCAGGATTGGAGACCCCAGCCCAAGGTTGACGACCAAGAAAACCGATCATGTCGGCAAAATATAGGAATTGTAGGGTTGCTGGAGGTAACAGAGGGGTCAAACTCCACAGAATACATCGCAGCGATGCTTGAGAAGCTGGTTAGCGAGGAGGGCTTCGCCAAGCCACCAGAGGTAGCCCGCGCCCACAGGTCACTTCGGCAGTGGTCCAGGGCTGGGGAGTCACCACGGGCGATAATCGTGAAGCTCCACAGATACTAGGATAGTGAGCGGATCCTGAGGTAGGCAAAGAGAGCAAAACAGTGCAAGTGGCAAGGAAATTCCATCCACTTGTACCAGGATATTAACACAGACCTGGCCAAGCTGGAGGGGGACTCGAAAATGAAGCAGTTCCTCAACAGACTAGGCATACCAGTAGAGGGGCGGACAAGAAACAGGGGCTGGAAGCACCGCTAAGGCTGGGTGAAGTTAATTTCATGTAGTCAGGGAAAGTGCTGGGACCTGATGGGTTCCCAGCAGACTTTTACAAGAAATTTGCGGCAGCACTGGCCCCACGCCTGTGGGAGATGTTCAACAACTCAATGTCGAAGGAGGCCCTGCTTCCCTCACTGGCCCAGGCCCCAATCTCACTGATTCCCAAAAAGGACAAAGACCCAACAGAGTGTGGATTGTACAAACCCATCTCTCTCTTGGGGCAAGGCCAATTTCGAGGTTATTAGGCGGGAACTTTCAAAAGTTGATTGGGGGTGCCTGTTTACAGGCAAGGGGACAGCTGGTAAGTGGGAGTCTTTCAAAAAGTTGTTAACTCGGGTTCAGGGTGAGCACATTCCTCTTAGAGTGAAGGGTAAGGTTGGTAGAAGGAGGGAACCCTGGATGACTCAGCATATTGAGGCCATGGTCAAAAGGAAGAATGAAGCATATGACATGCATGGGCAACTGGGATCAAGTGGATCCCTTGAAGAGTCTAGGGCTTGTTGGAGTAGAGTTAAGAAAGAAATCAGGAGGGCAAAAAGGGACATGAGATTGTCTTGGCAGATAAGGGAAAAGAAAATCCAAAGAGCTTTTACAGATACATAAAGGATAAAAGGGTGACCAGGCAGAGGGTGGGGTCTTTTAAGGATAAACAAGGTCATCTATGTGCAGATCCACAAGGGATAGGAGGGGTCTTAAATGAATATTTCCCGTTAGTATTTCCTGTTGGAAAAGGCACGAATGCTAGGGAAGTTGCTGAAATAATGATGTCTTGAGGAGTGTACATATTACAGAGTAGGAGGTGCTGGAGTTATTAAAGAGCATCAAGATAGATAAATCCCCGGGACCTGATGAAATGTATCCCGGGACGTTGTGGGAGGCTAGGGAGGAAATTGCCAGCTCCCTGTCTGAGATAGTTGAATCATCGACAGCCACAGGAGAGGTGCCTGAAGATTGGAGGATAGCAAAAATTGTGCCCTTGTTTAAAAAGGGATGTAGGGATAAGCCTGGGAATGACAGACCAGTTAGCCTTACTTCTGTAGTGGGTAAATTGTTAGAAGGTATTCTGAGGGACAGGATCTACAGGCATTTAGACAGGCAAGGGCTAATTAGGGAAAGTCAGCGTGGCTTTGTAAGGTGAAAGTCATGTCTCGCGAATTTGATTGACTTTTTTGAAGGGGTAACCAAGAAGGTAGATGAGGGCAGTGCAGTCGATGTTGTCTACATGGACCTTAGCAAGGCCTTTGACAAGGTACCGCATGGTAGGTTGTTGCAAAAGGTTCAATCTCACGGAATCCAGGGTGAGGTAGCCAATTGGATACAAAATTGGCCTGGCAACCGAAGCCAAAGGGTGGTTCTGGAGGGTTGTTTTTCAAACTGGAGGCCTGGGACCAGCGGTGTGCCTCAGGGATGGGTGCTGGGTCCATTGTTATTTGTTATATATATATTAATGATTCGGATGAGAATGTAGGAGGCATGGTTATTAAGTTTGCAGATGACACCAAGATAGGTGGCATTATGGATAGTGAAGAAGGTTATGTAAGATTGGAACAGGATCTTGACCAATTGGGCCAGTGGGGTGATGAATGGCAGATGGAGTTTAATTTGGATAAATGTGAGGTGATGCATTTTGGTAGATCAAGTCAGGCCAAGACCTATTCAGTTAATGGTAGGGAGTTGGGGAAAGTTATAGAACAAAGAGATCTAGGGATACAGGTTCATAGCTCCATGAAGGTGGAGTCGCAGGTGGGCAGGGTGGTGAAAAGGCATTCAGCATGCAAGGTTTTATTGTCACAATATTTAATACAGGAGTTGGGACGTCTTGTTGAAAGTCTACAAGACATTGGTAAGACCACACATGGAATACAGTGTTCAGTTCTGGTCACCTTATTACAGGAAGGATATTGTTAAACTAGAAAGAGTGCAGAAGAGACTTATGAGGATGCTACCAGGACTTGATGGTCTGAGTTATAACAAGAGGCTGGATAGGCTGGGACTTTTTTCCCTGGAGCGTAGGAGGCTTAGGGTGATCTTATAGAGGTCTATAAAATAATGAGGGGCATAGATAAGGTAGATAGTCAACACCTTTTCCCAAAGGTTGCGGAGTCTAGAACTAGAACTAGGTTTAAGGTGAGAGGGGAGAGATACAAAAGAGGCCAGAGGGGAGATTTTTTCACGCAGAGGGTGGTGAGCATCTGGAACAAGCTGCCAGAGGCAGTGGTATGGACGAGTACAATTTTTTCCATTAAAAAAGTTAGACAGTTACATGGGCAGGGTGGGTATAGAGGGATATGGGCCAAATGCAGGCTAGTGGGACCAGCTTAGTGATAGAAACTGGGCAGCATGGACAAGCTGGGCCAAAGGGCCTGTTTCCATGCTGTAAACATCTATGACTCTATGAACACTGATGCAAGAATTCTGGTGAAGGTTCTGACGAGGCGCCTGGAGAGCTGCCTGCCAGATGTGATCACAGATCAGACCGTATTTGTCAAGGGCAGACAGCTAACAGCGAACATCAGCCACCTGCTAAATGTAAAAATGACCCATCGAGGGAGAAGACCAAAGGTGATCATCTCCCTGGACCCTGAAAACGCCTTTGACCGAGTGGCATAAAGGTGCTTGAACAGTTTGGGTTTGGAGCAGGATTCATCGCATGGGTGAAGCTCCTGTACAGCGCTCCCATGGTGAGCTTGCAGATAAATGACACCAGCTCCGATTACTTTCAGCTGCATAGGGGAATGAGACAAGGGTGCCCGTTCTCCCTGCTCCTGTTTGCACTGGAAATTAAGCCACTGGCCATCACCCTCAAATCAGCAGAGTGGTGGATGGGCATTCACAGAAGGGCAGGTAGCATAGAGTTTCGCTCAATGCAGGTCACCTGCTCCTCTCTGTACGAACCCCCTGGCTGGCATAGGAAAGGTAACAAGACTCCTTTGGGAGTTTAGTGTCTTCTCAGGTTACAAACTCTACCTGGGGAAGAGCAAAATCCTCCTGGTGAACACACGAGAGGGAGGAGCGGAGCTGGAAAAGCTGCCATTTAAAGTGACCCAAATCAAGTTCAGATACCTGGGGATCCAAATGGCCTGTGGTGACATGCATCACTGTAGATACACAAGGGGTTAATGTAAGTACAAGTAGACTAGCTAAACACTAGAGGGAACACCAGAGACATGACACACAGACACTTAACCAATAGGTCAGTAAGATAGGACACGACCAATGGGCATTCACGATACACACAGAGGTGACACTACCACAGGGGGTACACAAACCCATATATAAAGGACACAGCACACATAATCTTCCTCTTTCCAGTGGAGACACTCAGTGAGTACAGACACAGGGTTGCTTCAACATTACACCCACCACATGGATTGTAGCAGACTAGTTAGTCAGTCTGAGTAGCTATAGAAGGATTAACAGTAGTGACGAACCCGAGTAAGAGAATTGTAAATAGTTTAATAAACGTGTTGACGTTATCTCCACGTCTGAACCTTCCTTTGTCAGAGTGCACATCAAGGAAGCCGCTTATGCTACGCCAAGAGCATAACAAGACATGGCCCACATCTGGACGAGGCTCCATAAGCAGAACTTCTCCAGTCTGGTGGAGGAGGTGAAAAGGGACCTGCAAAGATGGGACTCACTCCCTCTCTCGCTAGTGGGAAGGGTACAGACTATCAAAACGACATGCCTAGGTTCCTCTTCGTATTCAGATCACTCTCGATCTTCATCCAAAATCCTTCTTCACCAGGGTCGACAAACTAATCATGGCCTTTCTCTGGGGCCGGGGGGTGGGGGAAGAATCCTTAGGATATAAAAGACCATCTTACAACAAGGGCAACACGTGGGAGGCCTGGTCCTACTGAACCTCCTGTCCTGCCACTGGCCGGCAAAGGCGGAGAGGGTGAGGGGGTGGCTGAGAGAACCGGATGCCGACTGGGTCCAAATGGAGGAGGTCACCTGCACGAGCATGTCTCACCGGGCGCTGGTCACTGCTACACTCCCAGCCCCCCCTGCACACGTACCCTTCGAGTCCGGTGTTACTGGCCATACTAAAGACCTGGAACCAGTTCAGGTGCCACTTCAAGCTTGGCAGTATATAATATGTTTAAAATAATTTTAAAAGGTTTGGCATAGATTGTAAATACGAATGTAAATCAGAAAACGTGGGCAAGGGAACCTTGGTCATAGGAAAGGCGACAACTGGTTGTACATGTTTATGAAGTTGTCGTTGCCTAGTTTCTTTGTGTGTTTTGCCAATGGTTCTGTTTCTTGTGTACACATTTTTCTGCTAAATGTTAAAACCCAATAAAATATTTCTTTTAAAACATTGTATAAACAAACATTGTGAAATTGACTGCAAAGGTCAGCGAGCCTGAGTTGTCAATCAAGCAATGTTTTCTCTGTGAAACAGGCGTTTCAACATGTGTAATGGTGTCGGCTCTCATAGAACAGAGAACAGTACAGCACAGAACAGGCCTTTCAGCCCTCGATGTTGTGCCGAGCCATGATCACCCTACTCAAACCCACGTATCCACCCTATACCCGTAACCCAATAACCCCCCCCCTTAACCTTACTTTTTAGGACACTACGGGCAATTTAACATGGCCAATCCACCTAACCCGCACATCTTTGGACTGTGGGAGGAAACCGGAGCACCCAGAGGAAACCCACGCACACACGGGGAGGACGTGCAGACTCCACACAGACAGTGACCCAGCCGGGAATCGAACCTGGGACCCTGAAGCTGTGAAGCATTTATGCTAACCACCATGCTACCGTGCTGCCCATCTTGGCATATGGGGCTTAATAGACCTTGGGAGTGGATGGAGGGCAGAGCTTGGCATAGGGAGCAAGAAGGGCTATAGGGGGTAAGTGTGGGACATAGGTTGGCATGAATGGGGCATGTGTTTGCAGGATGAGGGTTGGAAGGCCTTGGTGTTTCTATTCTAACTAGAATAAAATCCCACTGCACCAAGGCGGAAGGTTTAAACAGCCTCTTCCACACCTGGCAGCCCCGGTGGCCCACATCCCATCTCCCGATAATGAAGAACACCTATTTGTGAGCACTTTCTCCTGAGGATGAGAAGCCAAGCTGGGAGTCCAGCTACCCAGCTCAAACCTGAAAATCCACACCTTAATCTTTGTTTCCACAGAAATCAGAATCAAACCTGAAAATCTTGGAGATAATTGTTCTTTGCAGCTATTATTGCTAATTCAAATATTACATTTATTTGGGATTATTAAGCATTAATAGTGGGGGTACAGAGTAGTAAATAGTGCCCGAAAATTTATCATTTCATTCCAAATTGTTCATGTCATTTCATTTCATTTTACTAGTCAATGGCAACATCCAAGAAGTTACTAGCTTGCATTTCAGCAATTTGATGCCCTTAAAGATCAAGCAAAGGTGTTTGAACTTTGTATTGGAAACGCACACTGCCTGATGATTGTACGGTGTGAATATTACCTGCCACTTGACAGCCCAAGGGTCGATGTTGTCAGGTAAGTTGTAAATGGAGTTGAACATAAATGGATCATTCGGACAGCACCTCACCAAAACAGAAAGGGTGTGGTGGGGTTACAAAACAGGAGGGGACAGAGTTGGGGGATACTGACAGGGTGGGAAGGTGGCAAATCCTTGCCAACAGAGGTGCAGTGGAGCCTAGAGGAGCTCTCTGGCTCTACAGGAAAGTTTTATGAAACACTTTTGTTGGCAACTGCATTGTGGGCAATAGAATGTTGGTCCCCAGAATTAGACCACATTGGATTGGTTGTACATGCAAAAGAGTCCAGTTTCCCCCCTTTCAAATGTTAGAGTAGAATTGGCTCACATAGATATAAATCAAATACATTTTAGCTTTTAATTAATTAGAGCTTAGAAAGTAGAAGGAGGCTATTTGGCCCATCTAGTCACCACCCTATTCCCGCAACCCTGCACACTGATTATGGCCAATCCACCTAACCTGCATATCTTTGGACTGTGGGAGGAAACCAGAGAACCCAGAGCAAACCCACACAGACACGGGGAGAATGTGCAACGCTGCACAGATAGTCATCCAAGGCTAGAATGGAACCCCGGTCCCTGGCGCTATGAGGCAACAGTGCTAGTCACTGTGCCACCATGCTGTCCTCCTTATTGAACAAAAATGTAAAACTTGTGTATGATCTTCAGCTGTGTTGTTTTGTAACAGATGTGGAGATGCCGGCATTGGACTGGGGTGAGCACAGTAAGAAGTCTAACAACACTAGGTTAAAGTCCAACAGGTTTGTTTCGAACACTAGCTTTCGGAGCACTGCTCCTTCCTCAGGTGAGATTCACCTGAGGAAGGAGCTGCGCTCCGAAAGCTAGTGTTTGAAACAAACATGTTGGACTTTAACCTGGTGTTGTTAAACTTCCTACTTTGCAACAGATGTTCACCCTGTTTGGTTTGTCTGAGTTATATTAAAAGCCAGCTTGAACAATAAAGAGTTCTGTAAAGGGTGAATGATCTGCACCACCAGATTATCACCCAGGTGCTGAAGACAATAATCCACTCTCACCTGTTATCTGAGAAAGCTGGCCAGGGCCTGGAAACAAAGTAGCATCCTATCCTGTCACCGACTCCAGTGCATTGCCAAGCTAAAAGATGTTGCATAATGGGGCACTGTTTAAACTCTGACAAATATCATCACCTTTGTTCTGAAGTTTTCATTTTATTTTTGTTCTCTGCAGTGACAGTAGATTATTTGAGGTATACTGCCATGATGATACATATATGGCCCATAATTTCCTGACTCCCAGCGTCGGATTTTAGGGGTACACCCAATTTGCATTGGGGATTCCCTCTCTGAAGTTCCCAGTTTAGGATTTACTCAGCAGCTGTCCAGAAGGGCAAACTTTAACTGGAAAATTGTCCTGTGCTGGGAACCTTCCAACAAAGCGATTTAAATCCCTAACTTCGGATGTTGCTGCCAGTTTTACACTCCAACTCCCCACACCCTTGATGTCCGAAACTCCCACCCCAACTAATGTCGAAACCTCCACCCCACATCCCAATCACTTCAAACCTTGAAACTCCCCTGCTTTATAGTAGTTAGTGTCATGAAAAGGCACTTCTAGCTTCACTCTACTCCTTTTACACTTCACCCCTGATGACTGGAACCCTTAGGGGCTAGTTTAGCACACTGGGCTAAATCACTGGCTTTTAAAGCAGACCAGGGCAGGCCAGCAGCACGGTTCAATTCCCGTACCAGCCTCCCCGAACAGGCTCCGGAATGTGGCGACTAAGGGCTTTTCACAGTGACTTCATTTGAAGCCTACTGTGATAATAAACGATTTTCATTTTTTCATTTCACTTCATTGCTTGAGTCTCACCTAGTCTGAGTCAGGAAGGTCGGGCGAGACAGGCAGTCCACTGCTAACTGCTACTCCAAGGATGTTACATCCAATATTTCTCTTTAGCGCAAGAAAACATTAAGTAGAACAGGTCATTTGAAAAGAGGGGAGCAATATCATGAACAGGATTTTCAGTTTTTGCAGAAATTGGGGAAAAAAACGGCATGCAACCCGTTGGCTTCTCTTGCCACATTGCACAGCACTTAGTGCAGAAAGGATGTCCCAATCTCCGATAAGAAACAAAGAGTTCCCCTCCATGCCAGATACACAAAAATTCCCCCACACACATACAAAGGAAATCCCCAGTTCCCCCACAAACATGGAGAACCCCCACAAAGAGGCTCCCCAAAGGGCTGACCTTGGCACTGCCCTCTGGCACCAGCCCCGCACTGCACGCAGTGATGACATGTCGGCAAAGGTGATTTCTAATGTGAGGGGATGATACGATGGGGAAGCCCTTCAATTAGATGCTAATTTATTGAAATTCAATTCCTGACCTTTCTGGGTGGGAACTTCAAAATGTCACCGGTGAGGGGCGGGTAAAATCAGAAAACGAGATCTTGCTGTGAGATTTTTATTTTCCAACTCTCGCGATAGTTTGCACCCACATCGTCGTTTGCACTCGCGGCCAACGTGGGCGCAAAATCACAGCCCATGTGTAGATTAAAAACCACTTTTTTTCTCATCTTTATAATTAAAACTGCACTTAGTTTATTTAAGTAGTAAATAAACTTTTGCTGTGCAAATACAATGATTGGCTTAGATTTTCACTGAGTCAGGATGACTTGGAAGACCTTTAAAAATGATGCGCAGAACTGGTTGCTGGGATCTCCACCCCATTCACATTGAGGGCAATATTCACTAGCATGCAAGGAAGCCTTGATGGGTACAGTCATTGACCCCCTGGACCTGGAGGAATCCAGCCATATCCTCAAATCCAATTGCCTTCTCGGCATGTTTGGCCTGTCCAGTTGTGAACTTGATATAGTGGCCAGCCTGACTGTAAATGGCATCCACGATGTCCATTATGTCGCAATGGTCTGCTGACTGAGAGATACTGCGCCGATTCTACATGATCTCTGGAATGAGCCACAGACAAAACTGTTGACTGCCAGCATCACATTTTAGGTCACAGAGATGCAGTCTTAATGGACATGTTGATCAGACATCTCCATGAAGCTGAGCCTCTGAAAATACACCCATTGAGCTGGGTAGTGCCTTCTGCGTCCTTGAGGCTGGCCTCTTAGCCCTTTGTGCCTTGCTCATTCACATGTAATTACTTTGTCAGCCACTCCAGTTATGTGGCTGCCTCACCAACTCTGCGCCAGACTTTCTGAGGAGTCGAAGTGTGAAAACATTGACCCCCCACGCCAGATGAAACCTGTAATACGCCTCACAAGAATGTAGTCCAGCCACCGGTGGTTGCTGAGGACCTGGGAGACACCTGTCCAACAGCAACATCATCACATCTCCAAAATTGATAACTTAGCTTCTCCAACACAGAGACTGAAGCCAGTTCTATTCATAACACAGATGCTGCTGAGATCTCACCTCATTTGAATAGACAAGACTGTGAACCTTCATGAATCTCGTATGCTGTTGGTAAAATTGGAAAAATCTAGGAAGCTACCATAATTTAACAACCATAATTATTTGACCATCATCTACATAGTAAAATTGTTCAAGGGCAGGGAGATGACCCAAAGTAGCCAATGACCCCTATGCTGTTCAATTGGCTAGCCCAGTCTCTAATTCCAACTCCAAATTATGCCCACAATTTCAGAAGGCAACCTGTGATTATGATGGATCCAATCTTCCTATTCTCTGTTGAGTGAATCCAATTATCTACCTCCACATACCTCGGCTATGATGTTCTAACGAATGAATGTGAGTTGTAGTGGCAACTCGAGCAGAGGGCAGCAGAGCAAAGCTACTGATCAGCTGTTCTGGGGGAATTTGCATACGTGCAGTGCGGTCAGCCTAAGTTGAAGGTGAACCGGCGAAGGAGACCCAAGGAGTTTGAGTGAAAGAAAGCATCCAGCAGAGGGCAGCAGAGCAAAGCTACTGATCAGCTGTTCTGGGGGAATTTGCATACGTGCAGTGCGGTCAGCCTAAGTTGAAGGTGAACCGGCGAAGGAGACCCAAGGAGTTTGAGTGAAAGCAAGCATCCAGCAGAGGGCAGCAGAGCAAAGCTACTGATCAGCTGTTCTGGGGGAATTTGCATGCGTGCAGTGCGGTCAGCCTAAGTTGAAGGTGGTTTGTGGAAGGGCTGTTGGCAAGTGACAGTTAAACCCGAAACACTTCGTGAGTGTTTCCCACCCTACCTCCTCCTGTAACCAACCCCCCCACCCCACGGTGGTTGGGAAGCGGGAGCAGGGGCCTGTCGTGAAGGTGAGTGAGTGCCTTTAAATTTGCTTAACTTTCAGCGGGAGCAGGGTTTGAGGTAATATCAGGTAAGCTCTTCCTTTCTTTTTCTTTTTCTTGTTTTTTTTTAAATCTAGAGATGATGTCAGGGAAGGCAGTACAATGCTCCTCCTGCAGAATGTTTGAGGTGAGGGACGCCGTCAGTGTCCCTGCTGATTTCATCTGTGGGAAGTGCACCCAACTCCAGCTCCTCAAAAACCGTGTTAGGGACCTGGAGCTTGAGCTGGATGAACTTCGGATCATTCGGGAGGGAGAGGGGGTCATAGATAGGAGCTTCAGGGAAGTAGTTACACCAAAGACTGGAGATAGATGGGTAACTGTAAGAGGGACTGGGAAGAAGCAGTCAGTGCAGGGACCCCCTGCGGTCGTTCCCCTGAGTAACAAGTATACCGTTTTGGATACTTGTGGGGGGGACGACTTACCAGGGGTAAGCCATGGGGTACGGGCCTCTGGCACGGAGTCTGTCCCTGTTGCTCAGAAGGGAAGGGGGCAAAGGAGTAGAACATTAGTAATTGGGGCTCAATAGTCAGGGGCACAGATAGGAGATTTTGTGGGAGCGAGAGAGACTCACGTTTGGTATGTTGCCTCCCAGGTGCAAGGGTAAGTGATGTCTCGGATCGTGTTTTCCGGGTCCTTAAGGGGGAGGGGGAGCAACCCCAAGTCGTAGTCCACATTGGCACTAACGACATAGGTAGGAAAGGGGACAAGGATGTCAGGCAGGCCTTTAGGGAGCTAGGATGGAAGCTCAGAGCGAGAACAAACAGAGTTGTTATCTCTGGGTTGTTGCCCGTGCCACGTGATAGTGAGATGAGGAATAGGGAGAGAGAGCAATTAAACACGTGGCTACAGGGATGGTGCAGGCGGGAGGGATTCAGATTTCTGGATAACTGGGGCTCTTTCTGGGGAAGGTGGGACCTCTATAGACAGGATGGTCTACATCTGAACCTGAGGGGCACCAATATCCTGGGGGGGAGATTTGTTAGTGCTCTTTGGGGGGGTTTAAACTAATTCAGCAGGGGCATGGGAACCCGGATTGTATTTTTGAGGTACGGGAGATTGAGAGTATAGAGGTCAGGAGCACAGATTTGACTTCGCAGGAGGGTGCCAGTGTTCAGGTAGGTGGTTTGAAGTGTGTCTACTTCAATGCCAGGAGTATACGAAATAAGGTAGAGGAACTGGCAGCATGGGTGGGTACCTGGGACTTCGACGTTGTGGCCATTTCAGAGACATGGATAGAGCAGGGACAGGAATGGTTGTTGCAGGTTCCGGGGTTTAGGTGTTTTAGTAAGCTCAGAGAAGGGGGCAAAAGAGGGGGAGGTGTGGCGCTGCTAGTCAAGGACAGTATTACGGTGGCGGAAAGGATGCTAGATGGGGACTCTTCTTCTGAGGTAGTATGGGCTGAGGTTAGAAACAGGAAAGGAGAGGTCACCCTGTTGGGAGTTTTCTATAGGCCACCTAATAGTTCTAGGGATGTAGAGGAAAGGATGGCGAAGATGATTCTGGAAAAGAGCGAAAGTAACAGGGTAGTTGTTATGGGAGACTTTAACTTTCCAAATATTGACTGGAAAAGATATAGTTCGAGTACATTAGATGGGTTGTTCTTTGTACAATGTGTGCAGGAGGGTTTCCTGACACAATATGTTGACAGGCCAACAAGAGGCGAGGCCACATTGGATTTGGTTTTGGGTAATGAACCAGGCCAGGTGTTAGATCTGGAGGTAGGTGAGCACTTTGGAAACAGTGACCACAATTCGGTGACCTTTACGTTAGTGATGGAAAGGGATAAGTATACCCCGCAGGGCAAGAGTTATAGCTGGGGGAAGGGCAATTATGATGCCATTAGACATGACTTAGGATGTGTTGGTTGGAGAAGTAGGCTGCAAGGGTTGGGCACACTGGATATGTGGAGCTTGTTCAAGGAACAGCTATTGCATGTTCTTGATAAGTACGTACCAGTCAGGCAGGGAGGAAGGGGTCGAGCGAGGGAACCGTGGTTTACCAAAGAAGTGGAATCTCTTGTTAAGAGGAAGAAGGAGGCCTATGTGAAGATGAGGCATAAAGTTTCAGTTGGGGCGCTTGATAGTTACAAGGAAGCGAGGAAGGATCTAAAGAGAGAGCTGAGACGAGCAAGGAGGGGACATGAGAAGTCTTTGGCAGGTAGGATCAAGGAAAACCCAAAAGCTTTCTATAGGTATGTCAGGAATAAAAGAATGACTAGGGTAAGAGTAGGGCCAGTCAAGGACGGTGGTGGGAAGTTGTGTGTGGAGGCTGAGGAGATAAGCGAGATACTAAATGAATACTTTTCGTCAGTATTCACTCAAGAAAAAGATAATATTGTGGAGGAGAATGCTGAGACCCAGGCTATTAGAATAGATGGCATTGAGGTGCGTAGGGAAGAAGTGTTGGCAATTCTGGACAAGGTGAAAATAGATAAGTCCCCGGGGCCGGATGGGATTTATCCTAGGATTCTCTGGGAAGCCAGGGAAGAGATTGCTGAGCCTTTGGCTTTGATTTTTAGGTCATCATTGGCTACAGGAATAGTGCCAGAGGACTGGAGGATAGCAAATGTGGTCCCTTTGTTCAAGAAGGGGAGTAGAGATAACCACGGTAACTATAGGCCGGTGAGCCTAACGTCTGTGGTGGGTAAGGTCTTGGAGAGGATTATAAAAGATACGATTTATAATCATCTAGATAGGAATAATATGATTAGGGATAGTCAGCATGGTTTTGTGAAGGGTAGGTCATGCCTCACAAACCTTATCGAGTTCTTTGAGAAGGTGACTGAACAGGTAGACGAGGGTAGAGCAGTTGATGTGGTGTATATGGATTTCAGTAAAGCGTTTGATAAGGTTCCCCACGGTCGGCTATTGCAGAAAATACGGAGGCTGGGGATTGAGGGTGATTTAGAGATGTGGATCAGAAATTGGCTAGTTGAAAGAAGACAGAGAGTGGTAGTTGATGGGAAATGTTCAGAATGGAGTTCAGTTACGAGTGGCGTACCACAAGGATCTGTTCTGGGGCCGTTGCTGTTTGTCATTTTTATAAATGACCTAGAGGAGGGCGCAGAAGGATGGGTGAGTAAATTTGCAGACGACACTAAAGTCGGTGGAGTTGTAGACAGTGCGGAAGGATGTTGGAGGTTACAGAGGGACATAGATAAGCTGCAGAGCTGGGCTGAGAGGTGGCAAATGGAGTTTAATGTGGAGAAGTGTGAGGTGATTCACTTTGGAAAGAATAACAGGAATGCGGAATATTTGGCTAATGGTAAAATTCTTGGTAGTGTGGATGAGCAGAGGGATCTCGGTGTCCATGTACATAGATCCCTGAAAGTTGCCACCCAGGTTGATAGGGTTGTGAAGAAGGCCTATGGTGTGTTGGCCTTTATTGGTAGAGGGGTTGAGTTCCGGAGCCATGAGGTCATGTTGCAGTTGTACAAAACTCTAGTACGGCCGCATTTGGAGTATTGCGTACAGTTCTGGTCGCCTCATTATAGGAAGGACGTGGAAGCTTTGGAACGGGTGCAGAGGAGATTTACCAGGATGTTGCCTGGTATGGAGGGAAAATCTTATGAGGAAAGGCTGATGGACTTGAGGTTGTTTTCGTTAGAGAGAAGAAGGTTAAGAGGTGACTTAATAGAGGCATACAAAATGATCAGAGGGTTAGATAGGGTGGACAGCGAGAGCCTTCTCCCGCGGATGGGGGTGGCTAGCACGAGGGGACATAGCCTTAAATTGAGGGGTAATAGATATAGGACAGAGGTCAGAGGTGGGTTTTTTACGCAAAGAGTGGTGAGGCCGTGGAATGCCCTACCTGCAACAGTAGTGAACTCGCCAACATTGAGGGCATTTAAAAGTTTATTGGATAAGCATATGGATGATAAGGGCATAGTGTAGGTTAGATGGCCTTTAGTTTTTTTTTTCCATGTCGGTGCAACATCGAGGGCCGAAGGGCCTGTACTGCGCTGTATCGTTCTATGTTCTATGTTCTATGTAACAGTGAAATGAAAATGAAAATCGCTTATTGTCACAAGTAGGCTTCAATGAAGTTACTGTGAAAAGCCCCTAGTCGCCACATTCCGACGCCTGTTTGGGGAGGCTGGTACAGTGAGGTGCAAGATAATTTGTATCAACGGATTTCTGCAAAACATATACTTTTCCATAATAAAGTGGGGAAAGGGAATATGTTGCTTTTAGTCCAGAAATACTATCGCACCTGTTCCAATAGTCACTGACAGAGTGAACACTAAATATTAACTCACGTTTAAGGAAGTAACAGTCAGAAGTATCTAGTGACCCATTGACAGCACATTCCTAAGTTTCTGATTTTGCCCATAATGAGAGGTAACCGTAAATTTACAAGGTGCCTTTGGTTGCTAACAAGAAAAAGATTGCTGATTATTAGGTACTTTTGATAGGTGGAAAACTGCCCTCCCAATCAAAAATCAACTTTTTTAATGTTATTTTGCCTCTCCTGTAAGTGGAGAATGAAGCACAAAGGGATATAAGGTTTTAAGATTACTTTTATTACAACAAATTAAACAAATTGACAGCAACATATTAAAGAAATACCAGTTTCCTCTCCTAAATCAACATGTGGCACTTCGTCACATTTTTGACCACCCTGCTCAGAATATCCAAAAGCAGTTTGTACCAAATTACCATTGCATTTGAGGACACGTATAAGATTTCCAGTAGACGTTAATTTATTTACTGAGCATTGTAATTTCCACAAAATGTTCAAAAGCAGTATCACCTCTAATTGCTGTTAAGAAATAGCATGAAGTATTTGGTCTTTGTGCGAGTTCATCACTCTTTAATTATGCAGAAAGGGAGGTGTTGGGGTGTGGTCATGTCACTGGACTAATTTCCCAGGGGCCAGGCTAATGTTCTGGGGACACAGGTTCAAATCCCATCATCTGGTGGCATTTAAATTCAATTAATACATCTGGAATATAAGAACGGTAGCACAAGTAGATAGTACTGTGTCTTCACAACGCCAGGGTTCCAGGTTCGATTCCCTGCTGGGTCACTGTCTGTGCGGAGTCTGCATGTTCTCCCCATGTCTGCATGGGTTTCCTCTGGGTGCACCGGTTTCCTCCCACAGTCCAAAGATGTGCAGGTTAGGTGGATTGGCCATGGTAAATTGCCCCTTGTGACCAAAAAGGTTAGGAAGGGTTATTGGGTTACGGGGATAGGGTGGAAGTGAGGGCTTAAGTAGGTTGGTGCAGACTCGGTGGGCCGAATGGCCTCCTTCTGCACTGAATATTCTATGTTCTATAAGGTTAGTGTAAACTAGCTGGTATAAACTAGAATCTAACCTTACTCACACCATCTGCTCTTATGACCTTCTCTAGCTACGTCCTCCATACACTCCTCCCCTAAGGTCTAGCATCACTGCCTTATTTAGTTTTAACTACAGCTCCTTCTAGTGGCTACTCTCGGCACTACATTAACCCTTGTAATGCTGACAGTTATGATAATACCACATTAGGAAAATAAACATCAAGGGCCGGTCCAACAACATATCATTGGCGGAGGCAGCCTCTGATTTGCCCATCATGCCAACAACTTAGTCTCTCGAGGTTTGGACAATCATTTTTAATGGCCACCCCAGTGTGAAGGATTTCTCCCTGGAACCCCTATGTACACGCCCCCCCCCCCCCCCCCCCCCCCCCCGGCAGAGCCCCCTGGCATTACCTGGGCACTGCCTCCAGACACTGACTGGGCACTACCTGGGTATTGTATGGGGGTGACTCTCTCCCGCATGAGAACTGCCCTAACCTGAGCTCCCCTGGGAGGTCTGCTCGCCAGGTACACGCCTTGGGAGACCAGTCAGATTACACACCATTCTGTCGTCATGCCAACGTGGATGGATTTTCTGACTGGCAGTGATTCAGATGAAGGGCCCTGATAATTATATGATAATGAACTCAAATGGTGTTCCCGACGTTCACAATGCACCCATCCCTGATGGATGGGGGGGAACAATCATGTTATGCACTTACTTCAACATAAACGAGATTTGGCTGTTATATTTCTACTCCCATTGCTGAACCCGCCCAACGTGAGCAGGAGCAGAAAATCCCAGTCCAAGAGTCATGTCCATATAGAATATGTCAATGTTAGTTCACAATATTATCATTTGTACATAGGATTGTTGTTTACGGTGCTTGAAGTTCAGGTTTTTTTGGATGTTACTGTTGCATTGGGCCAGATTCAAAGAAGCAGAACTCGTTGCATCATATTATCTTGTATGTAATTGTCTGCCAAAGCCATGGTTACAAAAAGTATTATAATGAAATTGGAGCTTTTGATGTTCTCTATAAATAAAGGAATGGGAATGGTGTATAAAAGCCAAGAGGTTTTGTTAAACCAGTTCAACCCCACTGTGATTATGGTTTCCAATTCTAAACCATGAAGGGATGTGATGGGGAGGGTTAAAGGTAATGGAGTGGCAACAAGGGCCCCCGAAACAGGAGAAGCACCAAGACTCAGGATTTCTCTCCCTGGCCCTGCTCACCATCATTTTCCAAAACACACAGCTACAGGGATAATGCCAGACAACAGGAGCACTGTTAATGTTCAATCATTGTTTAATAAGTAAGGAAGGTACAGACTAAGTAATTATAAAACAGTCAGCCTAAACTCACTGGTGGATAAATTATTGGGAAAATTCTGAGAGACTGCATGAATTGTCATTTAGAAAGGCATGGGGTTAATCAAAGTCAGTCAGCAAAGATTTGTTAAGGGAATATTGTGTCTGACTAAATAGATGTTGCGAGGAGTGTCAATGAGGATAACATATTTTATGTAATCTACACAGATTTTTGCAAAGTTTTTGACCAGGTTCCACATGGCATCTCATTTCTGACCCTCATGATATTTTGCGCCCATGTCCCCATTTACACTCATGGCGGACACATGCAAAATCTCCCCAAAATCTCGAATATTTTGTTGAAGTATGGGTAACATCTTTAAATGCACTGTCCATTTAAATCTTTTTGTGCAGGTTCATACAAGCAATCACTCAAAAGGGGCATTGTTTTGACGTGTGGTTAGTGTGTATTGTTCTACATCGATGTTTCAGAGTGTTTGACATTAATTTTTCCAAATAATAAATGAAGTCAATTATCAGACACATCACTGTCTCTAGCTTTGTGAATCTTTTAGTATATATAGGGCTATCAAACAGTAGGTAGTTACCACTGGATAAAAGCAAATTACTGCGGGTGCTGGAATCTTAAACAAAAGAGAAAATGCTGGAAAATCTCAGCAGGTCTGGCAGCATCTGTCGGGAGAGAAAAGAGCTCATGTTTTGAGTCCAATGATTCTTTGTCAAAGCTAACAGACAGAGAAAGTGGGAAATATTTATACTGTGGAGTGAGAATGAAGATGAGTCATAGCCACAGAAACCCAGGGAAACCGGGTGCTAATAGCCACAGAAATCAAGGGCAAAGAGTGTTAATGGCAGTCCCCAGAGCGAACAAAAGATGTGAAAGGCCAAACAGCAGAGAAACTAATATCAGAGTGAACTGTGACAGATGTAGATGTGGGGGGAGGGGAAAGGGGAAATAAAGAGGCGAAAGGGGAAGGAAAAGTGGATAGCACTGGGTGGCGGGGGGGGGGGGGGAGGGTTAACTATATATTAAGAAAGACAAGAAGGAAAGAAATGTTAAAAGACAGTTAAACTGAAACGGGATGAAAACAAATGGGCTGAGGTGGGGTTAGCTCCACCCCACCTCGACCTATTTGTTTTAGTATTGTCCCAAATAGGCTTGCATTAACATTGCAATAAAGTTACTGTGAAACGTCCCTCGTCGCCACACTCTGCCGCCTGTTCGGGTACACAGAGGGACAATTCAGAATGTCCAATTTACCGAACAGCACATCTTTCAGGACTCGTGGGAGGAAACTGGAGCACCCAGTGGAAACTCACGCAGACACAGGGAGAATGTGCAGACTCCGCACGGACAGTGACCCAAGCGGGAATTGAACCTGGTGACACCAGTGCTAACCACTGTGCTACCGTGCTTACTTATACTTCTATGTATTTACATATATTCTTATTTTTGGTGAAGGCAGCTGCAAAGATTTGCATAGTCTGCTTCCCGCAGATTGAAAACAGAATGCAGTTAGCACATATTTAGAATACTTTTGCTTGCAACTGGTTTGGCTGCTGAATATTACACAACGTGAAACCTTTGCTGCTCAGGGTACAGAAGCATTTGCTTTGTCACAAGATTTGTAATCCAGAGGCCAGGATTAATGATCTGGAGGACAACACTTTAAATCCCATCATGCAGCTGGAAAATTTAAATTCAATGAATTAAACTAGGTTAAAATTCTGGAAACGGTGACCACAAAACTCCTTGTAAAAACCCATCTGCTTTACTAATGACTTTTAGGGGAGAAAATTGCGTAATAGTGTTCAAATGTGCTCGGTGCATTTTTCTTCCTTTTATCCATAGGCAGGCAGTATAAGGCCGATATTGTGCAACATGTTTTAATCACTTGTAGGGATGGTGGGAAGAGTGCACTGGTAGATCGCGTTAGGATGACTGTCGGAAAAGTAGATCTCAAGTCACTAAAGTCTGATCACAACTGGCCTATTCTGAATGTCTGTCAGATCTCTTCAGGCAAGGATATTTATACTTAAGTTATTAAAAGGGAAGAGCACAAAACATGTTTTATCTTTCAGTGTCAGGTGACAGCCAGTTTTTCTATATTAGTTTTGTTAGCCAATTGTGCACACAATAACTATCAGTATGAATGTCCCAAGCACTGATCAACCTCTTCGTTCCCTGTTGATAATGGTCTACAGCTGACGAATATAATTATCCATATTGTAACAGGATATTCTTAGAATATGGTTAAAAATGTTTTAAAGCTGGTTTTGATTTATTACTCCTAACAATGGTAACAACGTAACAAATGTCTCAGAAAGTAATACTTGCCATTTCTCACATATACTCTGCCAGGTAATGCAATTAATGATATAAGCAGATGAACCCACATCAAAACAGTACGGCAGCCTCCTATATGTCAAGACAACAATGTAATTAGTCTCAGCTTCTATTTTTTCCCCTTAGGGGAATAGTAAAGAAGTTTTGGAAGGATTACCCAGCTGAGTGGAAATTTGTTGATATTCCAATCAATCATGTCATAAATGTCCCTCCAGGGAGCAGGACTTGAAAGCAGAGTTCCGACTCTGAGACAAGGCACTACCTTCTGAAACACGAGATCTCACTAGACCAGAAAGACATCTGACTCACTATATAGTGATACTGTCTATTTAAGAGAAAAGACAGTTCATTATTCTTGATTAATTTCTTATGTTGCTAATTGTAATCGAATTTAAGTGTAAGACATCAAAATGCACCAGCTTTAATATATTTTAATAAGATTGTATAAATAGCCTATAATAAAATAAATAAAACGTGGTAGAGAGTAGGGGGGGGAGGCTTTAAATTGGTGTAACTTCCAGAAGGAGGAAACAAATGTTGGAATTTTGTTCTGACTTTCAAGGCAGGTTAAAGGCAGGATGATCTTTCAGGTTGCAGGTTATTGCTCAATATGAGTGAGGAGAAGAAGGGCTTGTTGTCAATTGGCACAGGTCCAAGAGGAGCATAGACAGGAGGGTGCGGGGCTCGAAGAAGTCCAAGATGGTCCCAAAGATGGAAAATGTAACCAAGGCCAATGGTCCAACCACAGTATATTGACGGCATTATTTACATACGGAAACAATAATAGGTGTCTTTGCTTGCCCTGCAATGTTTGCTAGCTTCTCTGTGAAGAACTGAGGCTGCAAAAACTTGGAGTGTATGCCATTCCAATGGCATTGAATGTCACCAATGCTCTGAACATTTTTTCCAGTGGGTCCTCCCAGGGCTCCACTGGGGACCTTTGTGGCACCTCCCAATCAGCGAAACACAAAGGTATCTGGGGTTACAGGTACCCTGTTCATTGGAACTCACCATTATGTCCAGTTCCATATGGACACTGAAAGCCAGGATGGCAAAGCTGTGGAATTTGCAAGGATATCCTAGTTTTCAGTAAGCACAGGAGCCATCACCATGTGACTTTGAGAGCCCCCGGCAGATTCTATCTATTGGTCATATGTGACATCCATGCACACTTTAGCCCTTAGACTGCCTGATGCTCTTATAAGAGTGTAAGTTTGCAGTGAATAGATGGTGCACTTACCATGGCTTTTCCTGCACTGCAGCCCGATCCTTTGTTAGGTACCACCAGTTCTAACTACCTCAGTGAACTGCCCGCTAGCCGCTGTGATCAGATAGAAGAGCCTTCTGCTTCTACCCCTCAAAAACAGCACCTTCCTGGACGATATCCAGGAGAGTCTTCAGGGACGAATTGTGGGGCTGGAGCTACTAGACCACAATGAATGAATGTCTATCAGTGTGCCGCTTAAATATGGCGCAATGTGTAGCCACCTAAGATGGACACTGGGCTACCAAAATGGAGAACTGCTAAGGCTGTAGGGAGAAAACAGTCTTAGCAAGGGCAAGCAGTTTGCAAAAGGCTAATTAGCATTCTGCACGTATCGAAACCAGTTTATGGCCAGGTGCAAGATCTCAACCAAAGGTGTAAATAGCAAAACGCTTTGCATAGTAATGAGGCGATCCAGATCTGGGCCCACACAATAGAAGCATTTGAGTTTGAATGGATACTTTGAGTGGATGCCCAGACGAAACGGCACCAGAAGTATCCATCACAAAAGACCCTAGAGACCGCCCCACCCATCGAGAAGAGACCCTCAGATTGGGGGATTTGTAAGATATCGATTGGGAAATGGCCCAATCGATACATGGCAGGTAAAGGCCCGCCCCGAAGAGGCACGGACATTGGGGGACCTATAAAGGTAGACCCCGCACATGGTTCTGTCTGTTGTTGCTCCGGCTTGCTGTTGACTCCGGCCCAGAGCTGTTTTTGTGCTCCGGCTTGGACTGCTGTTTTGACTCCGACTCCAGCCTCCAGATCCTGTCTTTCATCACCGGCCGTTGAGCACCAGCCATCGTTCAGTAAGTGCCAAACGACGCTCGCTACGTGACCCCGGCATTACCTATACTCTAGCCGACTATTAGAGAACAGAAGGTGCAGTCCGGAAAGGAACAAAGGCCTTGTCCCCTGACCTTGCTGGTTCCTACTTAGATAAGTATTTAGTCGTTTAATAGTAGAAATAAGTATTAGTCTTTAGCGTATGCATGCGTATTTATTATATTTGTATAATAAATATCAATCGTTTGAACTTACTAATCGGTGTATAGTTTTATTACTTTGAACCTGACCTTGAAATACTTGTGAGGTGTCTAAATACGGCACCTGGCGACTCCGAGCTGAAAATACATACACAGAGCTGTAGTAGTGTTAAGCACACGGCCTTTAAACGGAGGCGTGTTAATACACTCCAATAAACGCGTAATACACTCAAGTAAAACGTGCAACACAATGACCCTCGTCCACATGAGGTAATGGTGAGAGGGGGGGCAATATCCTGCCCATCTGCCGTGTGATTCAAAGTGTTCTCACAGATGTATAATTAACAAGCTGAACAGTAGGAGATTACACATGATTGGACGTCCTGGTACCCAGCCGGAATCAATCCAACCTCCCTGCCCATCTCCGCACTTAGATTTCAGAGCAGAAGTTCACCCCCAATCTCCCTCCACATATGTTAGCAGTTCTGCTGGGTATTTATTTTTTCTGGTTTGTTTCAGTTTTCCAGCATCCATGGTATTGTGCTTTTGTAGTAGATTGTGGTAGGGGGCAAAGATCGTCCCCCTTAGCCAGGGTACAAAGGTGGCACCCAGCATCCATTTTGTATCAAACAGGACAGGGATTCTCTAGCTCAGAACTGACACCATAGAGAAAATGGTGTCCTGCCTGGACATAGCAAATCTGAATTAGCCCACACACTCAAAGATATTGGGCTGGATTCTCCATCCCGCCGCGCCACATTTCTCTTTCATCCCGCTGGCGGGATGCTCCGTTACGCCGGCTGGACAATGGGGTTTCCCATTGTGCGGCAGCCCCACACCGTCGGGAAACCCCCAGGCTGCTGGAAAAATGGAGCATCCCGCCGGCGGAGAATCCAGCCCATTAGCACACACAAAGATGCAGTGATAAGACACTCAACTGAAGATCCTGATAAATAGCTGAAACCAGACAGAAATCAGAGATAGCTTTAGTTGAAACAAAGAGCAAGGGAACAGCGATTTAAAACACAAAGATAGAAGATCAGGCAGGCATGACTTGTTAAAGGCTGGTTTCCAAGAATGAAATCCATGTGACCCGCCTGTGAGTTCTCTCATGAATGGCAAGCGCTTGCCAGCAATGAAAATGTATTTCGATGAAGCTTTACGCATGTGAAGTTAATAATAATAATATAATAATATAATAAGAAGAAGAATAATCTTTATTTTCACAAGTAGGCTTACATTAACACTGCAATGAAATTAATGTGAAAAGCCCCTAGTCGCCACATTCCGCCGCCTGTTCGGGTACACTGAGGGAGAATTCAGAATGTCCAATTCACATAATAGCACGTCTTTCGGGACTTGTGGGAGGAAACTGGAGTGCCCGGGGGAAACCCACACAGACACGGGGAGAACGTGCAGACTCCGCACATACAGTGCTTCAAGCAGGGAATCAAACCTGGGATCCTGCTGCTGTGAAGCCATGGTGCTAACTGCTGTGCTACCATGCTAGATTCAGCCTGAGAGACAGCCTGAGTGAGAGACCACCTGTTGGGGGAGATAGCCTATCAAGGTAAACAACAGCAGCCAGAACACAGCTAGCTCTGTTGCTCATAGGGGGAGGGCAAAGTGTAGGAGAGTGATAATTATAGGGAACTCTATAGTAATGGGCACAGATATTCGCTTCTGTGGACTCCAAGATGGCATGTTGCCTCCCCGGTGCCAGGGTCAAGGATGTCTTTGACCGAATGTAGGACATCCTGATGGTGGAGGGCGAACTGCCAGAGGTCATAGTACACATAGGTAATAACGACATAGGCAGGAAGAGTGATGAGGTCCTGCAGAAGGAGTTCATGGAGTTAGGCAGTAAGCTAAAAAGCAGGACCTTTCGGGTAATCTCAGCATTACTCCGAGGAGGCTAGGAATTGGAGGAGAGTGCAGCTAGACATGTGACTAAACTGGTGGTGTAGGCAGGAGGGTTTCAGATTTCTGGACCATTGGGATCTCTTCTGGGGCAGATGGGACCTGTACAAGATGGACGGGTTGCACCTAAACAGGAGGGGCACCAGTATCCTGGCTGGGAGTCACTCGGGAGGATTTAAACTAATATGGCAGCGGGATGGGAACCAGAGCGTTAGCTTGGAAGGTGTAATAACTGTACGGGAAATAGAGAACAAAAATAAGAGAACAACATCACCCTCAGGCAGAGCAATGAAGGTGACAAGTGTGAGAAGGGAAATGGTCAATGCGGGACTGAGGATGTTGTACCTAGATGCGCGCAGTATACGGAACAAAGTAAATGAGCTTGTTGCGCATATTGAAATTGACCAGTGCAATGTTGTGGCCATCACAGAGACGTGGCTGCAAGGGGATCAGAGCTGGGATCTAAATATCCAAGGATATGTGTTCTATCGAAAGGACCGGCAGGTGGGCAAAGGGGGCGGGGTTGCATTGTTAGTAAGGAATGAAGTTAAATCGATAGCAAGGAGCGATATAGGACCAGAATCTCTGTGGGTAGAGTTGAGGAATCGCAAATGTAAAAAGACCCTAATGGGAGTTATGTATATGCCCCTTAGCAGGCCCCCTAGTCAGGACGTGGGGCAGAAAATAAATCAAGAGATAGAAAAGGTAAATAAAAAAGCCAACATTATAATCATTATGGGGGACTTCAATATGCAGGTGGACTGGGAAAATTAGGTTGGTAATGGATCCCAAGAAAAGGAATTTGTCGAATGTCACAAGCTGCTCCAAAAAACAGGAGAAATATGAGTGCAAGCTAGTTAGTAATACAAAAGAAGATATATAAATGTATAAAAGGTAAGAGAGAGACAAGAATAGACATTGGACCACTGGAAAATGTTGCTGGAGAAGTAATAATAGGAAACAAAGAAATGGCAGAGGAAGCGAATAGTTACTTTGCATCAGTCTTCACGGTGGAAGACACTAGTGGGATTCCAGAGCTCCAGGAGTATCGGGGGCACAGGTGAGTGTAATGGCCATAACTAAAAAAGATAGCTGAGGAGATTGTGGAGGCATTGGTGGTGACCTTTCAAGAATCCCTGGAGGCAGGGAGGGTCCCAGAGGACTGGAAAGTGGCTAACGCAACACCACTGTTTAAGAAGGAAGGGAGGCAGAAGACAGGAATTTATAGGCTGGTTAGCCTGACTTCGGTCATTGGTAAGATTTTAGAGTCCATTATTAAAGATGAGATCGCAGAGTACTTGGAAGTGCATGGTAAAATAGGACTGAGTCAGCACGGCTTCGTCAAGGGGAGGTCGTGTCTGACAAATCTGTTAGAGTTCTTTGAGGAGGCAACAAGGAAGTTGGACAAAGGAGAACCAGCGGACATGATTTATTTAGATTTACAGAAGGTCTTTGACAAGATGCCACATAGGAGATTGTCAAAATAAGTTAAGAACCAATGGTGTTAAGGGTAAGATGCTGGCATGGATAGAAGATTGGCTGACTGGCAGAAGACAGAGAGTGGCAACAAAGGGGTCTTTTTCAGGATGGCAGCCAGTGCTGAGTGGTGTGCCTCAGGGATCTGTGCTGGGACCACCACTTTTCACAATATACATTAATGATCTGAGAGAAGGAACTGAAGGCACTGTTGCTAAGTGATATAAAGATCTGTAGCGGGACAGGTAGTATTGAGGAAGCAGGGGCGCTGCAGAAGGACTTGAACAGGCTCGGAAAGCGGGCAAAGAAGTGGCAGATGGAATACAATGTGAAAAAGTGTGATGTTAAAAAACTTTGGAAGGAGGAATGGAGGCACAGACATTTTTCTAAATGGGGAAATTCTTAGGAAATCAGAAGCACAAAGAGGCTTGGGGCTCCTTGTTCAAGATTCTCTTAAGGTTAACGTGAGGGTTCAGTCGGCAGTTAGGAAGGCAAATGTAATGTTAGCATTCATGTCGGGAGGGCTGGAATACAAGAGCAGGAAGTACTTCTGAGACTGTATAAGGTTCTGGTCAGACCGCATTTGGAGTATTGTGAACAGTTTTGGGCCCCGTATCTAAGAAAGGATGTGCTGGCCTTGGAAAGGGCCCAGAGGAGGATCACAAGAGTGATCCCTGGAATGTAGAGCTTGCCGTATGAGGAAAAGTTGACGACTCTGGGTCTGTACTTGTTGGAGTTTAGAAGGATGAGGGGAGATCTTATTGAAACTTACAGGATGCAGCGAGGCCTGGCTAGAGTGGACGTGGAGAGGATGTTTCCACTTGCAGGACAAACTAGAACTAGATGACACAATCTTAGACGAAAGGCACGATCTTTTAAAACAGAGATGAGGAGGAATTTCTCCAGCCATAGGGTGGTGAATCTGTGGAACTCTTTGCCACAGAAGGCTGTGGAGGCCAAATCACTGAGTGTCTTTAAGACAGTGATAGATAGGTTCTGGATTAATAAGGGGATCAGGGGTTATGGGGAGAAGGCAGGAGAATGGGGATGAGAAAAATATCAGCCATGATTGAATATTGGAGCAGACTCAATGGGCCAAGTGGCCTAATTCTGCTCCTATGTTTTATAATCTTATGGTCTCTGATCCTCAAAACAATGAAATAGTGATTATCTTTGACGGGACAACTTCCAGTCAAGTTGAACTGTGTGAATGTATCTTTCTACAGTGTATAAATACTGAAACCTTCCTGCTGATCTTTGAGAAGCACTGGGATAGACCAGGCCCTTTCCCCACCAGTTTAAAGTAAACAACTTTTGAAGGCTGGAACAAGACGCTGAGTGTGGAGTGATTTCTGCAAATTCAACCCCGCTGACAAGATCATTCTTGTCGGTCTGGTTTTACAATAATTACATATGTTCCTGTAAGTGGGTGTGAACTGAATAAACTGGAACAATATTAACAAAATGATTTTGCATTTCACGGGTGCATGCAAACTACGCATTGAGTTGAAGCTACTTTCAGTGAGCAAGAGATACTTCAGTTTTATCAGTGGTTGCAAAGAAAACAATATGATTGCCGTTTTGCATCATGACACAGCATAAATCCCTACAAGTCCAAAAAATAAACCGGCTTTAATTCTGCAGCTGCTTCACTGGACCCCATAGGGATTTCATCAGGGATCTTCTCAGCTTAGGTTTGGTGGAAGTCTGGTTGGTCTCGCTATGTATAGTTCTCTGATACTGGGTGAAATTGTGATCCACCTGCAGTCCAAAGCAAGGTCAGGGCCGGGACCCTCACAACACACAAAAAAAATTTTTTTTTCATCACTATCAAGGATGCGTGTGAATGTAATCGATAGCAAAATACAGAAATTATAGTCCCCAGCCTAGGAGGATTAGCAAAATTATGTCACAAGACTTGTAAGATTGGCCCAGAACAATATCTGACTCACTGCAGCACCATGCAGGGCATTTAAAGGGAACTTCAGGCATCACTTTCTGAGTAATTTGTAATGTTGTCTACTCCCATTGAATTTAGGTGTAACGTGTCAAAATAAATCAGCTTCGGAAAACTTTTTAACAATATTCAAAGATACCCAATTACGACACGGATAACTATATCAGTCAGTTGTAGACCAATATCAACCAAAAGCAAAGAAGTAAGTTGGTGTTCGGGTAACTCAAGCCGGCTGTTAATGTAACGAACTATTGGCTCTTTATAAATAAAACATACAAATTAGCTGTTGCCTTACATTGAAAGCAGAACATTTTTCTACACTTTCCTTTTACTCGTTTCACAACAGGGACATACATTTCCACACCCAGCCCCATTGGCAGAATGCAGGTTTGGCGGTGGAAGTGGATAATACGGCGGGAAGGCCAAAAAGCGGTTTCACACCATTGTGAAACCAATTATCGATCATCCTCTATGCCTTCAAGGGCTGGCCGCCGTTCCTGCAGTCCAACATCGAGAACAACATTTTAATGCATTTTGATCTCATCATCTTGCCTGCCTGCCAGAATTCTCCCAACATTGATTTTACCTCCCATGTCAGCGTGAGCTCAGAACCATGTGATTCACAACTGCCTTTAAAACACATGGGGCGGAATTCTCCGCTCCCGCGATAAATCGGGAAGGCCGTCGTGAACTCGGCCGAGTTTCACGACCGCCTCGGAGGCCGCTCCTCTCACCTTATTCACCCCCACCCAGGGGGCTAGGAGCGGCGCTCCATAACTCTCAGCTGCCGGGCCTTGACGCTTGCGTCAAGGAGACGCGCCGAGAATGATGCGACGGCGGCGCCTAAGTGATGTCAGCCGTGCATGCGCAGGTTGGCCGGCTCCAACCCGCGCATGCGCGGCTGATGTCACGACGGCTGACGGCTCAAACCTGCGCATGCGCGATTGCCATCTTCCCCTCCGCTGCCCCGCAAGACGTGGCGGCTTGATCTTGCAGGGCGGCGGAGGGGAAAGAGTGCGGCACTTTGAGAAGCCGGCCCGACGATCGGTGGGCACCGATCGCAGCCCAGTCCCCTCCCGAGCTCAGCCATGGTCCTCACTCCCCTCTCCGCCCCCCACAAGCTTCAAACGGCACTTTGCCGCCCATGTTCACGACAGCAGCAACCAGGTGTGGTTGCCGCCGTTGTGAACTGGTCGGGAACGGCAGGCCGCTCGGCCCATCTGGGCCGGAGAATCACCAGTCGCCGTGAAAAACGGCGAGCGGCGATTCTTCCGAGCGGGGGGTGGGAGAATCACGGGGGGTGGCAGGGGGGGCGTGTTGTGAGTCGCCCGGCCCTCCCGCGATTCTCCCACCTGACGTGGGGAGCAGAGAATTCCGCCCATGCACTTGGTGAGCTGAACTTGGTGGAAAATTCAGAGGTCAGTGTGGTGATATGCATCACTGCATATACACAAGGGGTTAATGTAAATACACTACAACTAAGTAACTACTAGAGGGAGCACCAGAGATGTCATGACATGCCGACATACAGCCAATGGGTCATTAGAACAGGACACAACCAATGGGTAATCAGGATACTCAGAGGTGGCATTACCACAAGGGAGCATTTCACAACCTATATAAAAGGACAGGGCACACATGCTCTGCCTCTTTCCACAGACAGACATCTAGAGAGTACATCAGGGTTGATCAACAGCATCACACCCAGCACGTGGCTTAGAGCAGGCTGGTAAAGATAGACTGAGTTACTACAGCTAGATTAGCTCTTAACTCATTTAAGAACTGTGTTAATAGTTCAATAAACACGTTGAACTCGTTTCATAGTCTGGAGCTTCCTTTGTCAAAGCATACATCAAGGAAGCAGCTTATGCTACACAAAGCAGCATAGCACATGATACCAGGAGTACCTGTTCAATCTACTTAGTTCAACTCAGCCAGATCCGTGACAACCAGCAATTGAACCCAGGCACAATGATCGAGATTCCGGTTCCTAATCCACTCAGGTACCATGGCAATCTCAGTGCCAACTGGCGTGCATTCAAGCAGCAATTTCAGCTTTACATGGAAGCATCTGACCTAACTGGCATGGCTGATGCTGAGAAGATTGCTCCTCTCACTATTGCAGGTGAAAACGCAACACAGAACTTCCGCTTCTTTAAATACTCCAAAAGGCAGGACAGAACGCAATTCCAGACTGTCCTGGACATATTTGAAAGCTACTGCGAGGTAAACACAAAAGAAATCGGTACAACTGGCGCCAAGCTCACCACGAGGCAGAGGTAGGGTTGCAACAGAAGCAAACGGCAATTTTGATTGGCAGCCATCTTGCGCGTATTCAGCCGGCTCAGACCGCACATGCGCAGTACCCTGGATGACGCGAACCAGTAAAACAGTTGCGAAAAGAGCGCACAGTAAAGGAAAAGCAATTTGCGCATGGGCAATCCATTCCTACGCTCTACGTCACAAGCGTCATGACATCAGAGGCCCCGGACTACGCCCACTTGACGAGGAAATGTCCGAAAATTACAAAGAAGAGTTTTAAAGCCGCAAAACACCATTCTTTCACCTCGAAAGACAGAACAATGCCTGAACTTCTACTGTTAGTTGAAATCAACCTCCGCAGAACCCTGCAACAAGCAGTTGGCATTGCCCAAAGAGATGATTTGGTCCTTGAAGACTACTACTCAGTTGATGATTTCTTCCTTGGACACAGAGAGCGCAATGACAATACCGAAACACAAGAAGATAATTGGTTTATCGAAGAATACTACTCAGACATGACTGAGTTATTCGGATATGATGATCATAAAAGCATCAGCGCCATGGTTGAAAAGCTCAAAATGACTCTACTCATGGTAGATGAATCCAATACCATGATGCCATGGCAAATCATCGATACATTGGAAAACAGCAACCTGTCAAATACCCACAAAGAAGACGAAGCCCACAGAGAGCGGCCCATCTCCACACAGAGAGTGGTCCACTCACCACGAAGAGTCCCCGACTCCACACAGAGGGTGGTCCATGCACCACGGAGAGTCCCCGACTCCACACAGAGGGTGGTCCATGCACCACGGAGAGTCCCTGACTCCACACAAGAGAGCGATGAAAGACTCCACAGCGAGACCACTGCACGACTCCACACAGAAAACGATGAAAGACCCCACAGCAAAACCACTGCACAACTACATTGAGAGTGCGCAGATCGACTTCACAGTGAGATCACTGGACGACTCGACACAGGGGTGCTAGACTCCTCAGAGAGAGTGATACAAGCCTCCACAGTGAGCTCGTTGACAGACTCCACAATGGGGGCAACTCAAGACTTCAAAGCACAGTCCACGCATGAACAAGACAATGAAGGTCTATCCACCTTATCTCAGCAACCAGCAGCAGACGATGCAAGTCTGCCACGCTCACGTGAACAACAGAAAGACTATGACAGTGTACCCAGATTACTTTACCCACCAGAAGAAGATTCTGACAGCCTACCCAGCTCATCTAACCAACAAGAAGACACTGCAGGTCTACCCACTGTATGTGAGACAAGTGACAAAGGCATCACAATTCCCATACAAGATGTTCAAAATCACAGCGAGACTGACAGATCTCTGCTCGTATGCACAGAGGCACTCGGCAATCCAAGTAAAACTACTCGTGAGTCTAGTGTGACCACGTCAATTGAAACCTCATCCACTTGAGCCTCTCCACAAGAAAATGAAACCTTGAACATTTTGACTCCAAACGAGGAGCATCAAGAAACCAAAAATGATTCAAGTGAACCTGAAATGACTCCGACAGAGGACCACCAAGAAACCAAAGATGATTCAGGTGAGACAGCACAGTGGCACAGTGGTTAGCACTGCTGCCTCACGCCGCCGAGGTCCCAGGTTCAATCCCGGCTCTGGGTCACTGTCCGTGTGGAGTTTGCACGTTCTCCCTGTGTTTGCATAGGTTTCACCCCCACAACCCAAAGATGTGCAGGGTAGGTGGATTGGCCACGCTAAATTGCTCCTTAATTGGAAAAAATGAATTGGGTACTCTAAATTTATTTTTTTAAAAGATGATTCAGGTGAACCAGAATGGACTCCAGATGGGCAGCATCAACAAGCCAAAGATGATTCAAGTGAACCAGACATGACTCCAGACGGGGAGCACCGAGGAATCAAAGACAAAATGCTCAATGAAACAGCAGATGCACAAAGGACACTGACACAAGTAACTGTGTGAAGGACCCAAATTCTCCGCTCGGAATGGTCATTGAGCGCAGCAAACACAACAACAAAACCTACAAAAACAACAACACAGACAACAACAAGAAGCATACCAAAGGCACCAATGTCAACAACAAGCACGACAAAACCAACAACACTGAAACAACGACTGGTACAACATGGTACAACTCTGCAAATGCAGGACACTGTGACAGCACAGCTCAAGACAATGGCAAGTGTGCAGACGTACCATGGCATGGTACCGCATCTTACAAATTCACGTTTGCTACACTACAAACAAGTAGACCAGCTTTCAAGGCAGCTGACATACGGTATCAATACCGCAAATACAGACACCAGTCCAGGTAAGACAGGAAAGATAACATCAAGAATCGCTACCACAAGCATCGAAAAAAAAGAGGAGTCCAAATCAAACAATCACCATTTGATCATTTGAACACCTCCTGATGACTTCTTGGTTCCTTAAGCACAGGGACACTGACGGCGTTCACAAGGAAATGACAACAACAACAACACTTCAATAACAAAACAAGAAAGCAACTCGACCATATAAATTCATGAATTTTGGACTCATAAATATTATTTGGTATTGAATAATCATCACTGTCATCATGACTTGTACATGTCATCACTTATCTACCTATTTTGTTCAATTTTCTTCAACCAAGTACAGTACCCTCTGGGTAGCCCTGTGAGAGGAGTTCCCATTATGTGTGTTGGGGAGGGCTGAGGGAAGAGTTCCCCCCCAGGGTGCGATGGTTGGGAGGGGTTGCTCCAGTGCATGCAGGGAGTGGGGAGCATCCTATTGCCTGTGAAGTGGAGGGATTGGAGGGACGGGGGAAGCCCCCGTGCTTGTGAGGAGATCCTCCATGTTTATGGTTTATGGTGTTGGGGGGGATGCTGTTGAGGCACTTACATTCTGTGCTGGTTTGGGCTCCCTTTAAATGTGGTATCCCGATCTCTGTGGAGACGGCCTTGTCTGCTCGACAATGCTCCCACCAGCCTGATGGCTTAAACCCTGCCCATTCATGTTTTTTTTTGATGCTTGAAAATCTGCACTCAAAACTTGGCTGTGCAACTGGAGAGCTACTCTGGTTTTCAGTCAGAGCATGACATTCTGAAAACATCAGGGAAAATTTCACCCAAAGTTCCCATTAAGGAAGCCCTCCATCATGTTGTGTGGCATTACCACAGAGCTAAATGGGCTGGACTTAAAACAGATCGAGCAACTCAAGTCTGGGCATGAGGCGCTGTGGGCCAGCAGCAGAAGTATACTTAATAACTACCTGTAATCTAACGGCCCAGATATTCCCCCACGCTCCCATTACCATCAACCCAAGGGATCAACCAAGACGGCATGCCAGGAGCGGCGGCAGACATTCCTAAAAATGAGGTGTCAATCTGTGAGCCAAACAGCATAAACGCCAAGTGATTGACAGATCAAAGTGATTGCACAACCAATGGATCATATCTAAGTTCTGCAGTGCTACCATATTCAGTCATGAATGGTGGTAGACAGGGCAGCGCAGTGGCCTAGTGGTTAGCACAGCTGCCTCACGGCGCTGAGGTCCCAGGTTCGATCCCGGCTCTGGGTCACTGTCCGTGTGGAGTTTGCACATTATCCCCGTGTCTGCGTGGGTTTCGCCCCCACAACCCAAAAATGTGCAGAGTAGGTGGATTGGCCACACTAAATTGCCCCTTAATTGGAAAAAAATATTGGGTAATCTAAATGTAAAAAAAAATGAATGGTGGTAGACAATTGAACAATTGACTGGAGAAGGAGGCGCCACAAATATTCCCACGATGGGGGAACCCAGCAGAGCAGTGAAAAGATAATGCTAAAGCATTAGCAACAATCCTCAGCCAGAAGTACCAAGTGCATGATCCATCTCGGCCTCCTAAAGAGGTCCCCGACATCACAGATGCCAGTCTTCAGCCAATTTGATTCACTCAGCGTGAAATCAAGAAATGGCTAAATGCAGTGGATAAGACCGTAAGCAATAGGAACAGGAGTAGGCCATTCGGCCCTTTGAACCTGTTCCAATAATTAACAAGATCATGGCTGATCTAATACTCACTAAGTCCACTTTCCTGCCTCCACTCTGTAACTCTTGATTCCCCTGTTGATTAAAAACCTCAATCTCATCCATGAAAATATTCAAAGACTCGGCCTCCACAGTTTCCTGAAATAAAGAATTCGAAAGATTCACCACTTTTTGAGGGAAGAAATTCTTTCTCAAATCCGACTGAAATGAGCATCCCCTTATTCTGCTACTACGTGCCAACCCCCCCCCCCCCCCCCCCCCCCCCACATCACACAGCTCCCAACCCCCAGATTGCCTGGGAGCAGTCCTCACCCCCAAGTATGGGGTGACCCAATCCCCTCCCCCCAGGGCCCATGTAATACAGAGTCCCCCCGGAACACCCATAGTGACCCCCCACAGGAGCCTCTTTGGTCGGGAGACCATCACAGGGACCCCTGTGATAGGGAGACCCCTCCCCATAGGGACCCCCTGACGAAAGGGCCAATCCAGGCACCCCCTGACTAAAGGGACTCACAGGGACCGTACTAGGGACCCCCTGACTAAGGGGACTCCCTGGCTAAATGGACCCCCCAGGGACACTTTGACTGAGGAAACCCCCAACAGACACCTCCCAAACATTGGAGTTTCACCACTTAGGCGACTGAAGTCTGAAGGGATATGAATGGATCAAAGCTGCAGATGTTTCTTTACGAGCTGTCAATCACAAACCACCACCTGAAAGCCATGGGCTGGGATTCACCGACCCAACACCGGGTCAGAGAATCCTGGGGAGACGCGAGAATCGCACCCCGCCGCCCTGACGCCGGCTTCCCCATTCTCCGGCGTTGGTTACTCAGGTTCCACATGGCGGTACCTGGAAGGTGAGTCTGCGTGGGCCGTCCTGGAGAGGGGGCGGGGGTATCCGACCCCAAGGGGGGGCCCCAACGGTGGCCTGGCCCGCGATCGGGGCCTACCAATCGGCGGGCGGGCTGGTTCTGTGGGTCATATTTTACTCCACACCGGGCCCATATTGCCCGGGGGCTGGCACGGAGAAGGGAACACCCACGAATGCGTGGAAATACACCAGCCGTTCCGCGCATTCGCGAACTCGCACCGGCCTTTCCGTGCCGGCTGGAGCTGCGGGGTCACTCCGGCACCAGCCTAGCCCCCTAGGAAGGGGACAATTCCTCACTTTCGGGGACCGTTGATGCCAGAATGGTTGGCACCGCTTTTCACGCTGGCATGGGGACATAGCCCCATTATTAGAGAATCCTGCCCAAGAATGGATTGTGGACAGTGGATCCGTGGGAGCTAGGTGCAAGCACAGCTGCTCCCCTTTGAGGAATGGACACGTGGATCTGCAAGGAAAGTACTACAGCTATAATGCCTCCCACAGCCCTGTCTCCTGTCTGGACTGCTCTCTAGCTTCCAGAAAGGTGTCTCTTTTCTGGGGGGTGTTCTGGGGGGCGGTTCCCTTTGTCAGGGAGTCCCTGGGAGGATCCCTTTAGTCAGGGGTTGTATATGGTGGGGGTGCCTGCTTATCACAGGGGACTTTCCAGGGGTTTCCCTATATCGGGGTCCCTGTGGGGAGGTCTGCCTATCGCAGGGGTCCTAGGGGAGGAGGGTCAGTTCAGTTGAGTCACCCCCGTACTTGGGGGCAGGTGGCACCCAGGCAATCTGGGGGCGGGATGCTGCTGCTGTGCTGTTGGTGGAGGGTGATCTGCGGTGCTGATGGGGGTTTGGGTGTGATTTGCAGTGCGTTCATTGCCGATTTGCGGTGTCTGTGGGGGTGGGGGGCTGCCGGCCGTAGGACTTCGCTATTGGGCCTCTTGATCAACATGGCATAAATTTGCATGGTGTGGATCACTGAATTGCATCCTGATTTATGACTGCCGGGGGATCGTAAAACTCGTGCAATTCAACTCCGGCACCTAAACATATCTCTCCTCTTCTGAACTCTTATTTTCTGCCCATTCACTTAACTTGTCAATATCTCTCTGCAAACTATTTACATGTTCTTTAGAACCTGCCTTCTTTCACACCTTTGCATTATCTGCAAATTTGACCACGTAACATTCAGTTCCTTCCTCCAAATCATTAACTTATATTGTGAAGGGTTGTAGTCCCAGCACTGATCCCTGTGGCGTTCCACAAATTACTGCCCTCCAAACTGAGAAAGACCCGCTAATTGCTACTCGCTGCTTCCTGTTAGTTAGGATACTGCAAAGGCTATGGGCCCTAACATTAATCTGGCAATAGGACTGAAGACTTGTGCTCCAGAACTTGCCACACACCTAGCCAAGCTGCTCCAGGACAGCTGCAACACTGCCATCTACCCGGCAATGTGGAAAATTCCCCAGGTGCCCAGGTTAGAAAGCAGCACTTGCTCAGCAATGACCTGCTCATTGATGCTCAGTTTGGGTTATTCCAGGGTCACTCATCTCCTGACCTCATTACAGCTTTGTTTCAAACATTAACAAAAGAGTTGAACCTTACCTGAGGTAAGGTAAGAATAAAAGCCCTTGACATCATAGAACATAGAACATTACAGCTCAGTACAGGCCCTTCGGCCCTCGATGTTGCGCCGACCTGTGAAGCCCATCTATGCTATTCCCTTAACATCCACATGTTTAACCAATGAACATTTAAATGCCCTTAATGTTGGTGAGTCCACTACAGTTGCAGGCAGGGTTTTTCACGCCCTTATTACTCTCTGAGGGGGTGGCGAGGACGGTGACGAGGGTGGTTGGATCGAGGGTCAAACCAGGTTGGGGACTCGCGATTTTTGGAGTTGCGGCGGAGCCGGGAGTGTAGGAGGCGAAAGAAGCCGGTGTTTTGGCCTTTGCGTCCCTAGTAGCCCGGCGGAGGATCTTGCTGCAGTGGAAGGATGCGAGGCCCCCAAGTGTGGAGACCTGGATCAGTGACATGGCGGGATTTATAAAACTGGAGAGGGTCAAATTTGCCCTGAGAGGATCAATACAAGGGTTCTATAAATGGTGGCAGCCTTTTCTGGACTTTCTGACTCAGCAACCCCGGGGGGGGGGGGGAGGGAGGAGGAGGGTGTTCTTTATTTTTTCTATTTTTCCTATGGTTATTTAACTTAATATTGTGTTAATTTAATTTGTTGTCAATATGTTTTGTTGTCCATTGAGGTTGGGCGAATGTTTATGACTGTTATTGTTATTGTTATTGTTGGTATTTTATTGCTGTTCATTGTTATATAAATACAACATTTTTCAATAAAAAAATTTTTTTTTTTTAATTACTCTCTGAGTAAAGAACCCACCTCTGACATCTGTCCTATATCTATCTCCCCTCAATTTAAAGCTATGTCCACTCGTGCTAGACATCACCATCCAAGGAAAAAGGCTCTCACTGTTCAACCTATCTAATCCTCTGATCATCTTGTATGCCTCAATTAAGTCACCTCTTAACCTTCTCTCTAACGAAAACAGTCTCAAGTCCCTCTGCCTTCCATCATAATATCTTTCCTCCATACCAGGCAGCATCCTGGTAAATCTCCTCTGCACCCTTTCCAATGCATCCACATCCTTCTCATAATGCGGCGACCAGAGTTGCATGCAATACTCCAAATGCGGCTGCACCAGAGTTTTGTACAGCTGCAACATGACCTCATGGCTCCGAAACTCAATCCCTCTACCAATAAAAGCTAAGTAAGAAGTCTTACAACACCAGGTTAAAGTCCAACAGGTTTGTTTCAAACACGAGCTTTCGGAGCACGGCTCCTTCTTCAGGTGAATGGAAAGGCTTGTTCCAGAAATGTTTATATAGACACAGTCAGAGATGCCCCGGAATGCGAGCACCTGCAGGCAATCAAATCATCAAAGATGCAGAGAGAGGGGTAACTCCAGGTTAAAGAGGTGTGAATTGTCCCAAGCCAGTTCAGTCGGTAGGCCTCTGCAAGTCCAGGCTTGTTGGTGGGGGCCGAATGTAATGTGACATGAATCCCAGATCCCGGTTGAGTCCGCATTCATGCGTGCGGAACTTAGCTATAAGTTTTTGCTCAGCAATTTTGCGTTGTCGCGTCTCCTGAAGGCTTCCTTGTAGAATGCTGACCCGGAGATCAGAGGCTGAATGTCCTTGACTGCTGAAGTGTTCCCCAACTGGAAGGGAACAGTCCTGCCTGTTGATAGTCGCACGATGCCCGTTTATTCGTTGTCGCAGTGTCTGCATGGTCTCGCCAATGTACCACGCTTCGGGACATCCTTTCCTGCAGCGTATGAGGTAGACTACATTGGTCGAGTCGCACGAGTATGCGCCGCGTACCTGGTGGGTGGTGTTTCCACGTGTAATGGTGGTGTCCATGTCGATGATCTGGCATGTCTTGCAGAGATTACCCTGGCAGGGTTTTGTGGTGTTGTGGTTGCTGTTCTGAAGGCTGGGTAATTTGCTGCAAACAATGGTTTGTTTGAGGTTGCGCGGTTGTTTGAAGGCCAGTAGTGGGGGTGTGGGGATGACCTTGGCAAGATGTCCATCCTCGCTGATGATGTGTTGGAGGCTGCGAAGAAGATGTCGTAGTTTCTCCGCCCCAGGAAAGTACTGGACGACGAAGGGTACTCTGTCAGTGGTGTCCCGTGTTTGTCTTCTGAGGAGGTCGGTGCGGTTTTTTGCTGTGGCGCGGTGGAACTGTCGATCAATGAGTCGAGCGCCATATCCCGTTCGTACGAGGGCATCTTTCAGCATCTGTAGGTGTCTGTTGCGCTCCTCCTTGTCTGAGCAGATCCTGTGTATACGGAGGGCTTGTCCATAGGGGATGGCTTCTTTAATGTGTTTCGGGTGAAAGCTGGAGAAGTGGAGCATCGTGAGATTATCTGTGGGCTTGCGGTAAAGCGAGGTGCTGAGGTGACCGTCCTTGATGGAGACGAGTGTGTCCAAGAATGGAACTGAATTTGGAGAATAGTCCATGGTGAGTTTGATGGTGGGATGGAACTTATTGATGTCATCGTGTAGTCGTTTCAGTGATGTCTCGCCGTGGGTCCAAAGGAAAAAAATGTCATCGATGTATCTGGTGTATAGCATCGGTTGAAAGTCCTGTGTGGTGAGGAAGTCCTGTTCAAACTTGTGCATGAAGATGTTGACATATTGAGGTGCAAATTTGGTCCCCATGGCTGTTCCGTGCGTCTGGATGAAGAATTTGTTGTCGAAGGTGAAGACGTTGTGGTCTAGAATGAAACGGATGAGTTGCAGAATTGCGTCTGGAGATTGGCAGTTGTCGGTGTTGAGGACTGAGGCTGTTGCAGCAATGCCGTCGTCATGGGGGATGCTGGTGTAGAGTGCCGAGACATCCATTGTGACGAGGAATGTTCCTGGTTCAACTGGTCCATGGGTGCTGAGTTTCTGTAGGAAGTCCGTCGTGTCGCGACAGAAGCTGGGTGTACCTTGTACGATGGGTTTCAAGATGCCCTCGATGTGGCCAGAGAGGTTCTCACACAGGGTCCCATTGCCTGAAACGATAGGACGGCCTGGTGTGTTGGCCTTGTGTATTTTCGGGAGGCAGTAGAGATCTCCAATGCGGGGATTACGTGGGATGAGAGCACGTAGGGTGTTCTGAAGGTCTGGATCTAAGGTCTTGATCAGTCTGCTGAGTTGGCGGATGTGTTCCTTGGTTGGATCTGCGGGTAACTGCCTGTAGTGTTCCTGGTTGTCGAGTTGTCGGTATACTTCTTTGCAGTAGTCTGTTCTGTTCAGTATGACGGTGGCCCCTCCTTTGTCTGCTGGTTTGATGACGATGTTGCGGTTGGTCTTGAGAGTGCGGATGGCGTTGCGTTGTGCTTGGGTGACGTTTGAGGCTGCCTTGTGATTGCGAGTGATGAATCTACAGACTATCAACAGGCAGGACTGTTCCCTTCCAGTTGGGGAACACTTCAGCAGTCAAGGACATTCAGCCTCTGATCTCCGGGTCAGCATTCTACAAGGAAGCCTTCAGGAGACGCGACAACGCAAAATTGCTGAGCAAAAACTTATAGCTAAGTTCCGCACGCATGAATGCGGACTCAACCGGGATCTGGGATTCATGTCGCATTACATTCGGCCCCCACCAACAAGCCTGGACTTGCAGAGGCCTACCGACTGAACTGGCTTGGGACAATTCACACCTCTTTAACCTGGAGTTACCCCTCTCTCTGCATCTTTGATGATTTGATTGCCTGCAGGTGCTCGCATTCCGGGGCATCTCTGACTGTGTCTATATAAACATTTCTGGAACAAGCCTTTCCATTCACCTGAAGAAGGAGCCGTGCTCCGAAAGCTCGTGTTTGAAACAAACCTGTTGGACTTTAACCTGGTGTTGTAAGACTTCTTACTGTGCTCACCCCAGTCCAACGCCGGCATCTCCACCTCAATAAAAGCTAACACACCGTACGCCTTCTTAGCAACCCTCTCAACCTGGGTGGCAACTTTCAGGGATCTATGTACATGGACACCGAGATCTCTCTGCTCATCCACACTACCAATAATCTTACCATTAGCCCAGTACTCTGTCTTCCTGTTACTCCTTCCAAAATGAATCACCTCACACTTTTCTGCATTAAACTCCATTTGCCACCTCTCAGCCCAGCTCTGCAGCTTATCTATGTCCCTCTCTAACTTATAACATCCTTCCGCACTGTCCACAACTCCACCGACTTTAGTGTCATCTGCAAATTTACTCACCCATCCTTCTACGCCCTCCTCTAGGTCATTTATAAAAATGACAAACAGCAGTGGCCCCAAAACAGATCCTTGTGGTGCACCACTAGTAACTGGACTCCAGGCTGAATATTTCCCATCAACCACCACCCTTTGTCTTCTTCCAGCGAGCCAATTTCTGATCCAAACTGCTAAATCTCCCTGAGTCCGATGCCTCCGTATTTTCTGCAATAGCCTACCGTGGGGAACCTTATCAAACGCTTTACTGAAATCCATATCGACCAGATCAACTGCTTTACCCTCATCCACCTGTTTGGTCACCTTCTCAAAGAACTCAATAAGGTTTGTGAGGCATGACCTACCCTTCACAAAACCGTGTTGACTGTCTCTAATCAAATGATTCCTTTCCAGATGATTATACATCCTATCTCTTATAAACCTTTCCTGGACTTTGCCCACAACAGAAGTAAGGCTCACTGGTCTATAGTTACCGGGGTTGTTTCTACTCCCCTTCTTGAACAAGGGGACAATCAAGGCTGCATTTGATTGAGTGTGGCATCATGAAGCAGTCCATGTCCAAATGCAGCAATACCTGGACAATATCCAAGCTTGGGCTGATAAGCGGCAAGTAATATTTGCGCCACACAAGTGCCATGAAATGATCATCTCCAACCAGAGAGAATCTAACCAACACCTCTTGAATTTCAATGGCATTAACAGCGCTGACTCCCCGCTATTAACATCCTGGGAGTTCTCATTGCCCAGAAACTGAACTGGACTAACCATATAAATTCTGTGGCTACGAAGGGGGTCACATGATGTGAGCACAGGAGCAGCTGCGTCTTTACAATCTGCGGCTTTGCTCATCTTTTAATGTGAATTATTGTCCTTGTATGTATTTCTTTTTTGTCTTTTCTTGGTTTACACAGTTTATACTATGGTCCAAGAATTGTTGGTAAGCGTTTCTGCATGATGGAGCCCAGTTAGAATATTTAAATCCTTGCTTGTTGTTGGTGGCTACAGGGAGTTGGGGTCGGGCCCTGTCTTTAGTGGAACAGTTGCTTTGCAGCGGGCTCCCGGTCTGACAGTCTGGTGTGCACAGTCAGATGATGGCTGCCAATGAAGATGCTGTTCTGGCTGAAAATTTCAATTCTGATATCAAGTTTACGGGCCCCAATTCCAAGAGTTATGGAGTGTTTTTATGGAGGTAATGGAGGCACACGGGGAGGTTCTTGCATGAGAGAAATTTGATGGAGCATATCTAATTCTGTCCTTGAGGCCTGGGGTTGGTGGGGCCTTTCAACCAGTTGTCCTGTGTTATCCTGTTCTGGATGTCGGTTGTGAGGTGTTGGGAATTACTGAGTTGGTCAAGTCACCACCCCCAGCCAGAGCCTGGGTTGTTGGACTGCCTGGCTTCTGGTGGGAAGCCATGGTGGAAGTAATGGGTGCCTCGTGCTTCAATTATTGGATATCCTGATGAGTGTTTACTGATCCTAATCCTGCCTGATCCTTGATCGCGGCTTTCTTTGTGCACCAGTGAACAAGTCTTTATCCTGACAACTGCCTTGCATTTCTGCATCTGAGTTATTATCCTGGACTTTGCTCCTCATTGATCATGTTGTTGTCTGCTTGATGTTGCCAATTGTTTCCGTTTATAGGGAAGTAAATAATGTTGGTGTGATTGGATGTACCATTGTGCATCCTGATTTAACAAGTTTATATCATGTCAAGCCGAATGTTGAATGTGCATAATCATTATCCTAAATTAGAAGGAAGATCAGCGGAGCTGGAGCGGAGTGTGGGGTGTTGTGTTATGCTTCTTCATGTAGCATAAGCTGCTTCCTTGATGTATGCTCTGACAAAGGAAGGTTCAGACTTGGATTAACACATTTATTGAACAGTTAACAATTCTACTTGAGTTCGACTCTCCTGCTGATCTTGCGATTGTAACTCAATCTAACTAATCAGTCTGCTCTAATCCATGCGGTGGGTGTGATGCTTCCTGATCTGCCCCTGTCTCTCTGAGTGTCGCCTATGGAAAGAGAAAGAGCATGTGTGCCTTGTCTTTTTATATGGGAAGCCCCCTTGTGGTAGTGTCACCTCTGGGTGTGTCTTGACTGCCCATTGGTCTTGTCCTACCTTACTGACCTATTAGTTGAATGTATGTGTGTCATGATGTCTCTGGTGTTCCCTCTAATGTTCATTTAGTCTTAGTGTATTTACATTAACCCCTTGTGTATTTACAGTGATGCATATCACCACATCCCCCCATTTTCGTGTTACATATTTTCTGTACCGTGTTAAAGAAAATTGAACAAAACAGGTAGATAAGTGATGACATGTACAAATCATGATGACAGTGATGATTACACAATACCAAATAATATGTATGATTCCAAAGTTCATGAATTAACATGAGCGAGCGGCTTTCTTGTGTTGTCATTGAAGTGTCAATTTTGATGTTGATGGTGGCATTTCCTTGTGAATGCCGGCAGTGTTCCCGTACTGAAGGAACCAAGAAGTCATCAGGAGGTGTGCAAATGGTCAAATCACTGCGTTGCCTGATGTAGACTCTTTTTTTTCTTTTTTTTCCCGATGCTTGTGGTAGCGATGCCGTATGTGATCTGTGTCATCCGGCCTGGACTGTTTCTTGTAATTGCGATATTGATGCAGTATGTCACCTGCCTTGAAAGCTGGTTTGCTTGTTCGTAGTGGAGCAAACTCATCTGCCTTGAAAGCTGGTTTGCTGGTTTGCAGTGGAGCAAGCTTGGATTGGTGAGATTTGCTGTCATGCAATGGTATGGCTGTACTCTTGCCAGTGTTAGGAGCTGTGCTGTTACAGTGCCCTGCATTTGCAGAGTTGTACCATGTCGTACCAGTCATTGTTCCAGTGTTGTTGTTTTTGTCGTGCTTGTTGTTGACATTGGTGCCTTTGGTACGCTTTCTGTTGTTTTTGTTGTTTTCGTAGGTTTTGTTGTTGTGTTTGTTGCACTCAATGACCACCCTCTGTGGATAAGTCGAGTCCTTCACAAAGTTACTTGTGTCAGTGTCCTTTGTGGCATCTGCAGTTTCACTGAGCATGCCGTCTCGGATACCTCGGCGCTCCCCATCTGGAGCCCTTTCTTGTTCACCTGAATCAGCTTTGGTTTCATTGACACTCCCCATCCGGAGTCATTTCAGGTTCACTTGAATCATCTGAGGTGTCTTGATGCTCCCCGTCCGGAGTCAAAACGTTCAGGAATGCATTTTCGTGTGGAGAGGCTCAAGTGGATGAGGTTTGAATTAACATGGTGTCACTGGCATCACTAGTAACCTCACATTGCTTGTCGAGTGCCTCTGTACATACTTGCGGAGATCTGTCAGTCTCGCTATAATGTTGCACATCTTTCTGGATTGTGATGCCATCGTCACTTGTCGCACATACAGTGTGTAGACCTTCAGCGTCTTCTTGCTGGTTAAATGAGCTGGGTATACTGTCAGAGTCTTCTTCTGGTGGCTCAAATAATCTGGGTAGACTGTCATAGTCTTTTTGTTGTTCACGTGAGCATGGTAGACTGTCATAGTCGTCTTGTTGTGCACTTGAGCGTGTCAGACTTGCATTGTGTGGATGTTGGTTGCTCAGTTAAGGTTGCTAGACCTTCTTGGCCTTGTTTATGCAAGAACTGCTCTCTGGAGTCTTGCGTTGCTTCCATTGTGGAGTCTGTCAATGAGCTCGCTGTGGAGGCTTGCATTGTTCTCTCTGTGGAGTCTGGCATTATTCCCTGTGTGGAGTCATGCAGTGGTCTCACTGTGGAGTCGATCTGTGTTCTCTGTGTGGAGACGTGCAGTGGTCTCGCTGTGGAGTCTGCCATCGCTTTCTGTGCAGAGTCGGGGACTCTTGGTGGTGCGTGGGCCACTCTCTGTGTGGAGTCGGGGATTCTTCGGGGTGCGTGGAGAACTCTGTGTGGAGTCGGGGACTCTTCGTGGTGCATGGAGCACTGTTCGTGGTGGGTGTACCACTGGTGTGGCATCAGGCCGCTTCTGTGGGCTTGGACCTCTCTCTGTCTCTTGGCGTCAGGCCGCTCTCTGTGGGTTTGTACCACTCTCTGTCTCTTGGTGTTAGGCCGCAGCAGAATCATGTATTTCTGGGTTAGGATGTCGTCTGCGCTGGGCTGAGGATCCTCAAATCCGAAGAACTTGTCCATGTCCATGCCGGATTCTTCACTGTACAACATATCTCGTTGCGGTTCGGATTTGGTACTGAGGTCACCACGTCCAATGTTGAAATTATCGTCTGAGTCGTAGTCTTCAAGGACCATATCATCACCTTTTGTGTCAGAGCTGACATTGTGCTCGCGATGTCCAAACAAGTAATCAACATCTGAGTCATAGCCTTCAAGGACCAAATTATTTCTTTGGGTGGTGCTAACTGCTTGTTGCAGGATTCTGCGGAGGTTACCTTCAGCTACTGGTCGAAGTTCAGGCATTGTGCTGTCGTTCCAGGTGAAAGATTTGTGTTTTCCGGCTTTACATTTTTTTCTCACTATTTTGGGACAGTTCCCCTTTAAGTGACCGTGGTCCAGGGCCTCTGGCGCCATGACGCTTGTGACGTAGAGCGAAGGAATGGATCGCGCATGCGCAGATCGCTTTTCCTGTACTTTGCGCTCATTTATCAACTGTGCATGCATGACTTCTCGTGCATGCGCAAACGGACCTTCCTCTTCTGTGCGCTTTGTGCAACTGTGCATGCGCGGCTTCTCGCACATGCGCAAAACACTGTTTTGCCGGAACGCTTCTTTTGGGGAACTGCGCATCTGCAGCTCCTTTCCCAAGATGGCTGCCAATCAAAATTGCCGTTTTCTGCATTTGCAGGCCTACCTTTGCTTCGTGGTGAGCATTTTACTATTCTCTCTTGTGTTTTCCTCGCAGTACGTTTGAAACTTTTCCAGGACTGTATGGAAGTCTCTCTTGTCTTGCCCTTTGGAGTACTTGAAGGTCTTGAAGATTTCTGAAGCTCTTGCACTGGCAATGGTGAGCAGAAGCTTTATTTTCTCTGCATCCGCCACGCTATCTAGGTCGGACACTACCAGGTAGATCTGAAATCTCTGCCTGAATGCACACCAGTTTGCCCTGAGATTGCTGTGGTACCTGAGCTGCTCCAGAACCGGAATCTCGAACATCTTGCCTGGGTGCTGTTGCTGATAGTCACGGATTTGTTGAGTTTAACTATATTGATTCACCAGACACGCCTGGAACCATGTTGTGTTATGCTTCTTCATATAGCAGAAGTTGCTTCTTTGATGTATGCTCTGACAAAGGAAGGTTCAGACTTGGAGATAGGTTTAACACATTTATTGAACAGTTAACAAGTCTCCATCTTGAGTTCGACTCTCCTGCTGATCTTGCTATAGTAACTCAATCTAACTAACCAGTCTGCTCTAATCCATGCGGTGGGTGTGATGCTTCCTGATCTGCCGCTGTCTCTCTGAGTGTCGCCTATGGAAAGAGAAAGAGCATGTGTGCCCTGTCCTTTTATATGGGAAGCCCCCTTGTGGTAGTGTAACCTCTGGGTGTGTCTTGACTGCACATTGGTTGTGTCCTACCTTACTGAAGGTTGAATGTCTCTGGTGCTCCCTCTCGTGTTCACTTAGTCTTAGTGTATTTACATTAATCCCTTGTGTATTTACAGTGATGCATATCACCATATGGGGTAGAGGATTGGAGTTGGTACGGTTAGTTTGTCCTTGCCGTGATCGAGGAAGGCCTTCCAGTTAGAGCTAACCAATTTCAGGTTTTATTCTCCCTTCTTTCTTTTCTTTTGGATCAGAGCACCTGTGTTTTTTCTCTTAAGCAGCCCTACCTTTTTCCTGAGTGGTCTTGCTTGTCGGGGCAGGTTCCCTTGTGCTGGGGGGGCGGGCTGGCCCTCCCTCCAAGAAAGTTGCCCCCTTTTGGGGGGGTGCCCTGATGACCCCCTCTTCTCTGTTACGGGGTTACCCCTTCCAGCTGGGATCTGATCCTTAACCTTGGGCCTTCTGCAATGTGGGTATCAATGTAGTTCACCCTTAGCTCCGAGCTTCTTCATTTTTTTAAATCCCACGTTATTTTCCTTTGAAGCTCTGGATATGACGTATCTCTGTCTTGTTGGCTGCATACTGATTTGGTGCAGACAGATCCTATTTCCGCGGAGGGAACACTTTGGGAATATTGTCCCTGACTCATCCAGTTTTATTTGTTCCTATGTCCTCGGTGATTTCTGTTATGTTCGCTACCTGTTTTGAATTGATACCTATGGCCTTTTTCTCTTTTTTTCTTTTGTTTTGATGCAATAATTGTTAAAACTTCAAAACTTCAATAAAAATACATTAAAAAAATACTGTGGCTACAAGAGTAGGTTAAAGGCTGGGTGTCCCTTGGCGAGTAACTCACCTAACTCTCAAAACGTGTCCATCGTGTACAAAGCACAAGTCAGGAGTATAATGGAATACTTCCTACTTGCCTGGATAAGTGCGGCTCTAACAACACTCAAGAAGCTGGACACGATTCAGGACAAAGCAGCCCGATTGATTGGCATCTCTTCCACAAACATTCACTCCCTCCAACATTGATACACAGTGGTATCTACAAACCCATGATCACTACCATCTTCTAGAAGGACAAGGGCAGCCAATACCTGGGAACATCACCACCTGGAGGTTCCCCTCCGAGTCACTTACCATCCTGACCTCGAAACGTATCACATTGCTTCATAGTTGCCAGGTTAAAATCTTCAAACTCCCTCCCCAACAACACTATGGGTGAACCTACACTTCAGGGACTGGAGCAGTTCAAGAAGGCACCATATTCTCAAGGTCAATTAGGCCTAGTCAAAACTAGCCAGAGATGCCCAAATCCCACAAATACATTTTAAAAATTCTCCAGCATGTGTTCAGAGACTTTGAGACAGAGCCACACATGTAATCATGAGAGGAATTGAGGAGACTAATTATAACCCATACATCTCGCTCTTTTATACTGCAGGAAAAGTACATCAGGATTATGGAGCCTGGTGACCTAGCTCTAAGCCTCTTGGCTTACAGGGTGCAGAGACAAAGGAGAAGAGAGCAAGTGAGGTGGGAGACAGAGGGAGGAGCACCCTCAAGCTAAAGGAGCAGTTGCTGTTCCTATGCACATCGCTGAAGAGCCTCAGCAAGTCATAACTAGAGCCAGGATCTACAGACAGCGCTTGTCATTCCTGCAGATGACTGAGAACCAGTGACAGGAAAGACAGCACAGACTCAACGGAACTCCTTGGCAACAAACTGAAAGCTTTGAGGCCATGGGGACTCGGAGGACATCCACTGCCACAGCACTCAATGATTACTTCCAGGACTCCACAGGGGTGACCTCTGCAGGATCTCACAAGCCTCCACTCACAAATGCACCTAGGAGGTCACAGTGCCATCTTCGGGAAGGTACATAACACTCTGCATTCCAACCTGGAATGGGCAAGCCAGGAAACGAGAGCGCTGGGGTTTGTTAAGATCTCTAATTTTCCACAGGTGCAGGGTAGCATCAACTGCACTCACATGGCATTCAGGCCTCTGTGGCAACAAGCAGAACAGTGTGTAAACCACAAAGACTTCCACTTGCTGAATGCTCAGCTGGCCTGCGACCACATCAAATCCATGCTCGAGGTGTGTGTTCTATTCCCAGGGAGTGTCCAAACTCCTACATTCTCAGCTGCTATCAGAGGCTTGACAACTTTTAGGGTCCTCAGAGGCTGAAGGGTTGGCTCCTCAGGAGCAAGGGCTATCCAGAGATAATGTAGCTGATGACTCCTATGCGGAGGCCACAGAGTGAGCAGAGAGAAGGACAATGAGTCTCATTCTGCAATTCGCAGTTTGGTGGAGCAATTTAATGAGGTGCTGAAAGTGAGGTTCCGGTGCCTTGAGCGGTCTGGTGGAGCCCTGCAAAGCAGTCCACAGAGGGTGCACTACATGACCTGGCACTGCAAAGGAGGGAGGAGCTGCCAGAGGAGAAGATGGAAGAACTGCTCATCATGCATGCATGAGGAGGTCCTCGAAGGTGAGATGATGGCTCAAAGGTGAGCTGATGGCGATGAGGCCATTGCGGTGTCCAGACATGGCAGACACACTGGGGAGGCCCTCAGAACTGCTAGGTTTGAGAAGGAGGATGACGACCTGCAGTGAGAACATGCCGTCGATCCTCACATTACATCCGTGAACTTTTGTCTCATGTCTAGCTGATGCCAGTGCACATACCCTCCGTGATAAAGACCTCTGTCATGAAGATGCATCGATGCCCTTAGTCCCTACATGCCAGGAGGATGACGATGATGTGCAACGGACACGTTCCATAAACTCTCACAGTTGATGTGAATGTCTGACTCCTGTCTGACTGATGGCAGCTCGCTTGCTCTCAATGAACAGGGACATATTATGGAGATACAACATTAAAACTAACTTCTGATCCAATGGTGCATTCCCTGTGAGCTGAATGCTTCAGAACCACAGTGTCACTGGAAACAGAAGCTGATGAGATGGTAAGGGGCTAACCGCACCTCAAAGTGTTAAGCGCACACAGGGAGAATGACCAAATTCATCTCCTCACACCTCTCATGTTGACACTCTTGGAGGCCAACTATGGTTTCAGCAGTGAAGTTCAGCCCATCTGCAGTGCAGTACAGATGCCCTGGACCAAGGCCCCTACGGCAGCCATCATCCTGCCAATCTTGACGTTGGTGTATTGGCATGAAAACGCAATCACCTTGGACTGAAGGGGGACAGACCCCTCCATCGTGCCTTGCAATCTGAGGGGTGCAGTTGGCTTCCCTTCCTGCTGTTCCAATGATTGTCACTGCAGCTCAAACAACAGATTGAGGATGTAGTTCAGAGGAGCATCATCTGACCAAACTCAGCAGATCTCATGCCACCAGCAGTCCTCCAAGTGTCAGCAACCTTGGATGCCTTTGCCAGCTGTGGAACAGATTATGTATTGTGCTTACCTAGTAGTGAACCCGGACCTCCTCTACATGTAGGTTCCACCGAGGCATGTCTTGCTGTGCTGGTGGAGGGTAAGGATAAGTGCTGTGACACTCTTCAAAGGTGCTGTTTTCAGAGTCTTCATCCGAGGTAGTGTTGGCATTGAATTCAGGTTCAAGGTTACCTGAGGGCGAGTTGGCAGATGTGACTGAGAGAGAAAGTGCAGGACAGTGGTCAGCACAGTTGCTTCACAGCTCTAGGGTCCCAGGTCCAATTGCCGGCTTGGGTCACTGTCTGTGCGGGGTCTGCATGTTCTCCCTGTGTCTGTGTGGGTTTCCTCCAGGTGTTCTGGTTTCCTCCCACAGTCCAGGTTAGGTGGATTGGCTATGCTAAATTGCCCTTAGTGCCCAAGAAAAGGTTAGGTGGGGTTACGGGGATAGGGTGGAGGCTTGGGATTAACCGGGGTGCTCTTTCCAAGGGCTGGTGCAGACTCGATGGGCCAACTGGCCTCCTCTACACTGTAAATTCTATGTTTCTACATTAGTACATGGCCACCATTGAACAGTGGACTCCCATTTGATTTGCCAGAGGGGTAATCTGGTGCAGGATCCTCACTTGGATGCTTGGCACCGATGTTGCCATCACTGCAGTACTGGCCCACATCCTCTCTAGCCAACCGCAACATGCAGTCTTCAAAGGGAGTGAAGACCTCGATGTCCGGAACTCCACTCTTGTTCTGGGACCTCTCCCTTTTATTGTGTACAATCTAGGCCAACTTAAAGACAAATAGAGAGAGTAGGAGCAAAGTGCATGCCAGGTCAAATGAGAAGGATGACAGATGTGCTGAGTGGAGCCATGGACAAGATGAGGGGGTGATCTCCAGAGGAAATGAGGCCAGATGTATATGTGAAGGTGTGTGAGTGAGAGAGTGAGTGGTGATGTCCCTTGAGCTGGCAGTGAGTGAGATACTGCTGAATGTGTGATGGCCTTGTGAGTGAGTGAGTTTAGGGTGCTGAGATGGTTGACCTACCCTGGCAGTAAGATAGGATCATTCATCCTCTTTCTGCCCTTGGTAACTGCCCTATTGGTGCAGCATTGACACTGACAACAGCTGCCACCACCTCCTCAGCCAAATTTGGTATGTTTCTGCCCCTCTTGCAGCCAGTTCGGGGGTAGAGGACATCACAGCAGGCCTCCACAGTGTCCATAAAGGCATTCCAGGAGCTGCACCCTTCTTGGCTTTCAGGGCTATGTTTTCACTGGAGAATTCCTGGACTGGAGGCATCGAGAACTGTGCGTGTAACTGCAGTTTACATTTGGCGCCCCGAGTGAGGAAGCATGGAGGGCAAATCAGAGGACATCCACCAGCGAGACCGTGTGCTTCTCATGCCTGCAGAACTAATGAAGCGGCGAGCAGATGGTAAGGTGCGGAAACCCGCCATTATGACTGGCTGTGAAAAGGCTGAATTTCACTGCAGCTACTGCACTTAGTGCAATTGAGGGAAAATTCTGCCCTAAATGTTCTTGCCAACATGGTCACCCCAAGAAAGAATTTCTCACTCTGTTTATCTGCTCCGGTGCATAAGTTACAGGAATCAACACAGAGCCTTCTAATAGTAAACAGCAGGTGCTATGATCACGATTGGCCTGGGAACCTGTTCAATCCTCAGAAGCCAACAAAGGTTTTTATTTGTCACCAGACGATTAACAGTCAGCATTTTGCTTGGGATAAATTCAAATACGGTGATGACATTATCTTATCTCATTGATCATTGTATTAAAGGAACCAGTGATATTAAATTCAAATCCTTCAAAAAAAAAATGTGAGTATGTAAATTTAAAAATTTTAAACAATGGCATGCCTGTGCCTTGCAGGCATCAACTTATCTTTCCATATTATTATTACTGACTTCAATCTATTGATATATTCTAAACCAATGCTTCCCAAAATATTTTCCAATATGACCCCATTTTAACTATTGTAAACTAATATGGCCCCAAGAACCAACAAATACAAAATAATAAAGCAGCCTACTCATTCAGTGTTATGTATTGTAAACCAATACATCTCTGTGTAGTGTGTCCATAATTACAGGTGACAATATCAGAGGCATATGGGTGATTTCCCCCCTTCCACTTTAGACTGTGAGCAAGCAACACCATACTAACCACTGGTGACGTGGTTAAGTAACCTAAGGTGTGGCAACCTTTTCATCCTCTGGGCGCAATTCTCCGGATGGATTTTGAAGTGTGGCAGCAAGCGGGCACAGCCACGAGCTTCCCGCCACTCGGCCTGGCAAGCCTGGCAGCACAATACAAAGTTAATTGGTCCACTTAATGAGGTGCCACGGGCTTCATGCCGCAAATGATGGCTTGCCAGCCAATTTGCCGGGACCATGCTCGCTAGCCCCCCCCCCCCCCCCCCCCCCCCCCCCCCCAGCTAACAAGGTCGAGCAGCATTTAAACAGCACTTGCACAGCCGACCCAACTCAGTTCAGAGCCATGGCGCTGTGACCCCGGGCCCTAAGGTTTGGAGATACGAACCTGGGGAGGCCCCTAGATGCGACGGAGGCCAGGAGAGATGGCCTGTTCCCCGAACGTCCTGGAGGGTGGAGGGTGAGCCACAGGGCAGCCAGTGCCACCTGGATGAAGTGGCAATGGCTGTCAGTTTGGGTAGTGTGACCAGGAGGACTGGCCTCCAGTGCCGCAAGAAGGGCATCGACCGACACTGGGCAGCGTGGGTGAGTTGACAGCATTCTGCCCCCCCCCCCCCCACCTCCACCCAACGACCTTTCCACTCCCCATGCAAGCACCGCCCCCCCCACCATCCATCTGCCCCCCAATCTTCCCTTCACAGCCCCTCCAACCCTTCCTTCACCACCACTCTCCCCCCCCTCCCAACCACGGTGAACCCGTATGTGCGGCTAACGATGCTGTAGTAATCCACGGGAGGCAGGAGTTCATTCACCACACCAATATTTATTTACAATAACGATATTACATGAGCAGCTACAAACAATGCTGCTAGCAGTCCAGTCAACTTAAGACTGCTCACAAAGCCTACACAGGTGATTATATGGGCCCCCTCAATGAGCTATCATTGAGGGAGCTCATACTCCAATTGGCCAATCAATAAAGCCAATTGGAGTTCATTACACCCCTCCCCCCCAAGGTCCGAGGAATTCCTGCCAGCTGGCATTCCTCTGAGCTTCTTCCCACTCCTCATGTCCGGGTCTGCCACCTCTGTGTCGTCCGCCGGGTCGTTCTCCGAAGTGGGCGGGGTGTACCTTATAGGTGCCCGTCTTTTCCTTGACGACCTCCTTGGAAGTTGTTCTTCCTCCTCCTCGGGGCGAGGTGTCGTGGCGGCCTCGTCGAGTGTGTCCATCTCCGACTCTGATGACTGGATGACGGGGTCTGGAGAAATTGCTCGGGGCTGGGGTGTGGTTATCCTTTCCGTCTGGGCTATCCCAGCATGAGGCGGTCCTGCTTCGCCTGCCTCCAGGTGTGGTTCCGCTGCCCTCATTTGGTCAAGGTGTTTCTTCAGCACCTTACCTCCTATTGAAACCTCATAGGATATGGGCCCTGTTTGGGACTCTACCGTGCCTTTGACCCACGTTGGTCCATTCCCATAATTCTTGACCCAAACCGGTGCCCCCACCTGGAAATGTCTCTGCTGCTGACTATTATCATGCCCCCTGCGTTGGGCCTCCTGATGTTTCTCCACTTTCCCCGTTAAATTTGGGAAAAGGAGACTCAGCCTCGTTTGCAGCCGCCTTCCCATTAAGAGTTCAGCCGGCGGTATGCCCGTTGTGGAATGCGGTGTGGTCCTGTAATCAAACAGCCAGCAGGAGAGCTTTGTGTCTATTGACGCTGCCGGCTGCTTCTTGAGTCCCGCTTTAAGTGTCTGGACCGCTCTCTCTGCCAGGCCGTTGGTCGCTGGATGGTAAGGGGCTGTTTTGATGTGACGGACTCCGTTTTCCTTCAGGAATTTTCCAAGTTCCCCACTTGTGAATGTCGTTCCGTTGTCCGACACCAATACCTCCGGAAGTCCATGTGTTGCAAACGAGGCCCTGAGATTTTCAATTGTCGATGCTGTGCTTGCTGTGTTTACCTGGTGGACGTCCAACCATTTGTAGTGGGCGTCCACTATCACCAAAAACATTGAGCCCATGAAAGGGCCAGCGCGGTCAATATGCAGGCGGGTCCACGGTCTGCCTGGCCATTCCCACGGGTGCAGTGGCGCCGCTGGTGGCACTCTTTGCCCCTGTTGGCACTCCTGGCACCGACGTACCAAGGCTGCTATGTCTGTGTCCAAACCTGGCTACCAAACGTAGCTTCGGGCTAGCATCTTCATTTTAGACACCCCTGGGTGTCCGTGATGTAACTCAGTTAAGATTGCCTGACATCCCTGAGCTGGGACGATTACCTGGGCTCCCCATAATAGGATACCGTCTTCTATGGTTATTTGGTCCCTTCTGCTCCAGTATGGGTGCATCTGGGGCTCCACTGGTCTTTCCAGTTCCCCTGTTAGCAGTAAATGCTTCATATTGGCTAAAACTGGGTCTTTTTGCGTCCACAACCGAATATGTTGTGTGTCTACTGGTAGGGTGTCCAAAAAATATAGAGTCATTACTGTCTCCTCTACTTTTGGTATTTGCGGCAGAGTGTCCGGGAGGGGAAGTCTGCTCAAAGCATCTGCATGTGCTACTCGCGTTCCCGGTCTGTGCTCCAGAACGTATCTATATGCCGCCAGTAGCAACGCCCAGCGTTGGATTCTAGCTGATGCAATCGGGGGTATTGACTTGTCTTCTTTTAATAACACTAATAACGGCTTATGGTCCGTCACTATGGTGAATTTCCGCCCGTACAGATACTGGTGAAATTTTTTTACTGCGAATATCACCGCCAGTCCTTCCTTCTCGATTTGGGCGTACTTCCTCTCAGCCATCGCCAAGGTCCTCGAAGCATAGGCTATTGGCCGTTCTTCCCCATTCCTTCCTCTATGGGCTAAGACGGCTCCTACCCCGTAGGGGGATGCATCACAAGTGACCACCAACTCCTTCCTTGGGTCATAATCCCATCCTCGTCGCCACTGTAGTAATCCACGGGAGGCAGGAGTTCCGTCACCACACCAATATTTATTTCAATAACGATATTACAGGAGCAGCTACAAACAGTGCTGCTAGCAGTTCAGTCAACTTAAAACTGCTCACAAAGCCTACACAGGTGATTATATGGGCCCCCTCAATGAGCTATCATTGAGGGAGCTCATACTCCAATTGGCCAACCAATAAAGCCAATTGGAGTTCATTACAGATGCCCTCTCTGTGTCTCCACTGGAGAAGCTCTCTCACAATCGCAGGGAGGGGGCCCAGATTGGCGGAGGGGTGCCGGACATAAGAATTCTCAGGACCGTCAAGGAACGGGCTCGGGAGATGATGGGGGTTGCCGAGGGCAGAGCATTCACCAATGCGGAGAGGTGAGGATCCACCAGGCCCCACCCTGAGGACCTGTCACACGTGAGTTGTTAATACTATACAGACTGACCCATCCTTCCTACTGACCACTGTTGTTGAAAATACAGAAAAAGGTGTCATTTGAAACATGGAGGTCTGGCAATATCTGGTCTGAGAGAAACATGAGGGGATACAGGGAAAGATCCCACAAAAGGTTAATAGCAGCTGCAAAGAGCAGGATTTTAAAATGCAGATTCGTTCTCTCAAGGAGGCTTATCAAACACACAGGATTCTTGTATTAAGCTAAAAACAATGGCTCACACGTTCATTGAAAGTAACTATCTTAGGAAGCATCTGGAAAAGCATGGATGAGAGTTTCAATTGAATTAAGTGACGAATGTTTAAAACAGGCAGGACTTTCAAGTCATAACCAAGTGAAATTTTAGCATACAGCTAAAAGCAAAGGTTTCACACCTTCATTGAAATTAACTCTCTTAGTAAACAGCTGGAAAGGATGATGTTCAGTTGAATTTGGTGTCAATTCTAAGTGTGAAATTCTACTAATACCAAGTAAATTAAAAGAAAATTGGAGACAACCTTTCTACGAGAAACATAATTAAGTCAAAATCAAAGGCAAAGTTATGAGCTGGGGACAATTGGAAAATTAAACTATTCAAATGACAGAAATTAAAAGTAACACCTCTATTGAAACCAAAGCACTTTTTGAATATCACAAAGGAACTTTGAACATCACAAAGGACAATGTAATCAGATCTGAGAGGTGAGGCCATGCCCAAAATGAATACTTAGTTGTATTAGAATGTTTAGATCAAAGATACTTTTTAACATTCAAAGTGAAATAAGTTAATTTACAATAAGGTAATAAAAACTTAATAATTGTTAAAAAGAGAATATAAACTCAGGGAGCAGAAGCAGAAGCAGAAGGAGGAGAACTCAGAGAGAGGAGAGAGGAGAGAAGCATATTCAGCTCTCACAGCTCGGCCATGGGAAAGACAAGACAAGCAGCCGAGCTTAAACAGCTATACATCTAAGGAAGACTAGAATTTAAACAGGAGTCAGAGTCAGCTGAGAGATAGCTAGCAGAACCAGCTCTTATAGCTCAGTACATGGGATCGACAAGACACAGCAACGGAGCTAACCAGCGAATACATCTCAAGAAAACAAGACTTTAAAGAAGATTGATTGTCAAGGTGGGCCTGAAGGTCCCTTCAACCAACCAGAAGGATCCAGAAGCAAGATCTTTTTACCTTTCTGTAAAGAACGTGTTTGCAGCTTTTAAAAGAAAAAATATAATAATAAAATAATTTAACTTAACCTGAAAAAGTGGTTATTCCTAAAGTCTACTTTACTTACTTAGCAGTGCAGGACCCAGGACATCGGTGCTGCTAAGTGGTAAGTAGATACTAAGCATCTTCTTGTAGAAGGTATGGGTTATACCAGGGGATAGCTTGAAAATATAGTTTGACCTGAATAGCACCCACCGAAGTCTGCATCGGAGTCAGGGAGTGAGAATCCCTGTTCACCATTTAGAATTTCGGCCCTTTTTGGTATAGGGGGAATTCTAAGAATAGTGGTGAGTTTTCAAAAGCACCACATGTCAATTATCTCGCAGGTCCTCAAGCCAACGGTGCCGGCCCATCCGGGGTGGCCCTCTCCCCTGCCTCCGATGAGACCACCTCGGAGGAGAGCTCCGAGGATGCCACAATCGACATGTCACGGCTTTCACCCCCACCCTTCACCAGCGCAGAGACACACGCCGCGGTGGGCAGTGTTCGTGGTCAGGCTTCTGGGGCACAATCTGGTGAGAACCACACAGTCGCTGATGCACATCAGGTGGAGGCAGGAATGCCCAGGTGAGACAGCAGTCAGAGGTCTGCTGGATACCAGGATCCAGCTGGGTCCCAGTTAGATGCTGAGCATATGGACCAGACTATCGCGGAGCTGATGAAGCTGATGTTAGGGAACGGCCGGGACATTTCGAGGGAGATGTCAGTGATGCTCCATCAGCTCCGCATTGATGGAGGAATGGAGGAATTGGAGGAATGCCAGAGGCTATGGGCGCAGGAGATGTTGTTGGCAATGCGGGGCACCAACACTGCTAGGTTGGCGACTGCAGTCGAGAGCCTGGCGCACGACTTCGACACCATTAGTGAAGGTGTCCAAGATGTGGCTCAGGCGGTGACTGCCATGGCTGAGGGCCATGGCAGAATGTCCATCTTGCTGGGGGACGAGACCCAATACAAGGCTGACCAAGATGAGGTGCTACGGGACATGTTCCGCTCTCGGATGGGAATGGCCGAGGCACTGCGGAGCTTGCCCAGTCACAGATGGGCTTTGCTGAGGCGCTGCAGAGAGTGGCACTGCAGAGAGTGCAGAGGATCATCCCGTGGGCGTCGACATGGTGCAGACATTGGGAAGCCGCCAGGGCTGGTAGAGTCAGATGACGCAGGGGCAGCCGCAGCTGGATTCTGCTGCCCCTCTGGCCCAATGTGAACCCCAAAATCCTTTGGGCATGACAGAGAGGACCTGTCCTATGGAATGGGGTTGGTGGGCAACAGGTTCCCCATGTTCCACCCCTCTGCTGAGACCGTGTCTCTCAGTCAGCACACAGCATTGCAAGGCTGTGCCTATTGCCAATAAGTGAACCGGGGCCCACCGGCTCCAGAACCCTCCGAGGACACTCGCCAGGGGAACTAAAGGCCACGGGACATGGTAAGCAGCTGGCTTCCTCCACTTCCGATGTGCATCCTGGCGACACAGTTAGACGTAGTAGTAGAGCAAGGAAGGCAAAGCCCTTTGAGGATCACTGAGCGGGCATTTTGGGGGGAGGGGGTAGGTATGTGGAGGGGGTGGGATGAGTGGCTGGAGGGGAGGATATGGCGGCAACATCAGGAGAGTGGGGCATTGTTTGACACCTGTGAAGCGTTAAGAACCTTCACGACAATCAGTATGACGTCTCTGTCACTTTTGTACGCTCAATGGGCCTTGAATCAGGTATCTGCTTCAGTCTCCGGCCTCCGTACTGGTGTAATTAGCCACCTCCTCGATGGTCATCCCTTACCCGCCAGGAGCCAGATGGCTAGCCCAGAATGATCCTCAAGGAGTCCGGAATGTCTGACTGCCCCAGGATGTAACTGTTGTGCACACTCCCTGGAGAGCTTGCACACATGATCTGCATGTGGTGGTTGCACATCAGCTGTATGTTCAGGGAGTGGAACCGCTTCCTGTTGATGTAGAGCACTCTCAGCTGGCCTGGTGCGTGCAAACCTGGAGTCTTTTTTCCATCTGCGCACCTTTGCATGTGGTGGGCTGCAGCGATTAGTGTTGTCATAGCATAACATTGAAAAAACAAAATAAAATAAACAAATGGAATAAACTAGCGAGATAAAATAAAATATAGCAAACAAAAGGTGCTCTATTTGCATTGCATTGACTAGCGTTAGTATAAATACAGTAGGATGGCCTCATTTTCTGAGCCCCCCTTCAGTTCCTTGAGACTGCCTAGGGTTCACATTTTATTCGGCACATGTGAGCGCAGGGCACCTGTGTCCCTCGCTGCGTCGGTGAGATTTTCCCTTTTCCTCGCTGTGGTTTGGGTGCTCCCTCTCCTCCGGCCTGACTTGTCTCTCTCCCCCCCCACCCCCACTCAATCCCCTTCTCTGGTCGATTTCCCCCCCCCCCCCCCCACCTTCTCCCTCCCTTGCTCCCATCTCCCTCTCGATGCTGGTAACAAACAGGGCTTCGAGGAGGCTGGCAAATTGTTTCCACGTATGGTAGAATCCTTCATCTCATCCCCTAACTGTAATATTTATTTTTTCTCTCTTCAGGAACTCCATTAGGTTGGAGAGCCAGTCTGAGTCTCTGGGTGGTGCTGCCGACCTCCATCCAAGGAGAAGTCTCTGCCGGCAAATCAGGGACGCAAAGGCCAGGGGCTCAGCCCCTTTCACCATAGAGCCTTCACCTAATAATAATAATCTTTTACTGTGATAAGTATGAAGTTATGTGAAAAGCCCCTTGTCTCCACATTCTGGCACCTGTTCGGGTAAGCTAGAATGGGAATTGAACCAGTACTGCTGGCCTTGTTCTGCATTACTGCCTTATTGCATTAGACTCAGATTTGTGCATGAGGAGGTGGAGTTGACCCTGTCCAAAGTCCTCCCCATATCTCCATGCCCAGCTCCTCCTCCTATTTTTATCACGTCTCATCCATTGGGACCTAACCTCTTCTAACAGGTGTCCATATATGTCGCACATTTACCGTCCCCTCGCAATGAGGTACCAGTAGTCTGTTCAATAGATGTGCTTGAGTATCTGGGGGAATGTTGTGAGCTCCTTGCAGAAGAAGTCTCATAACTGAAATACCTAATCTCATTCCCTTTCAGGAGCTGGAGCTTTCCTGTTAGCTGCCCCAGGGTCGCTATTCTATCGTCTACGCACATATCTCTTACAGTTAGTACCCCTCTGTCCTCTCGCCATGTTCTGAAGGTGGCTTCTATTTTTGCCAGAATAAATTTACGGTTCCTGCAGATGGAGGCTGCAACAGACATGCCACTGAGTTTGAAATGGCGCCTGAGCTGGTTCCAGGTCACCGTGTCTATTACCATTTGAGTTCCGTTATGATGACTTCCATCAGCTTCTCAGTCATCACCTGTGTCGGCTTTGGCAATCCCATAGGGTCCGCCTTGTTTGGTTCTGGACCGCCATGAGGGTCTCCCTGTTTGGAGGTCAATGTTTTCCTCTCCCTCTTATGCTTTTGCCATCTGATTGCTCGCTCGTAAGCATCCTGTTGATTGAGCGGTGGATGGAAAGTTAGACTGGGGAATGTTTTGCACTTTTGGTGCCCATTCGGTGGGGTTAGAAGGTCTAATCAGATGTACCTTGGAGAGAGCTGCCTTTCATGCGACCACTCAGCTCATGGCCGCCACCAGACATAAGTAGTAATTTTATTGAGTGGAATAGGATTTAAATTTTTTATCCTAATACAAAGTCTAATCCATCCGTCATGTCTGGGACAAAAACCTATGAGGAACTGGTTCAGACTAATACACTTTTGTCCAATCAATTGATTTTTGCAGAGAGATTCAGATTCCATCGACGTAGCCAAGAGGCTGAAAATATTCAACAATTAGTAGCCATACTACACAATCCCCATGAATTATGGAACCCTTCCTTCACCCCACTTAGCTCAAATTTAACCTTCTCCAGGGTCAAGAATTCTAGTAGGTCCCCCCGCCATGCCGAGGCACAAGGTGTGGGAGCTGGCCTTCACCTCAGCAGGACCCACCCCCAAGCAATCAGTGAGGCAAAGGCCAAAACATCTGCCCCCTCACCTGCCTGCAGCTTGTGCTGGTGCGATATCCCAAAAACAGTCAAAAAAAGGGAACCCAGTTCCAAGTCTACATGTAGTACACCCAAGATGATGCTAACACCTCCCTCCAATACCTCTCCAACTTCAGGCAGTATCAAAACATATGTACATGGTTTGCGGAGACCCTCCTGCAGTGCCCACAGACATCCTCCACCCTCTCGAACAGCTGGCTTATCTTCGCTTTCGTGAGGTGTGCCCTATACACGACCTTCAATTGTATCAGCCCAACTTGAGCATGAGGTTGAGGCATTCACCCTTCGTAGCACCTCTGTAGGAATCTACTGTGCAGTTTAAGTGTAGTCTTGTATGCACTTCAAAACTCAGCAGAAATTTAAGTTACACTTCTCGGATGCGAAATAAAAATCTTTTATTGTATCTATTGATTATAATTGAGAGACTGAAATCTTCTTGTGATTACAAATCAAATGTTCTCAATAAAGCCTTTGCCAGGAAAATACTTGTTTTATGGTTTACAACAGATTTAACTTTCAAAATACAGTAATGGTTCTTTGCTTAAAACAAAACAGCTTGCGCGAACTTCAAGAGTTAGAGTGGAATCATGAAAATATGAAATATGGATAGCGAGTAGTTAGGTAAAAGGTATAGATTGATCCTAGATGGAAAATGTCCGCCCGGACCTCTATCTTTAAGGAGAATGTTATCAGTCTGACTCCATCTGTCCCTCCCACTGCAATGTGCTGATTGGCTTGGATAGGTTTCAAATGCACTTGGTTGGATGGTTAGTTGTCAATCATCAATGTGCAACATATATTCAGATATGTTGCATTTTTAGATGTTTGTGTGTTGGAATGTGATATGTTCTTTTAATCAATTCTAGCTTTCACTGGTTTTATTGCTGACTGCTATTATCTGTATTCTGAACAATGGTGGGTCATGTGGTCATGGCGACCTTGATCAGATTGTGGTATGGCTGCATAACTTTTGAAATTCTGTTCATTAGAACAATGGTCAGTTTATAATATCAGTAAAATGTTGCATAAGCTTTAGCTAGCTTTTGAATGTTTCAAATCCGTACTTTGCCACTGCAAATTCTGCAAGCTGTGTGTTTTTGTAATGATGAAATCCATTTTAAAACGGTTTTTAAACTGGGCTTTAGCATTTACATTAAAACAGCTAAATCAATTACCCTTTTACCTATCAGAAATAGCCAGTTCCTTTCAACCTCACACCACAGACCTTCTTCTATTAACTCCCCCAACTCTTCTTCTTGCTTGGTTTTCAGCCCGTTCATGAACACCCTGTTGAGTTCCTTGATCTTACTAGACATCATGTCTGCCTGTGAACTTTCATTGTCTCCGGTCAATCTTAGAACATAGAACATAGAACAGTACAGCACATAACAGGCCCTTCGGCCCTCGATGTTGTGCCGAGCAATGATCACCCTACTTAAACCCACGTAACCCGTATACCCGTAACCCAGCAATCCCCCATTAACCTTACACTACGGGCAATTTAGCATGGCCAATCCACCTAACCCGCACATCTTTGGACTGTGGGAGGAAACCGGAGCACCCGGAGGAAACCCACGCACACACGGGGAGGACGTGCAGACTCCACACAGACAGTGACCCAGCCGGGAATCGAACCTGGGACCCTGGAGCTGTGAAGCATTGATGCTAACCACCATGCTACCGTGAGGCCCCTTGAGACTTTTGTGTGGACTTGGATGTGTTCTTGCGTTTACCCATCTTTGAGGTTTGAGAATATTGTCTGGCCCAGCACTTCCTTGTTTTGTGACCGTTTTTGCAACAATTCACGACACCAACATTCCTGTGGCGACCACATTGACCTCAGTGATGGACAATAAATGCTGGCGACGCCCACATCCCATGAACTAATAAAAAGAAATAAAAGGTCCTTTTGCTTGCTTGCTGGCAGCTACAAAATGAAGAGATCTCTCATCTGTGAGTTTGCGCCCAAAACATGGAGCTACAGGGCGTGTGATGTCAGTGTACGTGCTGGGCGTGTGACCTGCTGTCTGAAACCACTTCTGACAGGAAGGCTCCAGCATTTGCATCTACAGCCCGGTCGCAGGCGGCAGTCTCCACTTAACGGCCGGTCACGGCAGTATTCTGAAAATGGGCGCTTCTCCTGCGATCGGGAACGACACAACCTATCGCTCCACGACCCTCCCACCACCCACCCGCAACCTGCCAGCGGGTTGATTTTGCAAAACCCTGTCATACACTTTCAAACCTAAAGTTGAAATGGAACTTGGAAAGTTGATCAAGGACAGAGTGATTGAGTCTGTGAGGACGAGCGAGTGGGCAAGCCCAATTGTTCCAATTATCAAGCCAGATGGTTCAGTAAAAATTTGTGGTTACTTTAAAGTGACGATTACCCCAGTATTGTGTGCTCAGTAATATCTCTTATCATTAATAGAGGACCTATTTGCTGTATTATCAGGTGGCCAAAAGCTCAATAAGATACATTTATCCCAAGCATACCTCCAGATGAAGGTAGCAGCTGAGTTGCAACCTCTTCTAACTATTGTAACACACAAAGGACTGTTCAGGTACAACCACTGACCATTCGGAATAATGTCAGTGCCGACCCCATTTCAAAAGTCCACAGACCAAATTCTTTTCTAGCCTCAGCGGTATTCAATGCTATTTGGATGACATCTTAATTACTGGAAGGACTGAACAGGAGTACATAAAGAATTTATAAGACCCACTGTAGCATCCTGAAAGAGAGAGAAATGCGATTTTTCAAGTCATCAATAAGCCATCTTGGCTCTGTCATTGGTAAGGACAAGCTCCACAAGACCATAAGACAGAGGAGCAGAATTAGGCCACTCAGCCCATCGAGTCTGCTCCGCCATTCAATCATGGCTGATATTTTTCTCATCTCCATTCTCCTGCCTTCTCTCTATAATCCCTGATCCCCTTATTAATCAAGAACCTATCTATCTCTGTCTTAAAGACACTCAGTGATTTGGCCTCCACAGCCTTCTGCGGCAAAGTGTTCCATAGATTCACCACCCTCTGGCTGAAGAAATTCCTCCTCATCTCTGTTTTAAAGGATCGAGTCTTTAGCCTGAGATTGTGTCCTCTGGTTCGCGTTCTTCCTACAAGTGGAAACATTCACTCCCCTCCCTCAACTACTCTATCCAGGCCTCGCAGTATCCTGTAAGTTACAATAAGATCCCTCCTCATCCTTCTAAACTCCAACGAGTACAGACCCAGAGTCCTCAACCGTTCCTCGTACGACAAGCTGTTCATTCCAGGGATCATTCTTGTGAACCTCCTTTGGACCCTTTCCAAGGCCAGCACATCCTCCCTTAGATATGGTGCTCAAAACTGCACACATGCTCTGAAAGGAATCGAAGAAAATGAGTGCGATTTTACATGCGCTTCGACCGCAGAATGTATCACAACTGGAATCTTTTTTAAGACTCATCAATTGCTACGGAAGAATACAGTGGACGACCGCTGCCAGCAGGACGAGCAGAATGCACTGGCACTAACAGCCAGAGAACCCCGACCAAAGGCCAGAACTCCCCAGACGCCCACACCAACGAAACACCCCTGGCACCGACCCAAAGGCGGCGCGGAGAACAGCCAATGGAAAACTCCGGAAACAGCAGCAGGAGCAGAAAAACACAGCGCGGCAAAACGGAGAATCCTGCCCATGATGTTTTGCTTTTGGCAGTTCTTCACATAATGATTTTTTGAGTCATGCCCGAAGTACATGCTATCTTGTCCCCAGGCATTGATTTGGTCCATTCACCACCCTGGCTGCTCCAACCCTGTCTTCTGCAGTGGTATCCAGGTCTGCCAACAGTCTTTTCATCCGTATTCTTTGTGTCTGTAGCTCCCCCTCTGTACTGTGGTGGCTGTGTCCAGTATCTGGACAAGCTCGAAAAGCCGAGATGATTGAGTCGCATTGGCTCCTGGGCTCCACATTGCCTCCACAGTCTAGCAAGTGAAAGGAGGTGTCTGCGCATTGGCAGGTGGAAGCTGCATAATGGATGAACGATCTTGAAATGATGAAGGGACCTGTTTCCTGTAAAATTAGACCAGCAGCCATGTTACTGCCAAGTGGATTGTGGAGCCTGAAATGGTCCCAGCATCGGGTTCCCAACACCCAGATAAATGCTCAGCCCACAGATTTTATACAGAAATGTTTCTATTACATGGAATACATGGATTTTTTTACAACATGGGATGGGGCCTTGGAAGCAAAAATGCTGTGTTACAATGCGAAGAAGTGACAACTGAACAAATGGAATGCGTGAATTTAATTATATTTGAATAGAGTTCACAATAAAATACATCCATTCATAAAATTCCAATTGTACAGAAATCAAAGAGTTATTTTCAAGAGTACAGCATATCATAATAAAGTAGAAATGTGCTGAAATAACTGAAACCTTATTGTAAATAGCATTATAAATATCATAACTATATAGATTGCATTGTACATAAAATCACCACCTCAATTTATTGTATGATTTGCATTGATCACTTTTTAAACAGTGTTTCAGCAACCAAAATAATATTGCAAATATGCATCTGAATTCTTTTTAGATTAAGGGCTTGGGTTTTGTGGTTGAAATGATGGTGAAATGGTCAGCATTTACTTTGTCAAACTGACAGCAATTGCTGGTAGTCTGCAACTAAACAGAGATCACAGAGCGTGGAGTCAGCGATGACATGTTAACATGTTGTTCCTCATAACAATTAGAAATGAATAAATTAACATAAACATCCACTTTTTGTGGTCTATTGAAAATATTTGAAAAAACTCCTGTTGTATGAGGAATAAATGGATTTTTAATGCCACAATGTCATAATTACAAATGAACAGCCTCATTGGCCTTAAAAAATAATTTTGTATTTGTGGAATGTTAAATTTCCCAATTCCATAATAAACATATTCTTGAAGTAATTATTTTCTTTTGAAGTTTATTTATAATATTTCAGCTTCTACCTTAACCATGCCGCAATCGCTATTTCACCGGCTGTAAAATTATAAAATGTGAATGATAAAACCTACTTGTCACTCCCTGGTTTGCTGTCTGTGAGAATTCATCAATGGGATTGGCTGCTTAGTCTACTTGGCAACATGACTATTGATAGTCACCAAAATGCTGGTACCAGAAGTAAATGAATATGGAAAAGACAAGATTCACAACACAGAACTTGCTAGATCTTTCTGAACAATTTCATTAGACATATGTGATGAATGCCATCACTTCACTCTGGCCACAAAATTCAGGCCAATGACAAGAACGAGCAGAAGATAATTGTTAACAAACAATAAAGATTATTTAACTTTACAGGTTACGGATAGTGGCCTCGAAATTGGATTACATTACATTTGTTTCTCAGGTGCAAAATGGACAACTAGTGGTCCAATATAGTGGGTGGCACGCCTGAAGTGCACCAATTGAAATGGCACCCCTTGGGTACCAAGGGCTTGGACCAGAAGGATGCAGATACTTCATTATTGCTGAAAAGAGAAACATGTTGCTGAAGTTTTTCATCTTGCACTCATCAAGACAAGTGCAAGAATGGCAAATTTCAAACAATCACGACAAATTATAATACAGGAAGAAAAGGTCCTGATTGTTGGGCAAGTCAACTCTGATTGGCCGAAGCTTTGTCATTGAGAGAGTGATGTAAAACTATAGTGACTCATGTGGAATTTTACATTCTTGCATGGCTAAAGCTTGGGAGGTGAAAAGTTGCTTCATTTAGATGGGTGACCATGAGCAAATCTAGCCCGTGAGGGACTGACATCAGACTGCAACATCGCGACATGTGCCAGAGGCATCTGCAACAACTAGCTGTGGCATAAAGATAATTTGAAGGCCTATTTTATGACGCGTCACTCTTAATACCTTCAAATGATAAATATTTCAATGCAATTTATTTCCAAGAATTAAGTATAGAAAATGTTTAAAGCAATAAACATTATTAATCACAAATGAACAAGACACTGGCATGTAATCTAACCAGAAAGCAGAGGATGCCAGCTTAGTTCTTTTTATCTATTTATTAATATGCATTGCATACTATATTACTATATTACTACATACTATATACTATACTATATTAAAATATTTTGTTGACAGAGGAATTATCAAAATCAATTACAAACGGCATCCAAAAATAGTTTATCTTCTTTCTACAATAATCTGAACTCCTGGTCTCTCCAGCCTCAGCTTCTTTATTGCCATCTGTCCATTTGTTGTGAAATGGTTCTGCTCGAGCCTACCCCAGAAAGAAATATTATGAGAAATTGATAACAATCCATACTGGAAATAGGATAGCTAATCTATGTCAACTCTTTATTGCTACATTCTACATCTCCTTATCTTTATATTTGAAATACCTTTAATCTGCATGGGTGTTAAGTGGGTCATCCATGTCCTCAAGCCTGTCAACTATTCAATTAGTTCAGAGGCGGAGCTGTATCATAACTCCATTTACCCAGGTTTGTTCCTTAACCATTAAAAGCCCTGCCAAACAATTGATTGGAAAAGTGAATTGTGCAGGGAGACTGGAGGACAGCCAATGTTACTCGTGCATTTACAAAGGGAGATGGAAGAAGTCCAAGAAAGTCTTGGTCAGTTTTCAGAACATCTCTGATAGGAAAGATAGACCCAAAGTTCCAGGTGAAAAGGTAGAGAAACCAAAAATACAATAAAGAGATGTCAGCATGGATTTCAAAACAAAAGCCTTGCTTAACCGACCTTATCAAAGAGGAAACAGGAAGAATAGACAAGATTAGTGTAATAGTTGCATAATGACTGGAATTATTTGAATTTGAGCTATTTGAATTTCCAAACTTTGTTGATAAGATACCACGTTAGTCTCATGACTAAGGTCAGAGAACGTTCAGCTACAGTAAAAATAGCAAAATGAATAGCAAGCTGGCAACAACTCAGAAAACCCAATTGGGGTTAAGGCCAGCAAAAGGTGTGAAGTGGTGTTCCACAAGGACCACTGCTTACAATTTAAATTAATAATTTGAATTCAGAAATCAGAAGTGCAATTTCTAAAAATATGGACAACACCAAATTGGGAGTATTGTTAACACAAAGGAAGGCGATGACAAAATACAGAAAGTATTAATAAACTGGCAACATGGATATTTAACTGGCAAATTAATTTCAACATTGATAAGTATGAGGAGTGCATTTTGGAAGAATGAGGAAGCCACAGCTTGGATATTAAATCTGAATGGGTGCAAAGGAATCTCGGAGTACAGATATACAAACCACTAAAAGTAGTCATGAGGTCGTAAAAAATGCAAATCATGCACCTGGCTTGATTTCCAGAGGGATAAGACTGAAAAGTAGGGAAATCATTTGAGGCTTGTATGGAACTGGAGTTATATTGCCCTCAGAGAATTGTAAACCATTCTGGCTTCCATGGCTGTCTCAGAGAAAGTCACAGATGAGCGACTGTTTTCCCACCGCCCCACCCCGCCCACGGCAAATTTGGGATCAGGAAACTTTCCCAACCTCTTGTTTCCCACCTCAGGAGGGAATCTTGCCCTGTGTATTGGAAAGTCTTCCTTAATACATTCATTGAAATTCACCAAATAACGGAATTCCCTCTGAATTCTTCAGAGAGAAATAGCATTCTGCAAAACAAAAGTCTTAATAAATCTGTACAAAATCCATGGGCGCGATTCTCCGCACTCACGACGGGGCGGAGAATAGCGGGCGGCGCAAATTTTTATGGCGACGCTGGTCCGACGCCCTCCCGCTATTCTCCCCCCCCCCCCCCCCCCACGCTCGCCCCCGACACGAATCGCTGCTCGCCGTTTTGTTACGGCGAGCAGTGATTCTCCCCTGGCCGATGGGCCGATTTCCAAGGCCTTTACGGCCTTCTTCACGAATTTTAATACACCTGCTATACAAGTTCGTGAAAACGGCGGCAAAGTGCCGTTCTGCACAACCATGCCACCGATTGGCACGGCCGCACCACGGCCATGCCAAGGGTGGCATGGGCCCGCGATTGGTGGGCACCGATCGCGGGCAGCGGGTCCGATTCCCGCGCACTCTTTCTCCCTCCGCCGCCCCGCAGGATAAGTCCGCGGGGCGGCTGAGGGGCATTACGGACCGCGCATGCGCGGGTCTGACGCATATGCGTGGATGACGTCATCCGCGCATGCGCGGGTTGGAGTCGTCCAATCCGCGCATGCGCGGCTGACATCATCATATGCGTCAGCCGTCGCTAACTTTGGCGCGCGGGCTTAGCGAAATTCATTAAGCCCGCGATGCCGTAGTTCATGGGGCCGCGATGCTAGCCCCGACCGGGGAGCAGAATCGGGTCCTGGGAGGGGGCGCGGAGGCTGCCGTGAAACACGGCTGTTTTCGTGGCAGCCTTCACGACTCTCCGCCTTTGCGGAGAATCGCGCCCCATGTGTCCACCGTGTTAACAGAGATGCTTCACAGTTGTAAATAACACATTGGGTAGAATTTAACAATTTTTTTCTGTGTTGGCTCAGGCGGGAAAAGCAGAACGCCGTCTGCCAGCTGCTTTGTCCGGTTTCCCAATTTTATATTCAAACACTTACAAAAAAATTTAAGGGGTGGGTCTCACAATCTAATGCTGGTGGGGCAAGCAACTCGACTGCTGAGAAATAAAGGGCGTCCCGATCAAACAAATTGAAAATAAAAAAAGAACCACCCTATCACACACAATCATGGGAAGCCCCCCCAGGAACCCCTGTCACCAATCTCCCCAATGGAAGCTCGTCCGCCAATGCCCAGACACTGCCCCCAGGCACTGTTTTATATAACAGAAATTCACTCCACATGCAGTATTTTTTTTTCCTTTTCTTCTGTAGTATTGGTATCTCAGCCCATGTGACAGAATTGGTGCAAACAAACTACACAGGCAATTTTAATGAAAAATAAATGGACGATAAACTCACCTTAGAACTTGCAGCTTGCTGCAGGTCAGAATGAAACTGCAGAAGTTCTGTAAGGAACTGTTTGTAAATAAGTTTGCACTTAAGTCAAGATGTGTTATTTTCTGTGCTGTGTTAAGTGCAGTCAAAAGTTTCTTAGAGCATGCATCGGTGAGAGATGTTTGCTTTAACCTAATAAGAAACAAAAAAAGAGTGGGTATAAGGGTTATTATAAAAATAATTTTGTTACAGTATTTATGATGGAGTCTGGTTGTTGTTACAGCACCCTGTGTGAGTACGCAGTCAGTCCCAGCCCCACAGACCCTGGAATCCAAACATAAGTGATTGTAACTAATGATTTATGTATTTTCCTGCGATCTTTATTCCTTAACTTCTCCAATAAGTTACAGGCACCAGATAGGAGTGCCTTCACAGGTCTGACTAGGAGTTTTTTAAATTGCATGGCAGAGAGAGAGAGCATCTTCCAGCTGCTTCTTGCCTGTGTATTTTTCACACAACTCAGGAGAAAATGGAGCTCTTCATATAACCCGCCTTTCGTCTGCAAGATTCTGAATGGCTCCATCAATCACAAGCAGAAACAGGAGATGGCTTAGGATTCCAGATTGGCTGCTTGCCAAGTCTATCAAACTTACATAAGGGGCTCTGCCACAGAAACTAAAGGCGAAATCCTGGATAGTTCATTAAACCAGGGGTGTTTGGGTTTTCCTAAAGTCTGTAGCTTAAGCAAAAAAGACTATTGTTGCAGCAGCCAGCAAGAACTGTAGATTAAAGACAGTCGGCAGGACAGGAGTTAAAAAGGAAACACCGAGCAAACAAAGGTTTTACAACAGTGTCCTAACATGTTTCTCCCTCCCATTTGTGCTTGATCTCTTATTAACTACACTTCATGCCACTGAGCAGAATCTATACAAGTACATGACTTGCGTAATTTGGGCTCTGAATTCTGATAGATTCAGGAAATACAGCAAATTCATTCAGTATTGCAAAATAGGACTGAAATATATGGACGATGGAAGGTGCTGACATGCTCCACGCCAACTCTGTCCTGCAGAGCGGTTGTGAGGTTTCCGCGCAACCTCAAACAAACCATTGTTTGCAGCAAACTACCCAGCCTTCAGAACAGCGACCACGACACCACACAACCCTGCCAGGGCAATCTCTGCAAGACGTGCCAGATCATCGACATGGATACCACCATTACACATGAGAACACCACCCACCAGGTACGCGGTACATACTCGTGCGACTCGGCCAATGTTGTCTACCTCATACGCTGCAGGAAAGGATGCCCCGAAGCGTGGTACATTGGCGAGACCATGCAGACGCTGCGACAACGAATGAACGGGCATTGCGCGACAATCACCAGGCAGGAATGTTCCCTTCCAGTCGGGGAACACTTCAGCAGTCAAGGGCATTCAGCCTCTGATCTCCGGGTAAGCGTTCTCCAAGGCGGCCTTCAGGACACCCGACAACGCAGAATTGCTGAGCAGAAACTTATAGCCAAGTTCCGCACGCATGAGAGCGGCCTCAACCGGGATCTTGGCCTGAACTTGCAAAATCCTACCAACTGTCCTGGCTTGAGACAATTCACACCTCTTTAACCTGGGATTACCCCTATCTCTGGATCTGTAAAGATTTGATTACCCGCAAATGCTCGCATTCCAAAGATTGTCTGGCATCTTTGACTTTGTCTATATATATGTTTCTGGAACATATCTCTTCATTCACCTGAGAAAGGAGCAGTGCTCCGAAAGCTCGTGTTTGAAACAAACCTGTTGGACTTTAACTTGGTGCTGTAAGACTTCTTACTGTGCTCACCCCAGTCTCACGCCAGCATCTCCACATCATCCCTCAAAGGGCACAGCAGGATGCAATGAAGCCCAAGGTCAAGCAGGATACTGTTGGGTTCCAGTTGGAGAGGGAGAACCTCAAATACACAGAGTTGTACATCAGGGCCACCCTCAAAAGGGGGGGGGGGGACACACCACAGGAGGGAACTAATCATTCAGATAACAAGACTTCCCAGGCTACCACCTGGAGTATTACAATTAAACAAGAGTCAGCCGACTGAGCCATGGAGAGGGCTCCTATTCCGAGGAAGAGAAGGAAAATATTCGCCACAACTCTCGGTCCATCCTGGAATCACCACCCACCCAGATGCATATCCAACCACACTTCACCGCCCATGAGCCCCAAAAATGAGTGCCCCAAATCCTGGGAGTAGCAGGATACAGACCACAGCGTCAGGCCTGGCCTAGCCCAGCACCACTGTCACCACAGAAAAAAACAACTCAGGAGAACCTGACTCCAAGGATTTTCACACCGCCTCGACCCTTATGACCCTCCAAGATTTCACAAACCCAGTCCCATATAGGGCAAAGCACTCCAGTCACCCACCCAATAAGAAAGGATATACAACTGAGTCCCAGCCAAGGGGAAACCCCAGCTCTGAGGAAGACAAAGCGTCAAGACATCCAGCTCGCGGGAGCTTTAGGAGGGAACATGAAGCAGACAACAACATAATCATCAGGGAACAAAGTTCAGGATAATAACTGAGTTGCAAAGCAGACCTCAGGATAAAGACTTCAAAAAAAAATCAAGGAAAAGGCAGGATCAGGATCAGTGAGCCCTCTTCAGGATCTCTCAAGGATTCTAAAGATCGGAACATGAGACATGATAAACTCCAGCATGCCATCTCACTAGAAACCTTAACGTCTTAACAGCCGAGGCTCCTGCCGGAGGGGATGACTCAACCAACTTGGACAACTCCAACCCTTCTTGACTGACATCTATAGCAGGGGAATACAGCACCAGTGATCAGAAGGCCAACACAACTCTAGGTCGGGTGCTGCATTCTCTAATCCACCAACCGCGTGTTTCTCGACCGTGCGCCGCTTGCTGGTGGTGATATACTAGCTTCCCACCGATTGTCCATGGGATTTCCCATTGTAACCACCCCACGTTGCCAGGAAACCCGCTGGTGAGGGTGCACTGCTGGCGGGAAAATGGAATCGCAATGACCGGAGGATTCCTGCCAGGCCCACGATGTTGTGCCGAACCTTTGTCCTAGATTAATCATAGATTATCATAGAATTTGAAATGAAATGAAAATGAAAATCGCTTATTGTCACGAGTAGGCTTCAATGAAGTTACTGTGAAAAGCCCCTAGTTGCCACATTCCGCCGCCTGTCCGGGGAGGCTGGTACCGGAATCGAACCGTGCTGCTGGCCTGCTTGGTCTGCTTTAAAAGCCAGCGATTTAGCCGAGTGAGCTAAACCAGCATAGATAGAGTGCAGAAGGAGGCCATTCGACCCATCGAGTCTGCACCGGCTCTTGGAAAGAGCACCCTACCCAAGGTCAACACCTCCACCCTATCCCCATAACCCAGTAACCACACCCAACACTTAGGGAAATTTTGGACACTAAGGGCAATTTATCATGGCCAATCCACCTAACCTGCACATCTTTGGACATTTATCTGCAGTCTGCAGTATCAAGTAATGTTTTATAGCTTTTATCAATCTCTCACCATTTAATGTCCTTACAAATGGGGTTATGGCGCATGTTGCATTGCACCCCATATTTGTGTTGGTGCTGTAGATATTTCAATGTCAGTAGAATTTTTTTTAATGTTCACTGTTGGTATAGTATTTAATTTAGTCATAAGCTTTTGCATACAAAAAGAATATTGCAGTCGGGGGGCCATCACTGAAGTTTATTTAAAATGCTTTAACTGAAATTTATGCGTTGGTAGTGCTGGTTGAACACACTGCTTCACCATTAGAGTCTTGACACTATTGGGCAACATGTGAACTTTCTGTAACCGTGCATGCAAAACTTCCAATTAAAAGATTTGCAAATAATATGTGGAATTGGTTTACTTTTTCTATTTAGTTTACTTGTGAATCATAGCTGACATTTTTCTCATCCCCATTCTCCTGCCTTCTCCCCATAACCCCTGATCCCCTTATTAATCAAGAATCTATCTATCTCTGCCTTAAAGACACTCAGTAATTTTGCCTCCACAGCCTTCTGCGGCAAAGAGTTCCACAGATTCACAGCACTCTGGCTGTGAATCGAGATTTCTGAAACATGGCATCCAATTCTTGAACTCAACTGGGAACCAGGCTTCGTATCACCCCTCCCCTGCTCCTCCTCTCTCTTTCCCAATACTGCCAGGATGAATGACAGGCCATGCAACAGAAACTCTACTGTACGAAGGCAGGCACCCACCAGGGACAGTGCCGTCTCCATCACAAAATCCTCCTCGTGCACCTCCAGAAAAACACCTCACAATTCTTGGAATTGGGCATGGACAACCTGCACCACAGAATCAAAACCTTCAGGCAGAACAGCACCCTTGCTGCCAGCCATCATCCCCCCCCGGCCAGGGGCCTGCACAGAAGCAACTGCACCACCAATGGCAGAGCCCGCCCCAATTCCCTCCAGCTCCCACGATCAAACATGGATTTGGATATATCATGTCGAAATACTGACCAGCAATTCTCAGGACAGAGAACCAAGTCAACCAAAGACAGTCAAAAAAGAAATGAGCATAAAGGTAAAAAGTCGGATTAAAAGATGACCAGAGCCAGAGGTCAGAAAATGCAGCCGCTCCTGCACTTACATCACATGATCTCTGGGTTTGAATATTCAGGGGAATCACACAATCAGCACAGGCCAATCCCTGAACAGCAAAGCGCCCTTTTAAGATCTTTTTCAAAGAGATCAGGCTGAGCGCTCCCGCCCGACTGTTCACCTCAAATATTTTATGGTGTGGCCAGCATATTATCAGGGTCAACTGGCTTGAAGCCAGAGAAGAATCCGTAGAATCACTACAGTGCAAAGGGAGGCCATTCGGTCCATCAAGCCTGCACCAACCCTCTGAAAGAGCACCCTACCTGGACCCACTCACCCACCCTATCCCAATAACCCCTTAACCTAAACGACACATCTTTGGACACTAAGGGGCAATTTAGCATGGTGGAAAGATCGGAGAAGGGCCAGAAAGGGAAAATTGTTAAGGATGTAACTCAGTTTATGGAAAGGTTAAAAATTTAATTGAGCTGAAAGCAAAGCTGGAAATCCTTTGGAAAAAAAGCAGAGAGATAATTTCACGCACGTACACACATATCTGGAAACAAAGGCTTTGAAAACAGGCTTTACCAGATGTTATCAGCTTAAGCTGATAACATTGCTCCTGCTTGTTTTGCTTCTGCAGAATTGTTCAGAAAAACAGGCCTAACAGTAAAACAGACATATTCAAGTTATTCAATCACGAGCTGGCTTTCTATAGACACTTCAGTCAACAATTCAGTCAGATTTTGCAGGAACGTTACTGAGTCGAAACCTGATGAACTGTTTCCTCATAGCTGAGACAAGACACCAGAAACTATGTTTTATACTTTTGACTGTAAGCATGAAACCGGTTTGTTACTTGTTTCAATGGGGTCCGACCTACTCTTATTCTCTAAGTGAATTTGAATTTGACATTTACTATATTTGAACGAATTAGTTTATCTTACATTTGCACTCTACTATTCAGTATATTGATATACTGTAATCAAAATTTAAGCATATACATTCCAGAAGAACCTCTGAAATGGTCTTTGTTGCTAGAGAAATTCAAGAAAAATGTTGATGTTACGATTCCAGGCCAGACCCCAACAGTCGCTAGGGTATTTGACAGAAATATTTTATTTTAATTTTGTAAGACTGAAGATACTTCGCTCCAGGAGTGATTACACAAAGAAATAGAGATATGGTGTATATGGTACATTAAAACAAACTTTATCACTAACACAGGATTAAAATCTTTAACATCACACCAGAAAATAACTTACAATTACCTCTTAAACAATGCGATACAATACCATGAATACAATACCTTTAACTGCTATCTTTACTCCCACTCAAACAGCAAGAAAAAAGAACCATCTCAGCTCTCAATCTACTGTTAAATACCACTGACATTGAGGAATACTTGCTTTACAGATATATTCTTTGATAAAGAGAGATTTATTGATCACTGCTTTGAAGAAAAGATCTGACTCCTGTTAGACCTATGCAGAAACTCTGGTCGTATTTCTTCAGAAGCTGTTTAAGTAGCTGTCCAAGTAGACCTGGCACAAGTAATTGAAGGTAGGACAGATGAGGAACAATGGCGGATGTTCAGGGAGATATTAAACACCTCTCAATTAAAGTATATTCCTGTGAGGAAATGTTCCATAGCTAAAACAGGAAGTCAAGGAGGGCATAAAGGCAAAAATCAGGGCATACCATGCTGTAAAAGCTAGTGATAAGCTGGAGGATTGGGATACATTAGAGGTCAGCAAAAGGCTACTAAAAATAGCTAAGATGAACTACAAAAGGAAACTGGCAGAAAACATAAACACTGATACCAAGAGCTTCTATAAGTATATAAAGAGGAAGAGACTAGCGAAAGTAAATGTTGGTCCTTCAGATGATGACACTGGTGAGATAATAATGGGGAACACAGAGATGGCGGAGGCACGGAACCATTATTTTGCTTCTGTCTTCACAGTAGAGGGTAATAAACATTTTCCAAGAACTGCAGTTAATGCAGAGGAACTTAGTGCAATAACCATCACTAGGGAGAAGGTATTGAATAAACTAACGGGACTAACGGCAGATAAATATCCAGGACCGGAATGGCCTGCAACCTCGGATATTAAAAGAGGTGACAGTGGATAGTGGCAGAGATAGTGGGTTCATTCGTTGTGATATTTCAAAATTCCCTGGATTCTGGAAAAGTCCCGGTGGATTGGAAACACACCAATGTGACTCCCCTATTCAAAAATGGAGAGAGGCAAAAAGTAGGAAACAACAGAACGGTTAGATTGACCATTAAAGAGGAGATGACTGAAAATTTGGAAAGACAAAGCTCAATCTACCATTGTCAGCATGGTTTTATAAAGGGTAAGTCATACTTGACAAACTGGCTTGAGTTCTTTGAGGATGTAACCAGCAAGGTGGATAATGGGGAACTTGTGGATGTGATATATCTAGTCTTCCAGAAGGCGTCTGACAAGGTGCCGCATAAAAGATTGATCCAGAAGGTGAGATCACAGGGGGTTGGGGGTAGAATACTAGAATAGATTGAGAATTGGCTGACTGTTAGAAAGCAGAGGGTCGGGTTAAATGGGTCCTTCTCTGGCTGGCAAACCATAACTAGTGGGGTGCCGCAGGGTTCAGTCCTCGGAGTTCAACTGTTTACAATCTGTATAAATGATCTGCAAACAGGGACAGAGTGTAACATTGCAAAATTTGCAGATGATTCTCAAATAGGTGGGAAAGCAGGCAGTGAAGAGGAGATACAGGTTTTACAGACTGATATAGGTAGGTAAGGAGATTGGGCCAAAATCTGGAAGATGGAGTTAATGTAGATAAGTGTGAGGTTATCTATTTTGGCCGAAAAAGTAGTCAGGCAAATTATTATCTAAATGGAAAGCAAATTCAAAATGTGCCTGGGAAGAGGGATCTGTGTGTCTTTGCTCACGAATTGCAGAAAGTCTGTGTGCAGGTACAAAATGTCATAAGAAAGGCGAATGGAATGTTGGCGATTATTGCAAAAGAATTGGAGTATAAAAGTAGAGAATTATTGTTGCAATTGTATAGGGTTTGGTGAGACCACATCTGGAGTATTGTCTGCAGTTTTGGTCCCTTTATTGGAGGAAGAATGTGGTGGCATTGGAAGCAGTTCAGAAGAGGTTCATCAGATTGATTCCGGGGATGAAGGAGTTGAGGAAAGATTAAACAGTTTGGGCTTATACCCGCTGAAGTTTAGAAGGATGAGAGGGGATGTGATCGAGGTATATAAAATTTTAAAAGGGATTGATAAAGTAAATGTAGACCAAATGTTTCCCCTTGTGGTCACAGATATAGGTTGAGAGGCAGTAGATTTAAAACTGAGATGAGGACTACTTCTCGCAGAGGGTGGTCAATTTGTGGAACTCACTGCCGCATAGTGTAGTGGAATCTGAGCCATTAAATGGGTTCAAGAAGGAGATACATATATTTCTGATTGAAAAAAACATGTTAAAGGATTATGGGGAACAGGGAGGAAGGTGCCTTTAAAGGAAAAGCTTGTTCAAAATGGCAACAACTTGGTTGAAAATGTGCATTGTACTTTGACTCCAAATGTCCTCATGATATGACAGGGAGGTGGCAGAGAAGGAAAGAAAAGAAAGCAAATCCGACCGTCTGAATCCCAATACACGTGGGTGTTCTATTCCATGTGCCCAAAGATCAATGGGTTGAGAACAGCCTCTTCAGCTCCAAGACAGAAACTAATGACCCTGAGTAGATGTCATGCTCAAATTGAGGAACAGAAAATCTTTGGTACCATTCTAATAGACCTCCTCTGCACCCTCTGCAATCTTGGCAAAGATTTAGACCTTTTTCCAAAAAGAAGCCAACTTTAAGTTTCTATCACCATGCTGTGTTGTACGCCTGCTACATACAGACATTGTATACATTGGCAACACTGGTAGAAATTTCGCCAATGGCTTTATCCTATCAACTCTCCCTTCTTTTACATCATGCGGCGATGTCGGCGTTGGACTGGGGTGAGCACAATAAGAAGTCTTACAACACTAGGTTGAAATCCAACAGGTTTGTTTCAAACACTAGCTTTCGGAGCACTGCTCCTTCCTCAGGTGAAAGGACTTCTTACTGTTTTTTTACATCAGCTGCAATGGGGAATGGATTCGAAAACTGCCCAAACACGAAGAAAACAGTGGGGAAACACAAATCAGGCTTTCGAAAGACTCTCCAGCCACTACAGGAAAAACAGATTGAGATTCTTAATCTAAAAATGACAGAGAAATACCAACAAGGTGTCTGCCATACAAGTTAGCATGATTTGAATGAGGGCTTGTGAGGGTCACTTTAAATCTTGCTTGCTCATTTTCTAATCCGTAGACAATCATCTCTGGATGAAGTTAGAAAACATTGGGAGCAGCAGTGAGCCTGACAAAAATAGTGGCTGGATCCCAATTGTGTCGCCCCGGACAATAATTTAAATATATTTTAGTCTCGTGCCCATTTCTCTCAAGAATACAGGATCCAAAATTGAGTTGCCTGCCGGGAATGGGTTCAGGTTCAGGTGAGGGATTTTGGCAGGAAGCAGGTGTTGACCTTTCCCCACCTACTGCCCAGCTGCTACAGGACAAGGTGGTGTCTAAAACAGGGGTAGGGAAGGGTAGAGTGTCGGAAATTTATAAAGACTTAATGGACTGGGAGGGAGCCCCGATAGGGGTAGTGAAACGTAAGTGGGAGGGAGAGCTGGTGAGGGAAGTGGAGGCTGGGCTGTGGGAGGAGGCTTTGAGGAGGGTGAATGCATCCTCTTTGTGTGCTAGATTTAGCCTTATTTAGTTAAAACGGTGCACTGGGCACATATGACTGTGGCTCGGATGAACGCTTTTTTTGGAGGGGCGGAGGATAGGTGTGGGCAGTGCGCGGGGTGGGCCCACAAATCATGTCCACATGTTTTGGGTCTGTCCGAAGCTTGGGGGATTCTGGCGGGGGTTTGCCGACGTTATGTCAGAGGTCTTGGGGGTGAAGGTGGTCCCGAGTCCAGAAGTGGCAATCTTTGGAGTGTCAGAAGACCCAGGAGTCCTGGTGGCGAAAGAGGCCAATGTGTTAGTCTTTACCTCCATGGTAGCCCGGAGACAGATCTTATTGGAATGGCGGGACTCGGGACCGCCAAAACCGGGAGTTTGGGTGAACGACCTAGCAGAGTTCCTCATGCTGGAGAAGAAAAAGTTCACCTTGAGGGGGTCTGCGGAGGTGTTTGCCCGGAGATGGCAGCCGCTCATCGGCTTCTTCGAAAATGGTTAAGATGTCAGCAGTGGGGCGGGGGGGGGGGGGGGGGGGGGGCAGTTACATTACTCTACTATTTTACTAAAAGAAGTAACAAATTTATTTTTAAATGAATAACACCTTGAATAAAATACCTCCAGAGAAAGTAATTCCATATAAATGCCTAAGTGTAAAGGAGCTATTATCCAACAGTTTCATTTCAAAACGGCAGCACGGTAGCATTGTGGATAGCACAATCGCTTCACAGCTCCAGGGTCCCAGGTTCGATTCCGGCTTGGGTCACTGTCTGTGCGGAGTCTGCACATCCTCCCCGTGTGTGCGTGGGTTTCCTCCGGGTGCTCCGGTTTCCTCCCCCAGTCACAAAGATGTGCAGGTTAGGTAGATTGGCCATGATAAATTGCCCTTAGTGTCCAAAATTGCCCTGAGTGTTGGGTGGGGTTATTGGGTTATGGGGATTGGGTGGAGGTGTTGACCTTGGGTAGGGTGCTCTTTTCAAGAGCCGGTGCGGACTCGATGGGCCGAATGGCCTCCTTCTGCACTGTAAATTCTATGATGAAAACCCATATCATAGAACTGGGCTTAGATATTGAACTCTGGCGCCCCAGTGTGGCCTATTTAAAAGGTGCAAGATGTGACTGAAGATGAATCTTAATGTGAATTATTTCCTGGCAGACCGTTGGATACAACAATAGTTTATGTTTATATAATAATCTTTATTGTTGTCACAATTAGGCTTACATTAACATTGCAATGAAGTTACTGTGAAAATCCCCCAGTCGCCACATTCCGGCACTGAGGGTGAATTCAGAAAGTCCAATTCACCTAACAGAACGTCTTTCGGGACTTGTGGGAGGAAACCGGAGCCCCGGAGGAAACCCACGAGACACAGGGAGAAAGTACAGACTCCACACAGAAAGCCACCCAAGCCGGGATTCCAACCTGGGACCCTGGAGCTGTGAAGCAACAGTGCTAACCACTGTGCTACCATGCCGCCCAATATGGCACCTTTAGTGTAATTACGCACTCCCAATTTGCTTTACAGAAGTATTATAAAGGAGAATTTGACATTGAGCCACATAAGGGGATACCCAGGCATATGCAAAAACTTGGTGAAAGGGAAAGTAGGTTTTAAGGAGTGTTATTGGTGTGTAATCCAGAGGCCCAGGAAGTGGGCTTGAATCCCATCCTGGGAGCAGGTGGAGTGATAAAGATCAGGGATACTCTAGAGGCCGAAAATAGAGGAGGGTTTAGGGCTGGTCTCCCGAGTTGGAGTCTAAGTGCTGATGATGCAGAAAAGTGTGAGGTGGTTCATTTTGGAAGGAGTAACAGGAATACAGAGTACTGGGCTAATGGTAAGATTCTTGGTAGTGTGGATGAGCAGAGAGATCTCGGTGTCCATGTCCATAGATCCCTGAAAGTTGCCACCCAGGTTGATAGGGTTGCTAAGAAGGCGTACGGTGTGTTAGCTTTTATTGGTAGAGGGATTGAGTTTCGGAGCCATGAGGTCATGTTGCAGCTGTACAAAACTCTGGTGCGGCCGCATTTGGAGTATTGCGTGCAGTTCTGGTCGCCGCATTATAGGAAGGATGTGGAAGCATTGGAAAGGGTGCAGAGGACATTTACCAGAATGTTGCCTGGTATGGAGGGAAGATCTTATGAGGAAAGGCTGAGGGACTTGAGGCTGTTTTCGTTAGAGAGAAGGTTAAGAGGTGACTTAATAGAGGCATACAAGATGATCAGAGGATTAGATAGGGTGGACAGTGAGAGCATTTTTCCTCGAATGGTGATGGCTAGCACGAGGGTACATAGCTTTAAATTGAGGGGAGATAGGTATAGGACAGATGTCAGAGGTGGGTTCTTTACTCAGAGAGTAGTAAGGGCGTGGAATGCCCTGCCTGCAACAGTAGTGGACTCACCAACATTAAGGGCATTTAAATGGTCATTGGATAGACATATGGATGATAATGGAATAGTGTAGAAGGGCTTTAGAGTGGTTTCACAGGTCGGCACAACATCGAGGGCCGAAGGGCCTGTTTTGCATTGTAATGTTCTATTATTGTTCTTTTATGATGGCATATTGAGTGAATTACGGCTGAGTTGCAGGTGAAATGTCATGTGTTTTTCAATTATACAACAGGGAAATACTGGTAATGAATCCAAGATCCTATTTTGGGTGGCAAAACCAACTCAATGGATATGAGAAAAGGTTGAGGGACTTGAGGCTGTTTTCGTTAGAGAGAAGGTTAAGAGGTGACTTAATAGAGGCATACAAGATGATTAGAGGATTATATAGGGTGTACAGTGAGAGCCTTTTTCCTCGGATGGTGATGGCTAGCATGAGGGGACATAGCCTTACCAACTTTTACGGATGCACCATAGAAAGCATCCTATCGGGCTGCATCACAGCCTGGTATGGCAACTGCTCGGCCCAGGACCGCAAGAAACTTCAGAGAGTCGTGAACACCGCCCAGTCCATCACACGAACCTGCCTCCCATCCATTGACTCCATCTACACCTCCCGCTGCCTGGGGAAAGCGGGCAGCATAATCAAAGATCCCTCCCACCCGGCTTACTCACTTTTCCAACTTCTTCCATTGGGCAGGGGATACAGAATTCTGAGAACACACATAAACAGACTCAAAAACAGCTTCTTCGCCACTGTCACCAGACTCCTAAATGAACCTCTATGGACTGACCTCATTAACACTACACCCTGTATGCTTCACCCGATGCCGGTGTTATGACGTTACATTGTATATCTTGTGTTGCCCTATTATGTATTTTCTTTTATTGCCTTTTCTTCCCATATACTTAATGATCTGTTGAGCTGCTCGCAGAAAAATACTTTTCACTGTACCTCGGTACACATGACAATAAACAAATCCAATCCAATCCAATCCAAAATGCCACCATGTGGTTTTCCACTTGCACTTTTGGTAGACGAGGGTGTTTGTTATAATGAGGACATGCTGGATGATCCGTAGGGTGTGGTTCCCCAGCCAGGAGAGAGTGGGACAGCCTTCTTTTAATGGCACCTTTTCTAGCCCCTTCCTCACTTGGTGTGAGCAGAGAGAATCCTCAAGAGGACAGCTCAATCACTGATGCTGCTGCCCAACACCTTTGTCCCAACAAAGATATTCAAGGACCTTGGTGTAGCTTTTGCTTTTGCGCAGACCCTTGACTAGGAACTCCCAGGTTCACAGCCCTACCCCTGTCACCAATACTTAATCATCACAGGACTTGACAAATGCTTTAAAAGCATGTACTAGACTTTTTTAACATAGGGGCCTTAGAAGTAGGGTTGGTGTTCAGATTTTGCTGACATGTCAGACCGGGACGACTCGGACTACCTTTCTGCGACAGACTTAATTTGTCTTTACAACCGATGAGACACGCACTTTCCTTTGCTTATTCTGCTGTTGAGGACTTTTATGATTGCACTGACTCTGGCACTCTGCCCCCGACTTTGCCACCATGGTTAGCCTTACCAGGAGCCAGGAGCTTCCATTGGCATCAATCAAGGGATCGGCAGAGTTCACAAGCCGCTCTACCATGTCAATGTTGATGAAGATGTTATGGAAAAGTTGCATTCTGACCTTGATGAAATCCTCACAAACATCTCAAAAGAAAAAGGCTCCTTTTAGAGGCTCTAATGCCTGGTCGTAATTCCCCTGTCTCAACAGAACCATTGGGAAATCTTTGTGGAAAAAGGCAATGAAATGGCAGCCTTCTGCTGACAAAGTGTACCCAGCATGTCCTTATTATAACAAACACCCTCGTCTACCAAAAGTGCAAGTGGAAAACCACATGGTGGCATTTTGGATTGGATTGGATTTGTTTATTGTCACGTGTACCGAGGTACAATGAAAAGTATTTTTCTGCAAGCAGCTCAACAGATCATTCAGTACATGGGAAGAAAAGGGAATTAAACAAAATTCAAGAAAATACAAGAAAATACATAATAGGGCAACACAAGATATGTAACTACATAAGCATTGGCATCGGATGAAGCATACAGGGTGTAGTGCTAATGAGGTCAGTCAGTAAGAGGGTCATTTAGGAGTCTGGTGACAGTGGGGAAGAAGCTGTTTCTGAGTCTGTTCGTGCGTGTTCTCAGACTTCTGTATCTCCTGCCCAATGGAAGAAGTTGGAAAAGTGAGTAAGCCAGGTGGGAGGGATCTTTGATTATGCTGCCCGCTTTCCCCAGGCAGCGGGAGGTGCAGATGGAGTCCATGGATGGGAAGCAGGTTCGTGTGATGGTCTGGGCGGTATTCATGACTCTCTGAAGTTCCTTGTGGTCCTGGGCTGAGCAGTTGCCATACCAGGCTATGATGCAGCCCGATAGGATGCTTTCTATGGTGCATCTGTAAAAGTTGGTAAGGGTTAATGTGGACATGCCGAATTTCCTTAGTTTCCTGAGGAAGTATAGGCGCTGTTGTGCTTTCTTGGTGATAGCGTCGATGTGAGTGGACCTGGACAGATTTTTGGTGATGTGCACCCCTAGGAATTTGAAACTGCTAACCATCTCCACCTCGGCCCCGTTGATGCTGACAGGGGTGTGTACAGTACTTTGCTTCCTGAAGTCAATGACCAGCTCTTTAGTTTTGCTGGCATTGAGGGAGAGCTTGTTGTCGTTACACCACTCCACCAGGTTCTCTATCTCCCTCCTGTATTCTGACTCGTCGTTATTCGAGATTAGGCCCACTATGGTCGTATTGTCAGCAAATTTGTAGATGGAGTTGGAACGAAGTTTTGCCATGCAGTCGTGTGTGTACAGGGTGTAGAGTAGGGGGCTAAGTACGCAGCCTTGCGGAGCACCGGTATTGAGGACTATTGTGGAGGAGGTGTTGGTGTTCGTTCTTACTGATTGTGGTCTGTTGGTCAGAAAATCGAGGATCCAGTTGCAAAGTGGAGAGCCAGGCCCTAGATTTTGGAGCATTGATATGAAAATGAAATGAAAATGAAAATCGCGTATTGTCACGAGTAGGCTTCAATGAAGTTACTGTGAAAAAGCCCCTAGTCGCCACATTCCGGCGCCTGTCCGGGGAGGCTGGTATGGGAATCGAACTGTGCTGCTGGCCTGCTTGGTCTGCTTTAAAAGCCAGCGACTTAGCTCAGTGAGCTAAACCAGCCCCTGATATGAGCGTGGCTGGGAGTATGGAGGTGATGCGCTTCATGATCAGCCTCTCGAAGCACTTCATTACAACTGACGTCAGGGCCACCGGGCGGTAATCATTGAGGCATGTTGCCTGGTTCTTCTTCGGTACCGGTATGATGGTGGTCTTCTTGAAGCAGGTGGGGACCTCGGAGTGGAGTAGGGACAGGTTAAAGATGTCTGTGAATACCTCTGCCAGCTGGTCTGCGCATGCTCTGAGTGCACCACCAGGGATCCAGTCCGGGCCCGTCGCCTTCCGCGGGTTCACTTTCAGGAAGGCCGATCTGACTTCGGAAGCTGTGATGGTGGGTATGGGTGAATTATGGGTTGCTGGGGCACTCGACAGCGGATTGTTGGTTACCTGCTCAAGCCGAGCATAGAATGCATTAAGTTCATCGGGGAGGGGTGCGCTGCTGCCAGAGATACTGCTCGGCTTTGCTTTGTAGCCCGTTATGTTGTTTAGTCCTTGCCACAACAGCCGAGAGTCTGTCTGTGACTCGAGCTTAGTTTCGTCAAAGCATTGGCACCTCCTGGATTATATCATTGTTCAGGCCAAAGAACCAAGTGATAATTGTATCATTCAATACATCTAAGGAACTGATGGCTGCTGGACAAACCATTGGCTTGTTCAATTGGTGATGAACGTCCACCCAGCACCAAAACATTGCAAGACCCAAAAGTCAAAAATGAAGATTACTGTCTCAGCCCTAAAGCAGCCAGACCAAAAAGATGAATTCCAAATAGAGCTCATGAAAAATCTGGAAAATCTTCACACATCCATCTTAATTCCAGAACAGTGCGATCAAATCAGGTTCGCTGTACTAGACTCCTGTGACCGGATCACTGAATTCCAACATCATCATCGGCAGGTCTGATTCAATGAAATCAATGCTGAAGTATGTCACCTCTTACAACCAAACTGAGTAGCCTTCATTGCTTGGAAAAATAATCCCAGGTCACAACTCAAGAAGGCAACATTCGAACAACTCGACTCTGATACCCAAAGACAATTCCAGAAGATAAAGGATATGTGTTGGGAGGAGGAAGCCTGAGAGATCCAACAAAAGCTAACCATCATGACACGTAAAGCTTTTTTGTAAGTTAATAGGGCCATCTATCATGGTGGCATGGTGGTTAACACTGCTGCCTCACGGCTCCAGCAACCCGGGTTCAATTCCGGCCTCGGGTGACTGCCTGTGTGGAGTTTGCACATTCTCCCTGTGTCTGCGTGGGTTCCTTCCGGGTGCTCCGGTTTCTTCTCACAGCCCGAAGATGTGTAGGTTAGGTTTATTGGCCATGCTAAATTGCCCCTTAGTGTCCAACAGGTGAAGAAGCAGTGACAGATATTTAAGGGAATATTTTGTAATGCTCAAAGATATATTCATTTAAGGAAGAAAAAGTCTACCAGGAGGATGCACCATCTATGGCTATGGAAGTTAAGGATGGTATCAATTTGAAAGAAAGAATGTACAATGTTACAATGATTAGTGCTATCCCAGAAGATTGGGGAAGTTTTAGAAACCAGCAAAGGACGACTAACAAAACATAGAGAAATTGTAGATTGGAAGAAAAATAGCAGAATATATAGAAATGGACAGTAAAAGCTGTAGCCATCTAAGGTGGCCACCTGCAAAGGACCATGGGATTTATGGCCAACCCAGGACTCAAACAGATACACAGCCTATGTGTATCCAAAACACAGGTAACCAGACCTGATCGAAACCCCCGCTTGTTTGCATTTTAATGGCTCATTTTCCCAGGACAATAGAACTCCAATCAAGCAACCGGTACAGCTACAGACTGATTGGCACCACTCCCCTTACCCAGAAAGCACAACTGCCAAGGTCAATGACCGCTAAGGACCCACCCAGATACCAAGGCACCCGCCCCTTTATTGGTCGAAACCGAAGAGAGTGATCAGAGCCCTGTTGAACTATTGGGTCCAAGATCAAGGACCGCCCCAAAGAGTGCGAAATCCCAGGGGGATAAAAGAGAGCGCAGCCATGTGTTCTGGCTCTTTTGGATCCGGCCTGTGCCAACCCAATTGCAGCAGCAACAGCCAGCTAAGTTTAAGACCAACGATCACTCCCTGACAGATGAGCCCAGCAGAGACAGAGCCACTTTCTTCAAACCAGCCAAGTGAAATCCAGATAAAAGCCTTATCTATTTGCACAGTGCCGGTCGCCCTGAAGTTAAGTATAGGTTATTGTAGCTGATAGGTGTAGTTTAACTTGTAGTAGATATTGTGTTTACATGTTGACATAATTCTTGTGTATGTAAATAAACCATTTTTTGAACTAACTAACTGGTTGTGTGGTCATTTGATCGATATAAGGTAAGGCTTGTGGTTCACCGAGATAAATAGAAATACCCACAGTATTGGCGACGCTGTTGGGACCAAAACAGAGCAACATTATTGGCGTCTCCGGTGGTAAAAACACCAACAAAGCTTCTTCAGGTATAGAATTAGAAATAGAGTAGTTAGACTGAGCAGAGGTCCCTTTGAGGGTGAGACTGGAAAATGAATCATGGGAAACCAGGAAATGGTGAAGGCTTTGAACAAGTATTTTATACACATCTTCACAGTGTAAGACACAAAAAAAGTCTCAAGGATAGTTAAAAAAACAAGAGACAAAGGGGAGGAGGAATTTAGGATAATCATTGTCACTGGATAAAAAGTAATGGCAATACTAATGAGACGTAAGGTTGACCTGTCCCCTGGACTCGATGACCTGCATCCGAGGGTTAAAAGAAGTGGCTGCAGAGATAGTGGATGCATTGGTTCTAATCATCCAAAATTCCCTGTACTTTGGAACGGTCCCAGCAATTTGAAAACTGCAAATGCAACACATCTGCTCAAGAAAGGAAGGAGACAAAAAACAGGAAATTATGTCAGTTAGCCTAATATCTGCCATTGGGAAAATGGTAGAAACCATTATTAAAAAGGTAATATAAGGGGACATTTAGAAAATCATAATACAATCATGGAGAAGCAACATGGTTTTGTGAAAGGGAAATTAAGTTTGGCAAATTTATTTGAGTTCTTTGAGGAAATAACATGTCGGATGGAGAAAGGGGACCAGTAGATGGAGTATTCCAAAAGGAAACCGGTTGGATATGCAGCTAAAATCACCAAAGTTACTCATGCATCCTAGAACTACCTTCTGAACTAAGCAGGGAGCAAGGAGACCCATACAAAGCCAGTCTTTTTTATAAATGCCTGTAATCGTCCAAAGAATGTATTGAGATCGTAAGTGGCCACAGAAGAGTCCAAAGTTAGAGGCATAAAGAAACTTATTTCTATTACAAAATAAACTATATACACAGTACACTTCAGGTCCCAGCTGGGACTACACATACTCAGAACACATCTGGGCATATCCCATCTGGGCCAACCTTTATGCTAGAGTCCATTTACTCAGCTGATGGGTCCTCACCCCTCAGCGGGGAAGCTCATAGACAACGAGGATCATGGGGAGGCTCATTGGTCCATCCCTGCAGGTTTTATGCAGGTTATAACAGAACCTGATGACAATTTAACTCAGTTACATGAACAGAAAGCCGCAATGTGTTTCCTACCATTATGAACCAATGCCTTAGGACAGAAGACACCCTAAAAGGTGAAATTTAAAAGATTTTGTTTGGCTTTCCTTGCAGAGCCAGGTTTCCGAACTGCAAAATCACACTCCGATATCGATTGTGAAACCTGCACCGATCAGTCATAACCACTGATCTTTCCAATTACCTGATCTCAGCACGTTGACACTGGGTCATGTGATTTTTCCATTCCTTCCTACCAAATTCCCTGCCAGAACAGATGGAAAGCAGCGAGCAGGATTTAACTGAGGCCCAGAATTTGAAATACCCTGGGTTCCTTTCTGGAGCAGTACCTAACCCACACCGTTACTCACCTGACAATGGCTTCCCTGAGCTAAAGTCAGGCCACAAGTGACTAACTGAATTATTTCAGAAGAACACTCAAGAAAGAGACTTAAGGAATATCACTCAGAATCATTCCAAATCTATCTGGGAAAGAACTATAAATGTTGCCGAAATTATTTTATATTGCTAACCAATAGTAGAAAGTGTCTTGGGAAAATATTGTCCCTTCAGTAACTGAGTTATAATAAAACTCTCCTACTGAATCCATAAAATTCGGCATTTTTGCAATATAAATAACTCAATAAAATAGAACAAATTGAACAATGTGCATTATTCATGACATTTCTAAATTTAAACTCAAAGACTTAATAAGGATAAAATATCTTATAAATGATGTTTGAATGTCAGACCGTCTAGTTAAGCACGTACCCTAGAGTTTCCAGTTTGCAGGATGGTTCCTTCAATGCAGTCGACAGTGCACTTACTCCTGAGTCACCCAGTTTGTTCATGCTCAGATCCAGCTCTCTCAATGTCTGGTTTGTGACTAGCACAGAGGCAAGTTTCTCGCAACAAGTAGGTGTTAGCTTTGTATCAGTCAGCCTATAAAACAAAAGTTAGCACAGATACAAACATTGGAAATCGTTACACTTTTAATATCAACTATTGATTCATTAATGCCTATTATACAAGACAAGCCATTTTTTGTCCTCTGCCATAAATTCCCTTGTCAGTGACCTTAACCCCGTTCCTGGACACTCGTTCAAGCAGAATTCAACCGTTAAATTATCTTAAGATATACAGGCTCCTGGAATTTATAAGTCAAAGCTTAGGGTTCAAAAACTGGGAAGTTTGATGAACCTTTGTGGAACACTGGTTTAGCCTCAATTGGAGAATTGTGTCCCGTTCTGGGCTCCGCAATTTAGGAAGGATGTGAAGTTTCAGGGACAATGGACTTCAGTTCTATAAATAGCTTGGTGAAGCTACCGTTGTTCTTCTTAGAGAGGAAACAGTTGAAAGGAGAATTAATGAAGTGTTCAAAATCATCTGGACAGATAGTAAGACTGTTCCCATTGGCCAAGGGTGGTGAAACTGAGAATAATATTCAACGTTTTATATTACGATGTGTAATATATATATTACTCTTTTTATCTAGCCGAGTTGTTGAAATATAGCCATTGTCTTCCAGTAATGATGAAGTAATTTATTGATTAATATAAATTAATCTTGTGAGTTCTTTTTACTTAATACTGAACTAGTAAAACAAACAAACAACTGTAGAATAAATTATTAAAATATATGATACAATACTCTGATAATTAATACCTTCTCTCTGGCTTTCTCACTTCTGTTCGCTCTGCAATCCTGACATACACACTCTTGTAAGAAAGAACCAGGAAACATTTATATAGGTCCTGATAGTGTGGTCATCTAGTGTTCAATTGCCTGTACTAGCTTAACATAGTCTGATCATGTATTATCATATACAAAGATCACAACAAAAACGATTGGCTAGGACTTTGAATGCACTGCCTAACAGTGTGGTGGAGGCATATTAAACTGTGGCTTCCAAAAAAGAGTTGGATAGTCACCTGAAGAGAAACAAAACACTGCAGTGACCACGGCGACAGGTCAGGGGAGTGAAACTAGCAAAATTGATTTTGCCTATGGACCAAATGTCTGCCTTCTGTAACTAGTCTACACAAAACCTTGGTATTAATTTCACTCAAGGTATGCTGCAAACTGAACGTTCTGTCCATCACAATCACTATTTACTTCCACCTGTGTATTTAGAATTGAATCGAGCTTTATTGTCCACGCTCAAGTGGAAATTTGTCTCATTCCACGATACCACCTCTTGTTGCTGAAATCAAATCCGTGCTTTTGTCACCTCTACACTTTATCAAACGATGCTTTCCTTGCTGATCTTCCATCCTCCAGTCCCCATGTCCAAAGTATATCAGCCCATATTCTATTCGCACTGAATCCTGGTTCCTCATCACAGTTATCCTCATTGATCTGCGCTGCAATTTACTAAATTTAAACTCGTTACCTTAATTTCAAATTCCCATAGCCTTGTCCCAGGTTATGCCTAATACTACCTCCAGCCTTATGTCTCCTCCCGCACCCTTAGGTTTGACTATGGCTTCTTGCATGTGACCCCTTCCTCTGGCACAACATCACTAACATCTTCTTCAGCCACCTCAAGCATATTCCCTCAGATTCCTTTCCTGTCAAACCCCTTCACCTCTACAATTCCCACAGGTACTTTTCAACATCCATCGTCATGGCCAAGCATTCAACCTTTCCTGCTGTGGATCAATGTTTATGTTTTCTATCTTTCTCCCTTGTGAGACATACTTGGACACGCACTGTGAGTGCTACTTGGCTACACGAGTGTGATTTTGGAGTTGGTAAAAAACAGGGGGCAGGATTCTCCCCTGCCCGGCGGGGCGGGGGTTCCCGGCGGGAAGGAGTGACGTGAACCACTCCGGCGTCGGGCCACCCCAAAGGTGAAGATTCCTCCGCATCTTTAGGGGCTAGGCCCGCAATTTACGGGGCTAGGTCAGCTCCAGTGTGGTTGGCGCCCTGCCAGCTGGCGTGGAAGGCCTTTGGTGCCACAACAGCCGGGGCCGATGAGACTCTGCCGGCCGACGCATAGGAAAAGAGTGCCGCCACGGCACAGGCCCGCCCGCGGATCGATGGGCCAGGATCGTGGGCCAGGCCACTGTGGGGGCACCTCCCGAGGCCAGATCGCCCCGCGCCTTCCCCAGGACCCCGGTGCCCGCCCGCGCCACCACGTCCCACCGGTAAGGGACATGGTTCAATCCACGCCGGCGGGACCGGCATAGAAGCAGCGAGACTTCGGCCCATCGCAGGCCGGAGAATCACTCGATATCCGATGCCGGAGAATTCGGCGGCAAGCGGGGTCGGGATTCACGCCGCCCCCCCGGCAATTCTCCGACCCGGCGGGGAGTCGGAGAATCCCGCCCAGGAAGTTCAAATGGGAAGTTGTCAGGTGTAAGTAGTAATTGAACTAAATTTCAGGGTTAATTTCAAGTTAAATTAGTTCTTTAATCTTGTAACTAAAAGCTGCTCTTTTGATTATTGTAGTTTAGTTGCATTCCTGAAACAGGAGTCAGCTGAGTCACTCTTGTGTTATGCTGCTTCGGATAACACAGGCTCCTACTTCATGCAGTCTTAACTAAAGGATGCTCCAGACTCTGAAATGAGTTCAACGTGTTTATTGAACTATTAACAGTTCTCAAATGAGTTCGACTCTCTGCTAATCTAACTGTAGTAACTCAGTCTAACTGTACCAGCTTGCTCTAAGCCATGTGCTGGGGTGTGATGCTGCGGATCAACCCTGTCTAACTCTCTAGATGTCAATCTGTGGAAAGAGGCAGGGTGTGAGTGCCTCATCCCTTTTATAGTGTTTATGTCATGCCCCTTTGTGGTGATGCCACCCCTGAGTGTCCTGACTGCCCATTGGTTGTGTCCTATTCTGAGTGTTCATTGGTTGCATGTTTGCATATCATGACAACTCTCAGCTGTAGCTGGTTAACTGTGCAACTGGTTTAATCCAGTTTACAAAGCATTGTTTTTCTGGCCTATTAAAAAGGGAGCCACTCAGTGCTGCTTGTCTGCACTGCTGGGTTACTTGGCTAAACGAGAGTGCTTTTGGGGTTGGGTAAAAAAAACAGGTGAAGCTATAAAGACTGAGTAATGAGTCTCAGTCTGGGCTGGAGCTGAGTGTAACTGAGCTTCATAAACACCAAGGGCAGATTCTTGTTCTCACTGACTTCGCAGTCAGCGTCATAGTGAGTTTTAAAAGTTTTTTTTTTTTAAAAGTGCTTGACTGACAAATAGCACAAATAATTGAATGTCGGGTCAGCACCTATACTTCTTCAGGAAACTAAGGAAATTCGGCATGTCCACATTGACTCTAACCAACTTTTACAGGTGCACCATAGAAAGCATCCTATTTGGCTGCATCACAGATTGGTATGGCAACTGCTTGGCCCGAGACCGTAATAAACTACAGAGAGTCATAAACACAGCCTAGTCCATCACGTTAACCCGCCTCCCATCCATTGACTCTGTCTGCATTTCCCGCTGCCTTGGGAAAGCGGGCAGCGTAATCAAAGACTTTTCCCACTTGGCTTACTCACTCTTCCAACTTCTTCCATCGGGCAGGGGATCTGAGTCTGAGAGCATGCACTAACAGATTCAAAAATAATTTCTTCCCCACTGTTAACCAGACTCTTAAACGACCCACTTATGGTCTGATCTGATCTCTTCACACATCTTCTCTACCGAGCCGTATGACACTCCTGTATGCTTCACCCGATGCCTGTGTCTATGTATTTACATTGTGTATTTTATGTTTGCCCTATTATGCATTTTCTTTTCATGTATGGAATGATCTGTCTGAGCTGCATGCAGAACAATACTTTTCACTGTACCCATGTGACAATAAACAAACCCAATCCAATATAATAAATTAATGTAAGTAAACAAAGTAGGGTAAGGGAAGTAAAGTCAGTGTAAGTGAAATAAGTAAATAGGATTCTTACATAGCATAATGTTTTGTTAAAAAGGAAGTAAATAAGGGGACTAATGGTAGTATGGCAGGAGAGGTTGCACCCGTGATATGCACCTCCTGTGCTAGATGGCAAATCATGGAGGCTTCAGTTGTCTCTGGTGACCACGTGCATCGGAAGTCTGTCCAGCTACTGGTTAACCAAGTTTCAGAGCTGGTGCTGAGGGTGGATTCGCTGTGGAGCATCCACGATGCTGAGCAAGTCGTCAATAGCATGTTCAGTGAGGTGGTCACAATGCAGGTGAGGATTGAACACGCAGTAAGGGCATGGGTGATCACCAGGCAGTGTAGAGGAAGGCAGGTAGTGCAGGGGTCCCCTGTGGTCATCCCCTTTTCTAACAGATATACCGTTTTGGATACTGTTGGGGGAGATGACTGTGCAGGGGAAAGCAGTGGCAGTCAACATCATGGCATCATGGGTAGGTCTGCTGCACAAGAGGGAAGGAAGAAGAACATCAGGGCTATAGTGGTAAAGGTTTAAATTATAAGGGGAAAAACCTCGTATTTCTGTGGTTGCAAAAGAGACTCCAGGATGGTATGTTGCCTCCCTGGTTCCAAGGTCAGGGATGTCACTGAATAGCTGCAGGACATACTGAAGGGGGAGGGCAAACAGACAGATACTGTGGTACACATTACGTGGCAAAAGGGATGAGGTTCTGCAAGCAGAATTCAAGGAGATGCAATTAGATTAAACAACAGGACCCAGAAGGAAGTAATCTCTGAATTGCTTCCATGTTTTACGTGCCAGTGAGTTTACAAATAGGGGCGGCACGGTAGCACAGTGGTTAGCACTGTTGCTTCACAGCGCCAGGGGCCCAGGTTCGATTCCTGGCTTGGTCACTGTCCGTGCGGAGTCTGCACGTTCTCCTCGTGTCTGCGTGGGTTTCCTCTGGGTGCTCCGGTTTCCTCCCACAAATCCCAAAAGACGTGCTGTTCGGTAATTTGGACATGCGGAATTCCCTCTCCTCGTACCCGAACAGATGCCGGAATGTGGCAACTAGGGGCTTTTCACAGTAACTTCATTGCAGTGTTAATGTAAGCCTACTTGTGACAATAAAGATCATGATTATTATTAAATAGGACGTCAGTCCAGATGAATGCATGGCTGATTCTGTAACAGAACAGTGGGACGCATTCAAGAAGGAAATGAGTACAGGGCCAACATGTTCCAATCAAGAAAAAGGATGGGACCAACAAATGCAGTGAACACTGGGTATTGAGTGATATACCGCATTGGATAAGGAGAAAAAAGAGGCAGATATTGAGGGCTCAAAACAGCAGAAGCCCGAGAGGCACAAAGTATGTGCAAGAAGGAACTTAAAAAGGAAATTAGGAGAGCACAGTGGCACAGTGATTACCAGGGACCTGGTTCAATTCCGGCCTCGGGCGACTGTTTGTGTGGAGTTGGCACTTTCTCCCCGTGTCTGCGTGGGTTTCCTCCAGGTGTTCCGGTCTCCTCCCACAACCCAAAGATGTGCAGGTTAGGTGATTGCCCGTCCTAAATTGCTCTTAGTATCCAAAAAGGTTAGATGGGGTTACTGGAATATGGGGATAGAATGGGGCTCTTACAGAGGGTCAGTGCAGGCTCAATGGGCCGAATGTCATAGAATTTACAGTGCAGGAGGCCATTCAGCCCATCATCTACACCGGCCCTTGGAAAGAGCACCACACTTAGCCCCCACTTCCACCCTATCCCCATAACCCAGTAACCCCTCCTAACCTTTTTGGACACTAATTTATCATGGCCAATCCACCGAAACTGCACATCTTTGGACTGTAGGAGGAAACTGGAGATCCGGGAGGAAACCCACGCAGACACGGGGAGAACGTGCAGACACGGGGAGAACGTCTGCACTGTAGTGTTTCTATGATTCTATGAAAAAAGGAACATGAAGGGATACTGGCAGGTAAAATAAAGGAAAATCCTAAATTGTTTTACAAGTACATTAAAGGTAACAGGATAACTAGGGAAAGAGTAGGGCCCCATTAGGACCACAGTGGTAATTTGTGTGTGGAGCCAGAGGATGCCTGTGGGATTCTAAATGAATACTTGGTGTTGGTGTTCACTCATGAGAGGGAAGATGTGGGTATAGAAATCAGGGAGAAGGTCTGTGATAAAATTAAAGAGATTAACACATACAGAGAGGAGGTTCTGAGTGGTTTGGCAGGCTTAAAAATAGACAAATTTCTAGGGCCAGATTAAATGTATTCCAGGCTGTTCAGTGAGAAAAGGAAGGAAATTACAGGGTGCTGGCAATAATTTTCAATTCCTCGCTGGTGCTGGAGGACTTGAGGATAGCCAATGTGGTGTCATTATTCAAGAAGGGAGGAAGAGATAAGCCAGGAAACCACAGACCAGTCAGCCGAACCTCGGTGGTGGGGAAACTATTGGAAGCAATTCTTTTTTTTTAATTTAGAGTGCCCAATTCATTTTTTCCACTTCAGGGGCAATTTAGCGTGGCCAATCCACCTACCCTGTACATCTTTGGGTTGTGGGGGTGAAACCCACGCAAACGTGGGGAGAATGTGCAAACTCCACTCGGACAGTGACCTAGAGCCGGGATCGAACCTGGGCCTCGGTGCCATGAGGCACCAGTGCTAGCCGCTGCGCCGCCGTGCTGCCCTATTGGAAGCAATTCGGAGAGACAGAATTAATCTGCATTTGGAGAGGCAGGGATTAATCAAGAACGGTCAGCATGGGCAGCACGGTGGCCTAGTGGTTAGCACAACCGCCTCACGGCACTGAGGTCCCAGGTTCGATCCTGGCTCTGGGTCACTGTCCGTGTGGAGTTTGCACATTCTCCCCGTGTCTGCGTGGGTTTCGCCCCCACAACCCAAAAATGTGCAGAGTAGGTGGATTGGCCACGCTAAATTGCCCCTTAATAGAAAAAATAATTGGGTAATCTAAATTTATTTTAAAAAAAGAACGGTCAGCATGGTTTTGTTAAGGAGAGGTCATGTCTGAGCAATTTGATTGAATATTTCAAAGAGGTGACCACGCGTGTAGCTGAGAGAATTGCATTTGACGTAGTATAGTTGGACTTCAGCAAGTCCAACATAAGGTCCCACATGGGAGACTGATTGCAAAGATAAGAGCTGGTGGGATCCAAGGAATTTTGGCAAATTGGATCCTGAATTGGCTGAGTGGCTGGAAGCAGAGGGTGATGGTTGTGGATGTTTTTCTTACTGGAACTGTGTGTCCACTGGAGTCCTGCAGGGTTGTGTTGGGGTCCTTGCTGTTTGTGGTTTATATAAATAATTTAGATATGAATGTCGGAGAGTTGATCAGTAAGTTTGTGGATAATACGGAAATTGGCCGGGTGGTAAATAGTGAGGTAGATAACCTTAGATTAGAGGAGAATATAGATGGCTGATCAGTGGCAAATGGAATTCAATCCGGATAAGTGTGAGGAGATACACTTGGGCAGGACAACAGGGCAATGGAATACATGATAAATTGCAGTATCCTGGGAAGCACCGAGGATCAGAGGGATCTTGGTGTGCATACTGGTCCCTTAAGGTAGCAGAGCAGGTGGATACTGTGGTGAAGAAGGCATAGGCATACTTGCCTTTATTAGCTGAGGCATAGAGTTTAAGAACATGGAGGTTATGCTGGAGCTGTGTAAAATGTTAGTTAGGCCACAGCTCAAGTACTGTGTGCAATTCTGGAATGCACAATATGGGAGGGACAAGCAAGCACTTGAAAGGGTGCAGAGGAGATTTACCAGGATATTGCCTGGGCTAGAAAGTTTTAGTTATGAAGAGAGATTGGATAAACTTGGATTATTTTCCTTGGAGCAGAGGTGACTGAGGGGGGGGGGGGGCATGATTAAGATGTATAAAATTATGAGGGGCATAGATAGAGTAGGCATGAAAAAACTTTTCCCCTGAGTGGAGGGGTCAATGACCAGGGAGCATTGATTTAAGGTAAGGGGCAGGAGGTTTAGATGGGATGTCAGGAAAAGCTTTTTCACCCAGAGTGTGGTGGGAGTCTGGAACTCACTGCCTGAAAGGCAGAGACCCTCATAACATTTAAGAAGTATTTAGATGTGCACTTGCAATGACAAGGCATACAAGGCTATGGGCAAAGTGCTGGAATAGTTAGGTGGTGTTTTTGACCTGCACAGGCACGATGGGCCGAAGGGCCTTTACTGTGCTGCAGACAGCTGGCATTATGGATGCTACATAAATGCATGTTATTGTTGCTGTTCGATCACCAGGTGATCACATACCAACAAAAATGCCACCTTTGCAACATTAATATAACACACAACAATAACATGACTCTTACTGAAAGAATGCCCCTTCAAATACTGTGAAGTGAAATGTATAACTACACTAATATGTAAAGCTATACTTTATAACTCTTTGCTTACAGCAATGATTGTATTGAGCAACTTTTGTCCATCAATGCCAGAGATAATGCATTCATTCCAGAGTCTTGAATAACATTGGAACTTAAATCCAGATGGGTCAGAGTGCGATTGATTCTGATGGCAGAGGCAATTTCTTCATAGTTCTTCTGCGTCAGACAATTCTTGGCCAACCTTTAGAGAAAAAAAATTCTGAGTTCACTTGCAAGTAGATTAAGACGAGAACTCTCCATACTAAATGAAATGCTTCAGAATTTGGATGGTGATGGAATTATTTAGTCGGAACGTGTTAGAAACTATTTGACCCACAATGCTTGCTTGTGTTTGTGAAGCCGATCAAGTGGCATTGATTTAATAATGTTATTTTGTAATAGCATTTTACTGGTATCCACACTGAGATTTGATCAGCTCTCACCGGGAATGAAATTCATCATTGATGAAGTAACAAAATCAGGCAGACTGGATTTGGCGCTCCATTATTCCCCATTTTACTTTATCTGCTGATCGAATCTCAACCGTTGAGGGAGAGGGTAGGGGGGATGCAGCTGATAATTCCAACAGGTAGGAAAAACTGCACTGGCATGATCATCAAAGGAATTATGAGAAAAATGGTTTATTTGGGAAGATTGCCAGTTTGTGTAGATCTTTGCTGCCTTATTTGGCACTCTACTTCCACCTTGTGGAGATATGCATCACTGTAAATACACAAGGGGTTAATGTAAGTACACGTAGGCTAGCTAGACACTAGAGGGAGCACCAGAGACATGGCACACAGACATTCAACCAATAGGTCAGTAAGATAGAACACAACCAATGGGCATTCACGATACCGTGGGGCAGCACGGCAGCATGGTGGTTAGCATAAATGCTTCACAGCTCCAGGGTCCCAGGTTCGATTCCCGGCTGGGTCACTGTCTGTGTGGAGTCTGCACGTCCTCCCCGTGTGTGCGTGGGTTTCCTCCGGGTGCTCCGGTTTCCTCCCACAGTCCAAAGATGTGCGGGTTAGATAGATTGGCCATGCTAAATTGCCCGTAGTGTCCTTAGGGGTGGGGTTGGGGGGGGGGGGGGTTGTTGGGTTGCGGGTATAGGGTGGATACGTGGGTTTGAGTGGAGTGATAATTTGCTCGGCACGGCATCGAGGGCCAAAGGGCCTGTTCTGTGCTGTACTGTTCTAAAAGATACACACAGAGGTGACACTGTCACAGGGGGGCATTACACCAACCCATATATAAAGGACACAGCACACATGATCTTCCTCTTTCCAGTGGAGACACTCAGTGAGTACAGATACAGGGTTGATTGAACATCACACCCACCACATGGATTGTAGCAGACTGGTTCGTTAGTCTGAGTAGCTATAGAAGGATTAACAGTAGAGTCGAATCCAAGTAGGAGAATTGTTAATAGTTCAATAAACATGTTGAAGCTATCTCCACGTCTGAACCTTCCTTTGTCAGAGTGCACATCAAGGAAGCAGCTTATGCTAAGTCAAGAGCATAACAAATCGCACCTGATCAGGGAGTTTGCAATTAACAATCCAATCCAGTGAAGCAATTCATGACCTCCACAAACTCTTCTGCAAAGGTATCTCATACACTTGCCAAAATATCCAAAACTTTGGCCTCAAGGACCCTGGAAGTATAAATAGGCCTTTTAAAGGTCTTTTTGTGAGGTTTCTTTGAGAACTATTTCCACCACATTTTCTAGGCAGTGATATTCCAGGTGCACACAGGCAGTTATTTTCCAAAGGAATCCTTATGCAGGCACAAGACCATTGCTAGTATATTTAAACTATGCCTGCATTTATTCCGGATATTCAGCAGAGTCCCCCATTGTAAAATGCACTTTCACAGACTTCATTAATGAACACAAAAAGGATTTATTAATAAGAATTGTTCAGCAGCCGCATGGCTGCACCTTGCTCCCTACATGTCCCTTGCCTGAGTGCTCCACCCTTTGGAGTAATTCCCCATTCTGAGTCCCAATTATTCCCCTCGGCCAGGTGACCCTTAATCTGCTGTGTTGTCCTGAAAGGGACAATCACCACACCCAAAATGGCATCAGGTGCACTTCCATGTTTTTTGAGTGTATGACATTACACGACAAAACTTTACTTTATGGCATTCATTTGGAACATGGATATTATGTGAAACAAACATTAATTTCCACTCCAATATATTTTCCCGTGCATATTTTTGATAATTTTCTTGCTTTGAGGGAAATAAAATTCAACAAATTAAACAGGTTTGATTGATACATAGTTAAAATAAAGGTTGTCTCACACTCTGTAATATCTAGAAATGGCAGCAGTGGAGTAAAAATGACAGCATTGGAGTGTGTTATAAGAATGTCTTAACATGACATGAAACAAAGATGCACTATGCTCGTAATTCTTCCCTATTTGAAAGTAAATATGGAATTGTTACAAATATATATGTGAGAAAAGCCTGGCATGGGCTCAGTGGGGTTTCAGTGCTATCAAAGCAGTTGGAGGGAATGAGCAGGTTTGTGTATTGTGGATAAATAATATATATTTTCAACTTACTCTAAAGCTTTTAACGTGCAATTAGAATCTTTCAGCACATTACTGAGTATTACAATTCCAGTTTCCTCCAGATAAGAGCCCATCATCCCAAAATCAAGCGTAGAAGTATTATTCAGCCTAAACACAAGAAAAAAATATATTAATTCTAATTTAAATAAAACATTAACTGTTGACAGTTGTATTCCTTATACTCGCGACATTGTTAAAATATTCCAAAGGAGCAAAGTAGAAATATGGCAATGCTGAGCAAACAATACTGCCCAGATGGTTGTGTCCATCTTTGGGAACACTAGACGCCCAGGGAACAATCACTCAACCTGAATGGTGAAGCCGGCATCTCCACATGAATGGTGACATCAGAGGTGGATTTGGCATTAGGGCCTCGGGCCTTGTCACCATCACGTTGCCACAGTAACAGATAAAGAGGCATTGAATATCGAGCGGCTGCGAAGCTTCGTTAAGTGATGAGGTGGGGGGGACGGGGCAACTGGGGGCACGCAACAATGCCTGAGGCTGCTATTGGCCTTTTCATTTCTCATTTGCAAACTGCCCCTCAACGATATCATCTGAACGCTTTCACATGTACACTGACGACAGCTCCGCCTCAACACCACCTCTCCCAACTCCTTCACTGCTACTAAATTATCAACATACTTATTTGACATCCAGTTCTGGATGAGCAGAAATTCCCTTCAATTAAATCATAAGAAGACTGAAGCCAATGGCCGGGATTCACCAACCTCGTTCTCCCCACCACCACTGCCAGAAAGCGCGGAGAATTAGCCGTTCAGCGGGACCGGAGAATCCCAGCCACAGGCGAGGTTGGACAATTCCACCCAATGCTTGTGATTCCCACTCAAAACTCCATTGCAGAGCCACTGGCTCCCTGGCCTGAATATTTCGGATAGTGGTATTCCCCGTAGCCATTTCATGCTTGAATAGCATCAGTCGGGTACCTCCCCACCTCTATATCCTCTGCCAGTCCCAGGATCCTGCAAGATATTTGTCTTCCCCTAATTCTGCACCCCTGTGAATTCCCAATTCAATTGCTTCACCATTGGTGACCAGGCCTTCAATTGCCTGGGCCCTAAGCTCAGCAATACCCTCCCTACACATTTCTGTCTATCCTCCTCAATTTTCTGCTTTAAGACTATCTGGGCTTTCTGGGCAGCATGGTAGCATGGTGGTTAGCATAAATGCTTCACAGCTCCAGGGTCCCAGGTTCAGTTCCCGGCTGGGTCACTGTCTGTGCGGAGTCTGCACGTCCTCCCCGTGTGTGCGTGGGTTTCCTCCGGGTGCTCCGGTTTCCTCCCACAGTCCAAAGATGTGCGGGTTAGGTGGATTGGCCATGCTAAATTGCCCGTAGTGTCCTAAAAAGTAAGGTTAAGGGGGGTGGGGTTGTTGGGTTACGGGTATAGGGTGGATACGTGGGTTTGAGTAGGGTGATCATTGCTCGGCACAACATCGAGGGCCGAAGGGCCTGTTCTGTGCTGTACTGTTCTATGTTCTATGTTCTATGTTCTAGACACTCCTTAAAACTCATTCCTTTGACCACGTTTTTGATCATCTTACATAATGGGCAGGAATTTCCACGCCACCCGCAAACGCCATTCGCAATGGCAGAGGTGGCCCGCCATTGTTTTCTGATTCAGCCATATCAATGGGGTTTCCCATTGAATGCACCTCCCACCGCTGGGAAACCCGCAGCAGGGGTGTGTCGTCAGCAGGGCTGGAAATCCCGCTGCCGTAAATGGCCAGAGAATTCCGGCCAATACCTCCTTTTGCTGTTCGATATCAAGTTCTGTTTCATAATATACCTGAGAAGCCCCAACCTCGAGAATACCCTCCCCACATATTTACGCTCACTCCCTGGTCCTCCTGATCCTGGGGAGGAACTAGCTGGAAATCTAAAATAAAAACAAATGTCATCTTTGTCATTTAACTTCTCCTCTCCTCTTCCCTATCCCAAACCTCTCATTGTGCTCTTGCACCCTGTAGCCATCTCAGATGGCCACCTGCAAAGGACCATGAGAATTATAGCCAACCCAGGACTCAGACAAACTCAGAGTTTGTGTGTGTATTTGCAACCCAGATAGCTAGACGCGATCGAAACCCCCGCTCATTCTAATGGACCATTTCCCCAGAACAAAAGGTCTGTACTCAGGTAACCGATACAGATTCAGACTAATCGGCGCCACTCCCTTTACTCAGGGAGCCCAAACAGCCAAGGTCAATGACCGCTAAGGACACACCCAGCCATCAAGGCACCAACCCCTTTATTGGCCAAAATCGAAGGCAATGATCGAAGCCTGTTGAATTATTGGGTCCAAGTTAAGGACCGCCGCAAAGAGCGCAAAATCACAGAGGGATAAGAGACACAGCCATGTGCTCGGTCTCTCTTGGATCTGGCCTATGCCATCCCAAGTGCAGCAAAACGACCAGACAGATAAGTTCAAGACCAACGATCGCTACCAGATGGATGAGCCCAGCAGAAACAGAGCCACTTCTTCCACCCAGCCACACAAGATCGGGACAAAGGCCTTCTCCACCTGCATAGAGCCGGTTGCCCTGAAGTTAAGTATAGGTTATTGTAGTTGTTAGGTGTAGTTTGTGGTGTTTTGTGTTGCATGTTGAAGTAATCCTTGTTTGTAAATAACGTGCCTTTGAACTTGAACTGACTATCTGGTTGTGTGGTCCTTTGATCGATATCCGGTAAGTCTTGAGTCTTGTGGTGGTATCATCTGATACCTGACGACTCCAAAGATCATCATTATTAATTGACATTATTGGCAACATTATTGGCGACCCAGACAGGACTCAAATTAGAAGTGATTTTGTCACTCCGAGAGAACCTACAAACTTTGAAATCCAATTGCGTGAAAGAGAAAGAACCACAAGTGCAAGCCCATATCGACCAAATCACCAAATTTGAGAAATATGTGCTAACCTGCACGCATACTAACAGGGATATAAGGTAAACTCGTTGTGTCAAAACTATAGAGGGAATTGTGAACAGGAATATAGCGTAGGCCATACCCGCAGTTCAAATCGCCGCCTTATCCCCCTGACCTAAATTAACAATAGGAAACAGTGATTAACGGTAGGAAAAGAGATATTAGAAGCAATGGCCACAAAAGCGATGGAACGTTTAATGAACCCACAGGAACCTGAGGTCGCAGCAGCCAACAGAGCAGAGTAGTGCCCCATATGGGAAGAATAGTTGAGGAAGTATTTAAAGGGGAAAGGATGGCCCCTTTGGTCCGAATTTTGTTCAAATGAAGAGTCAGGTCCAGGAAGCATAGGACAAACCTGGTGGGACAACCTAACCGAGGTGTATAAGAAAAATGCAGCGAAAGTGCAAAAGCAGGTGGAAATAGTGTCCTGTTTGGCACAATTGCGAATTACTAGGCAGCTAGTTGAGAAAGAAGAGAAGAATAAGGAAAACAAGAGTGAAAGCGAAAAGATTATTGAGCAACTCCAGGATCAGTTGGCAGCTAAAGATAAAGAGATGGCTTCTGTCAAACGGGCACACCAATCTTGTTTAGTTCACATTAGCAGCTTTCAGACCCAGTACGATAAAGCCTACCAAGATACACAGTGCACAGTCTTGGTACAAGAAGAGACAGAACAGCAGGTAGCACAATTAACAAGACAAGCGCAGATTTAAAGGCAGCTTTACGAGCGCTCCATAGCTCCACTACAGAACAATAGATCACGCGAAATGTAGACAACAAATAGAGAAGTTGCAGTCACTGCTTACAATGCAAAATGGATTAGGTATACTGTTGGACAGAATTTAGATGAGGAAGGTGCCCCCAGTTGGCAAGAACTAAATGAAACCGCCCAGAGATATGTGGAGAACACAGAAAATCACAATAGAGCCCCCCAGGTCCCGAAAAGGAAATCACCCACACCACCGACTGCACAGGCAGCACACACCCCCATGAATCCGGTCACCACACAGCGCAAGTCATCCGATTGGGAGGAGCCCGATTGCGTTTCCACCACCCCATTATCCATCACCCAATTGAGAGATGCCTGCACAAAAATTGATCCATTCGAACCCACTGCAGACCCGTGTAATATCTTTGAGAGAGTACGCCAGAAAATGGTTATGTACGGTCTAGACGAAAGGGAGAACCCCAGAAAATGAAAACGGCCATTTTAGATGCGATTGGTTTGAACCGCTGCAGGCAAAAGAAGAGAGAGCATCCGACCACATTTGCAGGTCGCCTTTGGATTCATTTTTAAGGCAGTATTTGGGGATTTGAACCGCGCATACTTAAATGAGGATGACACAACTAACTGGGCCTGTACTTTAGTCTTCCATGCCACAGAGGCTGGTCAAAAGGCTTGTGTGAATTACGACCCTGCAGACCACACACACAATGAAGTGTGGGTATTAAAGAGACTCTCCAGAGATTGGGAACAATCCCAACACAGGAAGGCAGATCAGGAACAGATAGAAGCAAATATGCACCCAGTCAGGATTAACCAAGACCCAGGATGGATAAATCAGGGTAAACATAAAGGACAGCACCCCAGAGCACAGGCACCACGAGGTTGCTATAATTGTGGACACATGGGACATTATGCCCACGAATGCTGTGAAAACCCCTCAAACCAGCAACGTCACCAACAACCAGGCCCCCCACCTGGGAACAATGTTCGGCCCACACATAGTGTTAGCGCCCATTCAGATAATTCAGCAATCAACACCACAGATTGACGGTGTTCGGACTCCCCAACTTGGCGACACACTCTGGGACAAATCAGGCAGACCAGTAGTCACAGGCACAGTCCGGCGACATCCATTAGAATTTCTTTGGGACACAGGAGGGTCCCACACCACTTTAAACTCTTCCACAATGTTCCAGCGTGACAAATGGCCCACCACAGACACCATCACCCTTTGCGGATTTACCGTAAACATGCAGCAGGGATACATCACAGCCCCCATAGATATTCAGATAGGAACCATAAGCACCAGGCACCCCGTTGTTTTAGTTGACTTGCCCCAAACAGCCAGGCACATTCTAGGAATCGATTTTATGAGCTCCCACAACCTTTCCTTTGATCCTGTGAATAGATGTGTATGGAAAATGGCCAAAAGAGTGAGAGCCCCCTCTATGCTCACAGTGGGGGACTATGAACATAGGATTTACTCAGTAGGAGACTATTGGTTTGATCCGCAAACAATTAGTACAGACCAGACAATTAGAGAGGTCCTCAGAAAACATAAAGCACCCTTCGCCCAACACAAACACGATTGTGGGAAGATCCCAGGAATAGTCACAATTTCAGGTCCCGATCCCAAGCCCCAAAAGCAATACGCTTTCCCACAGCAAGCCGAGGGTGAGATTTCAAAAGTCATCAATAGCTTATTAGATCAAGGAGTAATTTGGCCGGTAGCCTCAACAAATAATGCCCCAATTTGGTCCGTGAAAAAACCCAATGGTTCTTGGGGACTGACAATCGACTACTGAGAACTTAACAAGGTCACCCCATTAGCAGCCCCCACCGTTGCCACGAGTTCCGAGACCATGCTCAAGCAGGAAGTACAGGCAAAGTACTTCACAGTGCTGGTCATCAGCAATGGCTTTTGGTCCATCCCACTAGACAAGGTCTGTCAATATAAGCTCACGTTCACTTTTCAAGAACAGCAGTATACGTGGACATGCCTCACACAAGGATTCCACAACTCCCCCTCCATTTGCCACTGACAATTGGCCAACAGATTTTCCAAATGTTCCCTCCCAAATGCCTTATACAGTATGTGGACGACTTACTCCTAAAGATGGACACAAAGGAAGAGCATGTAAAGCTTCTTTTGGAATTACTAGGTCTTTCGCAATCTATTGGATGCAAGGTCAACCCAAAAAAAAACAGATCTTAAAAGAAAAGGTCCTTTATTAAGGCATCATTATCACCCATGGGAAGAGAGAGATCGAACAGAAGCGAATTGAGTCAATACTTAAATTGCCCCTGCCCCACGTGAAATTCCAGTCAATTGCATTTGAATTCAGGTTAATTACCTTGTAAAACGCTCAGTGAATTAATGTCCTGCTGCCTTGCAGTGGGTGGGTCACCCTCCATAATTCCGGTCGCTCATAAAATTTGAACATCGGACTTTCATGTGTGTGTATCCCGTTTGCACTTTACAGCTCCAACCCCTGCTTCCTGTCAGCACCAGTATACTTCTGGCCAGGCCCAAGTGCCGTAGTATGAGAGATGAACTACTTTGTACGTGTGCATAGATATTTGTTTGAATGAGAGAATAGCACCAGAATAATAGAGTAATAATTGAATATGTATGATCATTCACAATAATGACATACCCTAGTTTCTGCAATTTGCAGCGTGGATCTTTCAGTGCAGTAGACAGTGTTCTCAGGCCTGCTTCACCCATTCTATTATTGCTCACATTTAGCTCTCTCAATGTTTGGTTTATGATGAGCACAGAAACAATTTCTTCCCAACTTCCAATGGCGAGATTATTATTGCTCAAGCTGAGGAAACCAAAAATAGTTAATATATTTAAACATGAAATTATGCAAATTACTTCATTTATAGTTTCTCATGTCACATAGTTAATCATTTTGATGCTCATATAATAGAGCCACCATTGTCCCAGATGCCCATAGGCTGCTTTCCCCTTTGAGGGGGAACGCTGACTGCTGGCGATTTAACCTGAGGGTCACCACACCTCAGGCAAGGGGCAAGGTTGAGAAGGCGGGGCCTTCATGAATAACCTCAGCTGGTTCAGGAATTAAATCTGCGCTATTGGCCTTGCTCTGCATCACAAACCAGCTGCCCAGCCAACTGAGCTAAACCGGCCATCACATAATAATCCTGACACACCTTCCAAGCCCATGACTAACGCTATCTAAAAGAACAAGGCAGCCGATACATGGGAACACCACCGCACGGAAGTTCCTCTCCAAGTCACTCACCTTCCTGACTTGGAAATATATCGCCGTTCCTTCACTATCACTGGGTCAAAATCCTGGAACTCCCTCACTAACAGCACTGTGAGTGCACCTACACCACATGGATTACAGCAGTTCAAGAAGGCAGCTCAGTACGACCTTCCCAAGGACAATTAGGGATGCTGACCTAGCCATCCCACAAATGGAAGAAAAAAAACACATGGCTCCTAAATTGAATAGCAATCAGCTACTCAGATTTGTCTCAGTCCCATCAACTCTGCCTGAAAATTGTATGGACTGGATTTTACGCTCACCCAATCAAATGGCAGCAGATTTTATTTACATTCACAATTGCTCACAGACGTTATACGGCTTTTTGCAGTGAAGTTGAGAATGTTTAAAATCAAAATCAAAAATAGCATGGCATCCTCTCGAGAATCTAGACCTTGTGTGTAAGGAAACAATAGCATGTTCCTTCATCAATCAATGTGAATAATCCTGATTGAAGCACACAAAATCTCAACCAGGACGTGTCAGCTGGAAGTAAAATGAATATATTACACTGAAAAGTGACAAAAGAGTGAGAGAGGTAAAAAAGACAGAAAGATATTCGAAAGAGGATTAGCAGTTATCTCAGAGGGTTGTGGAATTGAAGGAGGTGACACAGATGGGGAGGCCATGGAGGGAATTTGAAACCAAGGTTGATAATGTGGGAGATCAGCTGCTTGTGCATTGGAATAATTCGGTCTAAAGGTAGCAAAGGCATGAATTAGGTTTTCAACTACATTGGAGGAGGATGGTATAGTCAACCATATCAAAGGCGGCAGACAATCCAAGAGGAAGGTGGGGGAATGTTTTCCTTTGCCGCAGCCCTGTAAGATGTCATTTGTGACTCTGATAAGAGCCATTTCAGTACTGTGACAGGATATAAACCTGATTGGAGGGATTCGAACATGGGAGTCCCAGGAAAGATGGACACAGATTTGGGAGGCGACAGCAAGTCAGATCAAAGCTCTACAGTCCTGCACATTTAGTAGTGGACAATGGTGCACAATCAACAACTAATGAGAGGAGGAGGCTCCACGAATATACCATCCTCAGTATTGGGGAGCCCAATACATCAGTGAAAAAGATAAAGCTGAAGCAGTTGCAACAATCTTCGGTCAGGCATGCCCAGTGGATTATCCACCTCAGCTTCCTCAGATAACATCTCCAGCCAATTTGATCCTCTCCATGTGATATCAAGAAAGAACTGAAGGCACTGGACACTGCAAAGTCTCTGGGTCATCTCAGCAGCAGTACTGAAAACATTCTCAGGAAGTAACTGCATGCCTAGCCAAGCTGTTCCGGTACAACACTGGCACCTGCCTGACAATGTTGGGAACTGTTCACAAAAACAGGACAAATCCAACCTACCCTCAATCATCAGGAAAGTGATGTAAGGCATCGACTGCTATCAAGTGGCACTTACACAGCAATAACCTGTTCACTGATGCTCATTTTTGATTCTTCCAGAACCATTCAACTCCTGACCACATTACAGCTTTGGTTCAGATATGGACAAAAGAGCCGAACTCAAGAGGTTAAATTACAAGTGACTCTCTTTCACATCAAGGCAGCATTTGACTGAATGTGACAACGACATTAACAAATCTGAAGTCAGCGTGGGGCAAAATCTCCACTGATTTCAGTCATACCTAACATGAAGGAAGATGGTTGTGGTTATTGGAAATCAATCATCTCAGTTCAAGGACATCACTGCAGGAGTTCCTCAGGTCGGTCCGAGGCCCAATCATTTTTAGCTGCTTAATTAATGACCTTCCTTCCAGCATAATGTCAGAAGTCAGGATGTTCGTTGATGATTGCACAATGTTCAATGCACCATTCACAACTGAGCTGGATCAACCAGCCTGTCCAGCATTTACAAGGCACAAGTCAGGAGTGTTATATTCCTTACCTTTTCCTCCAAGATATCCAGATATGTTGTGTTGACAAAGAATATGAAAATAAGCGGATTCTCCGCCCCACCGCGCCACATTTCTGCCTCAACCCGCTGGCGGGATGCTCCGTTACAATGGCCGGACAATGGGGTTTCCCATTGTGGGGCAGCTCTACACCGTCGGGAACCCCCGGGCTGCCGGCAAAACGGAGCATCCCGCTGGGGAGAATCCCGCCAAGAAGTTTGAATCAAAACAAATTTATTTTACACCACTAAACTAGATTAGGTTTGCACACTTTACTAAGTAACAGTTAATAAACTAATACTGAATCTGGAATACAGTAATCAATATTCTATCTATTAAATTACACTATAACTCAGCCTCGTGCTTTATTTCTACAATTAAATCTCCCTCAGCTTTCTTTCTCTTTCTCATCATCTTCTCCCAGAATTCCTAGAGATGCTGTCTTATATACAATAACTTAGTAATGCCATCTAGTGTTGAGTTTAACGTAGTCTCTGTTGTTAACCCTTTACTATAAGTATCATTACAAGGTGCATGATGGAACTGAGGCAGCACAGTAGCATAGTGGTTAGCACTATAGCTTCACAGCGCCATGGTCCCAGGTTTGATTCCCAGCTTGGGTCACTGTCTGTGCAGAGTCTGCATGTTCTCCCCGTGTCTGCGTGGGTTTCCTCCGGGTGCTCTGGTTTCCTCCGACAAGTCCTGAAAGAAGTGTTATTAGATCATTTGGACATTCTGAATTCTCCCTCTGTGTATCCGAACAGGCGCCGGAATGTGGTGACGAGGGGATTTTCAGAGCAACTTTATTGCAGTGTTAATGTAAGCCTACTTGTGACAATAACGATTATTATTTACTCTCCAGTTGCCTTGATGAATGCAGTTCCAACACAAATCAAGCAGCTCAAGGCCATCCAGGACAAAGCAATCCACTTGTTTGGCACATCATCTACCACCTTAAAATTTCACTTACTCCATCACTGATACACAGTGGCAGCAGCATGTACCAAATATACGTTGCATGCAGAAATTCAGCCAGGTTTCTTCGACAGCACCTTCCAAACATGTGGGCCGGGATTCTCCGAGCCCGTGCCGGGTCGGAGAATTGCCGATGACGCCGGAAATTCCACCTACGCCACTCCGACAGAATCGGCACCAGTCTTGCGCACAGGGTTAATGCAGTGCCAGTCGATTCTCTGTGGTCGGCCTGCCAAGTTCCGCCATCGTGGTTCCAATATGGTATCACCCGGCGGGAGCTCGAACCTGCGGCCACGGTGGTCGCCCTGGTGGGTGCGCGGGGATCAGACTCTGGGGGGGGTGGGCCTGCACGACGGCCAGGCCCGCGATCGGGGGCTACTGATCAGCGGGCGCGCGTGATCTGGAGGGGGCCTACGTCCTTCTGCACGGGCCCGCAGTGACGCTACGCCATGTTACGTGGCGCAGAAATGGTCACCACGCGCATGCGCCAGTGTGGAAACGGCCACCACATGCATTCGCAGACCCACACCGGCAGTGCAGGGCCGTGTATCTGCACCGGAGCAGTGCAGAGCACACCGGCGCAGTGCTGGCCCCTTGTGGCCCACTGAATCGCTGGGCCAAGAGGCTCATTGACACCGGTGTGAAACAGTCCAGTGTTTATGCCGGCGTCAACACTTGGCTGGGATTTTGGAGAATCCCAGTCATGATCTCTACTGCCTATAAGGACAAACCACACACTATCCTGACTTGGAACTATTTTACTATTCCTTCACTGTCACTGGGTCAAAATCCTGGAACTCGCTTCCTAACAGCATTTTGGGACTACCTACAACACATGGACTGCAGCTGTTCAAGAAAGTGACTCACCACCACCTTTTCGATGGCAATTAGAGAATGAGACACTTGTGATGACAGATGACAATGAGATGAGTGATAGAGCAAAGTGTGCAGAGGACACCGAGTGCATGATTCTCCGAAACCGGGAGAAATTGTGAGGCTGGCGTCAAAAACGGGCGGGTTTGACGCCAGCCTCCGCCCCCCCCCCCCCCCCCCCCCCCCGACCAGGAACCGATTCTGGTCCCCGGTCGGGGCTAGCATGCCGCGGCCGTGAACTCCGGCATCGCGGGCTTAACGAATTTTGTTAAGCTCGCTTGCCAGAGTTTGCGACGGCTGACGCGTCACATGACGTCAGCCGCGCATGCGCGGATTGTAAGACTCCAACCCGCGCATGCGCGGATGACGTCATCGCGGGATGCCCCTCAGCCGCCCCGCGAATGGATACAGCGGGGCAGCAGAAGGACAAAGAGTGCGCGGGGTAAGTACCCGCTGCCCGCGATCGGTGCCCACCGATCGCGGGCCCATGGCACCCTTGGCACGGCCGTGGTACTGCCGTGCCAATCGGTGCCATGGTTCCCAAGATCACAACTTTACGGCCATTTTTACGAACGGTCAGACCAGGTGTGTTTGACGTTCCTAAAAACGGTCGTAAAGGGCTTGGACTTCGGCCCATCGGCCAGCCGAGAATCACTGCTCGCCGTAAAAAAATGGCGGGCAGCAATTCGTGTCGGGAGGCGGGCGTGGGGGGGGGAGAATAGCGGGAGGGCGTCAGACCAGCATGGCCATAAAAATTTACGACCCCTGCTATTCTCCGCACCGTCGTGAGTGCGGAGAATCGCCCCCTGAAAGTCTGCAGAGGGACATAGATAATTTAAGTGAGTGGGCAAGGGCCTGGCAGATGGAGTACAATATTGGTAAATGTGAGGACATCCATTTTGGTCGGGGGACCTGCGTGTCCTTGTGCATGAATTGCAAAAAAGTTGGTTTGCAGGTGCAGCAGGTAATAAAAAAGGCAAATGGAATTTGGATTGGATTTGTTTATTGTCACATGTACCAAGGTACAGTGAAAAGTATTTTTCTGCGAGCAGATCATTAAGTACATGAAAATAAAATAAAATAAAAGAAATACATAATAGGACAACACAAGGTCCACAATGTAACTACATAAACACCGGCATCGGATGAACATACGTGTGAATCAGATTAGTCCATAAGACGGTCGTTTAGGAATCTGGTAACAGCAGGGAAGAAGCTGTTTCTGAGTCTGTTTGTGCGTGTTCTCAGACTTTTGTATTTCCTGCCCGATGGAAGAAGTTGGAAGAGTGAGTTAGCCAGGTGGGATGGGTCAACTCTCTCAACCATCTGCAGATGTGCGATAGAGAGCATCCTATCCAGCTGCATCACAGCCTGGTATGGCAACTGCTCGGCCCAAGATCGCAAGAAACTGCAGAGTGTGGTGAACTCAGCCCAAAGCATCACACAAGCTTGCCACACGCACATTGATTCTGTCTACACCTCTCGTTGCCTCAGGAAGGCAAACAGCATTATCAGAGACCCCTCCCACCCAGGCTTTTCCTTCTTCCAGACCCTTCCATCAGGCAGAAGGTACAGAAGTCTGAATACCCGCACATCCAGACATAGGAACAGCTTCTTCCCCACGGCTACTAGACTCCTCGACGAATCTCCCTTGGACTGATCTGATCCCTGTAAGAACACTTTTCACGACGTCCTATGCTGCTCTTGCTCATGTATTTGGTTTCTTTGGGCCCTTGTTCCGCACTGTAACCAATTACTGTTTGTCGTGTTCTATTTGTCAATGTACTCTGTCGATTATTTTTTTTTGTATACTATGTACGCTCCCTTGGCCGCAGAAAAATACTTTTGACAAGTACTTTGGTACATGTGACAATAAATCAAATCAAATCAAGCAGATTTTTAAAAGAGTAGAGCAACGATACTGATATTAAAAGTCATATGAATGGAGTCAGGGACAGGTTGGTTCAGCTCATGGGATAGAAATGAACAACGTGAACTGTCAGATTTGAACAAAAGGGCAGGATAAAAGAATGTTACAGTACAGAGCTCCAAAAACGCTATTAACAATTTCTGCATCCAAAAATATTTCACTTACTTCAGTTTCTGCATTCTGCTTTGAGGATTCTTCAGAGCAACAGACAATAAACGTATGCCTCTATCTCCGAGATTGTTATTACTCAGATTCAGGCTTGATAGCATTCTACTGTGGGTCAGAATGAAGGCAAGTGCCTCACAGCATCTATGTGTCAGATCATTTCTTTCCAACCTGCATAGTTCAGAAAGGACAAACATTCTTAATGTTATATCCCCAAATATAGTCGAGAAATTGCTTTCTGTTATGGCATTTGGAAGGTCACTAGACCTTCCTATTCATTTCCTATTTATTAACCCCCACAAAATAGTTCTTTGCTGCAACTGTAAATATCATATTGCAAATCTGTATAGTGGATTGGTCAATGGGACATTTTTATTTTGTTTGCACTTGTAATGGGGAGTGATACTGGCTCGACCTCATTTAATTACTTACTCAACACAAGAACTCTGCAAATTGATATTTATCTTTGCCGAGTGTCCCTCGAAGTTCAGAGACAGCTTGGGAAAAAAGTTCAACAAAACAAATCTCACCATTGGGCTATAAGCCTGAAAATTAAGCATTTCCAAACAAACTTCCTTCCTATTTCATAACTTGCTTTCCACTTTCTGAGCTCACTGTCCAGGTAACACTACTGGCATATTTTAACTCCAGTAAATTACTCATTTAATGCACCACTATGAGCTGGATAATGGACAAGTTGTAAAAGGTATTAAAGTATTTTACTACTTACTCCAGATTTTGCAATTTACAGTTTGGACTTTTCATCATTTGAGACAGTGCATTAACTCCAGAATCTCCCAAATTTGATCCAATCATTCTAAATGGAAATAGATTACAAATACATTTGGAATTAAATTGCTATATTTATTGATGCTATACACAATATATATGCCTCAATATAATATTGTCCAATACACACACAAAATTTTTAGAGTCACACAATGCTGCATGTGTTAAAGTTACAGAGGTGCATATTGGCTGATAGACCACTTTCAGTCATCCGTCCCTAATTGAGCAACGAACAATCGCCACTTTGCAATCAGATAGGAGTTAAATATCACTCAGCCCATGACTATGTTTATCAGAATATAGTCCAGTTATTGGTTTCATGTGACCTGGAAGCTGAAGGTCCAAGGTACAATTTTGTGCAAGCTGAGTTGGTGCAGCAAGATCCAAATGTGTTTCACTTTGATCTTAATACATCTTTTGAAATGAGCTATTGAAAAGGATAACACGCTATTGACATAAATGCCAAAAACGCGTTGTCAGGAAACAGCAAGCAACGGAGCATAAGAAAGGCAAGAGTCAGAGCACATTAATATTCAAGACTATGGGACAAGTGCTGGCAAATTGGGTTAGTCAGATGTTTTTCACGTGTTGGTGCAGATTTAATGGGTCAAAGGGCCTCTTCTACACTGTGTGATTCTGTGATTAATCGATAATTTGATTCTGATTGACGTGGCACATGTCTGGAAGGGATCTATGGAATGTGATCCATATCTTATGGTTGAATAACTCACAGAAGTTCCTCTGTTGCTCATGAATTGTGATAAAAGCAACAGAGCAGACATAAACTTTATGCCATTTTTTTCTAAGTGCACATTTAAACATTAGACATTGCTGGTAGACAGTACACCATGCAGAAATATGTACAGAGACTCAAACAAAAATAGAAAAGTTAAAATGCAGGTGGCTTTTGAGGACAGTGGAGAGACGGGCATCAAGCAAAAAATGGTTTTGAAAGAGAATTCCAGAGTGCTTTGCAGGCATCACATGTCAATTCTGGGATGTACTTCAACTGAATGGGACCACATTCCCTTAAGGTCCTGGTGGTTTGTGAGCATAATCATGCAAGTCAATGTGCAGTATTCTGGCAATAGTCATGATGTTTTCATTCTGGGAAGATCTGTTAGCCTATCTGTGCTTGGGCCACCTCAACAAACCAAATGGTGGTTTCTGGCCGATAAGGGCTATCCGCTGACCACACATGAGTAGCAGCATGTATACAAAGAAAGCCATGGACGTCGCACAAAATGTGAAAGAAAAGACCGCTGGTGAGCTGAAACAACCCTCTGCCTCAATCATTGAAGGAACCCTGGGATATTCAACAGAGCAAGAGTCAAGATCTGTCATAGTCTGCACAACCTTGCCATTGTTAAATGACAGCCCTTGCCACCAGCAACACACCAAACATCCTTTCTGGCCAGGCTGTCTGTGAACAGCTCTGTCAGCTATGATACCAGTGAACTTGCAACCCCCAATTCGATGTTTGCTAAACGTCCCACATTCTGCCTTCTGTCTGAGACCAACCATCAAAGTGCTTGGTCGCAACGCAAAAATTAAAGCTACCATAAAAATAAACATTCCAATCTAAACCTATGAATCAAATCTTGCTATATTTCTTGTCTTCCGTGTGCCTTTGTCTGTCCAAATGCACCTACACAGTGCTACCCCCAGAGGCTGCAGCAAGTCTGATACAAAGCTGCTGGCTTTCAGTGCAGGCAATTGTAAATGGCCTTGGAGGGCAACGTGAGGTGCTCTGGGTCAAGATGCAGCCAGAACCTTCCGAGCATGGGGGTGCCCACAGTCTAGGCTGGCTGGCTGACACTGGCCAAGTGGCAGTGGCCAGGGGATGAATGCTGTCATCATGAGAGAGAGCAGCACATTTATGCACAATGGATCCACTGCCAGTCCCTGGTGCAGCATCTAAGCAAACCTAAAAATCTGCTGGAGGACAGATTACTGGATTGCTGTAACCCTGCAACCTTCTTTCAACAATGGTATTTCCAGCCATGATGGCAACTTCTTAAACTTGCATGGCCGAGGCCAAGGTTTCCACTGCAGCCACTGCATGTTTAGTGATCTCTGTTTGTGCTGCAATGGAAGGAGAGATATGGGCCATCAGACGCTGTATCATGGTTGGGTCTACTTGTTCTATTTGAATTGACCACCACTTCCAACCTGTGTGCAAAGCCTGATTGGTACTGAACTCCATCATGTTCCTTCGCAGGTTTTCTGGTAATCCTGCCAATGCATTTCATTGTGTATTCCCATCAGCCTTCTTCTGTGGCACGCCCAATTGAACTGAGTATATGAGTCCTCTGCAGCAGAACTCATGAGTTAACCTCGGCAGCTGACACCTGTGAAAGCCTTGGTCCCTGGTCTGGCTGCAGGCCAGTCATACTCAATGTCTCAACCTGTGCAGATCCCACCTCTATACCTCCCTCAGGATTGCCGGTAAGTGAACTGATGGCTGCAATGTGAAATTGAGTGATGGTGTTTTATCATCAGTGTCTTGTGGCTTTTCTACCGATGTCTGGCCGGGTGGCAATTCTTACATGCCTGAAAGGAGGATAGGCACAAGGGTAAGGTTGTGGTGAGGAGTGCGGGGCAAAGCAGCAAGCGCATACTTACACCATCTACAGCTTTAAATCAGGAAAGGGGCAAAATGCTGGAATTCCCTCCATAAGAGCGCTGTGGGTGTACCTACACCACTTGGTCTGCAGTGGTTCAAGAAGGCGGTTTATCGCCACCTTCTTAAGGGCAATTAGGGATGGCCAATAAAAATGCTGGCCTAGCTGTGGACGCCCACATCCCATGAAAGTATTTTGAAAATGCAAGTGTGGGATGCTGAGGATGTCGGATGTGACGCGAAAGGTTAGGTGTGATGATGCCAACTGCTACTATGGTTTCAACACCGCTTCTAGTACGACCTCAGCAATGGCCACTCCAATGCTAACAAGAACTGGCTGTGCATGGGGGGGAAGGACATGCAGCCATATCTATTCCCTGACCGTTGGCTCTTACTGCTGCTGATTGTCTTGTCTTGCAAGACAGACAGAAGCATTTTATCGAGTATGGGACAATCTGTTTGGGTAATGTAATGTCATGTTCAGTAACTGACAGTGTGCGCCAGCCGGCTATGAGATGTGTTGTGAGGCTGCAGCAGGCGCTAAGTTTGTGAGGGTGAGCTGTAGCTTTGAGCGTTGGGTTATGAGCCCGGATTGATGCAATTTGTTCGTAGGTGAGTGATGGGGGTGTAGCAATGGGCAGAGACTAATGATGCAGATGGTAGGGATATGGCATGTGAGGATGAATTCACAGATGGGGTTGCCAACCCTCCAGAATTGGCCTGGTGTTGTCAGGACATTGCACAGTAGTAGTTGGCATCATCAATCTCCAGGACATTGCTGTGTCCTGCTGCAACCCTGGAGAAAAATCATGCGGGACATTAAAAAAAATTGTTTCTTTTTATCATTTTCTGACAGTTAAGCATCATCCGTGTGAGTAACATGTCTTTTTGTTTTCCAGTTGGCGTTAGGAAGGCAGTGTGTCGCAAGTATGGGTGTGTTGGCTGACTAGCAGCTGATTTGGGGGCTGGTCATGTGACAAAACCTCCGGAAATACATTTAATCACAGTTGACAACCCTATTCGAAGACCTTGACCATAGAACTATAGAACCGAGGGCAGCACGGTGGCCTAGTGGTTAGCACAACCGCCTCACGGCGCTGAGGTCCCAGGTTCGATCCCGGCTCTGGGTCACTGTCCGTGTGGAGTTTGCACGTTCTCCCCGTGTCTGCGTGGGTTTCGCCCCCACAACCCAAAAATGTGCAGAGTAGGTGGATTGGCCACGCTAAATTGCCCCTTAATTGGAAAAAATAATTGGCTAATCTAAATTTATTAAAAAAAAAAGAAAAAAAAAAAAGAACTATAGAACCGTCACAGCACAGAAGACCATTCCGCCCGTCGTGTCTGTGCCAATGGGCGCTCCTGGCACACTGCTGCTGTGAGTTCATTCAAATGTCTGTGACACTGGATTCAGGCTTTGCAGCTTGGTACCTGGCATTGAAGGCCACAATCATACAACCTCACTGTTTTCTAAGCATTTGCCTGGAGGACCTCCCTGCGCACTCTACCTTTCCAACTACTCCAACAAGGCCTTCAGTGCAAGGTCTGAGAACCTTGGAGATCCCATTCTCTCTCCTTGCTGCACCATCATTCCGTCTTTTTCCATGTCAGGGTAACTTGTACAAGAAGCTTCACTACCTGCTCCAGCCCCAACGCAGCACCCCTGCTGCAGGATAACTTTAACTCGTTCTAGCCTCTCTCAATTCTGGGCCCCTCACTGAGGCATGCAGTTACTCAACAACGTAGTTAGCACTGGCGGCACACAACACTCACGCAATACAAAGTTAGGATGCTGCCTGCTTCACACTGAATGAGCACAGAATATTCATGCATCGCCAGGCCTGTGCCGGTTTCCTGCAACTGTTCAATTTTTCAACTGCCCAATTAGGTTCACTCATTTAATTATAAATTATCACTTCATAAATGACTTGTTGGATTAAGGGAAGCAGAAGTCCTTACTTTAAACTTGTAAAATGATGTAGAACTGGCACCAATCTCTGGAGCCCAACTGAAGATATTTTGTGCTGTGATAAATCTAATGTCTCCATTTCTCCACCTGGCATTTGCAAAACAAATGCCAACGCTGAGTATTCGGCTGGTGTAAGTGTCCGAAAAGTGGCAGCACCAGCAACCATGATCTTTCTGGTCTCCTCCACAAGTGAATTATCACCTAATTCATTTAAACACTGCAGGAGAGTAATGCATTTTTCTGGAGCAATATCTTCTTGCAATGTCTTTTTCAAAATTTGAATAATCTTCATTACATCGTCACAATTTATTTCACAACTTGTCATCAGTCCTTTCAAGATTTCCTGAGGTTTCTTTGCCCCCAAGCCGCAAAGGAATCTGAGAAATAAATCCAAGTGACCCTGAGAACTTTTGATTGTTTCTTTACAGGCCTGTTTACAGACTTGGAAATAGCTGGGGTTTTCATATCTCCGTAATGTCTTTACAGTCTTTAAAGGGTTATATTTGTTGTTGTTAAAGGAAAGAAAAACATACAAAGCAGCAAAGTATTCCTGCAGTGCCTCGCCAACAAAACAGAAGGCTTTCATTGAAGTGTTTGCATTTCCCACAGTCAGCTCTTTGCAAAGACCACTCTCAACCAGGGAAACATCAACATTGTACATTCGTAAATCTTTCTCAGAGAATATCAGTGTCTGGCCTCTCAGCAGTTCAAAAGCCAGTTTTCCCAAATTGATGATAGCCTTTTGCTTTGACTGTAACAATGCAACAGTAGTCTGCTTCGTGCCTCCTAAATACTCCAGTTTTTGCTGTTGGTGGGAAAGGATTTGCTCTAAGAACTTGGTGTAGATAGATGTGATTGCTGTTGGTACATAATCGCCGAGCCCATAGTGTTGAAATGATTTGAGTGCATCCTCCAAAATGGTTGATGAGACGCAGCAGAAAATGGGCATGTAGCAGAGAGGGGATAAGCTCCTTTCTTTGTTCATGACTGTCATAATTTTTTCTGCCAGCTGCCTGTTTTCATATTTCTTGTGAAGGAATTCTTTCTTTTGCTGCTCACGAAAGCCTTGTATTTCAGTCAGTCTGTCAATATAGTGGAGAGGTACTTGCCCCACGGCTGATGGTCGGGTAGTTATCCAAACGGAAGCTGCAGGATGAATGTTGCCTCTGATGAGGTTTGTGAGCAACGATCCGAGTGATATGAATTCATTCTCATCATAGCAAGCAAATTGGTTTTCAAAGTCTAGACCTTGAATGCTTTCGTCTAGTCCATCAAATATGTACAAGGATTTGATTGACGCGCTTCTCAAAATCTCTTCACAATGCTGCATGTGTGGGTAGTATTGCTGGAGAAGTTGCGACAGGCTTATTGACTTTCCTGGCAAATTGTTGAGCTTACAGAAAGAGAACATGAATATGAAATCGAATTCTGACAGTATGGAACCAGCAGCCCAGTCGTGAATGACTTTTTCTACACAAACTGTTTTTCCAATCCCAGCTATTCCTTTCGTTACAATGGTCCTATGAGGTTTCCCCTCTCCAGCTGCAGGTGTCCAAATCTCTGTGTAGCTGAGGGGATGCACGGAAGATGTAACATTCTGACTTGTGGTCCCACGTTGTGAACCTTCATGCCGCAGCGTGGATGCATTGCTTTCAACAATCCATAGATCTGCAAACTTGCTGGATGCTGGGTCTGCAGATTCGCTTATGTACACGCAACTTTCTTTCAAAATCTTGATGTGGGTTTTTCGGAGATCATGAAAAACATCCCCTACAGTGGAAATAGGAAGCAAAATGTATAATCCCAGATGAATAATCATTGTCACTTATCTGCCTCAAGTTGGCTTCTTGAACATCAAACTGTAACCCCAGATATCATCTACTTTGCTTATATCACACAGCATCTTATCCAATCAAAGGTTCTACAAATAATCAACCATTTAAAATGGCACGAGAGGCACAGAATTGGCTGCTGTTGCCGGCATTGGGGCATCTGGAAAGTCACCGAGGCTTCAGAAGAGAAAAGTCTATAATCTTCTATCTCAGAGGGATAAAGAGACTGAAAGGACACATTGCTTTGCCAAGAAATCAGAATTTCAGATGGTGAAAATCGCACTGACTGCAAGTATGTGGATCTCTGTGCAACCCCGTCATGACAGGGAGAGGTGCAAGAACTGCTTGGGCTACAATTCTATAAACATGCAGTTGCTGTTCTACTATGCCAACAACATCATATCAATGAATGCCTGCTATCTCGGCAGCAGCCATGATGCATTGATTTTGTACTCGTCAACTCTACCAACTGTCTTTGAACTTTCACGGCAGCTTGGCAGCAGCCAAACCACTTCTTTCTGCCTGGGGACAAAGACTACACACTGTCCCCATTCAAAGATTACTCACTGGACCCACACTGTACCTCCACCTCCTGCCCATGTGAAGACAGCAGCCATATAATCAACTCCATGGAAAGAAAGACTCCTCGGGGAACAGATAATCAGCTTGCTCAAGTTGGTCCTACTACCTTGACCGCTTTGTGTGGAGGGTTGGGGTGAAGAGGGCGGGGTGGTCATGAGTGGGGTAGTAGGGGTAGCCCTACACTATACATCAGCATAGGGTCCAAAGTTTGTGGTGGGCTTCTGTTTTCACCATAACAGTGAGCCAGTGAGCCTGACGTCGGTAGTGGGACGTTGCTAGAGTCCATTATCGAGCATTTCATAGCACAGCTTTTGGAAAGCAGTGGTAACAATCAGACAAAGTCAGCATGGATTACGAAAGTTAAATCATGCTTGACAAATCTACTTGGATTCTTTGAAGAACTAGTAGAGTTGACCCGGAGAGACCTGGTGGTTGTAGTTTATTTAGACTTCAGAAAGCTTTCGACAAGGTCTCACATAGCAGATGATGATGTATGGGATTATGGGTAGTGTCTTGAGATGGATAGAAAGCTGGTTTGCAGACGGGAAGCAAAAAGTTAGAATAAATGGGCCGTTTTCAGATTGGCAGGCAGTGATTAGCAGGGTACTGCAGGGATATTTGCTAGGACCCTAACTGTCCACATTATATATTAATGATTTGGATGAGGGAACTAAATGTAGCATCTCAAATTTACACATGATACAAATTGGGCGGGAGGGTGAACAGTGAGGAGGAGGCAGAGATGCCTCTGCGGGATTCGGACAGGCTGAGTGAGTGGGCATATGCACGACAGGTTCAGTATAATGTGGATAAATATGAGGTTATCCGCTTTGGTAGCAAAAATAGGAAGGCAGATTATTATTGGAATAGGTGTAAATTGAGAGAGGTGGATACTCAGCGAGACCTTGGTGTCCTCGTGCATCAGTCACTGAAAGTAAGCACGCAGGTACAGCAGGCAGTAAAGAAGTCAAATGGTATGTTGGCCTTCATAACGAGGGGATTTCGATATAGGAATAGTGATGTTTTTCTACAATTGTATCAGGCGTTGGTGAGAGTAAAGTTACTGTAATTCTGAAACAGGGCAACGGGTTAGTGCTCCATGGAACTCCTGCCACTCCCATAGGGCAACATTCCTGCATACCTAATCATCTGTTGGGCGACAGATTGTTGGATTGCTGTGATAGCCTATTGAAACACTCAAATCCACAGCCATAATGGCAGCAGTCTGAGCCTTCATGGCAGCAAGCATGGACCTTATGACCTTGGTCTGATTTTCCACTGTAGCACTGAGACATGGGTAGATCCTGACTATGCTGCAGTGGAAACAGAGACAGTGGCCATTAGATGCTGCAGCACAGTTGGGTCTGTTAATGCTGCCATGCAGTTGACCACCATTCTCATAGTGGAAAGGATGGGCTCCAAGCTCTGTGCGGTGCCCTGTGCCACAGTGGAGCTGCACTTCTCCATGCTGCTTTGACAGTGACAGGCTTGCAGACATGCTAATGTTCCAAGAATGCATTGTCATTAGCATTCTCCCGTGTGCTGCTGTAGCGCAGCCCACGACTGAGACCCAATCAGCACGATATTTCTGCAATCTGACCCTCCAGTGAACCGTTCTGTAGCTGTAGCCCGTTCATTTCCAGTGACTTACCAATTGCAGATCCTGACTCTGTACGAGCGTCTAGGGTACATGCATTGTCTGCTTCTAAGCTGGAGGCTGCAAGTGTCAGATCTGTCAACAGGGTTTCTTCATCACTGGTGTGACGTTGCTCTCTCTCTTCCTCCTGGATATACTGTGCCTGGTGAAACAGTTGTTCTTGAAAATCTACAAGTATAAAAGCAGGGAGGGAAGGTTAGGATGGGGGAGGGGAAACGTAGGAAATTGAGTCACCCATTTAGCCCCTCAAACTTGTTCCGTTGTTCAAGAGATGTTGGCTGAGCTGTAACTAGCTCCATTTACTGGTATTTGCAACATATTCCTTAATACCTGTGAATTGCAAAAATCTATCAACATGACCAGGAGAAATCTAATGAGCTCATGCAGCTGCTCAAGGTTAGTGAATGCATTTTTCTAGCATCACTTGACCCTAAAACCTGTATGAGATTAAAGGTTCCATTTTTATTTTGCGTTTTGTTAATCCACATCCTCACTGACCTCTCACACTGATCGATGTACCACAACCCATTGATTAACTAGTATGGATACTCATCCATATACACCTTGTAATGTTTCCAGACTCCTCCTGAATCCTCCACATACCTCCAACTTTTCAGAGCATCGCTCAATCAATCTCTACACCAGTGCACGTTCTCCCTCACTAATGAAGTACATCTTTATCTTAATTATTAAGGTGATGAAGTTCCACACATTGTGGTGCCTATTGAAGAGGGTGAAAGTGTTTTAGTGTCACTTCCTGAAGAGTTAATGAACAATCTTCCAGATAACATCCAGGTTTCCACAATGTGGAACTTCCATCACATTAAGAAAATAAAGATGCAAAAAAACTTTTAAAATTTACACTTTAGCAGTGAGGACAAATTAAAGTAAAACGTTTCAATCAATTAATTTAAGAGGGGATGCTGCAAATCTGAGATAGAGCAGAACATGCTGAAAATACCGGGAAGTGAGGTCACAAACAAGCACAGCTGCAGTGGATGCAGACGACTTTGATGGGTGACATACAGGAAAGGCCATGTGGATATCATCATTACTGTGCATGATTCCAAATGTCCTTGTATATTTACAAATATACATTCCATTCTCTCATTATTACACTCAATTTCTAGACATAATTATAGCATAATATAAATATACATAATAATCTTACCCCCATTTATCACATTGGTTACATTGCTGTTTGAACCCAGGTTATCACCTGGAAGGCTATTTATAGTCTCTCCAGGAGATGTCACTAAAACGCTTTCATCCTCTTCAGTGGGTGTCACAATGTGTTGAACCTCATAACCTTAATAAATTTAATAAGTCGAAAGATTTGAAATGTTGCACTGTATACGTGAGGGCAAAAGTAAAACATTTAAACCAATTAATGCTGAAGTAAAATACTGCAGTTGCTGGACATCTGAAATAAAAGCAGAAAATGCTGGAAATGCTCAGCTGGTCAAACAGCATCTCTGAAGAAAGAAAAAGAATGAACAGACCAGATTTCCTCGACTGAGGTGATTAATTCGAGTTGGGAAACTTTCCCACACAGCAGACCGGCTTGGGTAGGAAGTGTCCCGTCAGACCTAATATTCACTCTGGGGAGTGGATGCAGGGCATTGGGCCCACAAAAGCAGATCGGACACTGCCACATGGGGCAGCTGGATGCCAAGACAGGCTATTTATAAAATGCCCCTTGGTTCTTTCAGCCTTCATCCCAGTTGTTTGTTTGTTTTTTAGACCCTCCAACCCCACACCTCTCTCACCCCCTCAACCCCCCCCCCCCCCCCCCCCCCACAATCCATTCTCCATGTTACCTTCATGCCAGCTCATGATGCCATCCACCCCAATGGCTCATGATGCCATCCACCCCCAATGGCTCTTGATGTCATCCACTCCAACTCATACCCCCAACACAATGGCCCCTCATACCATCTACAGTAATTCATGTCAATTCAATGCCCATTCACCTGAATACACTCTGTGTCAAGAACCCCTATAGTAACAATGGCATGTGTGAAGTGCTTAAAAAATGCATTAATAATTTCCTTTAAAAGACTGCTGTTTCTACAATCCTACAGAAGTGTTAATTAACCAGATCTTTGAAGTATCAGTAACAGACACTACAAGCACCTAACATCTCTTGTATCTTGTTCAAATTAACATTGAGCCATTGACAAAAGAAAAAATATAACTTATTATAATATCATCAATCAGTCAATCTTCTCTGAACTGGTGTCAACAAATTCATTCACAGAATCCTTTCAGGAAAGTTTGTGCGCCTGACCCATGGTGTTTAGTTCTTGATGTTGAAGCACAATTTTTGGCTCCGTTTTCCCATGTATTCCCATATTTCCGGAACCTTTGTCACATTTTATGGGTAATGAATGAAAGGGTAATGAATGAAAAATTGATCATGTGCTGATATGCTCCCAGGCTTTTATTTCTGACCTGTGGGTGGAGGGGGCAGCCCAGTATTGTCACTTTCCTCCCACTTCCTGTACCACTTCTGTGATGGTGAAAATAAAAGTTTCAAAAGCACAAAATCCTGAATCAAGTAATGATATTCTACTATGTACAACTGTGTCTACAGTGAATAATGGATATCTAGAGAATCAAACATTTACGAGAATATGGAACCTTCAGATTGGAATAAGGGATGGTCGGCCATTAGCTGCTGTCAGTCATTACTTGCCCCCACTTTGATTGTGACCTTGCCCTACCCACCGTCCGTGACCTTGTATCATGTTCAATTGGTTGCTCACCACACAATGGCTATCTTTCCAGGGCTTACACATAAGTCAACTCAGTGTTGGAAAGAGCAGAGTTTCTCAAAGTCACAATCAGTGGCCGGTATTGAGATGACAGACTAGCTCACCTATTTTGAATGAATGAATCCCAAGGCCCAATTTCCAGCAAGTCTTGGATGGTGATTCAGGTCAGGCATTTGTTTTGTATCAGTTTCCAGAGCTACAATTTCTACGTTGAAATTCCCATACAAACCCTTCAGGAGGTAATTTGAACCTGTCTACAGAAACTCTATCAGAAACATTTCCATGCAACAATGAAGATAACGGTTTTGTACCAGTCCAATTCACTGCATAGTTTCACGGGCGGAATTCTCCGCCGGCTCCAAAAATCGCGGAGGCCGTCGTGAACTCGGCCGAGGTTCACGACGGCCTCGGGGCCCGCTCCCCGCATCTAATTCAACCCCAACCGGGAGGCTAGGAGCGGGCCCCCGTCGTTCCCGGCCGCGACCTCGGCCGCCGGAAATGGCGCCCGAAAGGCGCTTCGCGGATGTCATCCGCGCATGCGCAGGAACCCACGCATGCGGGGATGACATCAGCATGCAGACGACGCAAACTAGCGTATGCGCAGTGCCGTCTTTCTCCACCGCCGCCCGGCAAGACGTGGCGGCTTGATCTTGTCGGGCGGCGGAGGGAAAAGAGTGCGTCCATTTTGGACGCAGGCCCGATGATTGGTGGGCACCGATCGTGGGCCTGTCCCTTTCGGAGCACAGTCGCAGTGCTCCCGTCCCAATCGGGCCCCTGGATGCCCCAAACGGGCATCCGCCGCCCGTTTCACGAATGCAGCAACCGTGGTGAAACGGGCGTGAAGGGCCGGCCGCTCGGCCCATTGGGCTCGGAGAATCGCCGTTCGCTGTGAAAAACGGCGAGCGCCGATTTTTCCGAGGGGGGGGGGAGAATCGCGGGGGCGCCGGGGGGGGGCGTAAAAAATGTCGGGAGGCCCTCCCACGATTCTTCCACGCCGCGTGGGGAGCGGAGAATTCCGCCCGTACATCTTTACTTACTGTTCAGTTACCTTTGACATGATGTAACTTTTTACATTTACCTTTCTCCATGATGTTGTAAAACTAGTAAGAAGTCTCACAACACCAGTTTAAAGTCCAACAGGTTTATTTGAAATCACAAGCTTTTGGAGCGCTGTTCCTTCTTCAGGTCCTTCATCTAGATCTAGACGCCAGAGCCAACAGTTGACTTCAAGAATATTTTCACTGGGGTCGTCCTTGTTGTCCAGAAGATAAGAAATACATGGGGTCATTTACCAAGTAACTGTTGCTGGTGGTGCAGCAGGACCACTGCCAGCACTTTTTCAATGGACCTGTAATATTCAGAAACGTCATGTCAGCCCCCGAAGTTTCCACTCAACAACTTATTCCAAAATTGTCTTCACAAATCACAGCAAATATTCAAATATTTTCAAATATTTTTCAACTGCGTCAGAGGCATAAAACTGGTAGGATCAGATTGGTCACCAGTTGTACACCATGCCCAATTTTTACTTTTCATTAAATTCAATTGGGAACACTCTGACAGGTTGATGAGGTTGTTCCCATCACCTTAATCAATGTAAAACAAAAATACTCTGAAGTCCCCATATTGCTGCATCCTTTTTTTTTTGTAAATGATTTAAGGGTTTTCACCTTCAAGTCCATTCCATGTACTGGTCACTTTTTGTGCCAAGTTCAACGGGACATCCTAAGCATTTGACATGGTTTGTTTCTGAAATGCTTCTTTCTAGAAAATAGATAAAGGTTGGTCATTCTTGTGGTGTTCTTTTTGTTGCTTATTTAGGATTGTAGGATTAGTGTTCCACAAAGACCACAGTATAGCTTTTACTTACACAAAGCTATGATTTTATTTACACTATTAAACTGGGTTTCGACACTTAGTCCTTTTAGAATACAGAATTGATCAAAACATTTAACTACACTCACCTACTGCTAATCTCACTAACTGCTTATAAACTATAATCTAACCTTCTCACACTAACTGCGCTGATGACCTTTACTAGCTGTCTCCTGCATACACTCCTTCCCTCAGGTCTAGCATCACTGTTTTATATAGTCATGATGTGGAGATGCCGGCGTTGGACTGGGGTGAGCACAGTAAGAAGTCTTACAACACCAGGTTTTATATAGTAGTATCTGCAGCACCCGCTAGTGGCTATTCATGGTACTACATTAACCCTTGTAATGCTGATAGTTATGATAATACCACAATTCTCAAATCAGAAAGCACGGATTTTGAAAATGATTGTTTACATGTTGATATATTAATTGCAACATTTCCATTATTTGGAGATTTGCCATTTGGTGGCCAGAAAGTAAAAGTATTGATGTTCTGGGAAACATGCCATAAATGCTATTATTCTGCCATTTATTTCAACCAAATAATCTTGAGATAATGAGACCACTACCACTGAAGTGGAGAAGGCCAAGGAGAAATTTGATCTTGAATGATTATGACAGGGTGAAAAGGGAAAGATTATTACCTCTCATTAAAGCCAATAATAAACAGTCATCAACTCAACATTTTCCCCAAGTGTGAGGAGAAAGATCAGGAAAAATGTCTTCACCATTACATACCCTGCGTAGGGGATATATAAGCAGAGACAATTTAAGAGAGGAGCGAATAAAAACTTTCTCAGAGATACAAGCAGAAACCTTCAATGCATTTCAAAATCCTGCAGTTCACCAAATAGCAGAACAGGCTCACCTTTCCCAATCTTAGACTCTATTACTGGGCAGCCAGCTCCAGCCAGGAGCCATGTGTCTCCCGCAATCCATGGTTGATTATGAAGACAAGAGCACTCAGCCTCCCATGACTGCCCCACCCAAACTGCAGACTTGACTCTTCACAGGCCCCCAAAGAAAGGCTGGCAGGCCCAGTAACACTTGATAATAATGGAGGGCGGGCTCCTAAACGTCCCACAATTGACTGGGCCTCTCAGTCCTTATCCCAGTCTGGCACAGCAGGAAGCTTCCAAAGACATTTTCCACTGGTGGATTTCAAATGTCTCATTTCATGAAGGTGAAGACCTCAGTCCAAGTAACCCATCTGTCTATCCTTAGCACATTTTGAAGAACTCAAAATCCCATTCATTGGCAGGAAGTTCCTTCTGGAAAACCATTAAACTTTTAGTGGTATCAGCCATGCTGGAAAATATGTGTATGTGTGTGTGTGTGTGGGGGGGGGGGGGGGGGAGTTAATCCAGGAGCTCGGTGTGAGGGACTGTGGGTCAGAGTGATGTATCTTGGGCAAGGAACGAAGGATATCATGGCCACATTACATCAGGTTGTTTGAAGCAGTTTGTCAGTATTTGCTAGTTTTCTAGGTTGGTTAAAATCCTTCAAACACATTAGCCCAAATTCCTGTGGGGCAATCCACTAACATAACTGTGGCAGGAGACTTAGATAAATAGTCATTTATGCCATTTCCCTGTCAATTGCCAAAGACAGTAGAACTCCTGTGAAATTTCAGGATTATTAAGTATTCACCGATTTATATTCACATGGTTTTGTTTCAAACCCTACTAATACCTTGTGCCTACAAAAGCAGGTCAGAGACTGGGAATTCTGCAATGAGTAACCCATCTCCAGACTTCCTAAAACCTGTCCACAATCTAAAAAGTACAGTAGGAATGTGATGAATACCATACACTTGCCTGGATGAGAGCAGATAAAACATGCTCAAGGAGCATGACACTATCCAGAGCAAGCAATCCACTTGATCAGCAACCCATCCATCACCTTAAGCTTTAATTTCCTCCACCACCTACACACAGTGACAGCAGTGTGTACCATATACAAGATTCACTGTACCAAGTTTTCTTTGACAGCACTTTCCTCATCTGTGACCTCTCCCACTTAGGAGAACAAGGGTAGCAGATGCATGGCAACACCACCACCTGCAACATTCCCCTCCAAATCACACACCATCCTGACTATTTTGTCACTCCTTCACTGTCACTGGGTCAAAATCCTGGAACATGTTCGCCCACAGTGCTATGGGTGTACATACGCCACATGGACTGCAGCGGTTCAAGAAGATGGCGCATCATCACTTCCTCAGGGGTAACTAAGGATGAGCAATAAATGCTGGTCTTGCCAGCAGTACTCACATCTCACGAATGAATGAAAGAGTTTCCTCATCGTCACCAATCTGTATTTCATTCAATTCTATTAGTTAGTTGTATGCACATTAAGAAATATGGTAAATGCACAATCTTAATTTGTCTTTTAGCAAGAAGCATGTTTGGCACACATCATAAGGAAATAAAAATTTACCTCAACGGATGTAGCAGGACAAATATCCTGAAGTAGGATTTAATCAAATAAACAAGGTACGTCAAATTCAAAACTATTTCCCCGTGCTTCTGATACTTTGAGAAATGCAAGAATCAACTATGGTTTAATGAAGAGAGTTGACTCTTTATAATTGTTCATGCTGTAAAGATTAGATATTAACTACAAAATGCGTAGGCTCAGTATATTTATGTCATAAGCAGATTGCATTTCATTTTGGAAAATAAAACTTTATAAATTATTTCCGTAGAGCTCTTTCCTGTGTGGTTTAATTTTTTGGAAACATATTTAGCTTCTCAATGTGATTACAATTTAATGCAGGACAACATTGTCTATAACTTCTTAAAAGTTATATTTCTTTTTACCTCCTAAACACCTTGTGCTTCTAGCATTGTGACAACATTTTTCCAAAACCAGGGCAGGATTGTCCATTTCAGGGACCAATGGCGCGATTCTCTGGAAAGATTTCTCAGTGTGGGCTCAGTGGGCTCAGCCCAGCGAGGCCGGCCACACTATTCAACGTTAATTGGTCCACTTAACAAAGCCCCAGGGGCTTCCCGCCACAAATGAAGGCTCGCCAGCTGATTCACCGGAACCGTGCATGCCTGCCCCCCGCTAACAAGATTAACCAGCGCTTGCACAGCCAGCCCCACTCAGCTCTCAGACATGGCGCCGAGAAGACTGGCCCCAAGATTCAGGGATGCTGACCTGTGGAGGCTCCTGGACATGGTGGAGGCCAGGAGAGATGTCCTGTTCCCCCGAGGGATCCCAGAGGGTGAACCACAGAGCAGCCAGTGCCTCCTGGGACGAGGTGGCAATGACCGTAAGCTCGGGGGGCGTGACCAGGTGGACTGGCCTCCAGTGTCGTAAGAAGGTCAACAACCTACAGCAGGCAGCACGGGTGAGTTGACACCAATGCATGCACGTGTCGAGGTTTTGTTGTCAGCTCCTGTGGTTCCGCTGTGGCGTTTATAATTCCAATGCCGTACGTGTTCTCCCAGGAGTGGAATTCTTCATGGTCGGAGAAATTGTCTTCGGGTGCCGGAGTGTCCATTACATCAACTGTGCGTACTTTCAAGTTTCCATGCCTTTGCATTGTTGAGTAGTATTTGGCTGTGGCCTGACATTGGGAGGCAAAATGGTTCATTTTTGAGCACTTTCTGCACCTTTTTCCTTGTGCAGGACATTGCCCTTTTAAATGGGCGGAGCCACAGTGATGACACGTCATGATGTCATGCGTATGTTGCGTTCGCGCATGTGCAGTGCGACTTTCAGTCCGGGGCCGGTATTGCGAGAAGTGCACATGCGCATACCGAGTACTTCCGGGGTCGCGTCTTTCGGGATGGCGCGCATGCGCAGACGGGCCGGCGACCGGAAGAGAGGGCCCGTGAGGAGAGGTCACCATTTTCACATCTGCCTCGTGTTGAGTTTTTTCCAAGGTATGTTTGTCAAACAGCTCCAGTAACTGCTGCTTTTTCTGCTCCTGTAGTAAGCATTTATCTATGGTGGTTTTCAGTGTTAAGTCATTTTGCAGCGTTAATGATTCTTTTAGATTTCCATCGACAAGACCATAGATTAATTGATCTCTGGTGAGTGAGTCTGTTAAATCATCGTAGTTGCAGCCTTGTGCTAGCAAGCGCAGATCTGTTACAAAGTGGGAGATAGTCTCCCAGTTTTTTTGGAATCTGTTACGCAGGTTGAATCTTTCAATGATTTCATTGGATTGTGATTTACAGTGGTCATCACATTTTGCCACTATCACTTGATACTTGGTTTTATCTTCAGTATCAGCATACGTAAAAGAGTTATAAATGTCTATCGCCTGCTGGCCTGCCATTGAGAGTAAAAGTCCAATTTTTCTGTCATCGGTGCCTGAATTTAAGTTCTGTGCTGACATGTATAGCTGAAACTGCTGTTTAAACATTTTCCAGTTGCTATTTAAATTACCTGTAGTTCTCATCATCCCTGGACGTAGCGTGTGATCCATTGCTTCAAAAGGTCGTCTGGAGTCGAGAGGCTGCAAAATCTTCCACAGTCGGGCGGCCGGCCTGTTGCTTTTGCTGGTTGCGTTGGTTCTTTGTGTTCAAAGAAGCCACTCCTGTACCATGTTATGTTTCTTAAAAGAATGCTAGAAGTCGTTCAGCAGTTGAAGGATGGTTTATTGTGCTCCACAATAAATTACTTCGTTAGCTTTTACTTACAGAATGCCACTTGTAAAGATACTGCTTTTCGATGCTCTGCGACTAGGCCTAACCACTTGCAGCCCTGAGCTCAACTTCCGTCCTGTCCTGCTCCCTTGCTTCTCCAGCCAAAGTGAGTGAGGGCGGGCCTTCGGCGTCACTTTTATATGTCCCCGTGCTGCCCCCTGGTGATACTTCCATTTCCCATCAGCCCCTTCTGTACACACTCAGGCGAGGATCACTACAGTTATTGCCTTACTGACTGACCCATCCCTCCCACTGGCCACATGTCCATTCTGCTGCAGGTCCTCCAGCCGACGGTGCCGGCCCATCCCTGGCGGCCCCTTTGCTGAATATGAGCAGAATACCTCGGTGGAGAACTCCAGGGAAGACACAATCAATGCGTCACAGCTGTCATCACCACTCTCCACCAACGCAGAGATACACACCTCGGTGGAAAATGTTAGTGGTCAGGCTTCTGGGGCACAATCTGGTGAGCACCACACAGCTGCTGATACACATTAGGTGGAGACAGGAACTTCCAGGTGAGACAGCAGTTGGAAGTCTCCTGGATCCCAGGACCCAGCTGGGTCCCAGCCTGATGCCGAGCCTGAGGAACAGGGTTTCCCGGAGCTGATTGAGATGTTAGGGTGCGGACAGAACATTCAACGGGAGATGTCAGCAACACCAGCAGGTCCATAGCCAATTGGAGGAGTCCCAGATGCTACAAGCGCACGAGATGTCGCCGGCAAAGCATGGCACCAAGGTCAACTCTGCTGGGGTGGCAATTGCAACGGACAGCCTGGTGCAGACATCGGGGAGCCGCCACGGCTGGCAGAGGCAGATGATGCAGGGGCAGCCGGAGCTCAAACCTGTTGCCCATCCGTCTGGAGGTGGACCCTGGAGCACTATGGCCATTGAGCGGGAGGAGGGGGCAGGGGGGTGCCATGGAGTGGGAATGGTGGCCAGCAGTTCACCCAAGTTCCACCCCTCTGATGAGGCTATGTCTCGCAACCAGCACGCGGGATAGGGCAGCACGACTATGCATGTGTCGCCGACAAATGCACTGGGGCCCTCTGACCCTAGAGCCCCCAGAGGACGCCCACCAGAGCATCGAGGACCACGGGTCGAGGTAAGCAGCTGGCTGCCTCCACCTCAGATATGCATCCTGGGGATACACCTGGACATAGCGGTAGAACTAGGAATGTCAAACACATCGAGGATCACTGAGGGCAACGATGGAGGGGGAAGAGGATGGGGGGGTAGGTAGAGGTGAGGGGGTGGTGGTGGGGAGAGTGGGCGAAGGCCACGGGATGAGGTAAGCAGCTGGCTGCCTCCACCTCAAATGTGCATCCTGGGGAGACATCTAGACATAGCGATAGAGCTAGGAAGACCAAGCACATCTAGGGCACAGGGGGAGAGGGTGGGGGGTTTGGGGAGGCAGTGGGCAGCCATCGGAAGAGTAGAGAACTGTATAACACCTGTAACTCATTAAAAACTCTTGAGCACAACCATTATGACGCCTCAGTCACTTTCTTCTGCAATGCGGGCCGATCTCCAAACTCTTGGCCCACATCTCCAGGCAGCTCCCCCCCCCCCCCGGGGCACACCACGTGCAGGCGATGGGTGTGAGCGAGCATTGAGCAGACAGGCAGGGGTCAGACTATGACATAGATTGAGGAGCACTGTTGCTCAGATCTCTGCGGGTTATCATCACTCCCCTGCCCTCGACAGCTGACGGTGCCAACTCAGTCCCAGCACCTTGGAATGATGTTCCTTGGTGGGAGATTAGGATGGGGGTGCGTAAGGTAGTGATGACGCACCAGGCCTTCCTAAGTGAAGCAGGTGAGTTTGAAGGCCTCCCTGGCCCTCCAGGCTTGCCAGACCCTCGCAGCTCCCTCCGGCTGGTCTTCCAGTTCCTCCCTGGGATCGTCCTCCAGCCCTCACTGGTTTAGCACCGCCTCATCATCCTCATCCTCCTGCTCCGAGGTGGCCACATGTTCCTCATCCCAACTTCCAGCTCATCGCCCCATTGCTGTGCCAGGTTGTGGAGGACACAGGAGACCTCCACAAAGCATGCGAACCTCAGGGCGGATTGTACTGCAGGGCACCACCGGAGTGGTAGAGGCATCGTAACCTCATTCTGAGCAGTCCAAGCACCGCTCAATGGCAGCCTGAGAGGCCACATGGGCTTCGCTGTATTGGGTTTCCACGTCGGTCTCCGGCCTCCATATCGCAGTCATTAGCCAGGTCCTCAGCGGGTATCCCTTACCCCCAAGAGCCAACCACTCATACTGGGGTGGTCCTCAAAGAGGCCGGGGTGACTAACTGCCGCAGGATGTAGCTGTCGGGAACACTCTCTGGGGAGCATGAACACACGTGCATGATCTTCATGAGGTGGTCTCACACACATGAGCTGAATGTTCTAGGAGTGAAACTCCTTCCTGTTAACGTAGAGCACTCCCAGATGGCCCCGTAACCACAAGACGACATGCCCCTGGATTGGAGGCATCCCGGCGATGGCAGAGAATCCTGCTGCCCGGGCAACTGTCAAAGTTTATGTAGTTCTCCGCCTTGGCAAAGAGGGCACCCGTGACCAGTCGGATGTACCTGTGGGCTGCAGCCTGCGAGACCACACAGGTCCCCGCTCGAGCCCTGGAAGGATCCTGAAGCATAAAAGTTCAGGGCTGCAGTGACCTTGTCAGCCACCCGGAGCGGGTGTCCTCCTCCTCCACTTGGTGCCTAGTCTGCGAGGATATGGCACAGGAGCTGCACCTTGTTGAGGTGGAGCCTCCTGCGGCACTGCGGCATTGTTCAAATGACCAGCGTGGCCTGTACACCCTGGGCTGTGATGGGACTCCCCCTCTGACCTGAAGGGGCGGAGTCCAGCGCATGGACCACGGCCTCGATGCTGCTGCTGCCATGTCCAGCGTCTGGTCGTTCGGCCTAGCAGCAGCACCACTGCTGTTCTGCAGAGTCAAAAATACTGTCCATACTGTTCAATATCTGTAAGGAATTGGGAGGTGTTAGACTGACAAAGCAGTAACTCCCACCCCGCGAGCCTCCATTCCCCCATTGATCCCCTACCCCCTGCCCTCCCTGGAACGCCCTGCCCACCACTCCTGGCTGAAATTGGCAGCCTTCACCGTACCCCAGACCCTGTACCCTGAATACCTGCTCATAATGTCACCTGGTCCTCTCCCCGAGGACAACCCCTCCGGCCGTGGACATGTCCCTGGAGCTGTGTCCCGTCCCCTGGATGTTCGGAAGTTGCCTGCTACGTGTGTGGTATTGCCTCCTGCAGTGTTCAGGCACAGTATCCATGTACCATGGTCTGATTGGAATGCAAGGCAATTAGTCCACTATGCTACATGGCCCGCCCACCCACTTGGGTTGTGTGAAGTGCTCACTTAACCACGATTGCCAATTCCCTATTAGCAATAGCCTTCAGCATGCACAGCTAAAGGCCTCGCCAGTCGTGGGGAGTATTGGGTGATTGGTGAGGCAGACGGGCAGGGACATGAATTGCCCCCAGAATGGATACACACGATCCAGGGGTTGGCATGGTGGTGCCACGTGTGGCTGCCCCCCCCAGCACCTCCCACCCATCCTCCCATGGTGGCCCACCCCTGCGAGGGTCCCCCCACGCCAGATGGGCCCCCCTCCAGCAGAGGGTCCCTCATCCCCCCGTCGAGCATTGGGGTGGAAAGCCCAGTGCCCCCCGGCTCTTTGCCCCCCCCCTTCTTAGCAGAGATGGCTACTCACCTCCTCGGCCCCCCGCAGAAGCCCTTCTGCCAGGTCAATATTGTTCAAAAGGAGTACCAATCGGTGCCAGCGTAACCACTTGCTGGGGAGACCGATGAATTACAGGAGGCCCTTGGATATGGGGTTGCTCCCATTAATTGTATGGAAATAGAACTTAAGTTGGTGATAATTGGTTTCACCCACGCTATGGCAAGATCCCGATTTCGCCTACGGGGTTGGCCGGATGCATTGCTAACCCTTTGGCGCCTGGCATGGTTCTCGTTTTCAGCCTCCCCCGCTATTCACCAGCCTCTTTTCGCTCAGACGAGAGCCAAAGAGGCCTGAGAATCGCGCCCTAAGTGCTAAGACAGGGACTGAATCGCGGGGGTTCCACGGTCATAATGGGAGTGCCTGTCCCAGAACAATTCAGGACATGGTAATGAGTCAGTACCGGTGCCACATAGAAGTAGTGCAATACCAACGCACGGCAGCATGTGATTTGCTGGGGTCGGGATAGGCACTCAACCCCCTGACAATTACAGCTGATATAAGCACTCTGCTCCCCACACACTCTCATTCCAGCCAAGAAGATGGCACCCCGAATAATGGTATTGCGGTTGCCCGAGATATAAACTATTGGTGGTCAGAAAATCTGAGCCGAATTCTCCGAGAACATCGGTACGGACCCCACCAGGGATCCAGATTACAATCTTTAGTCACTTAGAAAAAAATGTTTTCCCCACATGAAAAATGTTTTCCCCACCATGCCTAGGATATGAAGCATTTGATTCACCCACCACAGAGGTCATCTGAGCATTTCAATCAATGGGGCTCCACAGCACTGGATTTCATTGTAGCCCAGAGAATGGCACCTGGAAGGACAGCTCCAGGGGGCCCTCACTCGCTTTGCTGGATGCTGTGGAGGAGAGGCAGACCAAAATTTACCCGCAGCTTAGCAGAAGACCCTCTATGAAAGCCCTCAATCCACCTGGGAGATGGGAGCAACACTGCAGAGAGAGAGAGGAGACGGGAAATGGCATGTCTGGACAAAAGATCTTGGGCGGGATTCTCCAACCCCCCGCCGGTTCGGAGAATCGCCGGGGGGCGGCGTGAGTCCCGCCCCCGCCAGCTGCCGAATTCTCTGGCGCCGGAGATTCGGCGGGGGCGGGAATCGCGCCGCGCAGGTCGGCGGCCGCTCGCAGTGGTCCCCTCGGCGATTCTCCGACCCGCGAAGGGCCGAAGTCCCACTCGTTCTATGCCTGTCCCGCCGGTGTACATTGGACTAGGTCCCTTACCGGCGGGACCTGGTGGCGGGGGCAGGCTCCGGGGTCCTGGGGCGATCTGGCCCCGGGGGGGTGCTCCCATGGTGGCCTGGCCCGCGATCGGGGTCCACCAATCCGCGAGCGGGCCTGTGCCGTGGGGGAACTCTATTCCTATGCGCCGGCCGTGTAAGCCTCCGCGATGGCCGGTGCGAAGGTGAACCCCACCCTGCGTATGCGTGGGGATGACGTCAGCAGCCACTGACACTCCCATGCATGCGCGGACCCACGCCGGCCGGCGGAGACCCTTCAGCCCCGGCTGACGCGGCGCCAAAGGCCTTCCACGCCGGCCGGCGGGGTACAAACCACTCCGGCGCCAGCCTGGCCCCTGAATGTGCAGAGGATTCCACACCTTTGGGGCGGCCCGACACCGGAGTGGTTCACGCCACTCTGTCCCGCCGGGACCCCCCGCCCCGCCGGGTACGGGAGAATCCCATTTCTCGATTCCCTTCAAGGAGAGGACCATGGAGTCACAGGGGGACCACCACGAGTAGGCCTGCACTGATACCGAGGTTGGCCTGTGGCAGAATAGTGAGGAGCCATCTTCATGCAGATGACTGTGGTATTATCATAACCATCAGCATTACAAGGGTTAATGTAGTACCATGAATAGCCACGAAAGAGAGCTGCAGATACTACTGTATAAAGCAGTGATACTAGACCTTAGGGGACCAGTGTATGCAGGAGACAGCTAGTGAAGGTCATAAGAGCAGTTAGTGTGAGAAGGTTAGATTATAGTTTATACCAGTTAGTGAGATTAGCAGTGATGAGTGTAGTTAGATGTTATTGATCAATTCTGTATTCTAAAAGGACTAAGTGTCAAAACCCAGTTTAGTAGTGTAAATAAAATCATAGCTTTGTTTAATTAAAAACAATACTGTGATCTTTGTGGAACACTACACTAACCATCCTTAATAAGTAACACAAAGAACACCACCATGACCAGTCTGAAGTGTGATTTTTGTCCAAACCCTTGACAAATGCCCTGTCCTTTGCCTTGCAGGAACATCAGCCAATGAGCCTCGGCCACTCTCGACAAACCTCCAAGAAGGGCAATGGCTGACACATTACAGCTATCACCCACACCATCTACCATCACAGAGACAAACACTTCGACAAACTTAGCAGACAGGTTTCTGGGTCACAATGTGGTGAGCACCACACTGCTCCTGATGCACATCAGATGGAGACAGGAGCATCCCAGAGATTGGAGGTCTGTTCGATCCCAGCACTCAGCTGTGCCCCAGCCAGGTGTCATGATTCATCCCTCAGCTTCTGGAGATGCATAGGCAGAGTCAGGAATACCAGGAGATGTTGCCGGAAACATGTGGCATCCAGGCCAATACTGTAAAGGAGGCGCCACAGTGGAAAATTTGGGTCAAGACATCAGAGCCATGACTGGACAACTCGAAGCAAGGCTCAGTCCTGAGGACCATGGCTGAGGGGTTCAACACCATGGTGCACACAATGATGGGCCTCCAGGACCGGCAGCGCCAGATGATGTTGAAGCTTCTGGAGTTCAATTCAGCTACCCCTCTGTCCCATGGAGTAACCCAAGGACCCATAAGGACCCGGAAGGAGGCAAAGGACTTGAACACCTCCTGGGACCTTTCACCCAGGAGAGCCTGGGAGTGACCAAACCTTCTGAACCCCCCACTTGTTGATACAGCGCATCCCAGGGGAAGCAGACAGAACAGGTGACGCAGTAACATAAAGTTGGCTGGGGCCCACCAGGTCCCGGCCCTCTACAGGATGCCTGTCAAAGGCGTCTCAGGCAAAAGGGCATGGAAGGCAGCAGGCCACCTCCGCTTCTGATAATCATCCTGAACATGCACCGAGACATAGTGGGAGGGTTCACAAGAGTAAGGAATTGTAGGGGCACGCGGTGGGCAGAAGTGAAGTTAGGCACAGATAGTTAGGGGTTATAACACAGTGGATGGCACTGTTGCACCGGGTTCGATTCCCGGCTCGGTTAACTGTCTGTGCGGAGTCTGCACGTTCTGCGTGGGTTTCCTCTGGGCGCTCTGGTTTCCTCCCACAAGTCCCGAAAGATGTGCTTGTTAGGTGAATTGGACATTCTGAATTCTCCTACAGTGTACCCGAACAGGCGCCGGAGTGTGGCGACTAGGGGATTTTCACAGTAACTTAATTGCAGTGTTCATGTAAGCCTACTTGTCACACTAATAAAGGCAATTATTATTAAATGTCACAATTTCCCTTGTCACTTTATTAAAACCTCTTGTTGTTCACAACTTTACTGCCTCACTCGCTTTGGCTCTCCTCCCACTGGGATAGGTCTACACCCCAAATGGCCACAGAGTTTCTCACAGACCATCAATGTAAGGAAAAAGGTTAGGCCCACTCAAACCAAGAGTAACCTACATCCTGGAAAGTCTCTGGCATTAATCAGTGAAACCTAGACCCTTGCCCTTATCCGCCTTTAATGCTACAGGATTAAGGGACGTAGACCCAACCCACACTCACACATGAGCCAGGTGTCAGTGTGCAGACAAACAGGAGGCAGACATAAGCAAAATCTGAAGAGTATCAAGCTTTTCTCACTACGAGTCATCATGATCCTCCTGCATTGACAGGCTAAGCAGGGATAAGGACTCCCCAGGTCCTGCACCCTGAAGACTTGTTTTGTGTGGACCTCCTCCCTTGGCCATGGAAGGGTCACAAGACTCTTGGGGGAGGTCTGGAGTGGGGGGTGGCTGTAGAGCTGTCAAACAACATGTCGGTGCTCTTGAGCTAAGCAGAGAGCGTTGAGGGCATTTCTGGTCCTGCTGCACATGCGAGCCCTCACCCCCTCCTGGCCTCCATCCTCTGGCTCCTCTTCAGCCTCTCCCTCTGCTCACTCCTGGACTTCCTCTTCATCAGAGAAGACATTCCATTCCTCCTGGTCATCATCAAGGACATTTTCCCACTGCTGTGCTAAGTTATATAGGGACAGCAAACAACGACTGTGCGGGAGACCCTCTGATCTGTATTGTAGGGCCCCACTGGACCGTTGAGTTAGTCAAAGCACATCTTAAGCAACCCATGCACCATTCAATCACAGACCAGTGGCACTGTGAGCCTTGTTATAATAAAAATAATCTAATAATAACCTTTATTAGCGTCACAAGTAGCACTGCAATGAAGTTACTGTGAAAATACCCTGCTTGCCCCACTCTGGCGCCTGTTCGGGTACACTGAGGGAGAATTCGGCATTGCTAAAAGATTTGATTGAGTTTGTTTGCCTCAAAAAGAGCATTTTCACCTCGAGAGGATTCTATTGAAGATGGTGACCATTTTAAAGAATTGGTCACTGCTAGAGTGTAAGGGGAGGAGGGGGTTTATTTGTTTATAGGAGGGGTACACCGGCCAGGAGAGGAGGTGGGTGTAGGGGTGAGTGTCTTTGTAAAAAGTGTTTGTTTATGGAATTTTGTTAAAAATGTTTGTTGTAGTTCATGACATGTTAAAAATTCAATTAAAATAATTCCCAAATTAAAAAGTGGAATCCCTTCCTGCTAATAAACGAGACTTTCTGTTGCCACGGGGTGTGTAGAGCCATATGAGTGCCACCGCTGGTCCGCTGTGGCATACCAGCAATGGTCCCAAATCTCGCAGTCCTCGCGGCCTGATGGACATGGTCCAGGTCACAATGAATGAAGTCTGATGTCCTGGCATACAGTGCATCCATAACTTGGTGGGTGCATTTGTGTGATGAGGTTGCCTCCGTATGTCACACAGGTTACCCATTGAGCCCCAGAAGAGTCCCAAGGCATTGACATTTAGGGCTTCCGTCACCTTCATAGCCACAGGAAGCGGGTGCCCTCCTTCTCCACGTGCTGCCAAGTTGGCTAGAATGCCACACAAGTGCCGCACTGCTTCCCTGTTAAGGTGGAGTCTCTTTACAGCACATGTTGAATGATAGCTCCACGAAGGGCACCTGGGTCCTGCAAACCTTCTGTCTCCTACTTCGCTTTCAAGCCCCCAGTCGGCTTATACTGCAACAGTTACCTTCAGACCCTCCCCTCACTTTTATCCTCCAGGTCTGGAAGCAGCCATTGCTACACCTTATCCGGTAGCTAGCGCCCACTCACATATCTGGTGTACTTTTCACTTCATCGCTTGACCGGCCCTTGTCAATGCCCTTTCCCCTTCAGGGTTCCCTTAATGTATACATCACTTTGGGTTCTGGCAAAGAATGGTCACCCATCCTTCATGGGTTGGGTCAACTGGACGCATATATATACCATAAGGGCGAATGGATCCCCATGGCAGGCATCGAGGGCCAATTATAATTACACATTCCCTTTCAATCCCCTGAACCCAACCATTTATCCTTGAAACATGAGTTTTCACCCATAGAGAATGTGGGCAGCTGGCATTGCTTAGGGTTAACTCATGACGGCCAATCAGTTTGGTGAGGATGAGTCTCAGAAATGTTAGAGGACACAATTACTCTCCTAATTATGGATGGCAAGAGTAAGAGGCATCATTCTTATTCAGGTTGCATCATCCTGACATCTCATTCCTTTCATCGCTTTACATTTAAGACTCCGGACAGCCACTTCATGCTTTTTAAATGCTCCAACCCGGAGGATTACCCCAAATCCTGCAGCCCCAACACCTTTGAACCACCCCCCCCCCCCCACCTCCCCCATCCCCCACCCCAGAGCTGGCCAGCAGGAACTGTCCCCTTGTACACCCTGGTACAAGGTGGAGAGAGTACTCACTTCCTTTTTCCTTCTCGGAGATCATGGCACCAGCTTCCTGTTTTTAAAAAAACAGTAGTAATTCACGCCCATGTGACTTCACACTGGTGGGTGGGAAGATTCAATGAGATCTGAAGATTCAACTTTACCCTCACTAATTAGATTCAAATTCAATTTAAATTCCTTCAAATCAGGTTCTCACCCTTCCAGTGCGTGAACCTGGTCGCATCATCAGGAACGGCTCAGGAATATCACGCTCAGGAATCTCACCAGCGCAAATCCTGCTTTAGGTCTCTTGCGATATTTTGAAGCCATTACGGTATTTGTGCCCACGGCTAATGGAGCCACAAAATCACGTCCATGATCGCTCGGTAAAGATTCTCCATTTTATTTGTGCACATCGGGCAGAATCTTTTACTCACTGGTGCAGAGCTTAGAGATGAGAAGGACATGTACCTGGGCATGGAGAGTGATGTACCCAAGTCCCACCACCTGTCTATCTCTGCCCGAATTAAGTTCTGGGCAGGAAGACCATCTTGTCCCTTTGCCAATTGAGGTGCTCGAGTGGTCAAGGAGCATTTAAGGGCTTCATCTCACTGCCAAAGGTATTAGCTCAGCTGCAGGCAGGCTTGTTGACATGTGGCGTGTAATCCTGCAGGCAGCTTGTCACCCCGGTAGTGGTTGGGGCGGATTCCTTTGGTGAAAGGCACTCAGTGCCAGTTCGAGTGACTCGATATCGGAAAGCGCCACCCTGCTGAGAGCCACCACCTGCCATTGTTAGTAATACCACTACACTCCTCTCCCTGTGGCACCCACCCTGTGAAACCCCCACCCCTCCTCCATATTACTTACTCGTGGCCTCGGTCACTCCGTCATCCTGGGGCTGCAGTGTTTATATGTCCAGCAGCAGCCACACCCTCCCCAGTGGTGCTGTTCAGCACCGGATCTGCCGACCCCTTTTCAAATGAGTGAGCAAGAGTTGTCGCAGTGACAGCCAATTAGATCAGAAGGTGTATTTATGTAAATGTGGAATATGTCAGAGGTGCAGGTAGGAAGAGGAGGGCCGCAGTTTTCCGGCTCCGTTGGGGCAGGACACACCACGGGAAATTCTGCAGCCCAGCCAAAATCCATTGACATTTGGCAGGACTGGACAGCCACTGCAGCGGGCAGAACCAGAAAATCCCACCCGAGGGCTTGTGGGGCAGTGGGTAACATCCCTGCAAAACCCTTCCAAAATGTCAATGACAGGCGGTAAGAGCGGGGGAGACACCAGCCCAAAGATGTGCCGATTAGGTGTGGTTACTGGGATGGGGCGGAGGAGTGGGCCTAGGTATGGTCTTTCAGAGGGTCAGTGCAGACTCGATGGGCCGAATGACCTCCTTTTGTACTGTAGGAATTCTATGATTCCTGGTCAGCCAGGCTTGACACTGCATGGCATCCCTCAAACTATAAGCCTCTAATAATTGGCTTAGCGACCAGAAAAAAAGCGGCTATGGGAACAGACAAAAGTATATTTTGTACACCACTAGGACCTTATTGACATGATGCCTTGATTGCAGTGCATCCTCCTCAAACTCAGGAGGTACGACTTTGACCTGGTCTACACGCCTGGCAAGGAACTCATCACTGCCGATGCACTGTCCCGCTCCATCACCGTGCCCAGTGAACCACTGAATTGAGTCACAGGTGCAGCTCTGTGCCAGCACCCTCCTGGCATCTGATGAGAAGTTGATTCATATCTGTGAGGAGACAGACAAAGACCCCCTCTTGCAGCGTGTTATACAACACCTAGCCAATGGCTGGCAAAAAGGGCAGTGCGCTCAATTTTTCAATGTAAAGGACGACCTGACGGTGGTTGATGGTATCCTCCTCAAATTGTACCGGATTGTAATTCCACACAGTCTCCGGAGGTTGGTGCTCCGTCAAATACATGAGGGCCACCTGGGTGTGTAAAAGTGCAGACACAGAGCCAGGCAGGCTGTCTACTGGCCCGGGATTAGCCAGGACATCGCGAACATGGTCCTTAACTGTGCGACCTGTCGATGCTTCCAGCCAGCGCAGAGTAAGGAGACACTTCAGCAGCATAAAATCGAAACCTCTCCGTGGTCCAAGGTTGGAATCGACCTTTTCATGCAAATGGTCATGATTACGTGTTAATCATTGATTACTTTTCCCATTACCCTGAAGTCGTGAAGCTCTCAGACCTCACATCTCGGACCGTCATCAAGGCCTGTAAGAAGACGTTCTCCAGGCATGGTATCCCACTCACTGTCATGAATGACAATGGCCCGTGCTTCAGCAGCCATGAATGGTCTCTATTGCCCAGTCGTAGCAGTTCAAACACGTCACTTCCAGCCCACACTATCCGCAGTCAAACGAAAAAGTTGAGAAAGGGGTGCACATAGTGAAGCAGCTCATCTGCAAGGCCGCAGATTCTGCGTCTGACATTCACCTTGCGCTGTTTGCATACAGGGCGACCCCACTGTCTACTGGCATATCGCCGTCTCAACTCCTGATGAACAGGGACCTGCGAATGACACTTCCAGCCATACACGTGCCCAACCTGGATCATCTCCCGGTGCTGCAGAAGGTGCCCAACTCCGAGAACGACAAAAACAGGGCTATGATGCTCATGCCACCAATTTGCCCATGTTATCCCTGTCAGACACTGTTCAGGTCAAGGTCCCTGATGGAGGCTGGTCAGCTTCAGCTGGCGATGTTCGACAGGCTGACCCCCTCCCCCCGCTCGTATGTTGTGCGTCTGGCTGATGGTTCTGTTGTGCGACGAAACAGACGGGCACTGCACAAAGTTGCCTGCTTCAACCACATTCTTCTCTATTTCCTTCTGTTGTTTTGCCACCTCCTGATATCTCGACTCACGAGGCCACCAGTCAGGCTTCAATCCCGCCCATCAAGGTGCTGTCGTCCCCACCACCACCTCTCCGGCAGTCGGCCAGGATCAGACACAAGCCACAGAGACTGGACTTATGAACATTTGTTCTGTTTGCCATGTTCTGTGTTCTCGCATTAGACAGCTGTTTTCACATGTACATATGTTCACATCCACTGCATGTATATATATTAATATTGGCCGATTCTTGTAAATACATAGAACACAGAACATAGAACATTACAGCTCAGTACAGGCCCTTCGGCCCTCGATGTTGTGCCGACCTGTGAAACCACTCTAAAGCCCATCTACACTATTCCCTTATCATCCATATGTCAATCCAATGACCATTTGAATGCCCTTAGTGTTGGCGAGTCCACGACTGTTGCAGGCAAGGCATTCCACGCCCTTACTACTCTCTGAGTAAAGAACCTACCTCTGACATCTGTCCTATATCTATCTCCCCTCAAATTAAAGCTATGTCCCCCTCGTGCTAGACATCACCATCCGAGGAAAAAGGCTTTCACTGTCCACCCTATCTAATCCTCTGATCATCTTGTATGCCTCAATTAAGTCACCTCTTAACCTTCTTCTCTCTAACAAAAACAGCCTCAAGACCCTCAGCCTTCCCTCATAAGATCTTCCCTCCATACCAGGCAACATTCTGGTAAATCTCCTCTGCACCCTTTCCAATGCTTCCACATCCTTCCTATAATGCAGCGACCAGAATTGCACGCAATACTCCAAATGCGGCCGCACCAGAGTTTTGTTCAGATGCAACATAACCTCATTGCTCCGAAACTCAATCCCTCTACCAACAAAAGCTAACACACCGTACGCCTTCTTAACAACCCTCTCAACCTGGGTGGCAACTTTCAGGGATCTATGTACATGGACACTGAGATCTCTCTGCTCATCCACACTACCAGGAATCTTACCATTAGCCCAGTACTCTGTCTTCCTGTTATTCCTTCCAAAATGAATCACCTCACACTTTTCTGCATTAAACTCCATTTGCCACCTCTCAGCCTAGTGCTGCAGCTTATCTGAAAAAAAAATGAAAATCGCTTATTGTCACGAGTAGGCTTCAATGAAGTTACTGTGAAAAGCCCCTAGTCGCCACATTCCGGCGCCTGTCCGGGGAGGCTGGTACGGGAATCGAACCGTGCTGCTGGCCTGCTTGGTCTGCTTTAAAAGCCAGCGATTTAGCCTGGTGAGCTAAACCAGCCCCTATGTCCCTCTCTAACTTGTAACATCCTTCCGCACTGTCCACAACTCCACCGAATTTAGTGTCATCTGCAAATTTACTCACCCAAGCTTCTATGCTCTCCTCCAGGCCATTTATAAAAATGACTAACAGCAGTGGTCCCAAAACAGATCGTTGTGGTACACTACTAGTAACTGGACTCTAGTCTGAACATTTCCCATCAACCACCATCCTTTGTCTTCTTCCAGCAAGCCAATTTCTGATCCAAACTGCTAAATCTCCCTGAATCCCATGCCTCTGTATTTTCTGCAATAGCCTACCATGGGGAACCTTATCAAACGCTTTACTGAAATCCATATACACCACATCAACTGCTTTACCCTCATCCACCTGTTTGGTCACCTTCTCAAATAACTCAATAAGGTTTGTGAGGCACGGCCTACCCTTCACAAAACCCTGTTGACTATCTCTAATCAAATTATTCCTTTCCAGATGATTATACATCCTATCTCTTATAAACCTTTCCAAGACTTTGCCCACAACAGAAGTAAGGCTCACTGGTCTATAGTTACCGTGGTTATCTCTACTCCCCTTCTTGAACAAGGGGACAACATTTGCTATCCTCCAGTCTTCTGACACTATTCCTGCAAACAAAGATGACTTAAAGATCAAACCAAAGGCTCAGCAATCTCCTCCCTAGCTTCCCAAAGAATCCTAGGATAAATCCCATCCAGGGGATTTATCTATTTTCACTCTTTCCAGAATTGCTAACACCTCCCCCTTATGAACCTCAAACCCTTCTAGTCTAGCAGCCTGTATCTCAGTATTCTCCTCGACAACATTGTCATTTTCCTGTGTGAACACTGACGAAAAATATTAATTTAGCACCTCTCCTATCTCCTCGGACTTCACGCACAACTTCCCACTACTGTCTTTGACTGGCCCTACTCTTACCCTAGTCATTCTTTTATTCCTGACATATCTATAGAAAGCTTTAGGGTTATCCTTGATCCTACCTGCCAAAGACTTTTCATGTCCCCTCCTGGCTCTTCTTAACTCTCTCTTTAGGTCCTTCCTAGCTAACTTGTAACTCTCAAGCGCCCTACATTCTCATATGTCATCCAAACATAAATTAAGGGGTGATGTCATGATATGCAGACACACACATAATGATATACAGACAAGCAGCTAATGGACACAGAGAACAGGACATGACCAATAAGCAGGCAGGATACTCAGGGATGGGATTTGACTATAAAAGATATGAGGCACTCACACTCCACCTCTTTCCACTGATGAACATCTGCAGAGTCAGTCAAGGGTGTTGTTACTATCTCACACCTCCACCACGTGGCTAAGAGCTAGTCTGTTTCAGTCAGAGAGTACCACACTTAAGTTAACAGAGAGTCGAACTCACAGAAAACTGTGCTAACTGTGCTACTGGTTCAATAAATCAGGTTGAACTAACTTCAAGGTCTGGAGTATCTTTCTAATCTAAGCTGCATCCAGTTGCAGCCAGTGTTAGACCAGTGTACCTAACATAACACCCTCTATTCCTTTCTCCCTCACATTTATCTAGCTTTACTTTAACTGTATAATATTATTCACCTTAACCACTCCAATTGATAGATAATTACACGTTCTCACCACTCTCAGCAAAGGTATTTTCCATGAATTTCTCATTGCACTTATTTGTGACTTTCTTATATTTACAGCCGCTGGTTTACAATTCCAGTACAAGTGGAAATATCTTCTCCATGTGAAACCTGTTGAACCCTTTCATAATTTAAAAAACCTCCATCAGGTCGGCTCTCAATCTTCTCATTTTCTTATAATAAGGATCCGAAGCAGTTCTGTCTTTTTTGTCAGTTGTCGCCTCAGTTCTGGTACCATCCTTATGCTTTCTCCGGTGTTTCTTGATCCTTTCTGTAATTTGGGCACTATGTGCAGAATACTCCAAGTGTGGTCTGGCCACAGTTCATACAATATAGCATAATTTCACTCTTTTAAATGACTTTCCTCCAGAATTTTAAAAAATAAATTGAGATTACCCAATTTTTTTTTTCCAATTAAGGGACAATTTAGCGTGGCCAATTCACCTGCCCTGCACATTTTTTTGGGTTGTGGGGGCGAGACTCATGCAGGCACGGGGAGAATGTGCTAACTCCACGCGGACAGTGAGGCAGCAGTGCTAACCACTGCGCCACAGTGCTAACCACTGCGCCACAGTGCTGCCCTTTTTCCTCCAGAAATTAACCTACGCTTGTACTTTATATGGGTTCATTAATCTATGTTGCTACATTTAATGATTTGTGTATCTGTACCCCTAGATCCCTTTGTGCCTCTGTCGCATTTAGACTTTTACATGCCAAGGCATAAGTGACCTCCTTCTTCCTCCTACCAAAATTCTCAACTTCATTGTTCTCCATGTTGACATTCACTTAAAATTTACAGGCCCATTCTGCAATTTTGCAAACAATTGTTGTAGTTTCCCCCTCGTTATCAACTGCAGTTCAATTTTGGGGCCATCCACAATTTTTTACACCACACGTCGGATTACTATGCCCAAATCTTTCATGTAAATGATAAACAATGGTCACAGCACGGATCCCTGTGGATCACCATTTACCAGTGTCCGCTCTTTGAGTAACTACCTTCACAAAAGCAAAATTCTGCGAATGCTGGAGATCTGAAGTAAAAATAGAAAATGCTGGAAATATTCAACAGGCCTGGCAGATTCTGTGGAGAAAAAAATGTAATCAATCTTTCAGGCCTTTCACCAGATGTCAAAGTCTCAGAGTCTCAGTTTGCCAGTTCTGATTAAAGGTCATCGAGCTGAAATGTTACTGCGGTTTCTCTCTCGACAGATGCTAAATTTCTCCAGCATTTCATGCTTCCGTGGAATAACCATCTTCAACGGTATAAGCAATCACTATTTGCCAAAGTTTTGATTTAATCTCACATAAAAGACATTTGTTATTAATTTTATTTGCCATTCTAAATTAAATTAATTAAATTAAAATCGCTTATTGTCACGAGTAGGCTTCAATGAAGTTACTGTAAAAAGCCCCTAGTCGCCACATTCCAGCGCCTGTCCGGGGAGGCTTGTACGGGAATCGAACCGTGCTGCTGGCCTTCTTGGAAAGCCAGCGATTTAGCTCAGTGAGCTAAACCAGCCCTTCTACTTTAAACATTTTCAAAAACAATAAACTGTTTTATCATTCCATTTTATCTTGATTACATATTTAGTTATCTGATTTACTGAAACTCAAACAGCAAACATAATGATGTATTGTTTGGTATGGATTTACCAAGTCGCCTTTGCTCCATAGTTTCTGGTAACTGGTATTTGTTTCGTGAGGAACAGCCCTGAAGGTTATGAGATGACAATCCTGTAAACTAGGAAACACGCAGAATTGTCCACCGTTGACCTGGGTAATTTACTGATTTCCTGCCAGAGTTACCGCAAGAAGTCAGAGAACTCCCAAAGAATTTCAGAGCCAATCTGCCTGGACAATTAATCTGAATTTACTTTGCCTACTCTTCAACTTAAAAATTCATTTACTTTACTTAATTCTTGTTAAAATAAAAAACATGCATTTTTATAGCATTTTTTTGTGCCGATGCATAAGCTATCACATTTTAAAAAAAATATATACTTTATTCCAACCATTTTCAAATTCTTACATACAAAGGCTTAACTATGTCATAGAACATAGAACATTACAGTGCATTACAGGCCCTTCGGCCCTCGATGTTGCGCCGACCTGTGAAACCACTCTAAAGCCCATCTACACTATTCCCTTATCATCCATATGTCTATCCAATGACCATTTAAATGCCCTTAGTGTTGGCGAGTCCACTACTGTTGCAGGCAGGGCATTCCACCCCCTTACTACTCTCTGAGTAAAGAACCTACCTCTGACATCTGTCCTATATCGATCTCCCCTCAATTTAATGCTATGTCCCCTCGTGCTAGACATCACCATCCGAGGAAAAAGGCTTTCACTGTCCACCCTTTCTAATCCTCTGATCATCTTGTATGCCTCAATAAGTCACCTCTTAACCTTCTTCTCTCTAACGAAAACAGCCTCAAATCCCTCAGCCTTCCCTCATAAGATCTTCCCTCCATACCAGGCAACATTCTGGTAAATCTCCTCTGCACCCTTTCCAAGGCTTCCACATCCTTCCTATAATGCGGCGACCAGAATTGCACGCAATACTCCAAATGCGGCCGCACCAGAGTTTTGTACAGCTGCAACATGACCTCATGGCTCTGAAACTCAATCCCTGTACCAATAAAAGCTAACACACCGTATGCCTTCTTAACAACCCTCTCAACCTGGGTGGCAACTTCAGGGATCTATGTACATGGACACCGAGATCTCTCTGCTCATCTACACTACCAAGAATCTTACCATTAGCCCAGTACACTGTCTTCCTGTTATTCCTTCCAAAATGAATCACCTCACACTTTTCTGCATTAAACTCCATTTGCCACCTCTCAGCCCAGCTCTGCAGCTTATCTATGTCCCTCTGTAACTTGTAACATCCTTCCGCACTGTCCACAACTCCACCGACTTTAGTGTCATTTGCAAATTTACTCACCCATCCTTCTACACCCTCCTCCAGGTCATTTATAAAAATGACAAACAGCAGTGGCCCCAAAACAGATCATTGTGGTACACCACTAGTAACTGGACTCCAGTCTGAACATTTCCCATCAACCACCAGCCTTTGTCTTCTTCCAGCTAGCCAATTTCTGATCCAAACTGCTAAATCACCCTGAATCCCATGCCTCCGTATTTTCTGCAATAGCCTACCGTGGGGAACCTTATCAAACGCTTCACTGAAATCCATATACACCACATCAACTGCTTTAACCTCATCCACCTGTTTGGTCACCGAGTAGCCTGTATCTCAGTATTCTCCTTGACAACATTGTCTTTTTCCTGTGTGAACACTGACGAAAAATATTAATTTAGCACCTCTCCTATCTCCTCGGACTTCACGCACAACTTCCCACTACTGTCTTTGACTGGCCTTACTCTTACCGTAGTCATTCTGTTATTCCTGACTTATCTATAGAAAGCTTTAGGGTTATCCTTGATCCTACCTGCCAAAGACGTCTCATGTCCCCTCCTGGCTCTTCTTAGCTCTCTCTTTAGGTCCTTCCTAGCTAACTTGTAACTCTCGAGCGCCCTAACTAAACCTTCACGTCTCATCTTTATATAAGCTTCCTTCTTCCTCTTGACAAGTGTTTCAACTACTTTAGTAAACCACAGTTCCCTCAGTCAAACACTTCCTCCCTGCCTGACAGGTACATACTTATCAAGGACACGCAATAGCTGTTCCTTGAACAAGCTCCACATTTCCATTGTGCCCATACCCTGCAGTTTCCCTCCCCAGCCGATGCATCCTAAGTCTTGCCTTATTGCATCATACTTGCCTTTCCCCCAGATATAACTCTTGCCCTGCGGTATAAACCTATCCCTTTCCATCACTAAAGTAAAATTGTGGTCACTATCACCAAAGTGCTCACCTACCTCCAAATCTAACACCTGTCCTGGTTCATTACCCAGTACCAAATCCAATATGGCCTCGCCTCTCGTTGGCCTATCTACATACTGTGTTAGGAAACCCTCCTGCACACATTGGACAAAAACGGACCCGTCTAAAGTACTCGAACTATAGCATTTCCAGTCAATATTTGGAAAGTTAAAGTCCCCCATAACAATTACCCTGTTACTTTCGCTCCTATCCAGAATCATCTTTGCAATCCTTTCCTCTACATCTCTGGAACTTTTCAGAGGCCTATAGAAAATCCCTAACAGGGTGACCTCTCCTTTCCTGTATCTAACCTCAGCCCATACTACCTCAGTAGACAAGTCCTCATCAAACGTCCTTTCTGCCACCTGTGTTGTTACTCGTGTCTTAATAAAGCTCGTAGTCTCAAATGTGGAGAAGATGCTTTATTGTGAGTTCGTTCTCTCTTCAGAGCTGTTTCCTAAGGTAACCTTCAGTGCTCCTAGCTGGCATGTGTGTGTGTGTCCTGCTCCAAGTTCTGCCCTCTGTGAAGTGTGTCCTCACTTCCTGTCCCCGTCTATTTATATGGCTCTCCCGTGCCCCCTCTAGTGTTTGCTCAGTTGTATTGCATCTAGTTAACTTGTGATCACCACATCCCCCTTTTTCTCTTTACATATTTTCTGTACATCGTTAAAGAAAATTGTACATCCTGTCCCGGTGTATTTATAGCTCTCCCTCTGGTGTTTGCTCAGTTGTTTTGTATCTAGTAAATCTACGATCACCACATCCCCCTTTTTCTCTTTACATATTTGCTGTACATCGTTAAAGAAAATTATAGAAAACAGTTACTTATGATATGCGTATCTATACAGGTGATGGTGCTATTGCATATTGTACAAAGCCAATGTAGTTATATGTTCAATCTTAATAAAAACATTTATGAGTCCAAACTTGATGAATTTGTTCAGAGCTTTTTTTTTCTTTTTGTTGTTGATGACGTGGTGATATTGATATTGCAAGTCCGCTGTAAATGTTGTTGGTGTTCCTTGTTATTTTAAGTACCCAATGCATCATCCCGAGGTGTTTGCATGGTCACCTCACTGATGTTGACTGGCATGGACTTTTTTCTGTGCTTGTGGTGTTGATTTACTGTCTCATCCGCCTTGGATGCTGGTGTGCTTGCTCGTTCTGGAGCAGACGTGAGTTTGTGCGATTCGTTGTCATCCCATGACATGTTTGTAGTCTTGTCATCGTTTTGCAGTGTGCTGTGGCATTGTCCTTCATGTGCCGAGTAGTACCATTGTGTACAAGTCATTGTTTCATTGCTGTTGTTTCTGTCGTTACTGTTTTTGTTGTTTTCGTTGCCGTACTTGTTGCTGTTTTTGTCGTTTCTGTCTTTGGTGTTGGCACTGTCGTTGTTCCTGACTTTGTTGTTTTCGTTGCCGTTCGTGTTGCTGTTTTTGTCGTTTCTGTCTTTGGTGTTGTCGCTATCTTTGTTCCTGACTTTTTTGTTTTCGTTGCCGTTCTTGTTGTTTCTGTCTCTGTCGTTGTCGCTATCTTTGTGCCTGACTTTGTTGTTTGTCTTGTCGCGCTTCATGTTGCTTTTGTTCTTTCTGTTGTCGTTCTCGTTTCTGCTGTGCTTCTTGCTATTGTTGTTGGTCTTGTCGCGCTTCATGTTGCTTTTGTTCTTGCTGTTGTTTGTCCCGTTTCTGCTGTGCTTCTTTTGACTTTTGTTTTTCTTGTTATACTCTATTCGAGTCATTGAGTCATAATTTGAGTCATTGAGCATTTCGTCTCGAGAGTGGTGCGAATGATCTGATGTTGCATCGGTGCAGGTGACATCAATCATTTGTGGAGAATTGGATTCCTCATCTTTGCTTTCTTGGTGCTCCTCTTCCGGAGTCACATTCTTCTCGATTTCATTTGACGCGGCGTCTCTGGATTCTTGGCGCTCCTCTTCTGGAGTCAAAACCTCCATGAATACAATTGACGTGGTGTCTGTGGACTTCTGGCGCTCCTCTTCTGGAGTCCAAATCTGCATGATTTCAGTTGACGTGGTGTCTCCGGACTCTTGGTGCTCCGCTTCTGGAGTTGAAATCTTCATGATTTCCGTTGATGTTGTCTCACTGGACTCCAGGTGCTCCTCTTCTGGAGTCAAAATCTGCATGGTTTCTTTTGGCTTGGTCTCTCTGGACTCCAGGTGCTCCTCTTCTGGAGTCAGAATCTGCATGGTTTCTTTTGGCTTGGTGTCTCTGGACTCCAGGTGCTCCTCTTCTGGAGTCAGAATCTGCATGGTTTCTTTCGGCGTTGTCTCTCTGGACTCCAGGTGCTCCTCTTCTGGAGTCAAAATCTGCATGTTTTCTTTCGGCATCGTCTCTCTGGACTGTTGGGTGGCCCGACTCTGTGCTTCTGTACAGACAAGCTGAGAACTGTCAGTCTCGCTGTGATCCTGTACGTCGAGTGCGATCACCTTGTTACTGTTTTCGCTCTGTGCTTCGGTACAGACAAGCTGAGAACTGTCAGTCTCACTGTGATCCTGTACGTCGAGTGTGATCACCTTGTCACTGTCTTCGCATGCAGTGGGTAGAGGTGCATTGTCTTCTTCTTGTTCATGTGAGCTTGTTAGACTTTCATAGTCTGCTTGTGGTTGCTCAGATACGGCAGGTTGACCTTCATGGTCTTGTGCATGCATGGTGTCAGTGGTTAGATGTACGTTGTCTTCTTCTTGTTCCTGTGAGCTTGGTAGACTGTCATAGTCTGCTTGCGGTTGCTCAGATACAGCGGGTTTACCTGCATGGTCTTGTTCATGCATGGTGTTCGCCAGGGAGTGTTTGCTTGCATCCCTTTTGAAGTCTTTCATTACTCGCACTGTGGAGCCTGTCATCGCTCGCTCTGTGGAGTCTTCCTGTGCTCTCTGTGTGGCGTCGTCTTCGTCTAGGGTATTGCTGTCATCCAATGTATCGACGAGCTGCCATGGCACCATGGTGTTGGATTCATCTACCATGAGTAGAGTCGTGTTGAGCTTTGCAACGGTGTCGCTGATGCTGTGATAAGCATATCCGACTGACTCAGCTGTGTCTGAGTAGTATTCTTCGAAAACCAAATCATCCTGGTTGGATTCTTCTACCACGAGTTGATTCGTGTTGAACTTTGCGACCATGTCGCTGATGCTGTGATAAGCATATCCGACTGTCTCAGCCATGTCTGAGAGGTAATCTTCGAAAAACAAATCATCTTTTGTTGTTTCGGAATTCTTTTTGTTCTCTTCACTTTGGGTGGTGCAGACTGCTTTTTTCAGGGTGTTGTGCAAGTTGTTTTTAACTGTTGGTTTAAGTTCAGGCGTTTTTCTGTGTTCTGAGGCAAGAAAATTTGTGTTTACCACTTTAAGTGTCTTATTTTCAATTTTCGGGCATTTCCCTTTTAAGTGGGCGTGGTCGGGATGCTCAGACGTCATGACGTCACGCGTAGGAATGAATTGCGCATGCGCAAATCGGCTTTCCTTCCCTGTGCGGTTCTGTGTCCATTGCGCATGCGCGGCTTGCGCATGCGCATGACGATCCGCGACCAAGACTTTTTTTTGACTGCGCATGCGCATCACGATCGGCACCGCGATCTTTTTTAAACTGCGCATGCGCGGCTTCCGGTTCCGGCGCATGCGCAGACGCCATTTGTAGTTCTTTGCTTACCGGAGACTGCAAAATGTGCTCCAACGCCATTTTTTGGCGTTTTTCACGGATTTCAGGGATTTTTCTTTCCCACCAGGACTGGTTCTCCAAAATTCGTAAGTAATCTTCTCTTCCCGATTTGGACAGGGTTTCAGCGTTTTGGCTTTGTGAGAAATTCTTGTTATTTCTTCTTTTTGATCTGTACTTTTCATTCGCGATTTCTTGTTCTTTTCGTGATTTTTTAAGTTTTGCATCACTCAGTCTCTGTGCAGTTTGGACTCTGAGCATGCCTTGCTGTTCAAATTTCTCACAGTACTCTTCAAATTTGTTTAGTAACGTTTGTAAGCTGTTTCTGTCTTCATCTTTTGAGTATTTAAATCCATTATACACTTTCCTATTTACAGGCCCTGCGGTGAGAATTGCTATTTTAATGTTGTCTGAGGCTTCTTGTACATCATTAGCTACGAGATTAAAATCAAACATTTGTTTAAACCTTTTCCAGACATTTCTTACATTGCCAGTCAGGTCTAGCTGCTCTGGGTGTCTGTAGAAGCCATTCACAGTGTCCAAGCCACATCCTCGAATTAGCGATGTCTTCCCAAGTCAAATGTCCAGTAGGAGATTTCCATGCCATTTTGAGCTTTCTGTATCTGCCACTGAGTTGTCCTGTAGTAAGCGTCTGAAGCCACTCCTGGGTACCATGTGTTGTTACTCGTGTCTTAATAAAGCTCGTAGTCTCAAATGTGGAGAAGATGCTTTATTGTGAGTTTGTTCTCTCTTCAGAGCTGTTTCCTAAGGTAACCTTCAGTGCTCCTAGCTGGCATGTGTGTGTGTGTCCTGCTCCAAGTTCTGCCCTCTGTGAAGTGTGTCCTCACTTCCTGTCCCCGTCTATTTATATGGCTCTCCCGTGCCCCCTCTAGTGTTTGCTCAGTTGTATTGCATCTAGTTAACTTGTGATCACCACACCACCGTAATACTGTCCTTGACTAACAATCGCAGCCCTCCTCCACTTTTACCACCTTCCCTGAGCTTACTGAAATATCTAAACCCCAGCACTTGCAACAACCATTCCTGTCCCTGCTCTATCCATGTCTCCGAAATGGCCACAACATCAAAGTCCCAGGTACCAAGCCATGTCGCAAGTTCACCCACCTTATTCCGGATGCTCCTGGCATTGAAATAGACACACTTTAAACCACCTTCCTGCCTGTCGGTACACTCCTGCAACTTTGAAACCTTACTCATGACCTCACTACTCTCAACCTCATACAAACAGTTTTTCATTTTTATTGTAACAAAGTAGCAGCACCAACCCTAATTCCCCTATCCCCCCTCAGCCTGAATATTCTCCCTCCCTTATCCACTCCCCTCCTAACCCACCAACTCCATCCCACTCCCCTCCTAACCCACCACTCCATCCCCCTCCCTCCCTTACCCACTCCCCTCCTAACCCACCCTCTCCATCCCTCCCTCACCCCCTCCCTGCCTAACCCACCGCCCCATCCTCTTCTCTCCCTTACCCACTCCCCTCCTAACCCACCCACTCCATCCCCCTCCTTCCCTTATCCACTCCCCTCCTAACCCTCCTGCCCCATCACCCTCCCTCCTTTATCCCCTCCCCTCCTAACTCTCCCACCCCATCACCCTCCCTCCCTTATCCCCTCCCCTCCTAACCCTCCCACCCATCCCCTAACTGCTGGCCACAAACAGATCGCTAAAGAAAGTGATGAATGGCATCCACCTAGAATAGAACCTTTCTTCCAACCCTCTCGGAATATTGAATCTTTTCCAATCGCAGGAATTCTGCCAGGCCACTCAACCATGCTGAGGCCCTGGCTGGCACCTGGTATGTTCTTAGTTTTGATCTTCTAGATAGCCAAAGATGTAGTATTGACAAAGAACATAAAACTAAATCAAAACTAATTTATTTTACTTAACCACTTAACTTAACTATTTAACTACTTACTTAACTTGATTAGGTTTACACACTCCAGTGAGTAACAGTTAACAAAATAATAGTACTGAATCTGTTATACAGTAATAAATAATCTCTCTAATATATAAACTACACTCTAACTCAACTTTATACTATCTGTCTACCTCAAATTCTCCATCAGCTTCTCCCTGCATGCCATATCCGAGTAATATTCTTCAATGTAGGATTCATCTTCTTTAGTTTTAGATTTGTTGACATTTTTTGTTGCAAACATTTTGTTCTATGGAGAATTTGATGTAGAAGGGTAGAGAAAAGTTGAGTTAGAGTGTATTTTATTCAAATTCAGCCTTACGAGGCAAAATACTTCTGTTTTGTGCCTTTAAAATTAGTTTTTTCGATTTCCGGGTAGCTTCCCTTTAAGTGGGCGTGTCATAATTTTCTGATGTCATCACGTCAGTGATGTCATGCGCAAACATGCATTGTGCATGCGCAAATCGATCCTGGTCCTGTGTGCACTTTTTTTCATGTGCGCATGTGCAACTTCTCTCGCATGCGCAGAACGGTATTTTTCTGATGCATCATTTTTCAATGTGTGCAATGTGAACCGGTCCCGCACATCATGCACAGAACATTCAGAATCCGAATCGCCCGTTTTTTTTGGGTGCGCTTTCACACATTGGTCTTTTCCAGTGCGATAAATTTTTAAGTGCACCATAACTTCCACGGAGGCAAATTTTTAAAAATTCAGCGATTTAATGTTTTAGCATTCTATTTCTGGATTCTTTAATCTCATTTTAATCGAATCTTGAGGCAAACTTAGCAACAGTGCCTCAGTTCCTTCTTCCAGATCATTAATGTACATTGTAAAAAGTTGTGGTCCCAGCACCGACCCCTGAGGCACACCACTAGTCACCGGCTGCCATCCTGAAAAAGACCCCTTTATCACCACTCTGCTTTCTGCCAGTCAGCCAATCCTCTATCCATGCCAGGATCTTACCTTAACACCATGGGCTCTAAACTTATTTAACAATCTCCTCTGCGGCACCTTGTCAAAGGCCTTCTGAAAATCTAAATAAATCACATCCACTGGTTCTCCTTTGTCTAACTTCCGTGTTACCTCCCCAAAGAACTCTAACAGATTTGCCACGCATGACCTCCCTTTGACAAAGCCGTGCTGACTCAATCCTATTTTACCATGCACTTCCAAGTACTTTGCGATGTCATCTTTAATAACAGACTCGCTCTTGAGGAGCGATTAAAAATTCAAAATTTCTGAATTTTAATTGACAGTAAGGACAATGGGAACTGCTGACCATCCAGATACACGTAACAGACACTCAAATCTCCAGTGGAGGACAAAAAAAAACCCATTCTTCGATCTTGAAATGTGACAGAAGTTTCTGAAATGGAGAACAAAATGTCGGCCTGAATTTTACACTCACCCCGGGTGGGTTTTGAGCTGGGGAACATTACATTGTATAGACGGGATTCTCTCCGTGGGCCAGACAGCCCCGACCTGGACACGGTTTTACTGTGGGGCGGGCAGGGGTCCAGTTTCCTCCCATAGTCCAAAGATGTGCAGGGTAGGTGTTCTAACCTTGCTAAATTGCTCCTTAGTGTCCAATGGTTACGTGGGGTTATGGCGATAGGTCGGGGCCGTGGGCTTAGGCAGGGTGCTCTTTCAGAGTGTCAGTGCAGAGTTGCTGGGCCGAATGGCTTTCTTCTGCACTGCAGTAATTCTATAAAGACTAATCAAAAAATAAATCAGATGTTACAAGGACAGTGACAGCAAAAAATCTCTGGGGCGCCTTTGAAATCTTATGACCATAACCTAAATTAAAACATACAAACATTTTTAAGCATGACACACGTAATGTGAAATAATAATATAGTGCAGATTTAAATAGTTTCACAGATTTAAAACAAATAACCAAATCTATGTTCACATGTAAATAATCACCATTAATCATAACAAAAAAATAAAAAATGACTTGAAAACAGGGGCACCACAGTGGCGCGGTGGTTAGTACTGCTGCCTCACGACGTCGAGGACCCAGGTTCGATCCCGGCCCCGGGTCACTGCCTGCATGAAGTTTGCACATTCTCCCAAGTGCGTGCGTGTGTCTGCGTGGGTCTCACTCCCACAACCAAAAAGATGTGCAGGGCAGGTGGTTTGGACATTCTAAATTGCCCCTTAATTGGAAAAAAAACAATTGGGTGCTCTCAATTTTTTTTTTTTAAATACTTTAAAAGAATCAACAATAGTAATGCCTGTCGAGCAGAAAAAGTTTTTGAAAAAATGTCTGCATACTTTAAAACACTTGTTGAAATAAATTGCTTGTTGTTTTCTATCTGTTTAAATGACTGCCCTCAATGACCGTTTCCAAGCTGGTCGCATCGTAAGGGCACTTTGCGCCCCGCGGAAGCCTGTGCAGACTGAATCGCTGGAGGCCCCCGGCTTCTGAAGAGAAAGGGTAGTTCCTCGTTACATCGGAGCGCAGTTAAGGGTGCAGATTTCACTTTTAAAATCGGTGGCCCTTGGCTCCCCATCGCAAGCAGGAAGTTACGGGCCATGATGTTTTCAACCTTTTTCAAAACGCTCCTCAGTTTCACTTTGGAATTAAAATGGAAATTGCACAAAAAGAAAATACAGGTTTTTCCAAAGCACATCAGGCATCACAGTCTTCTGGACTGAGCTCTATGCCATGGCAACACTGTGTACAAATTATATTGTGGCGCGTCTCCAGAACAAACATAATTCAAAACATCAAATGGATTTCGATACTCACTATTATTGTGCATCAATGCTCAAAGAAAATGGGTGGAATGGCAAGATCGGTAATATGGGTTTCTCCTTTTTTTCTGAGATGATTAATCCTACCAATGAGATATTATCTAAAAGGCATTCTTTAGAGCATAATTGACTCCTCACAGCCAATAATATTGAGTACAATAGCCAATGACTGGGATATTTGTGTTCAGAAACATTTCGATGTGCGACCAGTCATCAATGCTGTAATCTTTTGCACCAATATTGTGCTTGGCTTATACTGACCATGTTTTGGTTTCCATGCTATTAAAATATTTAATGAAGCTCGTCATTGCAAACTATTATAGTAACAAGGGTCAAATAAGTGCACATGACAGTAGATTACGCACAAAAAAAATAATTGTTGCATTGACGTTCTGTTTAACAAACAAATAATAAAGCCATAAATGGCAGGTGGGGGAAATAAAGATAGAGACAATAAACCATCAATGAGTAAAAACTCAGGTTATCTAAAGTAAAGTTAGGAATGAACTTTTCATGGGAGTGCAGGTTCAAGGTGATATTGTTTGCTGAGGTGCTTATAGACTTCGGGTGCTGTCAATGTATCTATTTGTCAATAAATGGTGCTTTTCTGTTTTGATATGATTGCATCAAAATGAAACACTTGGAGGACTCGAGTCCTTACCTGTTTTTCCACTGAGTTCAACCTAAGGAGAATTTCTGTTATAAAATGATTTATAATACTTTTCTAAGTTAATTAACTGACCCCGAGCCAAACTGTTCCAGTACACCTTCAACATTGGCATCTACCCATCAATGTAGACAATCGCCGAGTTATGTCCTGTCCACAAAAAGCAGGCCAAATTCATTCCAGTTAATTACTCTCCTATCAACCTGCTCCTAAACATTAGCAAAGTGATGGAAAGAGTTGGCAAAAGTAGCACTTAATCACCAATAACCTAATAATCAGACTTGGTTCTCCCAGGACCATTCAGCTCTAGACCTCATCACAGCCCATTCACAAATATAGACAAAGGGAGTTCCAGAGATGAGGTGAGAGTGTCTGCCAAAGGAGCATTTGATTGAGTTAGGCACAAAGAAGGCTTGTAAAACCCAAGACAATGGGAATCAGGTGGAAAAAAACTCTCCACTGGTTGGAGTCAAACCCAGCACAAGAAAGATGGCTGTGGTTGTTGGAGGTCAGTCATCTCAGACCTAGGACAGCATTGTAGGGGTTCCACAGGGCTGTGTCATCGGCCCATCCATCTTTGCCTGTTTCATAAATGAACTACGCCCCATAATATGGACAGAGTGGGATATTCACTAATGTTTGCACTATGTTCAGTACCACAGCTCCTCAGATACTGAAGTAATCTGTGCCCACATGCCATAAGACCTTGGCACATTCAAGCTTGGGTTGATAAGTGGCAAGTAATAGTGCCAGGCAATGAGAACCTACAAAAAGAGAGTCTGACAACCTCCTTTTGATATATATTTTTCTCCAAATAAGGGGCAATTTAGCGAGGCCAATCCACCTACCATGAACATCTTTGGGTTGTGGGGGTGAGATCCAGGCAGACACGGGGAGAATGTGCAAACTTCACAAGGACAGTGACCTGAGGTCGGGATCAAACAAGGGATTGAACAAGGGTCCTTAGCGCCGTGAGGCAGTAGTGCTAACCACAGCGCCATCGTGCTGCCCTCCTTTTGATACTGGACAATACAATAATTGCCAAATTCCTCACCATTAATACCATGGGCCAACATTGACATGAAATTCAGCCATGGCTACTACAGAACGTCAAAGGCCGGGAACTCTGAGGTGAGTAACTCACTTTATGACACCCAAGCATTTCCATGATCTACAAGACACAAGACAGATTGTGAAGGGATGCTCTCCACTTGGTTCGACGAGGGCAGCTCCAATAACATTGAAGAAACTCAAACAGCATCCACGACAAAACAGCCTACATAATCAGCAGTCCATCCACCACCTTAACCATTCATTCCCTCCACCACTAACACACTAGGCCCCCAGTGTGTACCTATAGATTTTACTGCAGCCACTCACCAAGACCTCTTCTAATACACCTCCAAGATCTGCAACTACCACCCAGGGGAGCAATGACAGCTATTGCATGGGCAGGCAGCATGTGGCACAGTAGTTAGCACTACTGCCTCACAGTGCCAGGGACCTAGGTTCAATTCCTGCCTTGGGTGACTGTCTGTGTGGAGTTTGCACGTTCTCCCAGTGTCTGCCTGTGTTTCTTCCAGCTGCTCCAGCTTCCTCCCACAGTCCAATGATGTGCACGTTAGGTGGACTGGCCGTGCTAAATTACTCAGTGTCCAGGGATGTGCAGGTTAGGTGGGGTTACGGAGATGAAGGAGTGGGCCTAGGTAGGGTGCCCTTTTGGAGGGTTGGTGCAGACGTGATGGGCCGTGAATCTTGGAACTCACTAGCTATCAGCAATGTTGCCTAACACTTTCACCATGTGAACTGCAGCGATTCAAGAAAAAACCTTGATAATAGCCCAAACACTGCCAAAGTCTAAGCTCAAGTCAGAGAGTTAAAGGTCCACCCTGCAGAGATTGGTGGATCGCATGGATGTGGCTTCCCTCTCCATCACTGTCTCTCTGATAGGACTGTGGTTCAGCACATTCTATGATCTTCAGAGCAGTAAACTGCGGACACTGAGTGATGCCTTCAGTCCCATTGGGCAGACGCAGCATGGGTTCATAAATGGCAGGTCGTGCCTAACTAATTTAGTGGGATTTTTTGAGGACATTACCAGTGCAGTAGATAACGGGGAGCCAATGGATGTGGTATATCTGGATTTCCAGAAAGCCTTTGACAAGGTGCCACACAAAAGGTTGCTGCATGAGATAAAGATGTACGGCATTAAGGGTAAAGTAGTAGCATGGATAGAGGATTGGTTAATTAATAGAAAGCAAAGAGTGGGGATTAATGGGTGTTTCTCTGGTTGGCAATACGTAGCTAGTGGTGTCCCTCAGGGATCCGTGTTGGGCCCACAATTGTTCACAATTTACATAGATGATTTGGAGTTGGGGACCAAGGGCAATGTGTCCAAGTTTGCAGACGACACTAAGATGAGTGGTAAAGCGAGAAGTGCAGAGGATACGGAAGTCTGCAGAGGGATTTGGATAGGTTAAGTGAATGGGCTAGGGTCTGGCAGATGGAATACAATGTTGACAAATGTGAGGTTATCCATTTTGGTAGGAATAACAGCAAACGGGATTACTATTTAAACGATAAAATATTAAAGCATGCCGCTGTTCAGAGAGACGGGTGTGCTAGTGCATGAGTCACAGAAGGTTGGTTTACAAGTGCAACAGGTGATTAAGAAGGCAAATGGAATTTTTTCCTTCATTGCTAGATGGATGGAGTTTAAGACTAGGGAGGTTATGCTGTAATTGTATAAGGTGTTAGTGAGGCCACACCTGGAGTATTGTGTTCAGTTTTGGTCTCCTTACTTGAGAAAGGACGTACTGGCACTGGAGGGTGTGCAGAGGAGATTCACTAGGTTAATCCCAGACCTGAAGGGGTTGGATTATGAGGAGAGGTTGAGTAGACTGGGACTGTACTCGTTGGAATTTAGAAGGATGAGGGGGGATCTTATAGAAACATATAAAGTTATGAAGGGAATAGATAGGATAGATGCGGGCAGGTTGTTTCCACTGGCAGATGAAAGCAGAACTAGGGGGCATAGCCTCAAAATAAGGGGAAGTAGATTTAGGACTGAGATTAGGAGGAACTTCTGCACCCAAAGGGTTGTGAATCTATGGAATTCCTTGCCCAGTGAAGCAGTTGAGGCTCCTTCATTAAATGTTTTTAAATGTTAACATTTAAATGTTTAAATGTTAAGGTAAAGATAGATAGTTTTTTGAAGAATAATGGGATTAAGGGTTATGGTGTTCGGGCCGGAAATTGGAGCTGAGTCCACAAAAGATCAGCCATGATCTCGTTGATTTGTGGAGCAGGCTCGAGGGGCCAGATGGCCTACTCCTGCTCCTAGTTCTTATGTTCTTATAATGTAGAAGGAGTGGCAGTGCATGTGGCACAGGGCAGCATGGTAGCATTGTGGATAGCACAATCGCTTCACAGCTCCAGGGTCCCAGGTACGATTCCGGCTTAGGTCACTGTCTGTGCGGAGTCTGCACATCCTCCCCGTGTGTCCGTGGGTTTCCTCTGGGGTGCTCCGGTTTCCTCCCACAGTCCAAAGATGTGCAAGTTAGGTGGATTGGCCATGATAAATTGCCCTTAGTGTCCAAAATTGCCCTTAGTGTTGGGTGGGGTTACTGGGTTACGGGGATAGGGTGGAGGTGTTAACCTTGGGTAGGGTGCTCTTTCCAGGAGCCGGTTTAGACTCGATGGGCCGAATGGCCTCCTTCTGCACTGTAAATTCTATATGATCAGGTGTAGAGGGAGTGGCAGTGGTGCAGGGAGCATGGTCGTGGCAGTGCATGTGGCAGAGGTGTAGAGGGAGTGGCAGTGGTGAGGGAGCATGGTAGTGGCAGTGTAAGTGGCAGGGGTGTAGAGGGAGTGGCAGTAGTGCATGGAATTGCCAGTAGTGCAGTGAGAGTCGCAGTGCTGCAGAGGAGTGGCACCGGGAGTGGCTGTGATGCACTGGGAGTGGCAGCGGGAGTGGTAGTGGTGCACTGGGAATGGTAGTCGTGCACTGGAAGTGGCAATGGCAATGGTGCAGAAGGAGGGGCAGCAGGATGTCAGTGGCAGTGGAAGTGGCAATGATAGACTGGGAGTGGCAGTGGAAGTGACAGTGGTACACTTTGAGTGGCAGTGGAAGTGGCAGTGGTACGCTGGGAGTGGCAGTGGGAGTGGCAGTGGTACACTGGGAGTGGCAGTGGGAGTGGCAGTGGTACACTGGGAGTGGCAGTGGGAGTGGCAGTGGTACACTGGGAGTGGCAGTGGAAGTGGCAGTGGTACGCTGGGAGTGGCAGTGGAAGTGGCAGTGGTACGCTGGGAGTGGCAGTGGGAGTGGCAGTGGTACACTGGGAGTGGCAGTGGGAGTGGCAGTGGGAGTGGCAGTGGTACACTGGGAGTGGCAGTGGGAGTGGCAGTGGTACGCTGGGAGTGGCAGTGGAAGTGGCAGTGGTACACTGGGAGTGGCAGTGGGAGTGGCAGTGGTACGCTGGGAGTGGCAGTGGGAGTGGCAGTGGTACACTGGGAGTGGCAGTGGGAGTGGCAGTGGGAGTGGCAGTGGTACACTGGGAGTGGCAGTGGGAGTGGCAGTGGTACACTGGGAGTGGCAGTGGGAGTGGCAGTGGTACACTGGGAGTGGCAGTGGGAGTGGCAGTGGTACGCTGGGAGTGGCAGTGGGAGTGGCAGTGGTACACTGGGAGTGGCAGTGGGAGTGGCAGTGGTACACTGGGAGTGGCAGTGGGAGTGGCAGTGGTACGCTGGGAGTGGCAGTGGGAGTGGCAGTGGTACACTGGGAGTGGCAGTGGGAGTGGCAGTGGTACACTGGGAGTGGCAGTGGGAGTGGCAGTGCAAACGGCAGTGGTGCAACTGCTTGGACAATATCTAAGTGTTGCAAGATAAGTGATTATGAATTCTCGAGACTATCTGCAATTAAAATTGTGTGTGTATCAAATTATATTATTGAGGCATGACTTTGTATGTTAATTATGCCTACTCTTGTGTGGGGTGAGTAGCTGTCTGAAGATAAAGGGGCACATGGTACGAATGCTTTCTGAAGAATGCAGAATGATTCCAAACCTAGTGTTAACCATTCATCCATCCTGCGTCTGACAGGTGAGGGAGGTTAAACTCACTTGCAATTAAAATAATCCTTTTTTACATTTGGCACTCTGGTTAACAGTTACTTTTTGTTGTAGCTTTTTAGTCATCATTGTCAGAATGCCATTGAATTTGGACGAATAATTTCAATGGCCTTTAATGCAAAATCAATGGATTAGTGAATGGGAAATTATGGAATCCCTACAGTGCTGAAACTATGAGAATTGGTCAGAAATTAGGGAGTGTTACCTTATTCAACAGATAGTGTGGCAGGGAAAAGATAGTTAAAGGGACTGACAAGAATTTTCTTCCCTGCTTAGCATGTTGGGAAGTAATGGAAGTAACTGTAGGATTTCACAGCACAGGTGGAAACTGTTTGAACAATCATTGTCATCGCAGAGCTCTCAGGAAGAGCCACTCCTCAATTTTTTTAAATGTCAGTTATGAAACATATGACAGAATCTATCCCTGCCACTGTTTCTGTTGACAACATTCCATATCCTAACAATCCCTCAATTCCTATCAATATCATTGTATCATTGTATCATGAGAAACCTATTGCTGCAGAGAATTTACTCTACCTGCTGGAAGAATCGGTTCAATTTTCAGGTATAAAAGTTTCAAAAACAGATATTGTGATGCGCTGGTTGATGGAAATAAGTTACAGGTAAGAAACAGAAAGTTCTTTCCATAGTCAGAAAGTAGCCTGAAAACTAAATATTTAACCAAGTATAAAACATTGGCAAGATTGTGTGTATCGGTATCAGATACAGCTGAAGTTAGCTAAAACCACAACTGATCAGGTGGTATTCCCATGATCAAGTTTTATAAAGTAAAACTATAAAGTTTTATAGTGGCCAGAAAAACCTTATAGGTCCTTCGAAAAATTTTGCATGTTGGTTAGTATTGAGGAGTAGGATGTGGCTGAAATTTAAATTAAAATGTTTTGTATTCAGTTTCATGATTGCAGATTATACAGCAGTAGGTATAAATGCTTTAGATATTGATTCCACATTTTCTTCGAACCAGCGGTAGTGATGTGAGGTGAGGAGGAGGGGGGGAGAGAGCAAGTGTGAAGGGATAGGTGAAAAGAGTGTGTGCACGAGGGATTGGGGTAGAGAGTGTGCATGAAAGGGGTGGAGGGAAGAGAGCATTTATGGGAGGAGTGGGGAGGAAAAGAGAGTGTGTACGAAGGATGGGGGTAGAGAATGTGCGCGTGAGGTTTGGATTTTGGCTTTCAGATCTCAGGGTGGGGACCCCACAAATGAAGATGTGCACAGGGCCCCATGAACTGTCAATCCGTCTCTGCCCAGAGGGGACAATCAGAGGGTAGTGCAGAGACAGGCAGTAAGGGATGGCTGCAAGCAGACAGACTGCCATCAAACAGTCAGCCCATTGCACCTGATTCACTCTGAGCCACTGGAGACTCTGGACAGAAGCTTCAGGAATTGCAGAGGGTCAGCCTGAACCTTTATTGGTTAGAAATGCCAGTGGAACGTGGACAGACAGTGCCACAGATTAATGATAACTCCCTGCAGTGGACAACAAGAGAGTCTCCTCTCACAGGCTGGCAAGAGGTAATTTCCCCACCTAACAAAGAAAGTCTGGGTGGAGACAACAGAGGTGGTCAGTACCCATGGAGCCATGCACAGGACGTGACTGAAATGCAGCGAAAGGGTACATTCTCCAAGGGTGAGTGAAGACTCCAATTGTCAATGTCTTCACACAGTTATGGGAGGGTATGCTCATGATGCATGGGAAATACACATCAAGGATGTAATAATAATAATAATAACCTTTTATTGTCCCAACTATGAAGGTATTGTGAAAAGCCCCTATTCGCCACATTCCGGTGCCTGTTCGGGAAAGCTGATATGGGAATTGAACCCGGGCTGCTGGCCTTGTTCTGCATCACAAACCAGCTGTCTAGCCCACTGAGCTAAACCAGCCACAGGATGTGGACGTAGGGTCTCCACGTGCCCACAATGGAACTGAAATCCTGGCTCTCGTGGGCTGGAGCATGATGGCTGGGAAGCTTAACTACAATGGGAGAATAACTGTGGTATACAATGTGGAACTGTGGTGAATCACAATCCTAGTAATTCACACTGTGTTATATTGTATGTGTTGTGTCTCTGTAAGCTGTGTATACGAGCAGTTGCGCGGCTCTGCCCTTAGGGGGAGATGAGGAATTTGTACTGGGCTCCACCCTTGGCTCCACCCATGGTTCCGCCCATGGCTCCTCCCACTAACTGGAAGTATAAAAATCTGCAGTTGTGAGCCTGCTGCTAGTTCATCTCGTCGCAGGCAAGCTCAGTTGTAAGACTATTAAAAACACTGTTCACTTCCAACCACGTGAAAAAAAATCGCTTATTGTCTCGAGTAGACTTCAATGAAGTTACTGTGAAAAGCCCCTAGTCGCCACATTCCGGCGCCTGTTCAGGGAGGCTGTTACGGGAATTGAACCGTGCTGCTGGCTTGCCTTGGTCTGCTTCCAAAGCTAGCGATTAGCCCTGTGAGCTAAACAGCCCCTCCCTCAAACCTGATCGACTAGAACTCGACCCACAGGCTGCAGAGGCGAAAGAAATCTTTCAACACTGGCTCAGATGTTTCAAGGCTTACCTGGCTGAATCAAGCACATCAGAAACTACAGAGGAGCAGAAACGCAGTCTACTGCACGCAAGGGTGAGCCACCGTATCTCTACTCAACTTAACAGTTTTACCTCATTTACAGAGGCCCTAGCCATGCTAGATCGAATGTACGTGAGGCCCATCAACGAGGTTTATGCGCGCCACATTTTTACGACCCGCCGCCAGCGCCCCGCCGCGTCGTTGGATGAATTCCTGCGGGATTTAAAAGCTTTAGCTCGGGACTGTAATTACCAAGCTGTATCAGCCGAACAGCATGTGGAGCTCGCTGTCAGAGATAATGTACGTGGCAGGGCTCAGGTCAAACTATGTGCGCCAGCTGTGGCTTGAAAAAGGGGCCCAGAACTTGGAGGACACTGTAGAATTGGCTACTACCATGGAGGTCTCGTTCCGCAGCCTCACCTCGTTCCCCGTGGACCAAGCGACCCCATCCTGGGCCCCCGACCAGCGACTGCCCCAGGCCTGCACCGCGCGGCCACCCACCCACTACGCAGCCCCAGTGTGCCATTTTTGCGGACAGCACCAGGCAGTACTGCCCGGCCCACAACACGACCTGCAGCAGCTGCGGTCGCAAAGAACACTATGTCCAGGTCTGCCTGGTGAAGAAATCCCCCTCTCCAAACTCTCCCGCAGCCCAGAGCACTCGTTTCCAAAACTCACAGGCCCGCAAGCACCCGAAATGCTGCGGCCTGTACTCCGACTCCGCCCCCACCCGACACGTGCGACTCATGGGGGCCGCCATCTTGGGCGCCATCTTCCTCGTCGCCCGCCACGTGCGATCCACGGGGGCGGCCATCTTGGGATCCATCCTCTTCAAACTCTGAAACCCATCTCGAAGACTACAAACTCAGAGGCAGTCATCACGGGGCCACTCCAGCACAGCTGATCGAGCCGCCGACTACCCGCAACTCAGCACGGTCACGTTGGACCAGCCGCGTCCGAAACACCTCCGCAACTCAATGATGACCGTTAAAATCAATGGGTACAGTACACCGTGCCTCTTCGACTCCGGGAGCACCGAGAGCTTCGTACACCCAGATCTGGTAAGACGCTGTTCGCTCCCTATTTTCCCTGCACGGCAAACTATCTCCTTCGCTTCGGGCTCACACTCCGTTCACCTCCAAGGGCGCACCGTCGCGACCCTAACGATCCAGGACACTAGCTACTCGAACTTCCAGCTATACGTACTCCCTGAACTCTGCGCCCCACTCTTACTGGGACTTGACTCCCAGTGCAACCTCAAAAGCCACACACTCAGCTTCGGCGAGCCCTTGCCCCCACTCACTATCTGCAGCCTCGCTACGCTAAAAATCAACCCCCTCCACTCTTTGCCAATCTCACGCCTGACTGCAAACCCATAGCCACTCGCAGCAGTGGCTGCGATACAGCCTGCAGGACAGGGTGTTTATCAGAACCGAGGTGCATAGACTTCTACGTGAGGGAGTCATAGAGGCCAGTAACAGCCCCTGGAGAGCTCAGGTGGTGGTCGTCAAGACCGGGGAAAAATTCCAAATGGTAGTGGACCATAGCCAAACCATTAATCAGTTCACGCTCCTCGATGCGTACCCCCTCCCCAGGATTGCAGACATGGTGAATCAGATCGCCTATTTTAAAGTCTTCTCCAAGGTGGATCTGAAGTCTGCATACCACCAGCTCCCAATCCGCCCGGAGGACCGCCACTACACGGCGTTCGAGGCCGACGGCCGCCTCTTCCACTTCCTCTGGGTTCCCTTTGGCGTCACGAATGGGGTCTCGGTGTTCCAACGAGCAATGGACCGAATGGTGGACCAGTATGGGCTGCGGGCCACATTTCCATACTTGGACAACGTCACCATCTGCGACCATGATCAGCAGGACCATGATGCTAACCTCCATCGATTTCTCCAGACTGCCCAGAAAATCAACCTCACGTATAACACGGAGAAATGCGTTTTCAGCACGACCAGGCTAGCCATCCTTGGCTATGTTGTGGAAAACGGAGTCCTAGGCCCCGACCCGGACCGTATGCGCCCCCTTACAACTCCCTCTACCTCATTGTCCCAGGGCCCTCAAAAGGTGCCTGGGGTTTTTCTCATATTATGCCCAGTGGGTCCCTCAGTATGCGGACAAAGCCCGCCCACTATTTAAGGCCACACTCTTTCCTCTATCAGATGAGGCTCGCCAGGCCTTCACCTGCATCAAGGAGGACATTGCCAAAGCGGCCATGTGTGCGGTGGATGAATCCGTCCCCTTTCAGGTAGAGAGCGATGCCTCTGAGGTCGCTCTCGCAGCCACACTAAACCAGGCAGGGAGACCAGTCGCCTTTTTCTCCCGAACCCTCTCCGCTTCGGAACTTCGACACTCCTCGGTCGAAAAGGAAACACAAGCCATCGTGGAAGCTGTACCTCACTGGAGGCACTACCTCGCAGGTAGGAGGTTCACCCTCATCACCGACCAAAGATCGGTTGCCTTTATGTTTGACAACTCACAAAGGGGCAAAATTTAAAACGATAAGATCCTACGGTGGAGGATCGAACTCTCCACCTACAAGTACGATATCATGTACTGACCGGGGAAGCTCAACGAGCCCCCAGATGCCCTGTCCCGCGGCACATGCGCCAGCGCGCAAGACAACCGCCTGAAAGCTATCCACAATGACCTCTGCCACGGGGGTCACCCGGCTCGCCCACTACGTCAAAGCACAAAATCTGCCTTTCTCCACCGAGGAGGTAAAAGCCAACACCAGGTATTGCCCGATCTGTGCGGAGTGCAAACCGCACTTCTGTAGACCAGACAGGGCCCACCTGGTGAAGGCCTCCTGGCCCTTTGAACGCCTGAGCATCGATTTCAAAGGGCCACTCCCCTTTAACAATCGGAATGTGTACTTCCTAAACGTCATAGACGAGTTTTCCCGCTTCCCCTTTGCTATCCCGTGCCCCGATATGACCTCCCACACAGTCATTAGGGCCCTGCACAGCATCTTCACCCTGTTTGGTTTCCCCAGCTATGTACACAGCGACAGGGGCTCGTCCTTTATGAGCGACGAGCTGCGTCAGTACCTGCTCGACAAGGGCATCGCCTCGAGCAGGACTACCAGCTACAACCCCAGGGGGAACGGGCAGGTGGAGAGGGAGAACGCGACGGTCTGGAAGACCGTCCTACTGACCCTCCGGTCCAGGAAGCTCCCGACCTCCCATTGGCAGGAGGTCCTCCCTGACGCGCTCCATGCTATTAGGTCCCTCCTCTGTACTGCTACCAATCAGACCCCCCACGAGCGGCTATTTGTTTTTTCCAGGGGCACTACCACGGGGGTTTCGCTCCAAGCATGGTTGAAGACACCGGGCCCGGTTCTTCTCCGGAAGCATGTCCGGACCCACAAAACTGACCCACTCATGGAGAGAGTGCTCCTACTCCACTCGAACCCCCAATACGCATTCATTGAATACCCTGACGGCCGTCAGGACACTGTTTCCCTCGGGACCTGGCGCCTGCAGGATCCAACTCTGACACCACTAACGCCAAGGCGCCCCTCACACTACACCCCACCCAACCCCCCGTGCCCAGCGCCCCCACGCCTGCAGGCTTACTGCCCGTGCTCCGTGCCCCCGCGCCTATGGGTTTCCGGCGCTCCCGGCCACCGGTCGAACCAGTCGGGTACGAAGCTCGGACCGAATCACCCCCGGAGTCCCCCATGGTACCCTCGCCGGCCGCCACCACAAGAGGCTGCCGGTGGCAGGGTTGGAAGTCAACAACCCCGGTGCTTCGTAGATCGCAGGGGGCGACTCGACCACCGGACCGACTCAATTTGTAAACCAATCACCCCCGCTGGACTTGATTTTTTTTACAGCGGGTGAATGTCGTGAATCACAATCCTAGTAATTCACACTGTGTTATATATGATGTACTGTGTCTATGTAAGCTCGGTATATGAGCCGTTGCGTGGCTTTGCCCATAGGGGGAGATGAGGAGTTTGTACTGGGCTGCACCCTTGGCTCCGCCCATGGTTCCGCCCATGGCTCCTCCTACTAACTGGAATTATAAAGATCTGCAGTTGTGAGCCTGCTGCCAGTTCATCTCGTCGCAGGCAGGCTCAGTTGTAAGACTATTGAAACCACTGTTCACTTCCAACCACGTGTCCTGTGAATTGATGGTCACATCAGGAACCACCAGAAGTAATAGATACCTCATGAAGAGTTGTTCCATTCAAATTTGGAATTCAACATGATGTCATTGGCCTCACAGGAGAAAAGGGCCCACAAGACCTGTGAAAAGTCAGTGATATGTGCTGAAGACCAAATATGATATTGCTGATAAAGGTGTTGGAGTACATCCTCGATTTGATCAGTTAGCAGAGATAGCAGAGTTGTTAGCAAAGGAAAGGCTGGAGTTAGTGCTGGGTGTGGTGAGTCTGGTAGGGATGGGAGATGGAGATGGCAGGCAGGGCAGGCTGAGCAATGGGGCTTTAACCATGATGTGGCGGTTAGGAGTGGAGTCCCAGTTTTGACAGGGAGGGTCAGGGCAGTGGAGCTTAAATCTAAGTGAGGGGAGCAATAGACCTTGAAGCTCAGTGGTGTTTGTATTGTTGAGTGTTTGAAAAAAGGTATAGATTTAAGAGGGTTTAACTTACTGTTTTTATGTAAGAAAGAGCACGGCTCTAGTTAGATGTGTGTTAGAGAAAGATGTTTGTATGTATGGAGGGTTCTTGGTTTCAGTTGAAACTGTGTTTTTATTGTGCTGAGAGAGTGTTTATGACAGAAAAGTAAACACGGGCTTGGAGAAAGAATGAGATGTTGCTTAGCAACCAGGGGCCACTTTTAGGGAGACGACCTTTTAGTATTTAACTGGATCCAGGCAGATGGAGCTCGGAAGCTAGAGAGAGAACAGCCAGAAGTAGAAGCAGACCAAGGGAGCTGCAAAAAGCAGCCTTCCCCCAAAAAACAGAAGAAACCTAAATAACAGCTAGTTAAGAAGACTAGAGGATAAATAAAAGTTTACAGGAAGCTTTAAGTTAAACGAACAGAGGACCTGGAACTAGAACACGATGCTGTTTACTGAAGTCACAGGCAGAACTGAAAAGAAGTTGGCAACTGAGAAGCCGAAGATATCTGAAGTGAAATCGCTGCGGGACAGGCAGTATTGGCCGAGATGTTCTGCCCGTCGACTCTTTGGATGGCAGGAAGGGACACCCCCATCCAGAAAATCCTGGCCACTGTTTCTCTCTCCACACATGCTGGACCTGCCGAATTTCTCCAGCACTCTGCCTTTATTTCAGATCTCGAGCATCTGCTGTATTTTGCTTTTATATGGATAGACAAACCTGTTGGAGCTTTTTGAACATGTTACTAGCAGTGTAGATAAGGGTAAATACCAATCTGGTGTATTTTTAGAAGGTTAGTGTATAGGCACGGATAGAAAATGGGCCATTTTCAGGTTGGCAGGTTGTGACTAGTGTGATACCACAAGGATCAGTACTTGGGGTCTAGCTGTTCATAATCTATCTCAGTGATTTGGGTGTGATGATTAAACATAATATTTCCAAGTTTGTAGATGACTCAAACCTATGTGGGAGTGTGTGTTGCGAGGAGGATGCAAAGAAGCTTCAAATGAATTTGGACAGACTTAGGCAAGAACACGGCAGAGGGACTATAATGTTGATAGGTGTTATATTATCCACTTCTATGGGCTCCCTCAGGGTGCTCTGATTTACTCCTGCAGCCCAAAGATGTGCAGGTTAGGTGGATTGGCCATGCTAAATTGCTCCTTAGTGGCCAAAAGGTTAGGTAGGGTTACTTAGTGACAGGGATAAGGTGGGGGCCTGGGCCTCGTTAGGGTGCTCTTTTCAAGGGTCAGTGCAGACTGGAAGGGCCGAATGACCACCTTCTGCACTGTAGGGATTCTATGAATAAGGGGCCAACCATTCAGGATTGAGATAAGGAGAAATTTCTTCCCTCAGAGAGCAGTGAATCATTAGAATTCTCTTCACCGGAGGCCTGTGGAAACTCAATCATTGATCATGTTCAAGGCAGAGATCGACAGATTTATGGAGACTAATGACATCAAGGGATATGGGGATAGTGGAGCAAAATGGCAGTGACGTGGATGATCAGCCATGATCTAGTTGAACAGAGGAGGAGACTCGAGGGGCTGAATGACCATCTCCTGCTCCTCTGATCCTCTGACTGCATCAATATATAGACATGGGGCAGGATTCTCCGTTCCGGCGGCTAACTGCCGACGCCAACGGAGGATCCGTGATGATTCACGACGGAAAAATCGCACCAACTCTGCAATCTGTGAGGGACTAGCACCGGTGCCACATGAAATACCCACTCAACGTGTGGGAAAAGGTTGGAGAATCGGCAGGTCCATGCTGCACATGTGCAGGGCTGACAAGCTGCAGCCGCCCGTATGCCTACACCCGCCAAATACGCGCCAATCACACCAGAAAAGATAGCGCCGGCTGTGCTCGACCACGGATGCATCCACCCCGACCCACAACCCACCTCCTGGCCACCCCTCATCCCTCCCCCCAGCCCTGACAGAAGCCCCCCCCCCCCCCCCCCGCCCGGCCAGAGGCACGTATTCCAGCCAAGTGTGGCGGTGCTGGACACTGTCCGCATGCCCTCTCTCTCTCTCCGCAGCTGCCACGCCAGGCTCATGACCACTGAGACCACACGTGGCCCACCCCATCAGAGGCGGAGCATCGCGAGTGGGCCAGCTAATGAGATTCCAACAGGGCTTCGATTGCGCAAGGCGCATGTCTTGCTGACGCCGATTTGGAGGGGGAGAGCATCATGACTCGGCATCAAACCGCAGCCTGCCGCAATTCCGGCCTTAGGAGCCATTCTCTGCTCGATCGCTGTTCCCGATTTCGGCATCGGGCACGGAGAATCCCGCCCATGGTGTTTTCACAGCCAACATTTCACTAGTCTCTGTACATCCGCAAATCTGATTCACTCAATGTGATGATGTTGCCTTGCATGACGTCATTTGGTACACTGAAAAACTGCATAAAACGAGCAGGGAATTGATGTGACCATCAATTCACTGGAGACACGATTGGAAGTAAACTGTGGTTTTAATAGTCTTACAACTGACCCTGCCTACGACCAGAGGAACTGAGGGCAGGCTCACAGCTGCAGCACATTATACTTCTGGTAGTGGGAGGGGCCATGGGCAGAGCCAAGGGTGGAGCCTTGTACAAGCTGCTCATCTCCCCCTATGGGCAGAGCCGCGCAACGGCTCACATAGAGAGCCCACAAGGACATAATACTATCCAATGCAATACAGTGTGAATTACAATACAGTATGAATTCACCACATTCACCCTCTGTAAAAAAAATCAAGTCCGGCGGGGGTGACGGGTCTACAGGTTGAGCCGGTCTGGTGGCCGAGTCATCCTTTGGGATCGGCGGAGCACCGGGGTTGCAGCCTCTTCGGGTGGCTGGGTGGTGACGATCGGATATGAGGGTGGACTCCGGGGGTGTTTCAGCCCGAGCTTCATTCCTGACCGGTGCGATGGGCGACGGGGGCACAGGAAACCTATAGGCGCAGGGGGCGCCGAGCCTGGGCAGGGAACCTATGGGCGCATGGGTGCAGGGCGTGGGGGGTTGGGTGGGGTGTAGTGTGACGGGTACCTCGGCGATGGTGGTGGTGGTGGTGGTGGATCCTGCAGGCTCCAGGTCCTGGAGGGAAACGGTGTCCTGGCGGCCGTCGGGGAATTCAATAAAGGCGTATTGAGGGTTCGAATGAAGCAGTAGCACTCTCTCTACTAGCGGGTCTGTTTTGTGTGTCCGGACGTGATTCCGGAGGAGAACAGGGCCCGGTGTCCTCAACCAAGAAGGGAGCGAAGCCCCCGTGGTAGTGCCCCTAGAGAAAGCAAATAGTCGGTCGTGAGGGGTCTGGTTGGTGGAGGTGCATAAGAGGGACCGAATTGCATGGAGCGCATCGGGGAGGACCTCCTGCCAAGGGGAGGTCGGGAGCTTCCTGGACCGGAGGGTCAGTAGGACGGTCTTCCAGACCGTCGCGTTCTCCCTCTCCACCTGCCCGTTCCCCCTGGGGTTATAGTTGGTAGTCCTGCTCGAGGCGATGCCCTTGTCGAGCAGGTACTGACGCAGCTCGTTGCTCATGAAGGACGAACCCCTGTCGCTGTGTACGTAGCTGGGGAAACCGAACAGGGTGAAGACACTGTGCAGGGCTCTGATGACTGTGTGGGAGGTCATATCGGGGCACAGGATGGCAAAGGGGAAGCGGGAGAATTCGTCGATGACGTTAAGAAAGTACACGTTTCGATTGGTCGAGGGGAGTGGCCCTTTGAAATCGATGCTCAGGCGTTCAAAGGGCCGGGATGCCTTTACCAGGTGGGCCTTGTCTGGTTTATAGAAGTGCGGTTTGCACTCCGCGCAGATCGGGCAATCCCTGGTGATGGCTTTTACCTCCTCGGTGGAGAAAGGCAGATTTTGTGCTTTGACGTAGTGGAGAGCTGGGTGACCCCCGGGTGGCAGAGGTCATTGTGGATAGCCTTTAGGCGGTTGTCTTGCGCGCTGACGCATGTACCGTGAGACAGGGCATCTGGGGGCTCGTTGAGCTTCCCCGGTCGATATATGATGTCGTAATTATAGGTGGCGAGTTCAATCCTCCACCGCAAGATTTTATCATTTTTCATTTTGCCCCTTTGCGAGTTGTCGAACTTAAAGGCAACCGATCTTTGGTCAGTGATGAGGGTTAACCTCCTACCTGCGAGGTAGTTCCTCCAGTGCCATATGTCTTCCACAATGGCTTGAGCTTCCTTTTCGACTGTGGAGTGTTGAAGTTACGAAGCGGAGAGGGTTCGGGAGAAGAAGGCGACTGGTCTCCCTGCCTGATATCAGAGTGGCGGCAAGAGCGACCTCTGAGGCGTCGCTCTCCACCTGAAAAGGGACGGATTCATCCACCGCCTGCATGGCGGCTTTGGCGATGTCCTCCTTGATGCAGTTGAATGCCTGGCGGGCCTCAGCTGACAGAGGGAAGAGTGTGGTCTTAAATAGTGGGCGGGCTTTGTCCGCATACTGGGGGACCCACTGGGCGTAATAAGAGAAGAATCCCAGGCACCTTTTGAGGGCCCTGGGGCAATGAGGGAGAGGGAGTGGGAGCATGCGGTCCAGGTCGGGGCCCAGGACTCCATTTTCCACGACATAGCCGAGGATGGCTAGTCTGGTAGTGTGGAAAACGCATTTCTCCGTATTGTCAGTGAGATTGAGATTCTGGGCGGTTTGGGGAAATAGGTGGAGGTTGGCGTCGTGGTCCTGCTGTTCATGGCCGCAGATGGTGACATTGTCCAAGTACGGAAACGTGGCCCGTAGCCTGTACTGGTCCACCATTCGGTCCATTGTTCGTTGGAACACCGAGACCCCATTTGTGACGCCAAAGGGGACCCGGAGGAAGTGGAAGAGGCGGCCGTCTGCTTCGAACGCCGTGTAATGGCGGTCCTCCGGGCGGATTGGGAGCTGGTGATAAGCAGACTTCAGATCCACCGTGGAGAATATGTGGTACTGGGCGATCTGATTGACCATGTCTGCAATTCTGGGAAGGGGGTACGCATCGAGGTGCGTTAACCAGTTAATGGTTTGGCTGTAATCAACCACCATCCAGAACTTTTCCCCGGTCTTGACGACCACCACCTGAGCTCTCCAGGGGCTATTACTGGCCTCTATATCTCCCTCACGTAGGAGCCGCTGGACTTCGGCTCTAATAAATACCTTGTCCTGCAGGCTATACCGCCTGCTGCGAGTGGCTATGGGTTTACGGTTAGCAGTGAGATTAGTGAAGAGTGGAGGGGAGTCGCAAGACTGCAGATAGTGAGTGCAGGTAGGGGTCCGCCGAAGCTGAGTGTGAGGCTCTTGAGGTTACATTGAAAGTCGAGCCCGAGTAAGAGTGGGGCGCCGAGGTCGGGAGTACATACAGCTGGAAATTAGAGTAGCTGGCGCCCTGTATTGTTAATGTCCCAACGGTGCGCCCTTGTATGTGGACTGAGTGTGAGCCCGAGGCGAGGGAGATAGTTTGCCGTGCAGGGAAGATAGGGAGCGAACAGCGTCTTACCAGGTCAGGATGTACGAAGCTCTCCGTGCTCCCGGAGTCAAAGAGGCACGGTGTCCTGTACCCGTTGATTTTAACGGACATCATCGAGCTCTAGAGGTGCTTCGGACGCGACTGGTCCAGCGTGACCGCGTTGAGTTGCGGGTAGTCAGCGGCTCGATCAGTAGTGCTGGAGTGGCCCCGAGATGACTGTCCGCTGAGGTCGTATTCGTCGAATTGAGGTTCGGTTGATGGCCAAGATGGCGGCCCCCGTTGATCGCACATGGCGAGTGATGAAGAAGATGGCGTCCAAGATGGCCTCCCCCGTGGATCGCACGTGGCGGGCGGCAAGGAAGCTGGCGTCCAAGATGGCGGCCCCCATGACTCGCACATGGCCGGCCGCGTGGGGGAGGATTGCCAAGATGGCAGCCCCCATGAGTCGCACGTGTTGGGTGGAGGCGGAGTCGGCGACACGCTGCAGCATTACGGGGTCTGCGGGCCTGTGAGTTTGGGAGGTGAATGTTCTGGACTGCGGGGGAGTTAGAAAGTTTTGATTTTGCCAGACATACTTGGGCATAGTGCCCTTTGCGACCGCAGCTGCTTCAGATTGTGTTGTGGGCCGGGCAGTGCTGCCGTGGGTGTTGGGGCTGACCACAAAAATGGCATGCTGGCGCTCCATAGTGGGTGGGTGGCCGCACGGCGCAGGCCTGGGGCAGTCGCTGGTCGGGGCCCACGATGATGTCGCTTGGTCCGCGGGGAATGAGTTCAGACTGCGGAACACGACCTCCATAGCCGTGGCTAACTCTGCAGTGTCCTCCAAGTTCTGGGCCCCTTTTTCAAGTAGTCACTGGCGCACATAGTTAGACCTGAGCCCTGCAATGAATACATCACGGACAGCAAGTTCCATGTGTTGGGAGGCCGTTACAGCCTGAAAATTGCAGTCCCGAGCACGGACTTTCAACTCGCGCAGGAAGTCTTCCAGCGACTCTGCGGTGCGCTGGCGGCCGATCGTGAAAGTGTGTCGCACGTAGACCTCATTAATCGGCCGCATGTACAATCGGTTGAGCATAGCCAGTGCCTCCGTATACGAGGTGGTACAATTGAGTTGCGTAGAGATATGATGGCTCACCCGTGCGTGCAGTGGGCTGAGTTTCTGCTCCTCTGTAGTCTCGGCTGTGCTTGATTTAGCCAGGTAGGCCTTAAAACATCAAAGCCAGTGTAGGAAGATTTCCTTCGCCTCTGCAGCCTGCGGGTCGAGTTCTAGTCGGTCAGGTTTGAGGGCTGATTCCATAGTAGTTTTCTTCAAGTTTTCTAAGACTATTAAATTGATGTGACCATCAATTCACTAGAGACACGATTGGAAGTAAACTGTGGTTTTAATAGTCTTACAACTGAGCCTGCCTGCGACCAGAGGATCTGAGGGCAGGCTCACGGCTGCAGCACTTTATACTTCCGGTAATGGGAGGGGCCATGGGTGGAGCCATGGACGGAGCCAAGGGTGGAGCCCTGTACAAGCTCCTCATCTCCTCCCATGGGCAGAGCCGCGCAACGGCTCACATACAGAGCCCACAAGGACATAATACAATGCAATGCCAGACAGTGTGAATTACAATACAGTATGAATTCACCACACCCTTGATGTCATCAGGGCCAATCTCTGCATATGCAAACCTCACACATGCACAGATGCTCTGTACATTTGACAGCAAGAAGCACAGTTTATTAATAAAATGTTAAAACTGTTTAAACTGTGTTAGGATTGGCCAGATATTAATAATAGTACATTTGTCTTCCAAAATCTCAACCAAAGGAAAATAATTACGAGCCATCAGTTTGTTTTATTTATGTTAAAATAGAAGTGTTTGGACTTTAGCACTGTTCTTTATGGGAGGGGCAAATTTGCAAAAGTACACAAAATAATAAAGCAATGAAAAATGTGCAAAATCTATAAATGCAATAAAGCAGTGATAATGAATATAATTGCAGCTGTATCAGAGTTAATATATAATGTTTACAGCATTGAAAGTGAAAAACTAAATCAACGTTTACAAACCTAACCAGAGCTGCTATGTCCGTACCTTTCACAACATCAATAACAAACTTAGCTCATGCAGGCATCTGAAAAGCTTTGACAATTCCATTGTTGATCTATTTGAAGTTACAGCTGCAAAAGATTTAAGTTCCACAAACAAAACTGCATTATTTAAGGTAAGTCAGATCTTTAAGTTAATGTTTCATTGACTGTGTATATAGGAAGGAATACTCATATTCGTAAATGCAATTTTCTGCAAGACTTTATATTTTAATGTAAATTAAATGGAGGAATACAGTACATTAAACAATTATCTTTGTTTCTTTGGTTGGGTGGGGGGCTAACTTGTCTATCCTACTGGAACAGGGTATGCAGACAACTAAGATAGATGTGCAAAGACTCATATATGGTTGCCTCAATGTCCGAAGAGAACCCTGACAGCATTTTATTGGCTTACCTACTGTGGGGTGGGGGAGTCTGTTGGTGTGGAAGACGAGGAGGTCATGTGCGGTTTCAAAAATTACCATTTACCTTAGTGGGGTCAAGAATATGAGTGTTTTGCAAGGTCCCATTGCTGCCCTGGGATTCTGCACCACATACCCTCCACAACCCAGCTTACCTTGATTCTGGCAGGTGACCCCCAGACTCCCACGTTCTTGACCTGCCATAAAGCCAACCAGCTGCCTCTTTCCAAAGTTTCAAACAAGCAGCCAACTGTCAAAATGTAAATGAAGCTACTCATTACTATCAGCCACGGTCTCTGCTGCATAATCCCAGATGGGAACACTATCATCTCTTCCTAACTCCCTACCTTGGCTTTAACCCTACACCATTGTGTTGACCTTTATTCGGGTGGTGACAGGAAAATTATCATACAGTTACAATCCCTTCTGTTGATTATTTGAGCTTGGGAATGGGATAGGGACAGATTGGTAAATAAAACAGTGGTGGCTCGAGACGACACTGGAGGTTTCCAGTAGCAACAAAGTGGTTTATTTATGAAATGCAAAGACTGGTATATATACAGGCACAGAACACAATGATAGGTGCTAGCTACCTGGCTCCATGGTCCACACAGACCAGACCCTTGCTCCCAGGGCTGCGCGCTTACTTGCTACTGGCCAGTGTTTGCAAGCTCATGTGCAATGGGCTCGAGCTGATCAGATGAGCCATTAACCCTGCCCCTTAAAAGTGGTGCAAAACCATATCCCCCCCTCCCCCACTTAACATCCTTTATTACATTTTACACAATAACCATGTAAAGGTTCCGTATTATAGACATCACAGGAGAGTTCATCAAAAGGTCATTTGGTCCAGGGACCTTTGCGTCCTCCCGGACCTCTCTAATCCTCCCACTGGCTCAACAGCCTCCGAGGTCGTCATGTTGTCAGCGGCAGATATTTAGGAGGTGTTAACACCTCAGCAGGATAACCGCTCTCACCAGCCCCCATCAGCACAGATGGCTGGGTTGACTCGTGAGTTCTCAGTTCCCTCTGCTCAGGAACATTCACCGGAGAGACCCACCTGTTCTCGAATGGGGGTCACCGCCCCCTGGCACCTCAAATGACCAGTATGTTCTTTGACAGTCAAACCATTTACATTAACCACATATGACACAGGACCAGACCAGAACACAATCCGCCCAGCTAACTATACTGCGTCAGCGGCGAATTTTCAAACTAAGACCAGGGGCTGGATTCTGCGACCCCCCGCCGGGTCGGAGAATCGCCGGGGGCTGGCGTGAACCCCGCCCCTGCCGGCTGCCAAATTCTCCAGCACCGGATATTCGGCGGGGGCAGGAATCGCGCCGTGCTTGTCGCCGCCCCCCCCCCCCCCCACACCCCCCACACATCCCCCCCCCCCCCGCCCCAGCGATTCTCCGGCCCGCAATGGGCCGAAGTCCCGAAGCTGTTATGCCAGTCCCGCCGCCGTGAATTAAACAAGGTATTTACCAGGGGGACCAGGTGGCACGGGTGGGCTCCAGGATCCTGGGGGGGCGGGGGGGGCACGCGGCGATCTGGCCCCGGGGGGGTGCCACCATGGTGGCCTGGCCCGCGATCAGGGCCCACCGATCCGCGGGCGGGCCTTTGCTGTGGGGGCACTCATTCCCTTCCGCGTCGGGCATCAGCCTCCATGATGGCCGACGCAGTAACCCCCCCCTCCACGCATGCGCGGGGATGACATCAGCAGCCACTGACGCTCCCGCGCATGCGTGGGCTTCCGTCGGCCATCGGAGTCCCTTCAGCCCCGGCTGGTGTGGCGCCAAAGGCCTTTCTCGCCGGCTGGCGGCGCGCCAACCACTCCGGCGCGGGCCTAGCACCTAAAGGTGAGGGCTTGGCCCCTAAAGGTGCGGAGGATTCCGCACCTTTGGGGCGGCCAGACGCCGGGGTGGTTCACGCCATTCCATCCCGCCAGGACCCCCCGCCCCGCCGGGTAGGGGAGAATACAGCCCCAGGTCTCCCACCTGGAATGGTTTGTCACCCCTTTGCATAGTCCATTCATTTCTCTGGAAGGACAGACGTGCCTACACACTCGCTGCCAGATTTGGAAATACCAAATCCAAACCGGTTCTGAGGCAACGGTTCAACAGCAACTCGACAGGTGTGACTTCCCATGGTGGTGTGGGAGGTCATGTTGTAGGATAACAGAAAATTAGCAATCCAATGGAGCAGCAGTCTGTATGATTCTTTCCTCATTACATTTTTAAAAGTCTGTATGTCTCTCTCGGCCAACCCATTGGACGCAGGGAGGTATGGGGCTGTCCTGGATTGGCGAATGCCGTTTGCTTGAACAAAATTTTGGAAGTAGTCCCCTGTAAAAGGGGTGCCGTTGTCGGATACAATGGATTCTGGCAGTCCATGTATGGTGAATACTCAGCGTAAGGCAGTGTTCTTCAAACTTTCTTTCCGGGGACCCATTTTTACCAACCGTCCAACCTTCAGGACCCACGCCGACCGACCTGAGCGACCCACCATTTCTCTTACCTTGTTTGCTGCTGATAAAAATGGGGGAAATGGTTTGGGGTTTCTTTGGATCTCGTACACGCTGCTCCAATGGAACCTGTTGGATGAAGGTGAAGCCTTCCGGTGTCGGAAAGTATGGAGTCTCCATCTGTCCAAAGTTCTGCATTTTTTTCCTGCAAAATTTTATCAAAAAATCGTTTAAAAAAATAGCAGAAGCACTGCACATGCGCACCCAATCATCGGCACGCATGTGCAGTGCGCGCATGCGCAATGCGGCCAAATTTCTTTTACATGTTCACGGCCATTTTAAAGGCCGCTTGCAGCTGGCGTTATTAAAAGCCGTCTGCCACGCGGGGATTTGCTCGATTGGGAGCGCCACGAAGGACAGCTCCCGACACCCGCCCGCCCACGAGTTTGAAGAACACTGACGTAAGGCATCCACTATCGCCACCAAGGTCGTGGCCCTAATCTCCTAGACAGACAGTTACTTGGATTGGGCATTGTTAGGACACTGAATCCAGATCCCAACTGTTGTTAGAATACTGGACAAGAAACTAAAACAATTTTCCAATTTGTAAAATTGTGACAAAAGAATACTTCACCTCAGGAGTGACGACTCTGGCCAATAATTATTTTTATTTTGAAACAAACTTTAATTTAGACACAGAATTAGCCACATTAACATCAAACAAATGTAATTTATCAGTTAAATAGTTCTTAAATAAAAAGAAAAACATTAACTATCTACACCTGCCACTAATTTGAATTAAGCAACTATATACAGTTTAAATGCCACTTATAGATAAAGTTAGCAAAACAGATAAGTGCTTATCTATGCAGATCTTTGGGGAGAGAGATCCTCTTCAGGAACAACCTGAAAATCCTGCCATCTTCTCAGAATCTTCTGCTCAACCTAACAGCATTTGGCAAAACTGCAAACTACAAACAGGTCTAGCTCCTCCCATTAATTATAAAATCTCCAACCCATTTAGATGTCCTATGACCTACTTAGCCAGGACTAAATGCACTCCTTAATACATTATCTACTCTCCAGGCAACCTCCAACAATCAATTTTTTTTAAGAGTACCCAATTATTTTTTTCCAATTAAGGGGCAATTTAGTGTGGTCAATTCACCTACCCTGCACATCTTTGGGTTGTGGGGGTTAAACCCACACAGACATGGAGAGAATGTGCAAACTCCACGCAGACAGAGACCTAGGGCCCGATTGAACCCAGGTCTGCCGCGCCATAGGTAGCAGTGCTAAACACTGCACCACGTGACGGCCCAATCTCCAGCAATCAAAACAATATTCCATTAATCATGTCTCTGTAAACAAGTAAATAGCTAAAATCAATCATTGAAACTCCTTAATTACAGCTTTTGTAGGATTTTAATAACATTACTACCACAAATATGAAATATAATATATAAATCTGAGATTAATCGCGCTGCCTCCCTTTAAAATAATAGATAGCGTGATGAAAAGATGGCTTAATTTTCCAACTTTAAAGCCTTTTCAACTTTAAACACTACTCATTACACTTTATGATACATCAGTGTTCTTCAAACCCTGGCGCGCGACCCGCGGGTGGGTCGCGGTCGGGTGTCGGGAGGGTCGCGGCGCTCCCGATTGGGCAAATCCACGCACAGCAGCTGGCTTTTAATAACACCAGCTGCAAGCGGCCTTTAAAATGGCTGCAAACATGTAAACAAAATTTGGCCGCATTGCACATGCGCGCACGATCATCGGCGCGCATGCGCAAAACTATTCGCATGCGCGCTGACAATCGGGTGTGCATGCGCAGTGCTGCCGCTATTTTTTTTTAAACGGTCGCAGCTTTTTGTTTTACAAGTTCGGGGGGGGGGGTTTATTCATTTTTTCATTTATTTTATTCAGTTAATTTTTTTTTTATTTTATTCATTTTTTTTTACAAGTTCGGGGGAGATTTATTTGATAAAATTTTGCAGGAAAAAAATGTACAACTTTGGACAAATGGAGACTCCTTACTTTCCAACACCAGAAGGCTTCACCTTCATCCAACAGGTTCCATAGGAGGAGCGTGTACGAGAGCCAAAGGGACCCAAAACCATTTCCTCCATTTGTATCAGCAGCAAACAAGGAAAGAGAAAATGGTGGCTCGCTCAGGTCGGCCAGCGTGGGTCGCGAAGGTCGGCCGGGTAGGGTACCGAAGGTCGGCCGGGTTGGGTCCCGAAGGTTGACCGGTTGGTAAAAATGGGTCCCCGGAACAAAAGTTTGGAGAACACTGTGATACATACTGCGTTTCATTTATGCATGCAAATTTAGACATCAGTATCGTCCACTTCAGTCTTACGTTCCATTCTTCGTATATCTCAAAGTTGTGATAAAGCACTGACAGTCATGGTCTCTTCCTGCTACATGCATAATTGCCAAGTTAAATGGTTGTGGCAATAAATTCGATGTACACGGTCTTCCCCAGAAACCTCAATGGATTATGGTCTGCATAAGCAATTGTTTCTAATGAATTGTTAGCACACATGGCTAGCACTGTGGCTTCACAGGGCCAGGGTCCCAGGTTCGATTCCCTGCTGGATCACTGTCTGTGCGGAGTCTGCAGGTTCTCCCCGTGGGTTTCCTCCAGGTGCTCCGGTTTTCTACCACAGTCCAAAGACGTGCAGGTTAGGTGGATTGGGCATGCTAAATTGCCCTTAGTGTCCAAAAAAGGTGAGGAGGGTTTATTGGGTTATGGGGATAGGATGGAAGTGAGGGCTTAAATGGGCCGGTGCAGACTCGATGGGCCGAATGGCCTCCTTCTGCACTGTATGTTCTATGTTCTAATATCAATGTCAAAATGTTGCAATGCCAATACCAAACACAACGTCTCGGTGTTGATGGGCGAATGCTTCTTTTAGTGAATATTTTGTTTTCTAGAAAAATAACCAACAGGTCTTTCTATACCTTCCTCGTCATCTTGTAACAGTACAGCACCAATGCTCACATCGCTCGCATTAATGGCCTAAACTGGCGCGGTGGTTAATACAGTTTCCAGATTGTCACATACCTCCTGATATTATGACGTCCGATTAAATTTCCGGTTCTTTTTCATAAGTTCAGTCAGTGGAGAAACCTCACTGCTGAAACATGGCACGAATTTTATGTAGGAACTATTCCTGTCCAGAAATCTCAGAACTTCTCTTCTCATTGATGGTATTGGGAATTCCTCCATAGCTTTTGTTTTCATGTTTCATAGGGCCATCAGAACGTGCCCTACAGTAAGGCAGAAGAATGTGACTTCGGCTTTCACAAACTCACTTTTAGTCAAGTCCCCAATTCCTTTAAATGCTCCTTCCACACTGAACACCACCACATCATCTGCGTACACTGCACAATTCTTTAGTCCAGAATAACCTTGTTGGTTAGACTTTGGAATCATAGAATAGAATCCCTATAGTGCAGAAAGGGGCTATTCAGTCCATAAGGTCTGCACTGACCCTCTGAAAGAGCACTGTACTTCGGCCCACATCCCCACCCAAACCCTGTAACCCCACCTAACCTTTGGACATGAACGGGCAACTTAGCATGGACAATCTACCTAACCTGCACATCTTTGGACTGTGGGAGGAAACCGGAGCACCCGGAGGAAACACACACAGACATGGGGAGAATGTACAAACTCCACACAGACAGTCACCAAGGCCGGAATTGAACTCGGTACCCTGGCACTGTGAGGCAGCCGTGCTAACCACTGTGCCACCCCAGCATGTTGCTGGCGCATTCTTCATTCCAAATGGTATAACCTCAAATTGGTACAGACCATTTAGCGTGACAAAAGCCCACGCTTTCTTCATCCTTTCCGATAAAATTACTTGCCAGGGTGAGGCATTAACCAGAGCATCTTGCAGCATATTCCCTCCTCACAAGCCATGCCCAATCCTCATCTCACTTGGCCTTAATCCGTTCCATGGACACCTTATTCTCCTCCGTGATCCTATCGTAAATCGCCAAAAAAGACCCTACCCTCCACCAACGGTACCTCCTCCAGCAATGAAGAGGTTGGTGCCACCGGAAATTTTGGGAAGACCTTTCTTGCAAAGTTCTGCACCTGCATATACCTGTAGCCCTCCTCCTGCTGGAACCCAAACTTCACCCCCAACTCCTCCAAGCTAGTGACCGCCCCTTCAAAAATAAATCCTTCATCTCCTTCACCCCTCTCTCCTCCCGTCCCATTAACCATTAATGGGATTGTCCACCTGTCCTCAATGGTCCACCTCACTGTAGCTGCAGATTTCTAGAAAAACTTCTTTGTTTTGGCCGGTCGAGCTGATTGTGTCCTTATCCACAATCACGCTCACATTGGCCCAGTTGTTGATGCATTTATTCTTATTCGCACACTTTGCTTTTGTTTGGACAACTGTCGGACCAAAGGTGCATCGTCTGGCTAAATCCTTTCCGCCACACTTGTGACAAATTTTTTTAAACGCAGGACGTCATTGCGGCAAATGTCTTGCTGATGCCATTAAAATATTCCACCTAAATTGGATGATTTCTAAAGTGGGGAGAGTAAAATAATAATAATTTTTTAGTCGTGTCACAAGTAAGCTTACATTAACACTGCAGTGAAGTTACTGTGAAAATCCCCCAGTTGCCACACTACGGCGCCTGTTCGGATACACTGGGAGAGAATTCGGAATGTCCAATTCACCTATTGGAGGTCATCCATGTAACACAGTCACCAAGAAATCACATTTGGAATTCAAAATAAATTCCTATACACAAGGATTGGTGAGATTGTGGCGTTCGCTATCAATACAGAATGCTTGAGGTGAATAGAAAAACTGCATTTAAGAGAAGGCTAGAAAAGTACATGAGGGAGAAGGGAATAGAGAATTATGCAGATGGTGGTAGATGAGGAATGATGAGTGGAGGCTTGAGCAGGGTAGAAACACTGGAACAGGCTGATTGGGCCAAATGGTTTGTTTGTGTGCTTTGCATTTTATATAATTCTATGGAATCCTGCATATAAAATTCACCAATTTACTTCAAAGCCCAGTGTTAGGTTGCCAACTATGACTCGCAAGATTGGTGGAGAGTTAATCATATGATATCTTAACCACTTGATGCCTAGCCCATGACACTTTGTTACGTGATGTCTCATCGTGTGACAGCTGTAAGCCCTGGTTAAGAATAGCTGAGAGGGTTTTCTGTTCATTGTCTTAAGTAGGCCTAGTGAAGACAACCTCAAGGGTCTAGGAAATTGGGACTCACCAAACATCCAGGAACCAAAGATCCTGAAGTAAAAGTGGGTAGAAGGAAACTAAAAATATAACAGCTACCACAGAGAAAAATTAGTTGTTATTTCATGATAGGAGAGTGTTACTTTTTCCTACTGTGATTGTGCAATAGGTAAGATTGAAATACAGCCAAGACAAAACTTTTTATTTTGTGGATAATTTTCCTTGCAGAGATTCCCAATCCAAGTTCTTAATTATATTGATCCACAGATCGGCACCATGGCAACAGGTAAGGAAAGAAGTAGCAAAACAAATAGTTGTATAAATGAACTAACAATGGATTTACTGAGGACCAACTTAATGTAAATATACATAGAAATAAATTTGCAGAATATAATTGGAAACAATTGGTAAATTTGTCTGTCGAAGCAGGCTATTGTTAATTAGCAATACTACTGAAAACAAGTCAAAATATGTTCATCTTTATTTATTTTTAACAAGTTTGTTTGCGAATTAAGCATGTTTTTATTCACTGATTTATTTTTTTAATTGATTATATAATTAAGGCCACAGAATTGAAAATCATCAGTCCGTCTCAGGTGGTGGGAAACTGTTTGCACCCAATATCCAAAGCGACCATTGTTCTGGACCTGTGAGCGTCGCCATGGGCAACCAGACCATTGTTAACCACTATGGCGGTAATCTCTATTTTTATGTTTGTCTAAAAATTTGGATATTTTTCAGTCTTTCTGGATATATTGTTTACGATTTATTTTTAATTTTCAGGAACATATGAAAAAGAACTTTCGGGTAAGTATTAAGAGGATCAGGTCAGACGTATGATTAATGAATGAATATCCATTACAAGTCAGAAAAATATTTATTTTTCCATTATTTCCCAAAAAATCTCCTTCATATCATATGTTTCAGATTTTAAATGCTCAGCTCACAGTCATTGTAATGTTTTGATTTCTCCCAAGGCTAGCAAGTTGCTAGATGTCGAGCTCAAGTTATAATTATGGTAATTTTTTCCAGGATCATTTGATTAGAAACTTTACACATTAGCCCCAAACTCGTTTCCATATCTAACCTGCATGATCAGGCTAACCATGACAGTGTACATCCTGTGGGTCCTGTTTCATTTTGAGCATATCTGACATCAGCCATCTCGGAGCTCACCTCTATCAGCTCCCATTGGCTGGTACCCCTACTGCACAGCTATTGACAGCAAAATCTACATCCACTGGCCCAAATCTCAACCCCTCCCAAACATCACACCTCACAAACTGTATCACATGCAGAATTCCACTTCCTGCATCCAACTTCATGTTATTATTAACTATTACTCTTCCATTGGCTGCTCATTCCCCAGCGTATCAATTTCATAATCTTTGCCCTGCTGTATAAATCTCTTGTCCTCGGGCAGCACAGTGAAGCAGTGGTTAGCACTGCTGCCTACGGCGCTGAGGACCCAGGTTCAATCCCGGCCCAGGTCACTGTCTGTGAGTTTGCATGTTCTCCTCGTGTCTGCATGGGTTTCACCCGCACAACCCAAATATGTGCAGGTTAGGTGGATTGGCCATGCTAAATTGCCCCTTAATTGGAAAAAAAATAGTTGGGTAATCTACATTTAGTTTTTAAATAAATAAATCCCTTGTCCTGATCCACTCAATCCTCGTAAACTCCTTCAGCTCGTATCCATTTAGCTGGTAACTTGCACTGGCTTCCTTCTAAACTTCCGCTTGATGTCCTAACACCTCTGAGCTGCTTCTGGTTTGTGCATTAATGATCTGCATTAGTGCAAACTGTTGTGATCAAGTTGAATCTGGCTTATTGAGTGTAAAAATGAATCATAGAGTCCCTACAGTGCAAGGAAGCCATTCAGCCCAACGAGTCTGTACCGACCCTCCATATGAGCGCTCCACCCATGTCCACCCGCCCCACCTCGCCCTATCCCTGCCGCCTCATAGCTTAACCTAAAATCCCAGGACACTGAGGGGCAACTTATCATGGCCAATCCACCTATCCCGTACATCTGTGGACTGTGGGTGGAAACCGGAGCACCCGGAGGAAACCCATGCAGACACAAAGAGAATGTACAAACTCCACACAGACAGTGACCCAAGGCCGGAATGGAACCCGGGTCTCTGGCGCTGTGAGGCAGCAGTGCTAACTACTGTGCCACCATGAGGAACTCTGGAATACTTGCAACTAGCAGATTCATCCAGGTGGTTTTAACGTCTGCCTTTTACTCTCATCATAGAGGCTGATTTGGAAAACCTCCAAGCGACCCACAAAAATAAATCAAGAGAAGCATTTAAGTACATGATGGAATCCGGGGAAAAGGGAAGAAGCCAAGTTTTGCTCAGTGAGCGATTTATTAATGTCAGCATAATAGAGGGTGAAAATAGCGAGGATTCAGATGCGACCTCAATTGAACTTGGAGACATATTCAGGCCACTGTCGGAACAGGACAGAGCGACTCTGACGGTAGTTACAGAGGGAATAGCTGGGATTGGAAAATCAGTCCTTGTACAAAAACTCATTTATGACTGGGCCAGTGGCGCTGCACTGTCTGAGTATGATTTCATATTCTGTTTCCCTTTCCGTGAGCTTAGTTTATTGTCCCAAGACAAAAAGGAAATTGCACTAACTGAACTTGTCAAGCAATACTACCCACACATTGAAAACTGTGGGAGCTTGCTGGCAAACGAAGAGATGCGGACACTGTTTATCTTTGATGGACTGTCAGATGGCAACCTGGAAGTCGATTTTAACAAACACATTGTCTGTCGAGATGTGAGTAGGGCAGTCACACTTGGAAACATACTGGTCAATCTCCTCAAAAGGGAACTTATTCCATCAGCTTCCATTTGGATAACTACCCGACCCGGGGCACAAAACATCATCCCTCCTCAATACATTAGCAGGAAGACTGTAATCAAAGGATTCCAGGACCAGGGAAAAGAAGATTATTTCCGCAGGCGATGCGAAAACCAGCAAATGGCTGAAAAAATGATCCAGGTTGTGAAGAAACAGCGGAACCTGTTTTTCATGTGCTCAGTTCCTGCTTTTTGCTGCATCCTGTTTTCAGTCTTGAAAACTGTATTAAAATCTGCAGACATGGAGGATGAAATACCTCAAACATTAACAGAGGTGTATTCTCACTTCCTGGTCGACTTGATTTTGTTTCAAGAGGAAAAGTTGGAATACGTAGGAAACGAGTTACAGGTGGCATTGCTGAAGTCAAATCATGATTCAATCTTCCACCTGGGGAAGCTGGTGTTTGAACGGAGCTGGAACCAAGGTTCCCAAACAGTCTCATTCAATGAGGCAGAATTGAACCAACACCAGATCAAACTCTCGTTAGTTTGTGGTGGGCTTTGCAAAGATATTACCGAGGACAACAAAAAGAGCTATTCTTTTGTCCATTTGGCAGTACAGGAATATTTTGCAGCTCTCTATGTTTTCCTTTCCTTTCACAACCAGAAGAAGAATCCTATTGGGAAAAGTTTTCAACTGTTCGAAAAACACAGCTATTCCCAGGTGTGCAAGGAAGCCTGCGAGTCTGCGTCCAAAGATGGAAAGAGCCGCCAGGAGTTTTTCCTAAGGTTCCTGTGTGGATTGGGGACAATTAAAAGCCAGCATTTTCTGACAGGTCTTCTGGTACAAGGCAAGAACATCAAGGAGAAGGACGACTCAAAGAAAATCGCCAAATTCTTGAAAAAAACCTTGCAGACAAATATTCCCCCAGAACAAACAATTAACATTTTACACTGCCTGAATGAATTAAATGATATCTCTGCCCTCGATGAAATAAAAACGGCCTTCAAGACTGGGACCTTTTCTTCTGGGAGCCTCTCGCCAGCTCAGTGCTCGGCCTTGGCTTTTGTCCTGCAAATGTCAGAAGAGAATTACAAAGAGCTGGACCTGTCATTGTACAAACTGCCATCTGTTGGCATACAGAGACTGCTGCTAATTGCCAACTATTTTACGGGGATAAAGTGAGTACTTGTTTTCCTGCAACTGGCATTATTTCCCCACGTTCAGACACGTACCCTATTCTTACATTTATTAACATTAGGTTGTTCCGTGGGGCTCCAATCAGTTCTTTTCTGTTCTCTATTATGTCGATGTTTGAACTCCAATTCCTTCACTGGAACTTGTTCCATCAATATCTCCACCAAGCACTTTAACATCATCTACCAAAGCGCCAAATAACTCATTTGAAACGTGTTAGTGGTAAGATTGCCAACTCTTGCTGTACATTGGATTGGGTTTGTTTATTATCACGTGTACCAAGGCACAGTGAAACGTATTGTTCTGCGTACAGTCCAGACAGATCATTCCATACATGAAGTAAACCACAGAGCAAACATAAATGCATAATGTAAATACATAGAGATAGACATCTGGTGAAGCATATAGGAATGTAGTACTGCTCAGTAGAGAAGATATGTGAAGAGATCAGATCAGTCCCTAAGAGGGCCGTTTAGGAGTCTGGGAACAGCTGGGGAGAAGCTGTTTTTGAATCTGCATATTCCTGCTTCTGGTCAGCCCTCCCAAAGAGCCTTTATTTCCTTCTTCAATTCCTTAATAACTAACATACAAAAATATTCAAAGAAAATGAAACCAAAAACATGTTTAATGCCCAATTATTTTTCTCCTGGGTTGTGTCTAGCAGTGCCTACGAGATTCATTTGTAACTATTAGAGGCTCTTGTACAATCCTGGTGAGTTGGTAACCCTAACATTGGCATCATCATGCGGCAAGTGCTTGCCTTTGGCTTAATGGTTAGAATTCCTGCCTCTGGTTTAAAAGGTGTAGGGATTGAAAACTGCTCAGACAGTGCTTGAGACTGAAGCCCAGCTCTGAGATCAGGGTAGATATCCAGCAGGGTACAAGTCCAATGGGTTTGGGTGCTCCTTATCCTATGGATCACTGGAGCCCATAAAGGACAAACCATCCTATCAGCTTGTATAAAGTTAGTTATTTTTTTTTATTAAGGGGCAATTTAGCCTGGCCAATCCACCTACCCTGTGTATTTGTGGGTTGTGGGATGAGCCCCACGCAGACATGCGCAAAATGTGCAAATTCCACATAGACAGTGACCTTGAGCCAGGATCAAACCCAGGACCTCGGCGCCGTGAGGCAGCAGTGTAAATCACTGCGCCACCGTGCTGCCTTAATAAAGTTAGTTATAACCATGGAAGGTGTATTCAAAAGAAGCTTCAGACCAGTACCTGCCTGGAACACAATTATATGACAAAGGTGTTTCCATAGCATCCACTAGGATTTCTTCTGCTGGTCACCAGACAGGTATAACCAACAGAAATGTTTAATCTTCTTTCCAAACATTTTCCAAAAGTACTGAACTGGAGGAATACTCCACTTAAATATCCTAAATCCTAGGTAGCATAAAATGAAAGTTGTTGTAGCCCCCAAGGACCATAGATTGCTCTCCCCTTTTAAGAGAGAGCTGACTGGTGGCGATTTAACCTGAGGGTCACCACACCTCAGGCGAGTGGCAAGGCTGAGAAGGCGGGGCCTTCGTCAATAACCTCAGCTGGTATGGGAATTGAACTCACATTGTCGGCAAGGCTCCACAGCATGAACCAACCATCCAGTCAACTGTGCTAACTGACCCCCATCCAGAAACAATGAATAAATGATTTTATTTTGTTCACACTGCTGGTTTTATTTGAAATCTTTTCATATTTAGATTATCTGGGGCCAACATCAAAGACACTGGACTGAAAATACTCACTGATGTGATGCAAAGGCGGGATTGCAAATTACAAAATCTGAAGTAAGTTAGAATGTGTTGCGTGTATAATATTTTTTAAAATAAAGTTAGAGTACCCAATTATTTTTTCTCCAATTAAGGGCCAATTTAGCGTGGCCAATCGACCTAACCTGCACATCTTTGGGTTGTGGGGGTGAAACCCATGCAGACATGGGGAGAACGTGCAAACTTCACACAGACAGTGGCCCTGGGCCGGGATTCGAACCCGAGTCCTCAGTGTCAGCACTCCCATTGCTAACCACTGCACGACGTGCCGCTCTTGTTTGTATATTAAGCAAAATTCCATTATGTGAGATTTTCTCCCACCCACTACCATATACCAGAAAAATACTGGGCGGGATTCTCCCCTACCTGGCGGGGCGGGGGTCCCGGCGGGATGGAGTGGCGTGAACCACTCCAGCGTCGGGCCGCCCCAAAGGTGCAGTATCCTCCTCACCTTTAGGGACCAAGCCCTCACCTTTAGGGGCTAGGCCCGCGCCGGATTGGTTGGCGCATTGGCAGCCGGTGGGAAAGGCCTTTGGCGCCACGCCAGCCAGGGCCGAAGGGACTCTCCCGGCCGGCGGAAGTCTGCGCATGCGCGGGAGCGTCAGCAGCTGATGATGTCATCCCTGCGCATGCACAAGGGGGCATCACCTCCACGTCGGCCATCGCGGAAGTTGATGGCCGATGCAGAGGGGAAAGAGTGCCCCCACAGCACAGGCCCGCCCACGGATTTGTGGGCCCCAATCGTGGGCCAGGCCACCGTGGGGGCACCCCCCGGAGCCAGATCGCCCCGCTCCCCCCCAGGACCCCGGAGCCCGCCCACGCCGCCTGGTCCTGCCGGTAAGGAAGGTGGTTTAATTCACGCCGGCAGGACTGGCATTACAGCAGCCGGACTTCGGCCCATCTCAGGCCGGAGAATCGCTGGGGGGTGGCCCGCCAACCGGCGCGCCGCGATTCCCGCCCCTGCCGCATCTCCGGTGCCGGAGAATTCGGCGGCCGGCGGGGGCGGGATTCACACCGCCCCCCAGCGATTTGCCCACCCGGCAGGGGGTCGGAGAATCCCGCCCACTCTCACCATGATTAAATACCAGCACATTTTCATGAAATGCAAGTCAAGTTATTTTGGTCGGCAGAGATTAGTGTTTCACGTATGAAAACAGTGCCTCCAAAATGAATCTATAAGCTCTCTTCTAAGTTACATTTTCCATGCATTATTAACTGATTTTTTGCAATATTTAGGTTGGATGGAAACAATCTTACTCATAAAAGTTGTGAGAAACTTGCTGCTGTTTTGAAAGACAACCACAACATAATACTTTTGGACTTGACTGACAATAATATACAAGATAAAGGTGTTAGTTCACTTTGCAATGCCCTAGAAGATGCAAAATGTTCACTACGTGTGCTAAGGTAAGAAAATGCTTTAAGGCCGTATTTAGCCAGCAAATCTTACTTGGGTATTAAAACCCCATGATTTCGTTTTGGTTTACAGTTAGTAGGTTTTTCTTTATTGGGTTCATAAAGGGCACATCACGCCTAACTAATTTAGTGGAATTTTTTGAGGACATTACCAGTGCGGTAGATAACGGGGAGCCAATGGATGTGGTATATCTGGATTTCCAGAAAGCTTTTGACAAGGTGCCACACAAAAGGTTGCTGCATGAGATAAAGATGTACGGCATTAAGGGTAAAGTAGTAGCATGGATAGAGGATTGGTTAATTAATAGAAATCAAAGGGTAGGGATTAATGGGTGTTTCTCTGGTTGACAATCAGTAGCTAGTGGTGTCCCTCAGGGATCAGTGTTGGGCCCACAATTGTTCACAATTTACATAGATGAGTTGGAGTTGGGGACCAAGTGCAATGTGTCCAAGTTTGCAGATGACACTAAGATGAGTGGTAAAGCAAAAAGTGCAGAGGATACCGGAAGTCTGCAGAGGGATTTGGATAGGTTAAATGAATGGGCTACGGTCTGGCAGATAGAATACAATGTTGACAAATGTGAGGTTATCCATTTTGGTAGGAATAACAGCAAAAGGGATTATTATTTAAATGATAAAATATTAAAGCATGCCGCTGTGCAGAGAGACCTGGGTGTGCTAGTGCATGAGTCGCACAACGTTGGTTTACAGGTGCAACAAGTGATTAAGAAGGCAAATGGAGTTTTGTCCTTCATTGCTAGAGGGATGGAGTTTAAAACCAGGGTGGCTCTGCTGCAATTGTATAAGGTGTTAGTGAGGCTACACCTGGAGTATTGTGTTCAGTTTTGGTCTCCTTACCTGAGAAAGGACGTACTGGCGCTGGAAGGTGCGCAGGGGAGATTCACTAGGTTAATCCCAGAGTTAAGGGGGTTGGATTACGAGGAGAGGTTGAGTAGACTGGGACTGTACTCGTTGGAATTTAGAAGGGTGTGGGGGGGATCTTATAGAAACATAAAATTATGAAGGGAATAGATAGGATAGATGCGGGCAGCTTGTTTCCACTGGCGGGTGAAAGCAGAACTAGGGGGCATAGCCTCAAAATAAGGTGAAGTAGATTTAGGACTGAGTTTGGGAGGAACTTCTTCACCCAAAGGGTTGTGAATCTATGGAATTCCTTGCCCAGTGAAGTAGTTGAGGCTCCTTCATTAAATGTTTTTAAGATAGAGATAGGTAGTTTTTTGAAGAATAAAGGAATTAAGGGTTATGGGGTTCGGGCCAGAAAGTGGAGCTGAGTCCACAAAAGATCAGCCATGATCTCATTGAATGGCAGAACAGGCTCGAGGGGCCAGGTGGCCTACTCCTGCTCCTAGTTCTTATGTTCTTATGAACTAGGTTGCATTTTTTAGTTGAGGCGATTATAGCAAAAAGTATTTTCACATCCAAGTTTCCTTTTCTTTCACTTTTATCCATTTTTCGTAATCATCTGCTTCCCGGAGAAATCCTCAATTTTAGGACTACACTGAAACCAGAAAATTAATTACACAATGGAGTTCTGATGTTCCAATGTTGACTGTTATAGGGCTGGTCATTTCATTGGAGTATAGGAGCAGGAGTAGACCATTCAGCCCATCGAGCCTGCTCTGCCATTCAAATCGATCATGGTGATCGTCTACCACAACACCATTATCCCATGTTATACCTGAATCCCTTTATGTTGTTAACATCCAGAAATCATTCATCTCTGCCTTGAACATATTCAATGGTTGAGCACCCATAGCTCTCTGAACCCTCTGAGTGAAGAAACCCCTCTTCATCTCAGTCTTAAATGGTGCGCTCCTTATTCTGTTTCCCCTTGTTCTAGACTGAGCAGCCAGGGAAAACACCCTATATACATCTTCACAAAGTCACCAGAAGCAAAGTATTATTTTAGCAAAGTGTTTGCCAAGTTGCCTGGATGAGGAGGAGACTTCTAGAGAAGTGCAGTAAAGTGAATTTTGTGTAAGCGGTTAAGATATTTTTCAATCATTCGGTAATTCCTGTATTTTGTTTTTGTAACTTACCTTTCTTATCTCCACAGTGTGGCTGGTAATAAATTAACAACTGGTTGTTGTGAGCGATTGGCTACTGTGCTGAAGCAAAACAAGACCCTGGTGGAGCTGGATCTGAGTAATAATAGGATAGGTGAGGAGGGGCTACGTCAACTAACTGAAGCACTGAAGAATGAGAATTGTGCATTACTGAAACTGGGGTAAGTAATGACTCTTAGCGTTTGCTATCAGTGGTACTTGCATCTTTGTTTCTCTTTTGTGGAATTGTTTGCATTTATTTTATTGTATTAAATATATTTGTCAGCAAACATAATGTACATAATCCACTTCAAGTTATTTATCAGAAAATTTACAACAATAGCCTGTCTTGGATATGAAGTTCTAACTGCCAGTTTACCTTGCAAACCTTGAATTGACTGAAAAGTAGTACTCAGGAGGAGTTGACAAAACCCAGCATGTCCGAGTTATTAATTTGAGTACATCTTAAAAGTGTCCTGATTTAAAACGTCTGCATAGTCAATTTAGGGTGCTTTAAACAAAAAGCACCCTGGGATAGGATCCAATCTAATTTCCTAACTTGTTGTAAGACTACAAAGTCAATTACACTTGATAAATCAGGTTAAATAAACATTTGCTGTTGATTCCCTAAGTAATAACTATACATCAAGAGATTCAGTGATCCGTGGGGAACAAAATTTGCTGAAGAATTTTAAGTACTGTGAATTGTGAACAGGTTAGTGCTAGACTTCAAGATGGCATAAGACAGACCGTTGGAATGATTGGGCATGTGGCAGGTTAAAATCAATGCAGTGAAATGTGAAATAATGTATTTTGGTAGAAAGAGTGAGGAGAGGAAATATAAACGTAATTGTATAATTCTAATGGGAGTGCAGGAACAAATAAACCTGGGGATTGTAGGTAGGTGAACCTTCACCTTCCTTCTTGTACGCCCAACTCTAAAGTCTGACCTGAACCGGTCTGGGTGGAAAAAAGGTCAAAGCTCACAACGCTGTACACATTGGCATTCTTTTAACAGTTTGTTGTTCAACTGATAACTTGCAAATGTCAGTACTCTGCTCCCATCAAGTTAAATCAATACTTACAAACAATGTTCCCGTAATTTCTGAACGGCATCCTTCCTGTTGATCATTTGAAGGAGCACATCTCACACTAAACATAGGCTAACCTAGCATTTCATAGAATTTACAGTGCAGAAGGAGGCCATTCGGCCCATCGAGTCTGCACCTGCCCTTGGAAAGCGCACCCCACCCAAGCCCACACCTCCACACTATCCCCGTAAGCGAGTAACACTGAGGGTAATTTAGCATGGCCAATCCACCTAACCTGCAATTCTTTGGACTGTGGGGGGAAACTGGAGCACCCGGAAGAACCATGCAGATATGGGGAGAATGTGCAGACTCCGCACAGACAGTGACCCAAGCTGGGAATTGAACCTGGGATCCTGGAGCTGTGAAGCAACTGTGCTAACCACTGTGCTACCATGCCGCCCATCAGGTCAAGACTCCACCTTGGCCCCTTTGAAAGATTGTTAACAGAAGATTACCCACAGATTTACAAGTAAGGTAGCAGAGAAACTAAACATTACACCAACCTATGTTTGGTTATGAATGCTCCCAATTCATCCAAATCCAGTCATTTTCTTCACAGCGGTAAATAAATGTTTTGAAACGAAGTAGAAACCAATCACCGAAGAAATGAGTTGAAGCAATGTGTCTTGTTTTCAAACTTATTTGTGTTCTATTTAGGTTAAATTCTATATTTGCCTTTGAGTTTGGAATAATGGGCACTTATGAGGATGCTTCTGGAGCTGAAATATTGTGTGACGCACTGAAAAGCAAAAGTTGTGCGTTACAAAGTCTAGGGTAAGTTTATTTTCTAACTATCTACATTCTCCTGCTCAAACAAACATGCAGATATGCTTTGGGCAGAATTTTACATTCCCTGTTGTGATGATATGCAGACGCGCAGTAACGTATATAGTTATCTATATGACCTCCGACCAGCGGGTGATGATAGAGATCCACCATGTGACTCCAAAGATCCGGCAGTTGTCGTAAGTCGTATCAGAGGAGAGTTGCATGAGAAGAAGCTCCAGGAGAATTCACTAATATTTAACATTTGTATTATAGTTTATTCAGTTATCTCCATGTATTCATTTGTTGATAAACTCTCTTACCAGTCAAGATCTAGATGTTCAGTGTGCATCTTTACCATGGCCATAGCATAGAACATAACACCTGCCAGCTAGTTTGCAGGCATTTGCTGAAAAATATTTAGATGGCAGTCCCATTGGGCTCTTGCCTGCACCGATCTATCCTCAGTTTTGCCATGCATGGGACAGATGAGGCCCTCGGCTGGCTCCACATCCTTGTCCCAATTAATAACCACTTAAGGGTTGTTTCCCACCCAGCCCTAAAAGTGATCCTGCTCAGGTTTCAGGTGGAAGGTGGAGATGTGGGTGTGGGGCACCCCCAAAATGATCTGACCCCTGCATATGCTTGTCTCCCGATCACTGCACCCTCCTCCCCCTCCCTCTAATATTTCCACCATATTTACCGGGTTCTGGACTCTCGAAAATGCTTGCAATTCCGGTCCTATCCACTGCAGCCTCTGGCGCTGATGGGGGTAGAGAAATGCCAGCCAGTCAGACTGGCCAGCACCTCTCGAAGGTTCGACTTCCTCCCAAGGGAGGGGCGGAAGTTCTTTTCCACAGTCAATTAACATTCCTTGGAGTAGCCAGTAGCAGCAGCAGCCCATATCTCCTCAGATGGTGGAAAGGAAAAACCCGCCCTCTGAAAACTCCTGGCCCACGTTAGTCTCCGTGTGCTTCATTATTGGTGCAGTCTGGAAATTCACATTTTGTTTTACCAACTATGCCTTAGTTTTAAAACTTGAGTTTCGAACTTTAAAAAATACCTTGTAGTTTATTTCCTTCATGTATGTATTTCATTACAAACATTTCTTTTGCGTCTTACAGGTTGGCGAAAAATTCATTCACACAAAAATGTTGCACCAATCTTATCTCATCCCTGACAGACAACCACACGCTGACAGAGGTAGACCTCAGCTCTAACGATTTACAGAATGAGGGAATTACAGCATTGTGTGAAATTCTGAAAGGGCCAGACTGTAAAATTAAATCCTTAAAGTAAGTAAATGCATCATGTTGTGAGGCTATTTTTATACTGCCTGATATTGGACAATTTTGTGACAATTTAAAGAAAGTCGAGCGATGAGGTTTCCACATTGTAAGAGAGATGGCTGCCTGATCCAACACCACTCCACTCTTGTAACTGAAAAGTTCAGGAATCTTCATGATAACTTTGCCTTCCATAACTACTGTGGTCTAATGCTGGCACTGTCAGGAGGGAGGTGGAAATATATGTTAGGCCAGCAGTGGGAGGCCCCATTGAAATTCCTTTTGGAGTTACAATTCCCTCTTCAGACTCCAGCCATTCATCAGAGTGGAAGTATCAGCTCTGACTAAGGCTAAAATAGAAAAGTCGAGGTTCGTCGCTGTCATAATACTGTATACACCAGTATATCAGGGTGCAGACACACACACTGACAGACATACAGTAGGACCAATCAACATGCATAACACCGCAGCCAATCACCAGTTAGAGCACACCCACTATAAAGACAGAGGGCATCCATTTTCCCGCTCATTTGGGATGCAGCCTTTCAGGAGTACAGAGCTTACAGTTTACAGCACAGATCCTCACCATGTGCTGAGTGATTAGACTGGTTAGGATAGGCACAGGTCTTTAGTTTAATTTAACATCGTGTTAACCCACAGTGAGAGTATGTTCAACTGTTTATAGTTTAACAAAATAGTGTTGTACTATTTTAAGTGTTGGTGGCCTGTATGTGTTCCACGGATCCAGAGCACCCAATACATCATGGTACCAGTAGTTGAGGGATGTTAGAACTTCTTAGACCTACCTGCAAGTGATCTGCCTTCCACCACTATACAGCCATCCTGCAACATGGACAGCGTCCGCCCACCGCTGCTGCTCCACGTCACCGGCAACCTGGGGTCCAACTGGAAGATCTTCAAACAACGATTCCAGCTCTACCTTGAAGCTACAGACCTGGAAGCTGCTTCAGACGCCAGGAAGATTGCTCTCTTCCTCTCCACAGCCGGGGACCATGCCATCCACATCTTCAATTCTCTCACCTTCGCCGATGGTGAAGATAAATCTAAATTCAAGACAGTCCTCCTCAAGTTTGACAGTCACTGCGATATCGAGATGAATGAAAGTTTCTAGCACTATGTCTTCCAACAGCGCTTGCAGGGTAAGGATGAATCTTTCCAGTCCTTTCTCACCCACCTCCGCATCCTTGCGCAGTCCTGTAACTACGGGTCCACCTCCGACTCCATGATACGCGACCAGCTAGTTTTCGGTGTTCAGTTGGATCCCCTTCACCAGCAGCTCCTCAAGGTAAAGCAGCTCACCCCAGCGATTGCCATCGAGACCTGCGTGCTCCATGAACACGCCACTAGTCGGTATTCCCACATCCAAGCTGCTGAAACGGCGCGGCAAGCTCCCCACGAGGCAGAACATGTTCAAGCAATCAAACAACTCCAGGGCCTCAGCCTGGATGAGGGCAGCCATTTTGCGTGCTTTTCGCGGACTCCCGCGCTTGGGTGCACCGAATGAGGGGACAGCGATGTCGACGAACGTATTGCGCAGGCGCGCACCATGCATGATCGCACTGCGCATGCAAGGTGGCGCAGCAAACGCACTGACGCTACAGTGTGCGACAACTGTGGCTCTGCCCATTTAAAGCGGCAGTGTCCCGCCAAATCCCGACGATGCCTGCAATGTGGCAAACTTGGCCGCTATGCTGCCTTATGCAGATCAACTCAACCTGCCAGCTTTCGTCACTCCAGCCAGCCTCGCAGGGATGTCCGGGCCATTCAACCCACAGTCACCGAGCCTGATTCAGACCTGCTACCTGATTTCAACACCAAGGACCCGAAGGTGCCTTTTAAAGTCGGTATCAAAACAAAAAACAGGGTGTCCCCGAAGCACAGAATCCGGCCTCTACCGGTACACAGCATCGATCCGGATGATGAGTTGTGTGCCACCCTTACGGTCAACCGGCCCCAAATACGATTCCTCCTGGACACCGGTGCCTCCGCCAATCTCATTGCGCGGTCTGACCTCCGAGGCATCATGTCAAACCAGCCATCCTGCCATCAGCCTGCCAACTATTAGATTACAATGGCAATGCCATTGCTGCCAGTGGTGTGGTGATCTACCACTGTATATATATGTGTGTGCTTGCATTAGGGGATGTATGACAGTACCTGTATTACAGGTTTTCCGGTAAGCCCCTGCTGGCTAGCTCCGCCCACACGGAGCAGTATAAATATTCATAAGTTTCCCTGAGATGCCATTCTACTGCTGCAGCCAATGGAATAGCATCTCACTGTAATAAAGCCTCTCTTGTACCGATTCGAGTCTGTGTACAATTGTTAGCGCCACAATTTATTACAGTGAGATTTTCCAACATCATTGACTTCAGAATTAAGCCCGATCACCTGCAGCTGGATCCGCAGTCGCCACACGCCAGGAAAGACTTTAACCACTGGCTGGCTGTTTTCGAGGCCTACATCACCTCAGCGGACCCTACACCATCGGAGGCTCAGAAGGTACAGCTCCTATACTCAAGGTTGAGCTCCAGCGTGTTCATGCTGATTCAGCGGCTCATGCCAACTTGAAGTGATGCACCGGTCACGCAAAGCCATCTTGCCGTTTGAAATCGTAGGCTCCTCGAAAGCCTCCTTGCTTGGCGTGCAGGCATGCAAGCTGTTGAACCTAGTTCTGAGAGTTCACTCTCTCTCTCCTGTTGACTCGTCTGCTTTCCGGCCACTGACTTCAGGGCGCAACTCGACGCCATTACCAACCAGTAACACGATGTCTTCGAGGGCATGGGCACGCTCCCGTACACCTACAAGATTTTATTAAAGCCGAATGCCAAGCCTGTGGTGCACGCACCTCGCAGGGTCCCAGCACCCCTTAAGGACCGCCTCAAGCAGCAGCTGCAAGACCTCCAGGACCAAGGAGTGATTTCCAGGGTCACGGAACCAACCGACTGGGTCAGTTCCATGGTATGTGTAAAAAAGCCTTCCGGCAAATTGAGTATTTGCATTGATCCCAAGGATCTCAATCGCATTATTATGAGAGCACTATCCAATTCTCAAGCGCGAAGAGCTCACATGTGAAATGGCTCACGCCAAGCTCTTTACCTCAAAAGGATTCTAGCAAATCCAGCTTGACGAATCTAGCAGGAAACTCTGCACGTTCAATACCCCCTTTGGAAGATATTGCTACAACAGAATGCCGTTTGGGATCACCTCTGCGTCAGAAGTGTTCCATAGGATCATGGAACAAATGATGGAAGGAATTGAAGGTGTTTGCGTCTATGTCAATGACATAATCATCTGGTCCACCACCCCGCAGGAGCACGTTAATCGCATCCAGCGCGTCTTCAGACGCATACATGAGCATGGCCTCCGCCTCAACAGAGCCAAGTGTTCTTTTGGTCAGACAGATATCAAGTTCCGAGGGGACCACATCTCCCAATTGGGTGTGCAGCCGGATGCGGACAAGGTAGCCGCCATCACAGCTATGAGATGAGGAGAATTCCGCACCTTTGGGGAGGCCCGACGCCAGAGTGGTTGGCGCCACTCCGCTACGCTGGGACCCCCCGCCCCGCTGGGTAGGGCAGAATTTCGCGCATGGTGTCTGCAGATGTCACATTCCCACTATCCCCACCCTTCGGTTGAAAATAACAGCAAAGACCTCCTGTTAATAGTTTTAATAAAATGCCATCGTATCTACGAACCACTGGATTTTGAATTATCAACAGTAGGAAGTTTGCCTAATTAGTGAAAAGTGGTGAATTTGCTGAACAGGAACTACAAAGTACAATGACCTGATATTTTTTATATCTATTGGTTATTTTCACAATTTTCTTTTTCTAATTCTTTATTTCCACAGGGTGGCGAATACTAAACTGACAAGTGATTGTTGTGGGGCACTCGCTTCTGTGTTCAGCACTAACCAGACACTGACAGAACTGGATGTGAGCATGAACGAATTGGGCAATAATGGATTAAACACGTTGTTTTCTCCATTTAAGACTTCACATTGCAAATTAGAAAAGCTAAGGTATATAAATACAGAGTTTGATTACCTTTAACACATTAGAATGGAATCACAGAATTCTGAGATTGCCTGCACCGGCTCTCTGAATGAGCAGCATGACTTAGTGCATCCTCCTGCCCTTTCCATGTATGCTGCACATCATTTCTATTAAAATAACCATCTAATGCCCTCTTGCCTCAGTTAAACCTGCCTCCACCACACTACTAGCCAGTGCATTCCGGACCGGAATCACGCTGTGTGGAAAACTTTTTTGTCACATTGCATTTGTTTCTTTTGCAGATCACTAAATCTGTACCTTCTCATTCAAATGGTATTTTTTTACATGTTCAGCATAACCTTCTTGCTCTTGTACTCTATGCTCCTATTAATAAAGCCCAGGACACGTATGCTTTATTAACTGCTCCATCAAACTGTCCCGCCACCTTTAATGATCTGTACACCCAGGTCCTACATGCACACTTTTTAGAATTGTACTCCTTATTTATATTATCTCTCCATGCATCATCCCCCACTTCTCTGCATTGGCATTCATCTGCCACCATCTACCCACTCCACCAATTTGTCTATTTCCTTTTGAAGTTATACACCATCCTCCTCACAGTTTCCAAGCTTCTACTTCTTGTATAATCTGCAAACTTTGAAATTGTCCCCTGCACATCAAGAGCTAGATCATTAATATTTAAGCGGAAATGCAAGGGTTCCAGTACCTTTCCCTGGGGGAAACCACGTCAAACCTTCTTCCAGCCCAAAAAATATCCATTAGCCATTACTCTCTGTTTCCTATCACTCAAGTAAATTTTGTATCCATGTTGCTACTGTAGCTTTTATTCCATGGCCTATATCTTTATCAGGTCTATTGTGAGGAACTGTATCAAATGCCTTTTGGAAGTCCATGTACACGACATCAACAACATTACCCTCATCAACCCTCTGTCAATGCCCTAATAATTCACACAGACATGGTGATGCTCATGTATGCTGGATCTTTTCTATTCAGGAAATAAACCCACTGGTCCTAATACAATAACCTGCATTCAATGCTTGTACCTCTTCCTGTTAAATTTCATAGCAGTGCAAATAATATGGCACTTGTTAAAATGTTGCACATTGTCCTAATACTCCATATAGTATACCGCAAAAACCCAGAATTGAAGAACAAAAGATGACCAATAATATCCTATATCATCATTACAATTATCATATTGTACATCAACCAATCTCTGAAAGGAAGTTGTAATTTGTGCTGGATTGAGTGTAGTTTTATGCTGTGCATCTATGCTCATTGGGAAGTCAGTGATGGCTGTCCAAATTAATTTCACATAACACCCTACAACATCGGAGAGTTTCATCTCAGCCTTGGTTGGTTCTGAAACTAAGTCCTCGATAAGATTTGTAACTTTCAAATAATTCAGTGTTAACAGATGACTCTTATTTACATTCTGCTTTCTGGGCAATTAAGGGCCAATTTCACTTTGCACAATGCTATTAATGGGTATATTAAATATGTTCATATAAAATTTCTTTGGCATAAAAGACCATTTTAACCCATTTAAATAAATGAGTTCACACTTTTGTTAAAACGATGGGCATAATAATTTCATGTGAGAATTTTATTGTCCAAACACGACAATTTCAGCCCCTAAATATCAGTCTGCCCATTAATTCTCTTTTTCCAAGAGTAATTTGAACATGTTTCTGTCATATTGAAGGCTCAATTTCTTAAAACCTATGACAACCAAATTCTAAAATTAATCTTGTGAATTCTCCTTTTTATATATATTCTTGGATCTTTTAGACTATCAAAAACTGGTCTCACAGATGCTTGCTCCAAAGAATTCCAAGCTGCATTTGCATCATCCCAGACACTGATACATCTTGATGTAAGTCACAACAGATTTACAGACAAAGCTGTTCCAAACTTTTGTGACTTCATTTCGGATTGTGCCAGTCTGAAGTCCATAAGGTAAGGTGTCACCTTGTTATTATTTCAAAGACAAAATTAAGGGTTGCTGCTGCCAAATATTTTTCAGTTGAGGTGTATTACTGCAGACAGAATCCAGTGGTGCTTAAGAACTCTGGACGAAATTCTCCCAAAGGGAGACAAAGTGCCGACGCCGGAGTGAAAACTGGAGTGTTTCACTCTGGCGTCGGAGACTGCTCCTCGTCCCCTATTCTCTCTCCCCCCCCCCCCCCCCCCCCAACTGGGGGGCTAGGAGCAGCGGCGCGTCAATCTCGCGCGCGAGCCTTGACGCTTGCGTCAAAGCGGCGCTGCCTGAATGACGCGGCCGGCGACGCCTGAATGCCGTCACCCGCGCATGCGCGGTTGCCGTCTTCCCCTCCACTGCCCCGCAAGACATGGAGGATTGATCTTGCGGGGCGGCGGAGGGAAAAGAGTGTGTCTTTCAGAGACGCCGGCCCGACGATCAGTGGGCACCGAACGCGGGTCAGACGCCTCCTGAGCACCCCCCTGGTGCGGTGGTATGCAGTGCTGCCCCAAGGCACTGAGGACCCAAAATCAATTCAGGCCCCTGGTCACCGACCGTGTGGAGTTTGCACATTCTCCTCGTGTCTGCATGGGTCTCACCCCCACAACTCAAAAGACGTGCTGTAAAGGTGGATTGGCCACGCTAAATCGCCCCTTAACTGGAAAAAAAAATTTAAATAATTTGTGTCTGCACATGTATACTGGAATTAATGGTGGCAGCACTCAGCCAAGTTCAGCTCTCAACCCCAAGCAGTAGACTCTGTCCCATCTTTCTTGATTGACTTTTTTCCCTCAACGCCGAAGATTGCTTGCATCCAGCTTTATTTCAACCAGCAAAATTTCAGTGGGCAAGTTGGAAAATTTGGTAGCTAGGTTATTTGATGTATCGCCTTTAGGTATCCTTCTTTCCATGGGGATCTTTCAATTTTTGAGGTCCAGGGTTTCCATTTTAAGCTACAGCAAAAGTTCTGGATTCTCACTTCAAAGACCAGCATTACGCAAATCATGTTGAGAACCTCCCTCCTCTTGAAATTTAGCTAATTCGAGAGAAAGGTATAAGATCACAATAATGTCATATCAAAAGACAGAATTCTAGCTGAGGTGCCCTTCCTGTGTTAAACCTTCCACAGAGGAAAATCCAGTTCATACTGGGTGCCCTGCCAATGCATTAGGAGCAGTTATTGTCACACTGAGACCCGAGGCCCTGAAATTTTATCAGCCTTTCATTTGTCTCTAGTGGTAAGACCAATGGAAAATGTGAGACGCAGCATAAACATCTGAAAATGGCAGTGTACTCCATCCCTCTAGAAATTCCACCAATCACTTGTTAAAGTTGGTTCCATGCAAAATTAAGAGCCCCTAGTTTTGAATGAGGTCAAGTAGCACACACAAATATGTCAGTTGGGTGCTAAATATAATTTGACCTAAAATTTAAAGTTACGAAAGGAAAAATATTCTGGACTGGATTCTCCATTCTGGAGACTTACTACTGGCCAGTGGAGACTTACTACTGGTCTTCGTCATGGTAGGAGTGGCACACAGGTGCGATTACTCTCCTTTACCATGCTAATTTATGCATGGAGTAGAGCCCGTTGGTATCGGGCTGCGATTCTAAGCAGAGTTGTGTTGTGGGGGAGGGAGACTTCCGATGAGCTTTGAGTGGGGGGGGGGGGGGCACTGCAGTTATGCACTGACCCCTTGACTGACCATGGGGTCCACCGCATTAGGCTCATGCTTGGGAAAGCTTGCACCAAACCCTACTGGGAGGATTTCTTGCTGATACGATTGGTGCATATTGTGGGTTAGAGCATCGGGATTCCAGCCCGGTAATCAGATGCAAATGGATGCTAATCACTGAACTGCATTCTCCCACTGGCGCAGGGCATGTAGCTCGCTGCCACCGCTGGCGGGGGACCGGAACATCGGAACAGGTTTGGCACCCAGCACCAATCTCGTTTTTCGGCCAACGCTCCATTCTCCACCAGATCGGGAGACCTGCTACAGCCGTCGGGCAATGGAAAATCCCGCCCTCGGTCTTCTTGTCACATAGAATCCAATAGGATACTCGATTAAATTACAGAATGTAAACTTCCACTTCATTTTGTAGTAATTAGATTAAACTTAAACAAATTAACAACTAAAGATCACAATACAATGGACTTTTCTGTCCACCAATGCCTCCCAGCATCAATCCAACATATTTCACGGGGTTACAGAAGAGAGAAATTTATTGACATGGATCAGATGGACAGAATCATCACTTTGAACTCCCAGCCATCCTTGCCGGTTGAAAATTTCAGCGCCTACCACCCCCACACCCCTTCCTCAATTGTGTGGATCCTCTGTTCCACAAGCTATCAATCCTTGAGAGACTGAAACAATCTAAACAAAGTTATTTGGGAAACAAGGCCACTTGCCTTTCATTGATTTCACAAGTTAGGATTATTCATATACACCCATTGTGAAGGGAAGCTTGCTTCCTTTCACTCAATTACAAGCTCCATACCTGCACCCATTCACTTCCACTTTGGCAGTGGGAGCTTATAGCTGAGGGAATCTCTTCCCTGGTTTCAACCTTGTCAGTCATTTTCTTTGAAAATGAAAGAAGAAACTCCCAGAAATGAGACTAGGGCTAGATTTTTGTGAAGTAGGTGGGAAGATTGAATTGACTGGAACATGTAAAGAATGGAATGTATCAAAAATGAAAAACCTGACAGCTTTATTTTTCCTAAGGTACACCAGATGTCCTGTCAATCAGAGCAGTTTAGGACCAAATGGGAGCTTTCTTTCTCTTTAAGTGAATGTGCTGAAGATTTGGGGCATTTAAATCACTTCAGATCATTACATTGGAGAACCCAAGCAATATTTTCTTCAGTTTTGAATGCTTAAGAGCACTTTTCCCCAAAGTACTCGAATGCATCTTAATGTATATAATAATCTTTATTGTCACAAGTAGGCTTACATTAAATCTGCAATGAAGTTACTGTGAAAAGCCCATAGTCATCACATTCAACTTGTCTTTCCAAGACGGACAGAGCCCTATAGTCAATCACTGCAGTAAAAACACACCTAACTTACAATATGGCATTTAATTATTGGAAATGGAAAAACAAATGTGTTATGTTTGCATTTCAAAGCTTGCCAATGAAAGAATTCCAGGAACAGGTGATTTTTTTTTTGATTCCCCACTTGTGACTGGGTATGAACCAGATCTACTTAACAAAATGGCCTTATTCCACTAAAATTGGGAGGCAATGTACAGAAGCACCACAAAATTTCTTCCCCAAGATGTTATAACTGTTGCATAGTGAAGTAGCTTCTATTTACAGATACAAGTATTAACTAACCATATTTTGCATCTCTAATGAAGGATGGAGAAGAATCGGTTTTCTGCAAATGGATACAAAACTCTAGAGGACCTGAAGAAGAAAAAGAATGATCTCCAGATTGTGGGGCTGAAAACATAAAAGGCTCAACAATGCACTGTCCTCTATTATAATGATTTATGTTTTCATAGGAATTATTGTGGAAAATGTATGTGAAAAAATTGGAAATTTAAAAATTGTGTATTCATTGCAACACTGTGAAGGCATGAAATCCATTGATATTCTTTAATAATCATGTCAGCAAGTTCACCGCATGTGTACTCGAGGAAAGACCGAAGTTTAAATCATGGTTTGTGCTGACCTTTCTGATCTCAATATCTCTTCATTGCCTGCATTAGAAAGTGAAAACTGGCCTGGATTCCTGCTCTTGCTTATCCCAAATGGGATCCTGGTGGGAGGGGTGTGGGGCCTTAAATTAAGGTTTGCCAATGCAGATCTCTCAAAATAGTTTCTAAGACTGAAGAAATAGAGGGTATGAAAGAATCTTGTACACTTGAAGAGTGCATTTTCTCAACAACTTCTCCAAACTGTCTGAATGAAAAGGTGATGGTGCGATGCTCAAGCTTGATTACAGAAGGTACCGAATAATGTCTGGTTAGCTTAGAATAAAATGTAACTCTGCAATGTTTATATTGTTTTAAAATTATATAAAATCTAAACAAATTAAAGTGAATCATGCTGATACATTTTGAAAGCAGACTTTTAGTTTATATGTCATGTTATTTGATCAGTGAATAATGCGATTAAATTCATGGAAACGTGTTGACTCTTTTGAAATGTTTGCAATTTACAATAAGATTAATTGATGGTAACTTTAAATGCTAAATTCTATTTTAAAATGACTAAAAGTGATATACACCTGGAATATGGTTCCATTCTGCTCAATCTTTCCACATAGGACAATGCTATCTTCTCACGGAACAATCAAGGGAATTTTCATTGTACCCCTCTGAGGCAAGAATACCCTTCCTTAGGTGAGGAAACTAAAACCATACATAGTACTCCAGGTAGAGACTCAAAGCATTATACAATCACAGCAATATTTGCATGGTCTTATACTCCAGCCACTTCGCAATAAAGATAGATAGATAGATAGAGCAATACAGCACAGAACAGGCCCTTCGGCCCACGATGTTGTGCCGAACTTTTGTCCTAGGTTAATCATAGAATTTTGGACACTAAGGGCAATTTATCATGGCCAATCCACCCAACCTGCACATCTTTGGACTAACATACATACCACTTCCCTTCCTAATTACTTGTACCAACATTCTTTTACTTTCCAATCCATGAGGATTGTTCTAGAATTCAAGAAATTCATAAAATCATAAAATTATCAAAATGTAATGCTCACAAGAACGTAATTCAGGCCTCACTAGACCTATCCAGTCTAATCCTACTTTCCAGCTCACAGTCCATACCCCTATAGATTATGATGTGGAGATGCCGGCGTTGGACTGGGGTGAGCACAGTAAGAAGTCTTACAACACCAGGTTAAAGTCCAACAGGTTTTTTTCGAATCACTAGCTTTCGGAGCACAGCTCCTTCCTCAGGTGAATGAAGAGGTGGATTCCAGAAAGATTTATATGGACAAAGTCAAAGATTCAATACGATACTTTGAATGCAGATAATTAAGTCATTTTGGTCCAGATGGAGCAGTTTAAAGAGGTGTGAATTGTCTCAAGCCAGGAGAGTTGGTAGGATTTTGCAAGCCCAGAGCAGATGGTGGGTGGTGAATGTAATGCGACATGAATCCAAGGTCCCGATTGAGGCTGTAGTCATGTGTGCGATACTTGCTATATGTTTCTGCTCGGCGATTTTGCGTTGCCGCACGTCCTGAAGGCCGCCTTATCCAAAGATCAGAGACTGAAGGCCCTTGACTGCTGAAGTGTTCCCCGACTGGGTCAGTCACAGTCAAGGTATATTCCCTTAAAAGGAAAACAAAGGTAAAACATACACAGAGTTCCCTGGATGAAAACAGAGATAAAAATAAAGATCAGGAAGAAAATGTGCTCAGGACAGGTGTTAGGTAGGAAATACAGTTGAGAACCAAGAGGAATATAGAAGGTTCAGAGGGGAGGTGAAAAAGCAAATTAGGGTGATGTGGGAGGGGGGGGGGAGGGAGGGGGCGGAGGGAGAAAAAGGAGAAAAATCTATACAAAATGGATAGTTGATTGTTGGGAAGAATGTTTCCCGGGGTGTTTATTTGCTGTAACCTACTTTCATACAAGTTTAAATAAAATGTGTTTTAAAAAAAATAAGAAAAAGCAAATTAGAGAAGTGAAGAGGGGTTATGAGGAAAGACTGGCAGCCAACATAAAAGGAAAACCAAAAGTGATCTATAGACATTTAAATAGTAAAAGGCAGGTAAATGGAGGAGTAGGGCCTATTAGGGATATAAAAGAGAATTTGCACATGGAGGCTGGAGGCGTATCTGAGGAATTAAATGAATATTTTGCATTTGTCTTTACTCGGGAGATGGATGCTACCCAGGACATGATTACAGACAAGGAAATTCTGTCCCTAAAATGTTTCAAAATTTATTAGGAGGCAATTTGCTGTCAGTACTGAAAGTTGACCAGTTGACCGGGACTGGATGTGATGCAGCCAAGGAAGCTGCAGACTCGATAGGCCGAAGGGCCTTTTCTACACTGTATTTTTCTGTGATATTGAAACAAATGGGAATGAAAATTGCAAAGGCGCTGGCCATAACCTTTGAGTCTTCTTGAGACTTAGGAGAGGTGTCGGAGGACTGGAGAATTGCAAATGTTAAGCCCTTGTTCAAAAGATGTTTTAAGAATAACCACAGAGGCGGTCTTCGGGGTTTCAAACCAGCCAGATCTATTCCTGGGGAGGAGGGCGGACGCCCTTGCCTTTGCCTCCCTGATCGCCCGCCGTAGAATCCTGTTTGGCTGGCGGTCAACAGCACCGCCCAGAGCTGCAGACTGGCTGTCCGACCTCTCGGATTCTCTCCAAATGGAGAAAATCAAATTCGCCATCCGAGGGTCGGACGACGGCTTCCACAGAACGTGGGAGCCATTCATGCAATTGTTCCGGGACCTGTTTGTGGCCAACGTACAAGAGGAAGAATAGTCGGGGCAAGGTAGCCGGCGGGGAGGGGGGGGGGGCTACGGGCTCGTTACGGGGGTTTGATGGCTAGCTAAGGCCCAAAACCAAACTAAATAAATGCCAATAAACATGTTGGGGAATGTAAAATATGTATGCCGGCGAAGAGGGGGAGGCCACAGTTATTACTACGAAGATGCTCACCTGTAAATATATATGTTAATTTTTGCGTGTTTTTTTTTTCTCTCTCTAACAATTTGTAATTTGTTCAATATAAAACATGAAAACTGAATAAAAAACATTTATAAAAAAAAAGAATAACCACAGAAATTACAAGCCAGTTAGTGGCCCATCGACAGTGGGCAAGCTTCTGGAAACAATTATTCGGGATAGAATTAGTAGTCACATGGGTGGCATGGCTTTCTAAAGAAAAAATCATGTTTAACTAGCTAAAGTTTTTTAGGAGGGAACAGAAAGAGTCAACGAGGGAACTGCTGTGTACATGGGCTTTCAAAAGAAGGCATTCAATACAGTGCCATATAACAGACTTGTGAGAAGAGTTATAGCCATGGAATAAAAGAGACAGTCGCAAAGTGGATACAAAATTAACTGAGTCATAAGAAACAGAGAGTAATGATCAATGCATATTTTTTGGGCCAGAAGAAGATTCATAGTGGTGTTCCCCTTTGGTCGATAATGGGACTTTTGTTTTTCTTGATATCTATTAATGATCAAGATCTTCAGTGTTGGAGCTGAAGCCAGATAGAGCAGGTGTACTGTTGATCTCTCTGCCATGAAAAGATGTGCAGGGGATAATTACGAAGTTTGCAGATGAGACAAAACTTGGAATTAGAACTTCAAAAGGACATGGAAAAGTTGCGGGAGTGGGCAGATAGGTAGTCAATGAAGTTCAATGAGAAGCATGTGAGGTGGTGCATTTTGGTAGTGGCATGTGAGAAATGGGTGTTTAAGAAATGTACCTTTAAGAAATGGGTGTTTATCAGTGATGTCAGAGTGTGGGTGGAGCTGGGCTGTCCATCAGCTATTTACTTTTGTTTTAGGCTGTTTGCTGCAGGGCGTGTTTTAGTTTCGTTTTCAGTGTTGGAGCTGAAGCCCGGCCAAGCAGGTGTACTGCTGTTCTCTCTGCCATCAAAAGACTATCTCTTGATCATTTGGTCAATTCAGAATTATAAATGTTCTCAGTTGTGAATGTAAACCTAATGTGCTTCTGCTAAAAGGTGTTTCTTGTGTCTTCTGGATGTTGTTTCGGAAGTTATTAAGGATTACTTAGTGTTGTATTCTTTGGGGGTTGTATTTGAATTAATGGTTGCTAAGATGTTCACTGTATGTTTTAAAAGATTAACTTGAGTTCATAGAATAAACATTGTTTTGCTTTAAAAAATACTTTTCCATTTCTGCTGTACCACACCTGTAGAGTCAGCCCTGTGCTCCCCATACCACAATCTATTAAAAATTGTGGGTCAGGTGAACCACATGATGCATAGAACATAGAACACTACAGCGCAGTACGGGCCCTTCGGCCCTTGATGTTGCGCCGACCTGTGAAACCATCTGAAGCCTATCTGACCTACACTATTCAATTTTCATCCATATGTCTATCCAGTGACCACTTAAATGCCCTTAAAGTTGGCGAGTCTACTACTGTTGCAGGCAAGGCGTTCCACGCCCCTACTACTCTCTGAGTAAAGAAACTGCCTCTGACATCTGTCCTATATCTATCACCCCTCAATTTAAAGCTATGTCCCCTCATGTTGGTCATCACCATCCGAGGAAAGAGACTCTCACTGTCCACCCTATCTAACCCTCTGACTATCTTATATGTTTCTATTAAGTCACCTCTCAGCCTTCTCCTCTCTAATGAAAACAACCTCAATTCCCTGAGCCTTTCCTCGTAAGACCTTCCCTCCATACCAGGCAACATCCTAGTAAATCTCCTCTGAACCCTTTCCAAAGCTTCCACATCCTTCCTATAATGTGGTGACCAGAACTGCACGCAGTACTCCAGGTGCGGCCGCACCAGAGTTATGTACAGCTGCAGCATGACCTTGTGGTTCCGAAACTCAATCCCCCTGCTTATAAAGGCTAGCACACCATATGCCTTCTTAACAGCCCTATTAACCTGGGTGGCAACTTTCAGGGATTTATGTACCTGGATGCCGAGATCTCTCTGTTCATCTACACTACCAAGAATCTTGCCATTAGCCCAGTACTCTGCATTCCTGTTACTCCTTCCAAAGTGAACCACCTCACACTTTTCCGCATTAAACTCCATCTGCCACCTCTCAGCCCAGCTCTGCAGCTTATCTATGTCCCTCTGTATCCTATAACATCCTTCAGCACTATCCACAACTCCACCGACCTTCGTGTAATCTGCAAATTTACTAACCCATCCTTCTACACCCTCTTCCAGGTAATTTATAAAAACGACAAACAGCAGTGGCCCCAAAACAGATCCTTGCGGTACACCACTAGTAACTGAACTCCAGGATGAACATTTGCCATCAACCACCACCCTCTGTCTTCTTTCAGCTAGCCAATTACTGATCCAAACCGCTAAATCACCTTCAATTCCATACTTCCTTATTTTCTGCAATAGCCTACCGTGGGGAACCTTATCAAGCTTTTGGGTGGTTCTTGAACTTGGGCCTCACGGTAGCATGGTGGTTAGCATCAATGCTTCACAGCTCCAGGGTCCCAGGTTCGATTCCCGGCTGGGTCACTGTCTGTGTGGAGTCTGCACGTCCTCCCTGTGTGTGCGTGGGTTTCCTCCGGGTGCTCCGGTTTCCTCCCACAGTCCAAAGATGTGCGGGTTAGGTGGATTGGCCATGCTAAATTGCCCGTAGTGCAAGGTTAATGGGGGGATTGTTGGGTTACAGGTATACGGGTTACGTGGGTTTAAGTAGGGTGATCATTGCTCGGCACAACATCGAGGGCCGAAGGGCCTGTTCTGTGCTGTACTGTTCTAAAAAAAAAAAACGCCTTACTGAAATCCATATACACCACATCAACAGCTCTACCCTGATCCACCTGTTTGGTCACCTTCTCAAAAAACTCAATAAGGTTTGTGAGGCATGACCTACCCTTCACAAAACCGTGTTGACTATCGCTAATCAACTTGTTCTTTTCAAGATGATTATAAACCCTATCTCTTATAACCTTTTCCAACATTTTACCCACAACCGAAGTAAGGCTCACAGGTCTATAATTACCAGGGTTGCTTCTACTCCCCTTCTTGAACAAGGGGACAACATTTGCTATCCTCCAGTCTTCCGGCACTATTCCTGTCGACAAAGACTACATAAAGATCAAGGACAAAGGCTTTGCAATCTCCTCCCTGGCTTCCCAGAGAATCCTAGGATAAATCCCATCTGGCCCAGGGGACTTATCTATTTTGACATTTTCCAAAATTGCTAACACCTCCTCCTTTTGAACCTCAATTCACTTTTGGGTTGTCTAAACCCTGGCCCATAACAGTAGGAAGAACATGGACAGACAATATTAAAAAAGAGGTAAAATGGTTAAACGGGTGCTGGAACAGAGGGACCTGGCTGTATATGTGCATAGATCATTGAAGGTGGCAGGACAAGTGGAGACAGCAGTTAATAAATCATATAGAAGTCTGGGTTTATTAATACGAGCATAGAGTACAAGAGAAAGGAGGCTATGCTAAACTTATACAAGACACTAGTTAGACCTCCGCTGGAATATTGTGTACAGTTCAAGATGCCAGACTATAGGAAGAATATGAATGCAGTAGAGAGAAGGCAAAATAAGTTGTTGCTCGTTGTGTTCTCTCTTTAATTGGCTCTGTTTATGGCGGTTAATATGGTCGCCTTCCTTAATTCTAATTACGTTTGCTCAAGAGTCGCCAGGTATCTTTCGATACCGCCACAAGGTTCAAAACCGAATACTGATCAAAGACTCGATACACCAGTTAGTAAGTTCGAAATCAATGCTCATTTAGTTACACACACAGTTAATTATACTCATGCACAAACTCAACCAACTAAATTATCACTACTACTAAAGCCTATACTTAGCTTTGGGTGCCCACTCAGTCAGAGGAACAATGGCCATTGTCCGATTCTGAGGCTGCTGGGGTCAAGCTGGTACAGAATAGTAGCTAGGAACGTCTCTCTCGCTGAGAGCCAAGGCCAAGAAGAACAATTCTCTCTTGGGGGCTTCTTCTTATACCCAAAGAGGCTTTGCGCGCTTTTGGGTGGTCCTTGAACTTGGTCCCAATTAATTGGACCGTATCCTGATCATTGGTATCGATTTCCTCCAATAAAGGGGTGGCTGCCCTGATTGCTGGGCGGGTCCTAGGTGGCCATTGGCCTGCTTTGTTCTAGTCTCCTCTGGCGCCGGGGTGTCTGCTTTAGTATCGTTTACCTAAATGGTTCCCTTTTGTCCCCGGAGATGGCTCATTAGTATGATAATGGCTTTGCAGTATCAGTCTTGTCTGGGAGCTATAGCTCCAATCAACAGACAAACCTTGCACCTGCTTGCTTTCTCAGCATTGTCTATTTTTCCCTTCATTCTTTGCAAAGTGTCCATTTTGTAATCGGTACGTGGCCACCCCAGGTGGCTACAAAGTTGACAAGAATGGTTCCAGGGATGAGAAACTTTAGTTATGATGATAGATTACAGAGGTTAGGGCTGTTCTTTTTGGAGAGAAGAAGGCTAAGATTTGGTAGAGGTGTCAAAATCATGAAATTCCCAAGATTCAGGGAAGGTTACATTAGATTAGAAGATGGTAAATGTAACTCCTTTATTCAAAAAGAGAGCAAGACAGGAAACAGAAAACTAAAAGTCAGTTAGCTTAACATCTGTCATAGGCAAAATGTTAAAAACTATTATTAAAGATGTTATTGCAGGGCAGCACAGTGGCGCAGTGGGTTAGCCCTGCTGCCTCACGATGCCGAGGTCCCAGGCTCGATCCCAGCTCTGGGTCACTGTCCATGTGGAGTTTGCACATTCTCCCTGTGTTTGCGTGGGTTTCGCCCCCACAACCCAAAGTAGTGCAGGGTAGGTGGATTGGCGATGCTAAATTGCCCCTTAATTGGAAAAAAAATGAATTGGGTACTCTAAATTTATATTTAAAAAAAGATGTTATTTCTGGGCACTTGGTAAAATCCAAGGCAATCACGCAGTCAGCATGGTTTTATGAGAGGAAAATCGTGTTTAACCAATTTATTGGACTTCTTTGGAGGAGTCACAAGTTTATTGTTTATTTATAAAACCTGTCACATGTACTAAGGTACAATGAAAAGTATTATTCTGTGTACAGACCTGACAGATCACGCCATACATATATACATAAGCACAACATACAAAAAGTAATTACAACTGTAAAAAAGGAAAATTGCATAGAAAGATCAATTTAATAAATTGACGTTCAAGAATCTAGTAGCAGCAGGAAAAAGGCTGTTTTTGAATCTGTTAGAACGAGTTCTCAAACCTTTATATCTTCAGCCCAATGGAAGAAGTTGGAAAAAAGAATAACCAGGTTGGGAGGGGTCTTTGATTACATTGCCTGCTTTCCCAGCAGAGTCATTGGTTGAAAGATGGGCTTGTGTGATGACTGAGTTGTGTTCACAACTCTCTGTAATTTCTTACGACCTTGGGCCATACCAGTCTGTGATGCAACCAGATAGAATGCTTTCTATGGTGCATCTATAGAAATTGCTAAGAGTCACTGTGGACATGCCAAATTTTCTTAAATTCCTCAGGACGTCGACATGAGTGGACCAGGAGAAATTGTTGGTGATTTTCACACCTAGGAATTTGAAACAGTCAACCATAGAATCATTAAATTTACAGTGCAGAAAGAGGCCACCCGGCCCATCGAATCTGCACCAGCCCCTGGAAAGAGCACCACACCCAAGCCCACACCTACACCCCATCCCCGCAACCCAGTAACCCCACCCAACCGTTTTTGGACACTAAGGGCAATTTAGCATAGCCAATCCACCTAACCTGCACATCTTTGGACTATGGGAGGAAACCGGAGCACCCGGAGGGAACCCACTAACACTTGGGGACAACGTGCAGACAGTGACCCAAGCCAGAAATTGAACCTGGGACCCTGGAACTGTGAAGCAACTGTGCTACTGTGCCACACATCTCCACCTCAACTTAATTTATATAGGCAGGGGTGTGAATAAAGGGGAACTGGTGGAGGTACTGTACTTTGATTTACAGAAGGCTTTTGATTAGGTGCTGCATCAAAGGTTATTGCATAAAATAAAAGCTCAAGATTGAGGGGGTACCATATTGCCTTGGATAGAACTTCGGCTAGCTAACAGGAAACAGAGTTGGTATAAATGGTTCATTTCCTGGTTGGCAGGACGTGATGGGTGGTGTGCTATAGTGATCAATGCTGGGGCCTCAACTTTTATATAAATAACTTGAATGAAGGGATTGATTATATGATTGTTAAATTTGTCAATGACACAAAGATAGGTCGGAAAGCAAATGGTGAAGAGGATGTAAGGAAGCTACAAAGAGACATAGATAGGTTAATCAAGTCGGCAAAGATACAGTGAATAGAGTATAATGTTGGCAAATGGGAAATTGTCCATTTTGACAGAGTTAAAGCTGCTTATTATCTAAATGGTGAGAGCTTGCAGATCTCTGAGGTGCGGAGGGATCTGGGTGCCCGCTTGCATGAATCACAAAAGACTCATGTACAGCTGGCGGAATAATTAGGAAAGTTAACAAACATCATTTATTGTAAAGAACTTGATTACAAAAGTAGGAAGGTTATACTTCACTTGTACAAGTCATTAGTGTGACCACATTTGGAGTATTGAGTATAATATTGTTATCTTTATTTAAGAAAAGGTGAGTTAGAAGCAGTTCAGAGGTTTACTAGACTTAGACCAGGAATGATATGGGGAAAGGTTGGACAGCTTGTGTTTGTATCTATTAGAGTTAGAAGAGTAAGAGGCAAATTGATTGAAACCATTAAGATCCTGAGGGGTCTCGACAGGGTGGATGCGGAGAGAATGCTTCACGTTGTGGGAGAATCTATAACTAGGGGTCACTGTTTAAAATTAAAGGTTAGTTCAATTAAAGCAGATGAGGTGAATTGTTTCACTCTAAGAGTTGAGAGACTCTGGAACTCTCTTCCTCAAAAAGCAGAGTATTTGAATATTTTAAGGCAGAGCTCGATAGATTCTTGATTAACAAGGGGTGTAAGGTTATTGGCAGTAAGTTGAAATGAGGGTTTGAGGTTACAATCAGATCAGCCATGATCTGTTGAATGATGGAGCAATTTGAGGGGCTGAGTAGCCTACTCCTACTCCTAATTAATGTGTGCGTATGTAATATCCTTTCGGGAAGGGAATCTGCCATCCTTATCCAGTCTGGCTGACATATGACTCAAGACCCACAATGAACTGGTTCAGACCTAATGTCACTGAGATGTTCAGTTCAAGGACAATTTAGGGATGCGTATCAAATGCTGGCTTTGCTGGCAACACCGACATCCCATGAAAGAATGAAGAAAAAAAATAATTCAGTGGAGGTCTGTGAAGTTCACAGCAATGTCTGCCCCTAGGGAATCAAAGTAATCTGTGTAGCACCATGATAGCAGCAGATTTCTCTCTAATAGACTCTGGAGTTGGCTCTTCAGCCCCTCAAGCCTGTTCGACCATTCAATTAGATCATGGCTAATCTATTCCTTAAATCCATTTCCCTCCCTTAGTTCCGTAACCCTTAATATTCTTGCCCAATAAAAATCTATTCATGTCAGATCTGAATTTTTCAACTGACCAGCTTTTTGGGGAAAGATTTTTGAGATTTCCATTGCCCTTTCTGACATCATCCCGTTATCCCAATGTCCACCACCGGAGGAATATACCTCCACTATCTAATTCCTCTAATTGCCTTAAACACCACAAATAGTACACGCGAATCTTCTCTGCTTAAGGGCGTGCCAAACCTAGACTGTATAACCTAGGCAAACACTTTTTTCAATTACCTATTTTGATTTTTGTCTCAAAAAACACTAGTTTTGCTAGTCATAAATGACACTTCAAAATCAGGCTTTTTGGTTTATCCGAAGCGAATCTCAGAACTATTGTTATTGCTTTAGTTGAGCTGTTGAGTCACTACTCTCTTATCTCTGATGATCAGGTTTGGTCAATATAATCATTATCTGTAGCAGACTAAACATGTGCCTGATCTTTGGTTGTCCCTCCCTGATTCCTACCTGCCCAGATTCATGCACACTAGCTAAGTTTCCGTTCCTCGTTATTCTTTTTGGGCTGTGCTCCATTTGTCTTTTTTAGGAGAGGCCCCTTTTAATTTATCCCTCAGTTAATTCCTGTTCTTCTATTTGGTTGCTTGGCACCAAAATACATCGTGCACACTAGCAGCAGGCGTTCTCAATGCCCTGTGGTAGCTACCGGCTCATTGCTCAATGTTGCTCTTGGACAAGAATCAAGTTTGAAACATTGTGTAACTTTCTCTCGGTTATGTAATTCCACTGGGCATGCGCATCTGCTCGGCCTCCACATGTGAGAGGAAGGAGATTGCTGCGATTTTTAAACTACGAGGTGCACATTTTCATCTTAAAAAGGGCATGCGGACAGCTCATTTCCACGTTAGCCAAATATGATAAATAATAAAAGTGTCGATAGTTTAAGGGGTAAAAGCGGCATGCCAAAATAATGATGACCGAGAAAGGCCTTTCAGTCCATCTTCATTCCTCAGACAGGCCAAGTTTCCTCGGCTTCTGTCTCTTCACACTGGCGGCTGCTGCAAACCCCCGTTGCTGCCCGTTTTTACTACACAGAGGGGCAGAGAGTCTCGGGTCAGCCGCTTCTGTGGTCGCGAGACGCTTAGTGCTGCAGCAGCAGGAGATACCTCAGCAGCCCCTCAACAAAGTCTGGTGCCTTTAGTGAAAACTGGACTTTTGCCTCCAAGTACTGTAGTTTTATATCAACTGTCACGGATGCTTTGCCCAAATCACCCATAAACAGTGTACTTGTGTGTGTATTAGCCACGTGGTGAGAAATTCTATTTGAAATAACCCAGCAACAAAGACTTCTAATTTAAAAAAGGAAAGGTTAGTTTATTTCACTCTATTACTCTGGGATTACCTAAAACAAATTCTCAGCAAAGGTTAGTTCATAGATCATAGAATTAGAATTTACAGTGCAGAAGGAGGCCATTCGGCCCATCGAGTCCGCACCGGCTCCTGGAAAGAGCACCCTACCCAAGGTTAACACCTCCACCCTATCCCCATAACCCAGTAACCCCACCCAACACTAAGGGCAATTTTGGACACTAAGGGCAATTTATCATGGCCAATCCACCTAACTTGCACATCTTTGGACTGTGGGAGGAAACCGGAGCACCCGGAGGAAACCCACGCACCCAAGCCGGAATCGAACCTGGAACCCTGGAGCTGTGAAGCGATTGTGCTATCCACAATGCTACCGTGCTGCATTGGAAGATTCCTAACAAGGAAGATGAAAAAAATGTAAATCAAGTTTAGTCCAAGTTGCAGATCTGGTATGTTTTGAAATTGTGGTGTTGCATTGCCTGACATGAAGATCATGACCGCAGCCATCATTGCTTCAGGCTTATTCAAAAAAGGCAGAAGTCTATTGAGAGGGAGAACCATCTTGAAGATCCATCTTAAGTTTCAATCCAGTGGTTCCAGTGGCGGTGATGTGCTGAGCAATCACACATCAGGTGGCTCTACTCCAGAATACAACCAAACAAGCACTTTTAGCCGAATTCAGCCCGCAAATTTAGACTTATTTCACCCATAAATAAGAAAGGAAGAGAAGAACAATATGCCAGCGAACGAAAGATCGAGAGGCCGTAGAGATGGCAGGAGCGGAGGGAAAGGAGCAGCAGGTAGATGAGTCGGCGGACCCATGAGGCGAGTGTTCTCTGGCCACCCCAGAGAGGGAGACCGACGACCGAACAACACCCCCCCCCCCCCCTCGCCTGGAGATGGATGGAAGATGTTCCTGACCAAGGAACTGTTGGCGATGAGAGAGGCAAGAAAGCTGGAGATCCAGGTGGCGGTGAAGCTGGGCAGTGATGAAGGCGTTGGTCGCCATGCAAACGCCAATCAATGGATTGGGGAAGAAGCTAGAAGCTCAAGGCAAGACGAACAAGGAGCTTGAGAAGGCATCAACGGGCCAGAGCAACAGGATTGTTATCATAGAATCAGAATTTACAGTACAGAAGGAGGCCATTCGGCACATCGAGTCTGCACCGGCCTTTGGAAAGAGCACCCTACTTAAGCCCACGCCTCCACCCTAACCCCATAACCCTAACCCCCTTAATCTTTTTGAACACTAAGGGCAATTTAGCATGGCCAAGCCACATAACCTACCCATCTGTGGAGTGTGGGAGAAACCGGGAGCAGCCGGAGGAAACCCACGCAGATACTGGGAGAACGTACAGACTCTGCACAGACAGTGACCCAAGCCGGGAATCGAACCCAGGCCCCTGGCGCTGTGAAGCAACAGTGCTAATCACTGTGCTACCGTGTTGCTCTGGAGGCCGAAATGAAAAGGTTGGTGGCAATCCAGGAGAGCCTAAAGGGAAAAGTCAAGGACCAGGAGAATCGGTCCCAGTGCCAAAATATACAGATGGTAAGCCTGCCAGAGAGGATCGACGGCAGGGACCCAACGGACCATGTAATAATAATAATAATAATCTGGTGGCCCAGATGCTGAGCAACCTGGTCGGGAGGGACTGCTTCCCCAAACCACTGGAGATTGACAGGGCACACAGATCGCTCTGATTAAAGCCCAAGAGGGGAGAATAGCCAAGGGCAATAATTGCCAAATTACATTGGTATCAGGACCTGGAGAGGATCCTGTGGTGGGCAAGGCAGAGAAAGGCAAGCAACTGGAAACGACAAAAAATCCAGGTCTGCCAGGACATTGGGGCAGGCCTGGCAAATCGCAGGACCAAATTCAACCAGGCAAAATCGGCCCTCTGCAAAAACGGAGTGAGATTTGGAATGCTGTTCCCAGCCAGGCTCTGGGTCAGTTCCAAAATAAGGAATTCTACTTCAACACCCCGGCAGAGGCAGATGAGGTTGTGTGGATGAATGGCATAGACAAGGGGCAGGCAAGGCAGCGCTGAGGGTGGAAACAGAGGAAGAAAAAGGGGAGAAATAAAAAACTATGATGGACTTACACCATTTTTGCGCGGGACTGTACTGCCTCACTCTGAAAAGAAATGTTAAAATACAGGAAAGGCGAGGACAGCAGAGTACAGTGAAGAGGGTGAAGAGGGAACAACAACAATCTGGTGGACACAGGAAAGGGGTAATATCAGCCCAGGAGGGGGGCCACCACACTAGCGGGAAAAACTAGCGCAAGAAATATGAGAACAAGGAGGGCCCTGGCGCATCTCCCCGCAAGGAGGTAACGTCTGGCAGCTGGGGAATCACAGGGGCAGGGATAAGGATTGCAAGGGGGGAGATAGGGAAGGGGGGACATGAGAGGGGTTGAGTGGGTATCAGGCGGGACAGAGGGGGAAGAGAGAACACCAGGAAAATACAAGATTAAAAAAGAGATGGTTTACAGATTGGCTTCAGCAGGTAAGGTGCAGGTTGAGGGTACAAGATGGCGCCGCAAGCAGCTACTTTGGAGGGTCCCCGGACAAAGGGAAGTCCCCGAGTGTAGAGGCGCACTGACGTGGTGTACACACAGTTGGCGGCCATGTTGGGTGCCCCCTGGACAAAGGGAAACCCGGGAGTGCAGGGGCCCGGTCTCATGGTGAGTATAGTGCCCGTGGCCATTTTGGACGTACCCCTAACAAAGGGAAACCCTGGAGTGCAGGGGAGCATCCACCAGTTAAGTATGGTTGATCTTGCAGGAACGGGGTGGTCAGAACCCCCCCCCCCCCCCTCAACCAAGATTATCACCTGGAACGTCAGGGGAATTAAGAGCCCAGTTAAAAGATCCAGTGTCTTCGCCCATTTGAGGAGTTTGAAAGCCAACATAGTCTTCCTCCAAGAGACGCACCTGAGAGAGAAGGACCGATTGCAGGTAAGGTAGGGCTGGATGGGACAGTCGTTTCATTCATTTTGCGGGACAGGTGCCAGGGGTAGCTTTCCTGATTCGCAAGCAGACGGTGTTTACGGCGGCAAAGATGGTTACAGACCCAAGGTCATGGTCGTCATGGTCATGGTCGACGGTGTCCTGGACAGGGCTCCGGTAGTCCTGGTAAACATGTACACTCCCAACTGGGATGACACGGACTTTATAAAGAAGACCATGGCGGAAATCCCCAACATCGACACACACTGACTGATCATGGAGGCGGGGGGATCTTTAAACTTTGTACATGACCCATTGACCCACCGATCAAACCCCAAAACGGGGAAAAAGACAGGCATTGCTAGGGAACTGGGAATGTTCATGGAGCAGATGGGGGCAGTGGACCCATGGCGGTTCCTACATCCTGGTGAGAAGGAATTCCCATTCTTCTCACCAGTACACAAGGCTTACACCCATATCGACTTCTCTGCAGTGGGGAAATCGGAGCTTCCAGAAATATTCAGAGCGGAATATTCTGCGATAGTTATCTCCAACCAAGCTCCACATTACATGGATGTGAGGTTGGAGACAGGCCGTGCCCAACACCCCACATGGAGGCTGGACACGGTCCTCTTGGCCGACAAGGTCTTCTGCCAGAAAACATGACAGCCCGTAGGCGATTGAATAACTAACAACCAGAACAGGGAAGTCTCACCTTCCACGTTCTGGGAGGCACTGAAGGTGGTGTTTAGGGTAGAGAGTATAGCCTACAAGGCTTGTAGAGACAGGGAAGAGAGGGCGACCGGGCAACAACTGATTGACTCCTTCCTGGGGGTTGACAGAAAGTATGCCGATGCCCCAACTGTGGAGCTTCTTGCAGAGAGGAAAAAGCTGCAAATGGACCTTAACCTGCTATCCACCAAAAAAGGTCAACTAAGGATTTGAGGCTTCAACCGGGGACTGTATACCTCTGAGCTCCCCGACGGGGACTCAGGAATGATACAGTATCTCGATGGACTGGACATGAACAATGGACTGGAGGGAGCAGGAAGCACCAATAGAACTGTGAGAGGTCATGGAGAGCATCAGCTCCATGCAGGCGGAGATTCTCCGTTGACTGGCGCCGAAATGCGAAATGCGATTGGGCGGAGAATAGGTTCCGACACCAAAGTCGAAGCGGGCGGCAGTTTAACGCCAAATCGCAATTCTCGACAGCGGTGTCAATGCGGTCCGGAATGCATGTCCAGTGCACACCATTTACATGTCATTCGCAGGCCCGACCTGGTATTCTCCAGGGCCGCGATCTCCGCCTCCGATTGGCCGAGTTCCCGATGGCACGGTTCATTGGGCTTTTGAAAATCGTGAAATCGGCATCATGGCTGCTGAGGGAGAGCGCGGGGGTGGGGAAAGTGTCCAACGTCACCATAGTTTGCTGACAGTTGTGCTGCTGGCCAGGGCGACTTCTGCGAGGGCTAGGGGAGTCATGGGGGTTGGGCTGTGGGATCAGGGTGGTCGGGTATGGAACACCATTAGCGCAGCTGGCAAGGCAGCCATTGAGCTGCGCACACTGCTGATAGCCCACCATGAACCTAGGGGCCACGGTCATATAGGTGTCCTCCCAAGCCACCCCCCTGAGTGCCCTTGGCCCCAGCCAACCCATCAACTGCATGGGCGTGCTCCAGCTCAACCAGTGCCATCTTGTTGGCTGGAATGAATGTGTGTGGGGAGTGTAATGTGTATGTGCAACAACTTGTCAGCTTCCCAAGGGTCAATCAGGGACCCGCCCACGTGGCACTGGTGCTAGCCCCTCCACAGTCGCTGACATGGTCCAGGTTTAATGATAGTTTTGCTGTCATGAAAGTCTACGAATTATGCCCCGGCAGTGGTATTATCATAACTATCAGCAAGGACTAAGTGTCAAATCCTATTTTAGTAGTGTAAATAAAATCATAGCTTTGTTTAAGTTAAAAGCTATTCTGTGGTCTTTGTGAACACTGTGCCAACCATCCTGAAATAAGCATCACCAAGAACACCACATTGTGCCAGGAGTCTATTACTTAAAAGAAACAGCAATTAGATTAGGTTAGAATAGCATTGAAGAAGCAATCCAAAAGCTACAACTCAGAAAAAGTCTATGGTAAAGACTGATCAGAAGATGGAAGGTCTCAGGAAGCTTGACCACTTCAAGACACATGGTGCACTTTGCCAGAACTGTGCTTTCATTAAGCAACAGTTTGAAGTTTTTATTTATGCTTCTGCGCTTAAAAATGAATCAGACCAACACCAAATAGCACAGTCACTAAATTTGGCTGGACCACATTAACTTGTTTCAATTCAGTGCAGAAGAGGATAAAAATAAATATAGCATGGTGCTACAGAGATAACCAATCCTGAAAAGATTCTATGAGCGCTACATGTTAAAAACACGGCTGCAGTCCAGAGGAGAGTTGATAGATTGAGTCATCACAGCTCTAAAGCTGCGAGTGCAGTCCGGCAATTTTTCCTCAGCCTCCGAGTCTATGCTGCGAGATGAAGTTGTGTTTGGAATAAACGATGATCGGTTGCGTGAGAAAATGTTAAGAAGACCAGTTTTGTCGATTGAAGATGCTATAAATATGTGGAAGGCAAGCGAACAGGCATCGAGCGAATATGCCGAATTCGTGGCTAAGGAAAAGAGCGCGAAATCGGGAAACGTGGCTGACGCCATTAATGTTGTGTCACAGCAAAGAAAACTCCGTACAATGGTCGCCGGTCATTCTGAAAGTGACGTCATGAGCGTGATGACTTGCATGTGTTGTGGACACGCCCACAGTAAAAAAAAATTGTCCAGCAAGAGGGAAACATAGTTCCAGTTGTGGCAGACTGAACCACTTCGCAGCACAGTGTCGTTTATCAGCAACTGTTCTAGTAACCACATTTTAACAGTCCTATAGTGATTGCAGATGGATCCAAAGTGTGCAGAGTGCAGAGAAAAACATTGTAGCGGATAGAGAGGATTGCTCACCATATTTACTTTTGGATACCTTCATGATAGAAGCTATCACTAGGATTGATATACTGAATCGGAAGGAAAGACCAGTAAAATCACTCTCAAAGATAATAAAGGAGTGGACTGTCTCATTAGAAATAAATGGAGAATTGATCCTATTTAAGATTGATACAGGAGCACATGCAAACATTATCATGTACCGATCTTTAAAGCAAGCAGTTGTAAAATCTCTGATAAAGCAGTCCACCTGTAGGCTCACAGATTACAACGGTAACACAATAGCCAAAAAAGGTCATGCTGTCTCATTGTGAAGAATGGGAAAATTGCGATACCCACCGACTTTGAGATGATAGAGGCTGTGTGTTCATCATTGATTGGATTTGATGCTTGTGAAAGATTGCAGCTAGTTGAAAAGATTTACTGAACCAGTACTTCAGCTGACCAAGATGAAGAGTCCAGGGAAGACTTAGGTGTTGTCAACGACCTCTCCAAAGCTACCACTGATTCTGACTCATCAGAAAACAGGGCAACCACTGATGCTGAAACATCAGAACCCGAGTTAGTCCGAAGAGTGGAACCTCAAGCTTGTTTAATTTCAGAGATGCTACCAGTATCTGACCGCAAACTACAGACTATAAAAGCCGAAACTGAAAAGGACTTGATGCTCCAGAAGGTAAAACAATACCTCCGAGAAGGATGGCCTTCTGGATGTAAATCACCCTTTCGAGATATAAGAGGCGATCTGGTTACAATTGATAGTGTCCTTCTCAAGGGAGGCAGGATAGTGATACCTGCCAGTTTATATTTAGAGATTCTGCAGCAGATTCAAGAGGATGATCAAGGCATTGAAAAATGTCCTACACGAGCCAGACAGTCAGTGTATTGGCCGGGAATAAACAGAGATAGCGACCAGTATGTACAAGCATGTCCAATTTGTCAGGTGCATCAGCCAGCAGAGAGCAAAGAAACCATGCAACAGATGGAAATCGTGACCAGTCCATGGAACAAAGTGGGCATGGATCTATTCTATTTCCAGGGTCATGACTACTTGATAGTCATAGACTATTACTCCAATTTTCCAGAGAGATATACGACTGCCAGATCAGTGTTAAAGGCAACAAAATCGATTTTTTGCCATGGGATACCTCTTAACGTTTTCTCTGACAATGGCCCATGTTTCTCGTAACATCTAGCCCATGTTATTCTTAGTCTAAAGGGAAAGCAGAGAAATGAGTAGGGATAATTAAAAAGTTATTCCGTAAAGCAAGTGAAGATGGTCATTAGTGTTGTTAGCATATCGAGCAACAGCATTATCAACGGGTCTCTCACCTGCTCAAATGTTGATGGGGAGAAGAATAAGAACCACTTTATCAGAGATCATCAGTCAAGAAACTGATAATAAGAAGATATGTGAAAGAATCAGGACAACAAAAAAGAAGCAACAAGAGATCTACAATAGACATACCAAACCTCTGGCTGAACTTTAAGAAGGTGACTTTCTGAGAATTCAGAATCCAGAAGAAGGCTGGCGAAATGTTGCAAAGATTCTGAAACAGGTATCCCACTTAGCACCAACAGAACAGGGATCACTATTCAGGAGAAACAGACGTGCATTGCTGTGTGTCAAGCATAAGGTTCAAACTCAACGTGCAAATGTTGTACCATGTGATGACATATTCAAGGACATTGCCTTTCTCGATCCTCAGTCAGTGCAGACACAGCTAGAAGATGTGGCAGAGCAATCCAAAAACTTAAACATTCCACTGAGATATTCTATCAGAAGAAGACGACCTCCAGAAAGACTGAACTTCTGATTGTATAATGAACCTATACTCATCTGAGTGATGTAACAATCTTTACAAATTACTGTTTTGTATGATATTAAGTTAGTGATAGTTACGAACACATGTAACGTCAGCGTTACAGAAAATATCACAACCAATGTTATAATAATTTTCTTTTACAAAGGGAATAAAGGTATCCCTCTATTCCCATCCTATTCATGTATTTGTCAAGATGCCCCTTAAATGTCACTATTGTCCCTGCTTCCACCACCTCCTCCGGCAGCGAGTTCCAGGCACCCACTACCCTCTGTGTAAAAAACTTGCCTCGACCATCTCCTCTAAACCTTGCCCCTCGCACCTTAAACCTATGCCCCCTAGTAATTGACCCCTCTACCCTGGGGAAAAGCTTCTGACTATCCACTCTGTCTATGCTCCTCATAATTTTGTAGACCTCGATCAGGTCGCCCCTCAACCTCCGTCGTTCCACTGAGAACAAACCGAGTGTATTCAACCGCTCCTCATAGCTAATGCCTTCCATATCAGGTAACATCCTAGTAAATCTCTTCTGCACCCTCTCTAAAGCCTCCACATCCTTCTGGTAATGTGGCGACCAGAATTGAACACTATACTCCAAGTGTGGCCTAACTAAGGTTCTATACAGCTGCAACATGACTTGCCAATTCTTATACTCAATGTCCCAGCCAATGAAGGCAAGCATGCTGTATGCCTTCTTGACTATCTTCTCCACTGTGTTGCCCCTTTCAGTGACCTGTGGACCTGTACACCTAGATCTCTCTGACTTTCAATATTCTTGAGGGTTCTACCATTCACTGTATATTCCCTACCTGCATTAGACCTTCCAAAATGAATTACCTCCCATTTGTCCGGATTAAACTCCATCTGCCATCTCTCCGCCCAAGTCTCCAAACAATCTAAATCCTGCTGTCTCCTCTGACAGTCCTCATCGCTGTCCACTATTCCACCTACCTTTGTGCCGTCTGCAAACTTCCTAATCAGACCAGTTACATTTTCCTCCAAATCATTTATATATCCTACAAACAGCAAAGGTCCCAGCACTGAACGCTGCGGAACACCACTAGTCACAGCCCTCCAATTAGAAAAACACCCTTCCATTGCTACTCTCTGCCTTCTATGACCTAGCCAGTTCTGTATCCACCTTGCCAGCTCTCCCTTGATCCCGTGTGACTTCACATTTTGTACCAGTCTACCATGAGGGACCTTGTCAAAGACTTTACTGAAGTCCATATAGACAACGTCCACTGCCCTACCTGAATCAATCATATTTGTGACCTCTTTGAAAAACTCTATCAAGTTAGTGAGATAAGACCTCCCCTTCACAAAACCATGCTGCCTCTCACTAATATGTCCATTTGCTTCCAAATGGGAGTAGATCCTGTCTCGAAGAATTCTTTCCAGTAATTTCCCTACCACTGACGTAAGAGACATCTCTTTGATGACTACTGATGCAAATTATTAATTTAGTACCTCGCCCATTTCCTCTGGCTCCACACATAGATTCCCTTGTCTATCCTTCAGTGGGCCAACCCTTTCCCTGGCTACCCTCTTGCTTTTTATATACGTGTTAAAAGCCTCGGGATTTTCCTTAACCCCATTTGCCAATGACTTTTTCTGACCTCTTCTAGCCCTCCTGACTCCTTGCTTAAGTTGCTTCCTACTTTCCTGATATTCCACACAGGCTTCGGCTGTTCCTAGCCTTCTAGCCCTGATAAATGCCTCCTTTTTCTTTTTGCCGAGGCCTACAATATTCTCGTTATCCATGGTTCCCGAAATTTGCCGTATTTTTCCTTCTTCCGCACAGGAACATGTCAGTCATGAATTCCTTTCAACCGACATTTGAAAGCCTCCCACATGTCAGATGTTGATTTATCCTCAAACATTCTCCCCCTAGGTTATTCAGTTCCCGCCTAATATTGTTATAATTAGCCTTCCCCCAATTTAGCACATTCACCCTAGGACCTCTCTAGACATTCTAAACGATTACATTCTAGTATATACTCTTAAAATTAAGGACAGTTTTAGAGGGAGATGTTAGAACTAAGTGTTCTTTTCCTCTTTCAAAAATAATTTTGGTCACCCTTGAAAAAAATCACCTGCAGCTGGAAATCTGACATAATAACAGAGAATGCTGGGTACAATCAGCAGCTCAGGCAGCATGAATGGAGAGAGAAATATAGGGTGAGCAGCGTGAATGGAGAGAGAAATATAGGGTTAGCAGTGTGAATGGAGAGAGAAATATAGGGTTAGCAGCGTTAATGGAGAGAGAAATATACAGTTACCAGCGTAAATGGAGCGAGAAATATAGGGTTAGCAGCGTGAATGGAGAGAGAAATATAGGGTTAGCAGCGTGAATGGAGAGAGAAATATAGGGTTAGCAGCGTGAATGGAGAGAGAAATATAGGGTTAGCAGCGTGAATAGAGAGAGAAATATAGGGTTAACAGCGTGAATGGAGAGAGAAATATAGGGTTAGCAGCGTGAATGGAGAGGGAAATATAGGGTTAGCAGCGTGAATGTAGAGAGAAATATAGGGTTAGCAGCGTGAATGGAGAGAGAAATATAGGGTTAGCAGTGTGAATGGAGAGAGAAATATAGGGTTAGCAGCGTGAATGGAGAGAGAAATATAGGGTTAGCAGCATGAATGGAGAGAGAAATATAGGGTTAGCAGTGTGAATGTAGAGAGAAATATAGGGTTAGCAGCGTGAATGTAGAGAGAAATATAGGGTTAGCAGCATGAATGTAGAGAGAAATATAGGGTTAGCAGCGTGAATGGAGAAAGAAATATAGGGTTAGGAGTGTGAATGGAGAGAGAAATACAGTAGTCCCCCTTTATAACGCGGGTGTTGGGGTCCAAGACAGCCACCCGCGTTGCAACCGAGCCGCGGATATCCACGATGGGGGTTTTAAATTTATTTAAAAATCTATGCTAGCGCTTCCCATTGAGAGTCTACGGGGGGCGGGGGGAGAGGTCAGACCCCTGTAGACTCACAATGGGAAGCGCTAGCATAGATTTTTAAATAAATGTAAAACCCCCATCGTGGATCTAATTAAAACAGTGTCAATTTCAGCGGCCGGCTCACTTTGATCCGGAGAGGGAAGCTGCTCTCTCACTGAAACAATCAGCCGGCCGCTGAAATTGACACTGCCGGCTGATTGGAGGGAGAGAGCAGAGAACACAGGAGGAGGTCATACGGGCCTCTGCAAGACCAGCATGGTCTCACATCGCCCCTCCCCTCTGTAGCTGGGGTTCAGGCTGTGGCTGCTGGGGTACAGGCCGTGGCTGCTGGGCTTCAGGCTGTGGCTGCTGGGGTTCAGGCTGTGGCTGCTGGGGTGCAGGCCGTGGCTGCTGGGGTGCAGGCTGTGGTTGCTGAGGTACAGGCTGTGGCTGCTGGGGTACTGATTAGAGGGAGAGAGCAGCAGGCAGTGTCAATTTCAGCGGCCGGCTGATTGCTTCAGTGAGAGAGCAGCTTCCCTCTCCGGATCAAAGTGAGCCGGCCGCTGAAATTGACACAACTGACAGTTGGGGTCCATAAGCCCCCCCGCGGTATATCGCGAACCGCGGTATTGCGGAGCGCGGTATAACGGGGGACTACTGTATAGGGTTAGCAGCGTGAATGGAGAGAGAAATATAGGGTTAGTAGCGTGAATGGAGAGAGAAATATAGTGTTAGCAGCGTGAATGGAGAGAGAAATATAGGGCGCAATTCTCCGCACTCACGACGGTGCGGAGAATAGCGGGGGTCGTAAATTTTTACGGCCACGCTAGTCTGACGCCCTCCCGCTATTCTCCCCCTCCCCCCCATGCCCGACTCCCGACACGAATCGCTGCCGCCGTTTTTTTACGGCCAGCAGCGATTCTCAGCTGGCCGATGGGCCGAAGTACAAGCCCTTTACGGCCGTTTTTACGAACGGCAAACACACCTGGTCTGGCCGTTCGTAAAAACGGCCGTAAAGTTCGGATCTTGGCAACCATGGCACCGATTGGCACGGCAGTACCACGGCCGGGTCCGATTCCCGCGCACTCTTTGTCCTTCCGCCGCCCCACTGCATCACTTCGCGGGGCGGCTGAGGGGCATCCCGGCCCGCGCATGTGCGGGATTCGCGCAAATGCGCGATTACGTCATCCGCGCATGCGCGGGTTGGCGTCTTCCAATCCGCGCATGCGCGGCTGACGTCATGTGACGCGTCAGCCGGCGCAAACTCTGGCAAGCGGGCTTAACTAAATTCGTTAAGCCCGCGATGCCGGAGTTCACGGCCGCGGCATACTAGCCCCGACTGGGGACCAGAATCGGTTCCCCGTCAGGGAGGGGGAGGCTGGCGTCAAACCCGCCCGATTTTGACGCCAGCCTTACGATTTCTCCCTGTCTGGGAGATTCGCGCCCAGTGGTTTAGCAGCGTGAATGGAGAGAGAAATATAGGGTTAGCAGTGTGAATGGAGAGAGAAATGTAGGGTTAGCAGCGTGAATGGAGAGAGAAATATAGGGTTAGCAGCGTGAATGGAGAGAGAAATATAGGGTTAGCAGCGTGAATGGAGAAAGAAATATAGGGTTAACAGTGTGAATGGAGAGAGAAATATAGGGTTAGCAGTGTGAATGGAGAGAGAAATATAGGGTTAGCAGCGTGAATGGAGAGAGAAATATAGGGTTAGCAGCGTGAATGGAGAGAGAAATATAGGGTTAGTAGCGTGAATGGATGGAGAAATATAGGGTTAGCAGCGTGAATGGAGAGAGAAATATAGGGTTAACAGCGTGAATGGAGAGAGAAATATAGGGTTAGCAGCGTGAATGGATGAGGAAATATAGGGGTAACACCGTGAATGGAGAGAGAAATATAGTTGATGTCCTTTCGCCCAACTTGTCCTGTTTATTTAACTGTGACATTAATAAAAAAACATTTCTGTGTTCATTTCAAAGATGTGTCCCATTAAAGTCAAAATAACCTCAAGGTTACCTCTTGTTTCACACAGGGCACTTGTGACCTTTCAGGTGTCTGCAATAGTTTGGAAATAGTTTTAGAAAAAGAGCATTTGGAAGAAAATGAAATCAGCAAGTGGAAGGGCTGCAATAAAAACAGATTTCTGTAATTGTGGAAGTAAATAAAATGTAGATGTTGCCACAGTCCCAGAGGACCATAGGCTGCTTTGTGCCTTTGAAAGCTGACTGACGATGATTTAACCTGCGGGTGACCACACCTCAAGTGAGTGGCGAGGTTGAGAAGGCTCATTAAAATTTCAGCCGGTACAGGAATTGAACCTGCGCTGTTGGCGTTGCTCCACATCACAAACCAGCCATGCGAGCTAGCCAACCCTCTGATTATAAAAGTATAGGGGCTGGAATCTCTGCTGGTGGGATTCTCCATTACGCTGGCAGCGCATGCATGCTCGGGAATTTCCCAACGCCATGGGGCTGCCCACAATGTGAAACCCCATTGGCTGGCCGGCGAGACGGGCAATCCTTCCGCTGGCGGTGCAGCAGGAAGTAGAATCCTGCTGCTCATCTTTCAACTGGTCGAAGTCCCTACTATTTTGAGGAGCTTAATATTGTATTCTTCAAACTGAATAGCTTTACCTCATGTCAAAGATGTTTACACTGCCAATAAATTTTAAAACAAATGCTTTCTCTTCCATTTTCATACTTAGTCAGCAGAGTAATTGAGATATGAAATGCAAATGCGTGCAGTTAATGGCATAATAGCACGAACAACATTTGAGATTTATGACTGTTATCACAGGCAGTTCATCACGCGGGGTCAATATATGATTTATTCCAGTGTGGAGCGACAGGTGCTGTGGGGATAGAGTAGAGACAGTATTTTATACTTCTATCTGTTGGATAGAACATAGAACAGTACAGCACAGAACAAGCCCTTCGGCCCTCGATGTTGTGCCGAGCAATGATCACCCCACTCAAACCCACTTATCCACCCTATACCCGTAACCTAACAACCCCCCCTTAACCTTACATTTTACGACACTACGGGCAATTTAACATGGCCAATCCACCTAACCCTCACATCTTTGGACTGTGGGAGGAAACCGGAGCACCCGGAGGAAACCCACGCACACACGGGGAGGACGTGCAGACTCCGCACAGACAGTGACCCAGCCGGGAATCGAACCTGGGACCCTGGAGCTGTGAAGCATTTATGCTAACCACCATGCTACCGTGCTGCCCATCATATATTACAACTTTTCAATGGAGTCAATAAACTGTATACAGTAAAAATGGAATTCTTCAAATTGGCAAAAAAAATAATGAATGGAGAGAGAAATATAGGGTTAGCCGCTTGAATGGAGAGAGAAATATAGGGTTAGCAGCGTGAATGGAGAGAAATATAGGGTTAGCAGCGTGAATGGAGAGAAATATAGGGTTAGCAGCGTGAATGGAGAGAAATATAGGGTTAGCAGCGTGAATGGAGAGAGAAATATAGGGTTAGCAGCGTGAATGGAGAGAGAAATATAGGGTTAGCAGCATGAATGGAGAGAAATATAGGGTTAGTAGCGTGAATGGAGAGAGAAATATAGGGTTAGCAGCGTGAATGGAGAGAGAAATATAGGGTTAGCAGCGTGAATGGAGAGAGAAATATAGGGTTAGTAGCGTGAATGGATGGGGAAATATAGGGTTAGCAGCGTGAATGGAGAGAGAAATATAGGGTTAGCAGCGTGAATGGATGGAGAAATATAGGGGTAACACCGTGAATGGAGAGAGAAATATAGGGGTAACACCGTGAATGGAGAGAGAAATATAGTTGATGTCCTTTCGCCCAACTTGTCCTGTTTATTTAACTGTGACATTAATAAAAAAACATTTCTGTGTTCATTTCAAAGATGTGTCCCATTAAAGTCAAAATAACCTCAAGGTTACCTCTTGTTTCACACAGGGCACTTGTGACCTTTCAGGTGTCTGCAATAGTTTGGAAATAGTTTTAGAAAAAGAGCATTTGGAAGAAAATGAAATCAGCAAGTGGAAGGGCTGCAATAAAAACAGATTTCTGTAATTGTGGAAGTAAATAAAATGTAGATGTTGCCACAGTCTCAGAGGACCATAGGCTGCTTTGTGCCTTTGAAAGCTGACTGACGATGATTTAACCTGCGGGTGACCACACCTCAAGTGAGTGGCGAGGTTGAGAAGGCTCATTAAAATTTCAGCCGGTACAGGAATTGAACCTGCGCTGTTGGCGTTGCTCCACATCACAAACCAGCCATGCGAGCTAGCCGACCCTCTGATTATAAAAGTATAGGGGCTGGATTATCTGCTGGTGGGATTCTCCATTACGCTGGCAGTGCATGCATGCTCGGGAATTTCCCAACGCCATGGGGCTGCCCACAATGTGAAACCCCATTGGCTGGCCAGCGAGACGGGAAATCCTTCCGCTGGCGGTGCAGCAGGAAGTAGAATCCTGCTGCTCATCTTTCAACTGGTCGAAGTCCCTACTATTTTGAGGAGCTTAATATTGTATTCTTCAAACTGAATAGCTTTACCTCATGTCAAAGATGTTTACACTGCCAATAAATTTGAAAACAAATGCTTTCTCTTCCATTTTCATACTTAGTCAGAAGAGTAATTGAGATATGAAATGCAAATGCGTGCAGTTAATGGCATAATAGCACGAACAACATTTGAAATTTATGACTGTGATCACGGGCAGTTCATTGCGCGGGGTCAATATATGATTTATTCCAGTGCGACAGGTGTTGTGGGGATAGAGTAGAGACAGTATTTTATACTTCTACCTGTTGGATAATATATTACAACTTTTCAATGGAGTCAATAAACTGTATACAGTAAAAATGGAATTCTTCAAATTGGCAAAAAAATACACTCCACCGTTATTCATGCATCTAATCTACAATCGATAGATACAAATTCAATATTATATATACAGATGTTAAATAATCCAGTAAATTGACAACACCTAATAGTTATTTTACCCAGAACCAAACATAGTTAATGGTCAAGTAAATCTAAAATACTTTGGTCAATGCACAGTTCAGGTAAAATTATCAAAGATTAACTTTTATGAATTCATTTATTTGGCACGGCACTGTAAAATAATTTAAAGTTATCTGAGTTAGAGCATGACCCAGGATCAAAAGATAAAAAATGACTTTCTTTTGTGAATTTATTATCAGTTATATGACAAACTGACAAGCCATGCCTCATTTTCAATGGCCTCCTGGCCGTGCATTTAAGGACCTCTGTTTAGGCTGCAGTGGACCCAGGGAAACTGAACGGAGAATGTATGGCACTCGCTTTTCCCGTTTTTGGCCACTTTGGCATTGCGGCTCTCAAGTATCATTTTCAAAGTGCTCATGCCTACTTTTGCTAATTGCCCTGGCCACTTGGAAGTCAGCTGTTGTCATTTTCAAGACTCGTTTTCAAGGGGGCATAGATGCCGCAGATTGTGCTATGAAAATGTTCCCCTCGACATGCATTTTTACATGGCAAAGATTATATTTCCCCCATTAATAGAGCATAACATGCTCTTGTCATGGTCTCAGGAAAACTGGTGGAAGGCTGATGTTTGGGTCCAGTTTAAGTGCTCCTGGCTGGTAAATTCTTAACACTCAAGTGATTAAAGAAAGAGTGGCAGGGAGGTCCCGTCAAAGCAGATCAACACTCTATCCTCCACCCAGGTTTTTGGTGGTCAACAGGAAAGAGAACGTGGCAGGCATCGAAAATGGGGAGGACACCTCAGCAAACTGCTAAACCCAGAACATCAAGCCTCAGCCTTCTATCGAGCAGACAGAGTCAATGGAAGAGGAGGTAGCTGTACAACATCAAAGAGACTGGCAGGTAGTTAAGTGAAAAAACACATAGAAGAGGGCATAAATGAAATGGAAAAGCCATCATTCAATCCAGGAACAAGAAGTGACTGATGTCCCAAACGGACACTGATAGATGCTCACCAGGAGCACCCGGAGGAAACACACGCAGACACGGGGAGAACGTGCAGACTCCACACAGACAGTGACCCAGGCTGGGAATTGAACCTGGGACCCTGGAGCTGTGAAGCAACTGTGCTAGCCACTCTGCTACCGTGCTGCTCAGGGTAGCTAGCCAACAGCTAGTCAACTCGATACTGGAAGTAGAACAGCGATCCTCCGAGGCCCCAACCATAGAGCTCCTGGCGGAGAGGAAAAAGCTACAAATGGACTTTGATGCGCTCTCCACGAGGAAAGCAGTGCACCAACTCTTCCAGGCACGGGAGGCCCTGTATGAGCACGGAGACAAGGCTAGCCGCCTGCTGGCTCACAAGCTGAGAAAGCAGGCAGCCACAAGGGAAATAGCACAGATTAGGCACAGCGGAGGCAAACTAAGTGGAGCCGGAAAAGGTCAATGCAGCATCCAAGACCTTGTACTGGGGGATCAACACCACCAAGCCCCCAGAAGGGGGGCGCACAAAAGGCCTTTGACAGAGCGTCAAATGGAAGTACCTCATAGAGATAGTGGAGCAGTTTGGGCTTGGAGCAGTGTTGGCTGCCTGGTATAGCTCCCATGGCGAGGGTACAGACAAACACCACCAGCTCTAAATACTTCCAGCTGCCCAGAAAGACAAGGCAGGGTGGGCATTGTCCCCACTGCTGTTCGCCCTCGCGATCGAACCACTAGCAATCATGCTCAGGGCTGCGAAGAACTGGAAGGGGATCCAGAGAGGAGACAAAGATCAGGTCATCTCGATACAGATGACCTGCTCCTCTACATCTCAGACAGCATGGAGGAAATCATGAACGAGTTTGAGTCTTCTCGGGCTACAAATCCAACCTGAGCAAAAGTGAGATCTTCCTGGTGAACCCACAAGGGAGAGGGGCAGAGCTGGAGGGAATGCCATTTAAACAGACCCAACACAAATTCCGCTATCTGGGGATCCAAATTGCCCATGACTGGACACGGGTCCACAAAAGGAACCTGACAAGTCTGGTAGGGGTTGTGGTAGTATGACTAGGGATATTACGGTACCTTGGAAGTGAGCTGCTATTGGTGCAAAAGACTCGCTGCACATTGGCCAGGGTAAGTCATGTGCCTCACAGCCGATTGGCTGAGGAAGCCATGTGCCTCTCAGCCGATTGGCTGAGAGGTAGGTAGCTCCGCCTACAAGGCGGGATATAAGAACCTGTGTTTCCCGGCAGTCGGCCGTTCTTCTGTACGTCTGCTGCCGGGCACACATCTTGTGCATTAAAGCCTATCGTTTTGATCTCACCTTTGTCTCGTGTCCATTGATGGTGCATCAATTTAATGCACACGTTTTTAAAGGATGGAGCTTCGTATCAAGCTGGAGTGCCTTCGACTCAGCCCGCACGCAGTAAATGCAACAGCAGCATTTAAATACTGGCTGGCGTGTTTCAATAGCTACTTGAGCACAGCCGAAAACCGCCTGACGAGGGAACAAAAAGTACATATCCTCCACTCGTGCGTCGGCACCGCCGTGTATACGCTCATAGAGGACGCAACACACTATGACGCAGCCATGGACTTGCTTAAGGGACGATTCATCCGGCCGGTGAACCAGGTCTACGCTCGGCACTTACTGGCCACAAGACAGCAATTCCCTGGTGAGTCTTTAGACAAATTCTACCGGGCCCTCCTTGTTCTGGGGAGAAACTGCACCTGCCCACAAGTTCCTGCGGCCGAGCACACCGAACTTTTAATCAGAGACGCTAATGTTGCGGGTATGCAACCTTCGCAGATCCATCAGAGACTCTTAGAAAAAGAAACTTTAAGCCTCGTCAAAGCACGGGCACTCCTCTCTAGATTTCGCTAATCGCAACGCCCGCGCATTCGCATCGACCACGCGGCGGCCCCCTGGGCAGCATGGAACGCGACCCCCCTCACCTCCGCAGCTCAGACCCCCCTCAGGCCTGCCCCGCAGGGCGCCCTGATAAACCCACGGGGCCCCGCTGCTACTTTTGCGGCCAGGCCAAACACGCCCGCCAGCGCTGCCCGGCCCGCACTGCAACCTGTAAAGGCTGCGGCAAGAACGGCCATTTTGCGCCCGTTTGCCAGTCCAAGGCGGCCGCTGCAGTCCCGAGTAGCGACCGTGGGTCCCCCCCCCCCCCCCCCCCGTGCTCCTCAGGGGCCACGTGCGGCCCGCGGACCTCGCTGCCCCCACACCCCAACGCCACGAGTGATCCCCAAGCGCCACTATTTTGGGCCCCTGACACCACGTGCGACCCCCAGGCGCCGCCAATTTGGGCCCCCGACTCCACGTGCGACCCCCGGGCGCCACCAATTTGCTCACCCCCCACCACGTGCGGCTGACGGGCGCCGCCATCTTGGATCGGCACCGAGGACCCCGCAAGTGACCACTGGCTGCCAGATGACGACTCGGAGTTCCTGCCACGACTCACCTCAGTAACATTGGATCAGTCACGGCCCCGCACGCTGTCCACGGCGACCACGAAGATCCTTCTCAACGGCCACAAGACGAGCTTTCGGTGTCACAAATGGGGTCTCGGACTTCCAAAGGGAGATGGACCGAATGGTCGACCAACACAGTTTGCGGGCAACCTTCCCATATCTCGACAATGTCACCATCTGCGGCCACGACCAGCAGGACCACGACACCAACCTCCGTAAATTTCTCCGTACCGCAAAACTCCTTAACCTGACCTACAATAAGGATAAGTGCGTGTTTAGCACCGACCGTCTGGCCATCCTCGGCTACGTAGTGCTTAACGGAGTGATAGGCCCTGACCCCGGACGCATGCACCCCCTAATGGAGCTCCCCCTTCCCCACTCCCTCAAAGCCCTCAAGCGCTGTTTGGGCTTCTTTTCATATTACGCCCAGTGGGTCCCCAATTACGCCGACAAAGCCCGTCCACTTATCCAGTCCACCACGCTTCCCCTGTCGATGGTGGCCCGCCAGGCCTTTAGCCGCATCAAAGCAGACATTGCAAAGGCCACGATGCGCGCTATCAATGAGTCCCTCCCCTTTCAAGTCGAGAGTGACGCGTCCGATGTAGCTCTGGCGGCCACCCTCAATCAAACGGGCAGACCCGTGGCTTTCTTCTCCCGTACCCTCCACGCTTCCAAAATCCACCACTCTTCAGTCGAATAGGAAGCACAGGCCATAGTCGAAGCTGTGCGACATTGGAGGCACTATCTGGCCGGCAGGAGGTTTACCCTCCTCACAGACCAGCGGTCAGTGGCTTTCATGTTTGATAATGTACAGAGGGGCAAGATAAAGAACGATAAGATCTTGCGGTGGAGGATTGAGTTGTCCACGTACAACTACGATATCTTGTATCGTCCTGGGAAGCTAAACGAGCCTTCCGATGCCCTGTCCCGCGGCACCTGTGCCAACGCACAAGTGGACCGCCTCCGAACCCTCCACGCGGACCTCTGTCACCCGGGGGTCACCCGCTTTTTCCATTTCATACAGACCCGCAACCTGCCCTACTCCATCGAGGAGGTCAGGACAGTGACCAGGGAATGCCACATCTGCGCGGAGTGCAAGCTGCACTTCTACCACCCTGAACAAGCACATCTTATAAAGGCTTCCCGCCCCTTTGAATGTCTCAGCATGGACTTCATAGGTCCCCTCCCCTCCAACAACCGCAATACGTATTTCCTCAATGTGATTGACGAGTACTCCTGTTTCCCTTTCGCCATCCCCTGCCCCGACATGACCACGTCCACCATTATCAAAGCCATACACACCATCTTCTCCCTGTTCGGTTACCCCGCATACATTCATAGCGATCGGGGGTCCTCATTTATGAGCGATGAGTTGCGTCAATTCCTGCTCAGCAGTGGCATCGCCTCCAGCAGGACGACCAGTTACAACCCCCGGGGTAATGGACAGGTCGAGAGGGAGAATGGTACAGTCTGGAAGACCGTCCTGCTGGCCCTACAGTCCAGAAATCTCCTAGTCTCCCACTGGCAAGAGGTCCTCCCAGACGCCCTCCAGTCACTTCTCTGTACCGTCACGAACCAAACGCCTCATGAACGTCTTCTTGTTTTTCCCAGGGAGTCTTCCTCAGGGACCCCGCTCCCGACCTGGCTGGCTACCCCCGGGCCCATTCTGCTCCGGAAGCACACGCGGGTGCACAAGTCGGAACCGTTGGTCGAAAGAGTCCACCTACTCCCAGCCCCACTGATGCCCCCATGGCCCAGCGGACAGGAATCCCCTCCCCCGGCCTGGCCCCCGCTAGCTCCGACCAGGGGTATGGACTCAGGAACAGGATCATCGCTCCCGGAGTCACAGACGAACCCCCCTCCGGCGTCGCCGGCACCCCTGCACAGGTCAAGCAGGACATCAAAGGCACCCATTCGACTGATTGAATCGGTGTGACCTACTAGTGGAGTTTTGCCTGCGGATGGTCTCTTGTGTTTTTTTTGTTCCTTGCCTGTTCCCCAATTTTTTTCTCCCCCCCCCCAATTTGATACAGTGTACATAGTTGCTGTTTATGCACATTAGTTGCGGGTCAGTGGGCAGCCATCGATGCAACGGTACAACCTAAACATCTCTAGTCATACTACCAGTCTCACCTACTCATGGGACACCACCCCCACCCCTCATGTCTGCGCTTTCCCCCCCCCCCTCCCCGCTTCTTTTTCAACAAGGGGTGAATGTGGTAGTATGACTAGGGGTATTACGGTACCTTGGAAGTGAGCTGCTATTGGTGCAGAAGACTCGCTGTCCATTGGCCCGGGTAAGTCATGTGCCTTGCAGCCGATTGGCTGAGGAAGTCATGTGCCTCTCAGCCGATTGGCGGGATATAAGAACCTGTGTTGCCCGGCAGTCGGCCTTTCTTCTGTACGTCTGCTGCCGGGCACACATCTTGTGCATTAAAGCCTATCGTTTGGATCTCATCTTCGTCTCGTGTACATTGATGGTGCATCAGGGGTAGTAAAAAAAGACCTGCAGAAATGGGACACACTCCCTCTCTCCCTAGCAGAGAGAGTGCAAACGATCAAGATGACCGGACTGACTCTACCTCCTGTTAAAATCCATTCTGATCTACATGCCCAAGGCCTTCCTTAACTCATTGGAAAAACTGATCATGGCGTTTGTGTGGGTGGGTGGGGGGGGGGGGGGGGGGGGGAGAACCCTAGCATCCCCAAAAAGGTACTGCAGAGAACGAGAACCATGGGATCCTAGCCGCCCCAAACCTGCTGTATTACTAATGGGCTGCAACTGCGGAAAAGAGCCAGAAGCCGAGTGTTTAAGGAGGACGGCTCCTGCACCGGGAACCCGCATCGGGCCCTGGCCACAGATACGCTCCCATCCCCACAGTTAGAGGACTTACTGAGCGCGGATATCCTAGAGAGGAGCAACCTGTCAGGGCGGCTGATAGGTAGGGCAGGCACATCACTGGACGTGACAAGGGAAAAGTGGGAGGAAGACCTTGCAATTTGAAATTGGATGGGGACTCTGGAGCGAAGCACTGCATAGGGTCAACTCCACCTCCACGTGCGCAAGGCTAAGCCTAATGCAGCTGAAAGTGGTACACAGAGCCCACTTAACTAGAACCCAAATGAGCAGGTTCTTCCTGGAGGTGGAGAACAAATGCGAACAGTGCCAAGGAGGCCTGGCCAATCACGCCCACATGTTCTGGTCTTACCCCAGACTTGTCGAGTTCTGGATAGCCTTCTTCGAGGCAATGTCCACGGTGATGGAGATGAGGGTGGAGCGATGCCCGAGAGTGGCATTCATTGGGAGTGTCAACATAGCCAGATCTCATCATGGAGAGAATGGCTGAAGTCAAAATATGACTTTGCCTCTCTAATCACCCGCCGGAGAATTCTGCTCGGCTGGTGGCCAGCAGCTCCACCCAAAGCTGCAGACTGCCTGGCCGAACTATCTGAATTTCTCCATATGGAGAAAATTAAATTTGCCATCCAGGGAGGAAGGGAGGTAGGGGATCCAGCTAGAAATGAATGCCTCCTGGAGAAAGTAAGACAAGAAACCATAACCATGGTAAGTAATGAAATATTACTGATGTAAATAACGAAAAACGACCGATGTGTATATAAACTTTTATTTTCAATGTGCGTTCACACTTACCTTTGTTCTGCACAATATGAAAAACATTTAGTAAAAACATTTTTGAAAAATAAGCGTCTAATACCACAGCAGGATCCATTTGCTAGGTTTATGTTTGGAAACACCTAATTCATTGGGTCTTAACATCGATCATTTTTATGCAGTTGAAGTGGAATTTAAATCAATAATCATCTCCATTTAGGTAAGTATTTATCTTATGTTCCATGTTTTTCATGATCTGCCTGGACTGTACGCAAAACAATACAATACTATCCAGGCAGAATGTTCCATACATGAGCTTAGGACATACATAAATACACAATGTAAATACATGGACATGGACATTGGGGTGAAGCATACAGAATATAGTGCTACAACAGTAGAGAAGATGAGTAGAGATCAGTCCATAAGAGGGTCATTCAGGACTCTGGTAACAGTGGGGAAGAAGCTGTTTTTGAATCTGTTCTCAGACTTTTGTATCTTCTGGGATAAGAGAAAAAGCCGGGTGAGAGGGGTCTTTGGTTAGGCTGCATGCTATCCCAAGGCAGCGGGATGTGTAGACAGAGGGCAGGATTCTCTGGCTGCGCCTGCCCGGCAGCCAGAGAATCCCGCCCGAGGTCAATGGACTTCTCCATTGTCCGCATCTCGCCTGTGGCATTCCTGTGGCGGGCGGGACAGAAGAATCCAACCCTGAGTCACTGGATGGGAAGGAGTTTACATAATGTGCTGGGCTGTGTTCACAACTCTCTGTAGTTTCTGATGGTCTTAGGCCGAGCAGTTGCCATACCAGGTTGTGATGAAGCCAAATAGGATGCTTTCTATGGTGCATCTGTAAGAATTGGTAAGGGTTAATGAGGACATGCTGAATTTCCTTGTTTCCTGAGGAAGTATAGGCGTTGTTGTGCTTTCTTGGTTATAACTCGATGTGGGTGGACCAGGACAGATTGTTGGTGATGTGCACACCTTGGAATTTGAAGCTGTCAACTGTGCTGTTCCTCAAGTCCAATGTCCAGTAGGAGATTTCCATGCCATTTTGTTCTTTCTGTGTCTGCAGCTGAGATGTCCTGTAGTAAGCGTCTGAAGCCAATCCTGGTACCATGTGTTGTTCCTCGTGTCTTAATAAAGCTCGTAGTCTCAAATGTGGAGATGATGCTTTAGTGTGAATTCATTCTCTCTTCAGACCTTAACTTACAGCTACCACAAATGCTTCCTGCTTGTGTCTGTGTCCTGCTACGAGTTCTGCCTTCCGTGAAGTGTGTCGTCGCTTCCTGTCCCTGTATATATATAGCTCTCCCATGCTCCCTCTAGTGCTTGCTCAGTTGTATTGCATCTACTCAGATATACGATCACCACATCAACCATCTCCACTTTGGCACCATTAATGCAGACAGAGGTGTACACGATACTTCGCTCCCTGAAGTCGATGACCAGCTCCTTAGTTTTGTTGGCATTGAGGGAGAGATTGTTGTCGTTGAAAGCTAAGGAGCTGGATTCTCCGATTCTGGGGCTATGTCCTCACGCCGGCGTGTGAACGGTGGCATTTTACGCCAGACAAAATGGCGTAAGACGGCAGAATAATACAATACTATCCACCGATTCTCCGTTTTGCTGGGGGGCTAGCATGCCGGCAGCGTAGAGAACACGGCTCTAGCTGCTGATACGGCCCGGAGAATTGCCGGGTCCGTGGCCGCGCATGCGCACGGTGGCGGCCTGTGAAATAGTATCCCCCCTCTGGCTGGCTCGTGCGCCCCGGACCACCCCCCCCCCCCCCACAGTGTACCAGCCCCTAATAAACTCCCTGCCTGCCCCCAGCGCTGGACTGAGTCCGTAGCCGCCACACCGATTTCCCGACGGATGAGACCACACGTGACCGACGCAGTCAGGAACTCGGCCATTTCCGGGCGGAGCATCGGGGGCAGGCCTCAGGCAATGTCCTTTATTTATACAAGTTTGAATAAATAACACCAACAAAGGCATCAGAATTTCCCAATGCTCCAGTTTATTTTTGCAGAAAGCAGAGGTTTTGTTATGTGTTTTGCATGATTGCATGGCACACGTCACATGATTACCAGTTTACCCATTTGACTACTATTGTTAACAGAGGAGTTAATCCATCTAATCTCTGTTAATAATAAAGAAATAAAAACCTAAGTAGTAGGAGCAGGAGTGGATCATATGGCCTGTTGAGCCGGTTCCGCCTTTCAATATGATCATAGTGATCTTTGGTTTCCACTCCTTCCCACCTGGTCCCCATATCTCTTGATTCTCTGAGAGATCAAAAATCTGCCTATCCTAGCTTTGAATGTGTTCAAAGGTGCTGCATCTAGGGTGAAGAATTCACCTAGGGTGGAGAATTCCAAAGATTGTCCGCTTGTACTGAGACTGTGCCGTCAACACAATATGACATTATTTCCAATGTCACTGAACACTTCTGCGCTCTTAAAATGGATAGAAGGTGATACTTAGAAGAACATGAACACTTAACAGAGACAAACACAAATTGAAAACCACATAAATACCTTGTTTAAGATCATTTTTAATCAGATTAAATTAATATATTACAGGCGAAAGTCCACATGGAAACTTGAATAAATAAATAAACAGTAATGGAACGGAGGGTACTATCTTTTAAAAGGGCATAATAAAAATGTGTTTATCTAGAGTTTGAAAGACAATGTACTCTTATGCCTATTCCTAAATGCCCTTGAGAAGGTGGTGATGGGCCACCGTCCTGAACCGATGAAGTCCATGTGGTACAGGTACACCCACAGTGTTATCAGGAAGTAGGTTTCAGGATTTAGGCCCAGCAACAGTAAAGGAACAGCGATCTAGTTCCAAGTTAGGATGGATTCTGTCTTAAGAGCAACTTACAGATGGTAGTGTTGCTATGTGTTTGGAAGGTGCTGTCAAATGAGCATTGCGCATTGCTGTAGTATATCTTGTGCCACTGTGCACTGATGATGAAGGGAGTAAATGTTTAACATGTTGGGTGGAATGTCCATCAAGTGGGCTGCCTTATCTTGGGTGACATTGATCTTCCTGAGGTAGGCAAATGGGGAGTATTCCATCACTCTCCTGACTTGTGCCTTGTAAATAGTGGATAGGCCTTGGAGAGTGTTAATTTTTGTTAAGCAAAGTTATAAAGGGATATGGACCAAAGGCAGGTATAGTTAGGCCACAGATCAGCCATGATCTCATTGAATGGCGGGGCAGGCTCGAGCGCTGAATGTCCTACTTCTATTCCCATGTTCCTATGAGACAGGAAGTGTCTCGTGTTACAGAATTCCCAACCACTAACCTGATTTTGTGGCCACAGTATTTATATGGCTGGCCCAGTTAACTTTCTAGTCAATGGTCTCCCCAAGATGTTGATCGTGGGGGAATTCACAGTGGTAATGCCATTTCATATGAACGGGAGATGGTTCGATTCTCTATTGTTAGAGATGGGCATTGCCTGGCACTTGTGTATTGCGAATATACTTGCCAGTTTGAAGCACATGAATGTTGTCCACGCCTTGTTGCTACAGGCACAGATTACTCCAGGATCTGAGGAGCCGCAAATGGTACTGAACACTGAGAAATCATCAGGAAACATCCCTATTTCTGACCTCATGATGGAGGGAACATCCATAGAACTGTAGAATTCTGCAGTGCAGAAGGAGGCCATTTGGCCCATCGAGTCTAAACTGACTCTCCAAACAAGCACTCTACCTTGACCCACTCCCCCACCCTATCCCCGTAACTTGCACACCTTTGGACACTAAAGGCAATTTATCATGGCCAATCCACCTAACCTGCACATCTTTGGACTGTGGGAGGAAATCGGAGCACCCGGAGGAAACCCACGCAGACACAGGGAGAAAGTGCAAACTCTACGCAGACGGTCACCCAAGGCCGGAATCAAACCCATGTTCATGACGCTGTGAGGCAGCAGTGTTAGCCACTGTGCCCGCCCCTTATTCATAAAGCAGCTGAAAACTATTGGGCATTATAAAGGCAAACATGTGATTAGCCTTTTTGATTATCCTTTGTACCTGACGTGTTATGGATCTGTTTAGATAGCCCCTAAATCTCTTTGGAAAAATGGGTCTGCACTAAATGGAGCATTCCTGACAGCAACAGAAACGGCACTGCAAGAAAACCAACTGAGACACTGGAATCATTGGAATCAAAGCTTCTTTGAATATTTCAAATATTTGAATGCACTTCCAACATTTGGATGATCAGTAATATCTGGCTATATTATTTTCTGGAGCAATGCCGGAATTTGGACTTCTTAACAAACAGCAGCAGTGATGACCCCAGCAAGTCTTCCAAGATCAACTTAGTTCAAATAACTTTACATTTATTGAACCGGGGTTAAAGGTCTGCAGTGTTCTCCATCACTAGTCTGGCTAATGTTTGCTGGCTCTGGCTCAGTGGGAGGGCACCACAGGCCAACAACTATGAGTACCAATTTGGACTCATGCTAGCACCTGTGTATATTGAGCCCAGAAACTCTCTGTGGAAGGATGGGGCATCGTCCAATTGATGCTTTTTTTAGTAGAGCACTTGCCTCTGAGCCAGACGCCACCAGTTTCAGATGCCTCACCAAGACTTGATGTTAATCAGGGAAGGAGCCTATTAGGTTGTCAGTCAGCCTACGCGGGAGCAATATGGTTCCACACTTCTACCACCCTTTGCATGTAGATGTGTTTCCTAACATCTCTCCTGAATACTTTGGCTGTGTTTTCTTTTGTTTTAGACTCCCCCATTAGTCAAAAACTTTTCTTTCCGTCTTACCAATTCCTTTCAAAATCCTGAAAATCTCAACCAAATCACCTTAATTATTTATGTGCCAAGGGGAAAAAAGCCTAATTTATGTCATTTTTCATTCTAATTTAATCCTTGGAGCCCTGTTACAGTCCATTGACTTTTTTCTTTCCTCCCTCCATTCACCTATATATCCTTCCAAAGGTCCCAGCCTTTGACCTGCTCGACTCCACATATACGAACCATGGTTTAATATAGCTGGAACTAAATACCTTCCCCTTTGTATTTTAGCCCTGCAGTTATAAAGGCTAACATGTGATTAGCCTTTTTGATTATCCTTTTTACCTGACATGTTAGTGATCTGTGTAGATAGCCGCCATATCTCTTTGGAAAAACAGGTCTGCACTGAATGAAGCAAATAAACGTGTTGTGACAACTCCTGAAAAAACTGCACAGAGAAAGCCAGACATCAGCGAATACAACTTTCCCAACAGCAGTATCAACTACACAGAGAGAAAACCAGACATTAGTCAATACAACTTTCCCAACAACAGCATCAACTACACAGGGAGAAAACCAGACATTAGTCAATACAACTTTCCCAACAACAACAGTATCAACTAGACAGAGAGAAAGCCAGACATCAGTCAATACAACTTCCCCAACAACAGCATCATCTACACAGAGAGAAAACCAGACATTAGTCAATACAACTTCCCCAACAACAGCATCATCTACACAGAGAGAAAACCAGACATTAGTCAATACAACTTTCCCAACAACAACAGTAACAATTACACACAGAGAAAACCAGACAATCAATACAACTTTCCCAACAACAACAGTATCAACTAGACAGAGAGAAAGCCAGACATCAGTCAATACAACTTCCCCAACAACAGCATCATCTACACAGAGGAAAAACCAGACATCAGTCAATACAGCTTTCCCAACAACAACAATATCAACTACACAGAGAGAAAACCAGGCATCTGTTACACCCCCGCTACTTGCTTTCAAACAACCGCGCCACCTCAAACAGACCATTGCAGCAAACTACCCTGCCTTCAGAACAGCGAACACGACACCACACAACCCTACCATGGCAATGTCTGCAAGATGTGCCAGATCATCGTCATGGGTGCCACCATTACACGCGAGTACACCACCCACCAGGTACGTGGCACATAATCATGCGAGTCGGCCAACGTTGTCTACCTCATATGCTGCAGGAAAGGATGTCCTGAAGTGTGGAACATTGGGGAGAACATGCAGAGGCTGCGACAACGGATGAACGAACATCGCGTGACAATCGCCGGGCAGGAATATTCCATTCCAGTCGGGAAACACTTCACGGCGACAGGTGGATTGGCCATGCTAAATTGCCCGTAGTGTCCTAAAAAAAGTAAGGTTGGTGGGGGGGGGGGGGGGGGGGGGGGTTGTTGGGTTACGGGGTATAGGGTGGATACGTGGATTTGAGTAGGGTGATCATTGCTCAGCACAACATCGAGGGCCGAAGGGCCTGTTCTGTGCTGTACTGTTCTATGTATTTATACATGAAATAAATGGTTTGGAGTTTCTGTTTGATGCCCAGCATTTAATATCAGCTACTTATTTTAGCTGCATTTCAGCTATCCGACATCAGTCAGTTCAGAAGTTACAGATTGTTAGCAGATTCATGCATGATTACAGTGAGTAAAATTCAACTTAACTTTTTCTTTTTCAGGTATAAAAAAGACTGATTCAAACACAGTGATACATAACTAACAATACTTTATTTAACATTCCACAATAAAATGTCATAAGTAAAAACAACTTTACAATATTGAACAACTAAATCTTTGTGAGTGAAAAATTATAGTGCAATTATATTACATAATATTACATGAACTCAGAAGTAGCCATATTTCCCTTGTTAATGGCACAACAGATTTCAACTTTATAGTTGTAGTTGTATGAACATTTTATAGTCTTCATTGATTTATTCCCAGCTTCAATGCAATCATGGAATAATGAAAGCATATAAGTATGCTCTTAAGTAGTAGACAAGGATTGCCAACCTGGCTGGATGTACAGCTGGAGGTATCACCATGTTACCTCCTATCTGTAACCACCCTACTCCATTCTGCAGAGCTTTGGATCCTTGATATCATAGATCATAGAATTTACAGTGCAGAAGGAGGCCATTCGGCCCATCGAGTCTGCACCGGCTCTTGGAAAGAGCACCCTACCCAAGCCCACACTCTCACCCTATCCCCATAACCCAGGAACGCCACCCAACACTAAGTGCAATTTTGGACACTAAGGGCAATTTAGCATGGCCAATCCACCTAACCTGCACATCTTTGGACTGTAGGAGGAAACTGGAGCACCCGGAGGAAACCCACGCACACACGGGGAGAACGTGCATACTCCGCACAGTGACCCAAGCCGGGAATCGAACCTGGGACCCTGGAGCTGTGAAGCAATTGTGCTAACCACTATGCTACCATGCTATGGCCATTTCCATTATTGTCTACCTCCTCATGCCAACTGAAAATTATTTTAGAACGGAAATGTTCAACTAAAATTTAAAACGTGAACATTTTCTCAGTACCCCTCCAATTTTTCCCCAGGGCTGATCATCGCAGAGTCCTGGAGATTAATCTTCAATTTCAGTAGGTGCCAGACCAATCTTGGGATTTTTCCAACCCTATAAGTAGGCGGGTTCAATTCCCCTGCCGGCTAGGTTATTCTCGACCTCGATTCCCGCCTGAGGTGTGGTGATCCTCAGGTTTAATGACTACCAGCCATGAAAGCTGCCCATGATCATCTGGGACAATGGCAACTGAAGAAAAGTAGGCTGGTTGCAACATTGTGGCGGTTTACTTCTCCCAAGGATGTTCTGGTTTCAGCTGCAAGGGTCACCAAAATAAACCCAAAACATGATTTGCAGAACTGGGTCTTCTTAATTTTTCATGTTAATATTTCACTTTAACGCCATCGATGTCAAAGCTATGACGATTCACTTACTTTACATTTATATTAAGGGAAGATCAGATTACAACAGGGATTCTGAGAGGATAATCACAGGAGAGACTTCACATACTTCTTACTGTAACATCCAAAAGTTATGAGTTTCACACAACTGTTGCCTGTTAATCGCCTTTAATGATAAGACTGCTCATTGAAATATTGCTCTTTTTCTCCCGATTTAATACTTTGAATGGTTGCAACATCCTGTTTTGAAATTCCTTCACATTCATGAAGCACAGGAGGAAAATAAAAAGACCCTAAAAATACAAACCAGATCAAGAAATTAGTGTTCTATAAACTGAAGATGAAAGTTCTTATTAATAAATTATTAAGTACTATATCCTCTCTTCCTTTACTAGAGCGATTGACCATTAAAATAAATACAAGTTCAAACGTTCACATCATATCTATGTTCACATTGGGTATAAGAAAGGCAATTTGCTACAGATGTGCAATATAATCAATAGCAGAAAGCGTTATACTTCTTTTCCCTTTTTGACATAGCTTCAGCCATGAGTCTGGGATATTGTGGAAGCCTTTCAGTTAAGATTTCCTTAATGAAAGAAAGGCTAGTATTTGTCCGAGACATTTTACTGGCCCTAAATTTACTCGGTGCTTCTGACATATCCTTGTTGATGAAAGAGCATAATATTTTCAGGTTTTAACACTGGAGCAGGAAAAGTACCCTCAGGTTTCTGTCCCCCAATCAATGCATTACAGAATATGATGCTTGTTGGAACTTTGTCATTATCCACCCACCAAATCTTATAGAGTTAATTTTTTAAAAATATTTTTATTGAAAACTTTTTCATTTGTAACAAAATAATAAAACGGATGTTTCAGGTTACAATATAAAAATAACACATTCAACAGTTAAGAACACATCCAAACCTAACCCCCCCCCCCCCCCCCCCCCCCCACAAAAAACTAAAAAAAACCTTAACAACTGGTGGTGACTAACACTTTGAGAAAGGAAATTAATGACTGCCATCTAAGCTTGAACATGTCTACCGACCCAATATGGTGTACTTGACCCTCTCCAAATGTAGAAATTCCATGAGGTTACCCAATCAGGCCAAGGCACTGGGCAAAGTAGAAGATCTCCATCCAAGCAGAACTTGCCTCCGGCAGTTATTAATGAGACAAAAGTGAGGACATCCACCTGCATACCTGTCTACAGCACCAATTTGCCATTAAGAATATGTGACATGGTGTTAAAGAAGGAGACTCAAAACATTAACAACTTGGGAGATGAACATAACACGAGTATGATTAGTGTCCCCTGTGAACAATGCTCACAGCGATCATCCACCTCCCAAAAAAATCCAATCCATCCTCACCTTTGTCAGATGAACCCTGTGCACCACTTTGAACTGGATCAAATTGAGCTGAACACAGGAGGACGTGGAGTTTACCCTATGAAGAGCCTCGTCCACACCTCATCCAGGATAGGACCCAATTCACCCTCCACTTTGTTACAGAGTTAATTTTAATAAATTGAAATAAGGGCCAGTGACATTGGGCGTGACACCCCGGCCTCGTTACACTTTAGGCCGGTGAATAGTGGGAGAGGACAAAAACAAGATCCGCGTAAGGCGGCAAACACTTTGCGATGCAACCGGCCAGCTCCCATAGGTGAAATCGTGATCTCGCCATAGTGTGGCAAGAAACCAATTATCACCCTTTAAGCCCTATTTCCATACAATCAATGGGATCCACCCCATACCCAATGACCTCATATCATTCATCAGCCTCACAAGCAAGTGGTCACACTGGCACCGATTAGTACTCCTTTTTTTAAAAAGAAAAACTGGCAGATGGGCTTCTGTGGGGAGCCGAGTAGCCATCTTTGCACACAGGCAAAGAGTCCGGGGGTGCTGGGCTTGCCACCCCAGTGCTCTGCAGGGGGCGGGGTGGTACCCTTGGCTGGGAGTGAGGGGGAAGACAGGCACAGCTGGGGTGGGAGGCTCTAGATGGGAAACCAGGAGGCAACCTCTCACAGCACCACATTGCCAAGCCCTGGATCGTGAATACAGTTCTAGGGCAACCCTTGTCCCTGCCATCTGCCCCATCGAACACACACATCCCACACTGACAGCCATGGCCTCGGGCCATGCGACTGAAGGCTACCGCTAATGTGGAATTGGCAATCATGGTTAAGTGAGCACTTCACGCAACCCAAGTGTATTCCCGTGGGTGGGTGGGCCATTTAACATGTTGGATTCATTGCCTAGCATCCCAATCATATTGTGATGCCAGGACACTGTGCTTGAACACTGCAACATCACACACGTAGCTGCCAACATCCAAACACCCAGGGGATGGGACACAGCTCCAGGGACATGTCCACGGCCAGAAGGTGGGCGTGCGCCACAGGGAGGTGACCAGCGCCGGTCCTGCTGATATTATGAGCAGGTGTCCAGGTACAGGGTCTGGGATCCTGTGAGGGGAGCCCGCTATGGCTGGGTGTGCATGGGCATGGCATTCCAGGGAATGGGTGATCAATAGGGGAATGGAGGGTCTCAGTGGGAGCCACCGTTGTTTGTCAGTCTAACACCCTCTCCTAATTCCTTACAGATGTTGAACGTAATGGCAAGAATATTGGACACAGAACCTGCCCTAGTGGTGCTGCTGATAGTCCAGGCAGCCAGATGCCAGAGACAACAGCATCAAGAGCGTGTCCAGATGCTCAAGGCAGCAGCCCACATTCCAGACCCCATCCCACACCCTGAGGACCCAGCTGCCCATCAGGCCAGGGAGGGACCCAGAGGGAGTCCACCAATGGCACAGGGTGTACAGGCGTCGCTGGTCATTTGAACAGATGATAGACAGCGCATGCCACAGGAGGCTCCGACTCAACAAGGAGATAGTGTGGCACCTGTGCCATGGCCTTGCAGACTTGGCATCACATGGAGGTGGAGGAGGACACCCGCTCCCGGTGGCCGTTGAGGTCACCACAGCACTGATCATTTAGCATCCTTCCAGGGCTTGAGCGGGTACCTGTGTGGTATCTCAAAGGTCTCAAAGGTCTCAAAGGTCTGACACATCACGGATGTCCTGTATGCCCGGGCAGAAAACTACATCATCTTCAACATGGACCAAGCCTAGCAAGATGGCGGGCAGCAGGTTTCTCCATCATAGCCTGGATGCCCCAGGTCCAAGGGATATTAGATGCCCCGCGCTCACGGGCCATCTGGGATGCCCTACGTTAACCAAAAGGGGTTCCACTCGTGAACATACAGCTCATGTTCGACCTGCAAATGAAGATAATGCACGTGTGTGCATGCTTCCCAGGGAGTGTCCACGATAGTTACATCCTGCGGCAGTCTGTCATCCCCGGCCTCTTCGAGGACCACCCAGGGGATAACGGGTACCCGGTGAAGACCTGGCTAATGACGCCAGTACGGAGGCTGGAGACCGAGGCAGAGACCCGCTACAACAAAGCCTATATGGCCACCCGGGAGTGAAATGATTGAAGCACATTTATTTCCAGTGATAGATCGGATCGAAAGAAATAAGGCTTGAAGGAACATTGGCAGCTAATAAAACCATACAAAAGACGCTGGAAATCTGAAATAATTCAGATTGAAATGCTGGAAATACTCAGCAGGCCAGGCAGTACGTGTGGAGAGAAAACAAGTTAATACTTCAGATGATGATGACACTTCATCACGGCAACTAATTGGTGGAGCTGGTTAAGAGTTTAAGAACTATGAAGTTAATGTTTTACTCCGATCATTCTTTATTCCTTTCCCTTACCTGTAGAGAATTCAGTATACAAAAAATGGTGCTGAATACTTCATACGCTGCTTCAATAAGCATCAAATAACCAGTAATCCAGCACACACCCAATGTCACTGTATTAGCAAAGATTACAACAAAGTGCTTCTGAAGAGTTTTCTTAAAGTCCCTGTAATAGAAAATAAATATAAGTAACTTCCCGTTTACAATTGATGTTGTTATCTATGAAAGACAAACAGAAAGATGTGCATTCATTTAAATTCATGATATTATAACAGCGTATCCCTTAGAAATGTTCAATGCACAATCATTTATTTTGAATTGTAAGAATTTTTGTTTGCAGTTCGCATAATTATATTCCAAAAACAAACACAGATGTAATCATACGGGAACATTTTTCCCTCTTTCTTCCTTAAGTGTCACAGCAAATTGTGAAGAAAAAAACATAGAGCTTTTAATGAGGGTTTCCAGCTCATGTTAAATTCAACTTTGAATCAGATCAGCTGCAGATGTGAATAAATTGTTATTCTATAAGAGTTTTTAAACTTGCAAATATTAGTTATTTTCTGATGTTGAACAGACAAAGAAAATTACAATGCACAAATTAAATAATATTTGTCACGTGTATCATATCCCATTCCAGTGTAAAAATAAGTGTTCTTAAACACTGGGCCAGATCTTCACAGACTCTGCAGTCTTTTGAAAAATGACAGCAGGACCCGAATGTGGAAGCCCCTCCCCATTTATCGATAGATCCACATTTTGCAGGTCGGGGGCAGGGTGCGATTCATACAGGCGGGAAACCCAAACTCAGCAGAAACATTTTAACTTTTTTTTTAATTTAGAGGACCCAATTAATTTTTTTCCAATTAAGGGGCAATTTAGCATGGCCAATTCACCTCCTTGCACATGTTTGGGTTGTGGGGGCAAAACCCACGCAAACACGGGGAGAATGTGCAAACTCCACACGGACAGTAACCCAGAGCCTGGATCGAACCTGGGACCTCGGCGCCGTGAGGCAGCAGAGCTAATCCACTGCGCCACCGTGCTGCCCCTGAGACATTTTAACTTAATGTTGAGTTCAGATAGACCCCATTTTGACTATTCCAAGGTCCTTATGCTGTAGTATGGGAATCAGAAATTGATAGTGTAACATAAATGCTCTTGAAGGGTCGTAGATTCTGTTTAACTGTCATGTTTTTTTAATTCCCTGGCTCCTTAAATCTGAAACAAATATAGACTTATGCTGCTAGTAAGAGGGAAAATAATACACCTCTACAGACTGCCTTGGTTGATAGGCCAACTGGTACAGGTTAGAAAACAAAGTTCCAATTATATGTGCAGTTTCAACAGAGTTCTTTACTGATATTTCCGAAGGGCTTTAATTATGTTACTATGAATGCTTGGCTGAGTTTCAAAAGGTATAATTATCTCACAGGACATTTTGAGTTCATTATTTGATCAACATTTTAAAGTGGCTACGAAAGGATTAGATATCTTTGAGTAGCTACTGAATAGAGATTGAACACTAGTGGAAATTGAAAAATTTTAATAGGTTTCATGAATGGTATTTTTTCACTATCAAGTATGTATAAGTGAGAGCGGCATTAGATTGTTAGAAACTTGATTAATTTTCATTCCCACAGGTTCCTGAGATCTGTGAATGATAGATATTGGGTGAGTGGCTATGAAGTTGGGATGGAGGGTGGGTGGGTGACATGGATGGACAATAAAGAAGCATTGGGATTGCATGAAAGGGTTTAAGAGGTAAGGGCTAAAGGGCCTAACAGCTTCCAAAACAACAGAGATGAAGGGCCAGACAATCTGGGCAGGGCTGCTAGCCAACCCACCTCAGCATTTGTCTGACTCCATGCCCACTGACAATCTGCTTCTGGGGTCAACCAGCCTGATTCAATCCTGCCTGTAAAACCCCAAAGCACAGAATAAGGTCCAACTGTGCTCCTTAAACCAAGACAGTTCTGCTGGCTCAGGAAATTTCCTGACTTAAGGCACCTGACCTCATAGCAAAGGTCCAGCCACTATCTCTTCCTTTTGCATGATACATTTATAGCTAAGGTCTCTAACTAAATGTATCAAATATCCTTTTCCCTTCATTTAAGTCTATCAGTAACAAGTGGTGATATTTTAAAAAGTTTGTATTGCATTCTACATTTTTCTATTTTAATCAATTGACTTTAAATGTTACACCAACTTGTGGGGCGTCACGGTGGCACAGTGGTTAGCACTGCTGCCTTACAGCGCCAAGGACCCGGGTTCAATTACAGCCTTGGGTGACTGTCTGTGTGGGTTTGTACTTTCTCCCCATGTCTTTGTGAGTTTCCTCTTGGTGCTCAGGTATCCTCCCACAGTCTAAAAATGTGCAGGTTAGGTGGATTGGCCATGGATTGGTGGGGTTACAGTGTTAAGGTGGGGACGTGGGTAGGGTGCTCTTTCAGATGGTCGGTGCAGACTCAATGGGCCGAATGGCCTCCTTCTGCACTGTAGGAATGCTATAAATTCTTTGATGAATTATTTGATTAAGTGTTCACATATTAATATCATCACGATGTCAAACATGCCAGACTGTTTAACAACTCATTCATCTCAAACCTCAAGAGTGTTTGGAAACCATCTATTGAGGAAACTTCCTCTGTTGTATGTATTATTTATTCAGATTCCACTGAATTGTGAGCTACAATATAAAATCCAGGGTAATTTGTGAAATGCATCAAAAGCTCACCCTCTGTAACCTCTCAGATTTCTCTTGTTGCAAACCATCTTGGACATGATTAAACCGAAAATCACCAAATTCAAAATCAGCACCAAAGCGACTGGAAGCATGAATGCCCACAAAAGTACATTTTCTGCACTGAAAAACTTGCCATTTGTAGCATCGGGGACAGCAAGCCAGCAGCTGAAATTGAAACATTCATATATTACAGTAACAAATATTGTAATACTAATGCGCAGCACGGTAGCACAGTGGGTAGCACCGTGGCTTCACAGCAGCAGAGTCCCAGGTTCGATTCCCGGCTTGGGTCACTGTCTGTGTGGTGTCTGCACGTTCTCTCCGTGTCTGGGTGGGTTTCCTCCGGGTGCTCCGGTTTCCTCCCACAAGTCTCAAAAAGACGTGCTGTTAGGTGAATTGGATATCCTGAATTCTCCCTCTGTGTACCCGAACAGAAGCCGGAATGTGGCAACTAGGTACTTTTCACAGTTCATTGCAGTGTTAATGTATGTCTACTTGTGACAATAAAGATTATTATTATCATGTATAAAATCTTAATTTTGATAACATTGTCCCATGAACTACTAAAGAAACTTGAAAATAGGTTTGGGTTGAGTTGCCTATCATTTTCCCCTCATTTCCATGCAGAAACTTCCAGATTAGAACCATAGAATCCTTATGTACAGAAGGAGGCCACTCTGCCCATCAAGTCTGGACCGACCCTCCGAAAGAGCAAGCTACCTAGGCCCACTCCCCCACCCTATCCCCTTAACCCTGCAATCCCACCTACACATCTTTCCCTGTGGGGGGAAACCGGAGCATCTGGAGGAAACCCATGCAGACACGGAGAGAACGTGCAAACTCCACACAGACAGTCACCCAAGACCGGAATCAAACCTAGGTCCAAGGCATTTACCTTAATCTCAGAGATTTTCTCAAAACTGATTTAGAATCGAAGAAGGAAACCAAGAAACTGTAAGCGTTTTAGACCACAGGCCTATGAGGAAAGATTGGACAGGTTGGGTTCGTACTCAATGGAGTTCAGAGAATGAGAGGTAATATGATTGAAACACACACGATTCCTCAGGGATTAGACAGGGTAAATGTTGGGAGAATTTTTCCACTCATGGGAGAGTGTAAGACCAGAGGACATAGCTGCAGAATAAGGATTTAACAGAGAATTTCTGCTCTAAAAGGTTGATGAATCTTTGGAATTCTTCACACCAGGAAGCTGTGGAGACCATTAGCAGGATCCAATCGGTTTCATGCTGGCCTCCAGCAGGATCCCAATCTGTCATGGCAGGCAGCATCAGAAGTTCCTGCTGTAAATTTGATCTGGTGTAAAACCGACATTTGGGCCTCCTGCCAAATTCTGTCTCCCCCATTGATCCTGCCCTTCACCATTTTGGCATTAGAGAATGCCATCTCTTGTGTCTGGGGGGTATGCATGTGGAGGGGTGGTCTGAGTGGTATTTAGGACTGGCATGTTACTGAGGTAAAACATTTTTGATATGGAATTTGTGAGATGAGCCACCAGATTGTATTCTTCTTTATACCTTGCTACTCTTCTGTCAAATATAGATAAACACTGGCTTGGGGATCAATTACTTTTAAGTTTAGAAACTTTATCTAAAGGCCGCAGTTCCAGGAATTGTGACTGGCCTGCCCTTAGCTAACTGCTTTCCTGGCATAACCAGTCAAAAAGATATTTTTCACTGCACTCACATTCTTTCTTGTCTGTAACCAGCTGGTCCTTTTGCAGCAATTGTTATAATTGCAATAAGAGCTGCTGCACCTAAATAATAAAATAAAAATCTGATTAGGATTTTTAAAAACCACTTTGTACTATTGCTAAAGGCATCGGGCTGGATTCACCATTTTAGAGGCTAAGTGCTGACACCACCGGAGGAACTGTGGGATTTAACGACAGAAAGATTGGCACCGAACCTTCAGCCATCCTGCGACCGATGAGGGGCTGGCAGCCGCGGCGAGTAAAACTCCCTGCTCCCATGACGAAAACGGCTGGAGAATGGCCGGGTCCGTGGCTGCGCATGCGCACAGGGGTGACCTGAACCTGTCATGCTATGAAACATGGCGCCGGCCGTGCATGGATCCGACCTGTCAAATATTGCCCACCTAGCCACCACCCCACCAGTCCCTCCAGCCCTCGCAGAAGCCTCCCCCCCTCCCCCGGGCAGCAGCATGGCTCCCGACCGACTGTGGCAGCGCTGGACACAGTCCGCCGCCGCCATGTCCGGTTCCCGACCACTGAGACCACAGGTGAACTGCGCCATCGGGAACCCGGCCCATCAGCACCAGTGAACCTCGGAGGCCCCGGAGAATAGAGGGTCAGGCCCGCTAATGATATGCAAACGGTGCTTCAACTCCGCGTGGCGAGCGACACATTTATGCCATTTTCAGGATGCCAGAGGATCCCAATTTGGCGTCAAACCAGCGCCTACCACGATTTTGGCGTCAGAGGCTATGCTCCGCCCAATCGCGCTTTGCGATTTCGCCGTCGGCCAATGGTGAATCCAGCCCATCAACTCTTTATTCTTCTGCATTGTCCATTATTTTCAGAAGGTGTCGAATGATGCTAAGTCAACATGTGATAGTGATCCTTCAATAACCTGACACAAATGGCATTCTTTATAGCTGCATCAGGAGTGTCAACTCAATAGTTAACAATGAGAGTAATCACAGACAAATCCAACCGTCCCCTCTGCTACTGTACACAGACATACTCATCTTGCAGGAATTGTTGGATAGCAATCTGTACCACACTCATAAAACCACTGGTGGATCAGTATCACATTGCTGATGAAGCAATATGTTGAGCAATCGTGGAAAGCCATTAATTCTCTCTGAGTAAACAGCAAAATTATTCCGAGCATGCAACAACAAAAACAAAATACGTCAGCACACATAATTATAAGAGGAAAGGTCATGGATTGGTTCAAGTTGTGGCATGCTGCAGGATTATACTGAGTATTATGGATCAATAGTGCAGCTTTACTAACTCACCAGATATATATTCATGATTTTAATATATGTATCAATGACCTGATATTTGGTACATAGGGCACAATTTCAAGGTTTTGTAGATGATATGAAACAACAAGGAGGACAGCAACGGATTTCACTAGCGCTTGACAGGGTAAATAGACTGACATTTAACACAAAGGCGTGCAAAGTGATACATTTTGGTAAGATTTAGGAGAGATGTCAATTAAATGGTACCATTTTAAAGAGGTTACAGCAACAGAGATGAAGTGGATGAATTTATATGCATACAAACCTCTGAAAGTGGCAGGACAAGTTGAGAAGGATGTTAAAAGAAGCATAGAGAATTTTTGATTTTATTACTGAGGCATGATGTAGAGTAGCACATAATTTATCCTAAACCTTTGTAAAATGCAGGTTGGTACTAGGCTGGAATGCTGCATTTATTTCTGGGAGCTAAACTTTAGCAATAGTGTCAAGGTCTTAGAGAGGGTGCAGAAGAGATTTACAGAAGAGGTACTCAGGATGTGGGATTTCAGTTATGTGGAAAGTTTAGAAACGCTGCAATTGTTCTCCTTAGAGTAGTAAAGGTTCACAGAAGATTTGCTGATGGTATTAAAAATCATGAATGACTTTGTCAGAGCAAATCCGTTACTAAGTATTAATCCTACAGCATGCCGCAACTTCACCATATTCATTCCATATCAATGGTGAGGCAAACAGCGAAATGATGCATTTGCAAAGCTAATGGCAGAGTGGTGCAATTACACAGCAGTACACTCGCGCCTTGCCTGAACTTGCTATTCTATTTACGGACAAATAACTGTGAGCATTATTAGATTCACTGTTACTTTGACAGCAATTTCTGACCCAATATTGAGCTATTGCAGAGCAATGGAATTAAATAAACTTGTTCCCATTGTTCACTGAATCCATCAAGGCTTTCTCTTTCCATTCTATCTGCTGATAACGAACTCATACTTTTGCACAATGGGTCTCAGTTGATATGACAGATGCTGAAAGCTGGACCAGTTTTTGGTTGGGGCCTTTTAGAAAGGGTAGATATTGCAGGGAAATCAGGGCCAGAGTGATCTGGACCTACGTGGGTTGGAGACAGATTTCCCAGGCATTTCCCCTCCAAATTAACCTGGGCTTTTTCTGTTTTTCACCTGTCTGAGGAAATTTAGGTGTTGTGCAGATGGTGGAGGTGATTTTTCACCCACAAAGGGTGATAGAGATACACACATTTTAATCTCATCACCGAGCCCCCTCACTGAATATTCAAACCTCACTGATGTGACCGTGACGTCGGTGAGGTTTACAAGAAGTTTGAAAAAATGGAATCAATCAAGGGGATTCCCCGCCTCAGGGAGGAAAGTAAATATAGCCCCCCGGGGAAAAAGATACATGCCCAGGCAGTGCCCCAATGCTTCAGATGGTGTGAGGGTGGAAGAAGTCTCAAAGCTGATGATGGTGGTGGGTGGGGGGGGGGGGGGGGGGAGGCGGGAAGGGTCCTCGATGCTGATGGTGGTGGGTGGAGAAGCACTCCCAATGCTGATGGTGGTGTGGAGGTGGAAGGAGCTTTCTATACTGCTGTTGATGGGGAGAGGGAGGAGCCCTCAGTGCTGCTGTTGATGGGTGAAGGGAGGGGCCCTCAGAGCTGTTGGTGGTGAGGAGGGGGGGGGGGGGAGAGAGCTGGTGAGCACCCTGATGGTGGGAAAAAAACCTGGGGGGGGGGGGAGGCACGGTCTTTGGGGTATTTTCTTTTTTAAGGACACTACATTCCCTTTTGCGCTGGCCTCGCTGGGCCTATCGGCCCTGCCACAGTAAGGGTGTTAGCCACGCCCTCTGTTTTTTTTTTCTGAGGGTTTCAACATCTTGACTAAAATCTCGGCCGTGCAGCTGGAGAGCTACGTGGCGGGCTTCAGTCAGAGCTTCACACTCGGAAAACATATGGGACGGAAGTCTCCGAATGCTGACGCCGAAATAGCGTTCGGCGATTGGCCGGAGAATCCATTTTTACTCCGAAATCAGGGGCGGCGCAGCATTTCCGATGCTCCGCCCCATCAAAAACAGCGTTCCACTGTTGGGAAGGACTCAGGGCGTCACCCGAGGCCCTCCCCCGATGCTCCTCCGACTTCCCGATGGCATCGGCGCGAGTCCTCTTAACTTTCGTAAACCTGGCGTGGCGGCTGCGGACTGTGTCCAGTGCCGCCACAGTCAGAGGGGGGGGGGAGCCGTTCCGCTGGCAGGACAGGCTTTGGCTGGGGGCCGTGGGGACTGGTGGGGCTGGTCCGGGGGTGGAGGGGGGGGGGGGGGGGGGGTTACAGGTTCTTGGTAGCCCAGGTCCACGTACAGCCGCCGCCATGTTGTACGGCCAGACCGCCGCCGTGCGCTTGCGTGGCCACGGACCTGGCCATTCTGCGTCCGTATCGGCAGGTAAAGCCGGGAGCCCGCCACCGGATGGAGCATCGGTGCGGGGGCGCTGCCGACTTGCCGCCAGGAATTTCCGGCCCCAGGGCTTTGAACTACCGCAGACATTCTGATGATCTGCTGTACCTTTGGTGAAAAGCCTGCAGAAAACTCGAAAAACTTATACCACTGCTTGTGAATCTTATACCTGATATCAATTTGTATTACAGTTATACTTACACAGGTATAAGAACTAGTTACTAAACTCGGCACTCACAACATGAAGTAGCAATTGCAAGGAGCAGAGGCTAGTGAATCATAAGCTCGCAGTCTGTGATTTTCCATTAATTAATTTGAAGTATTTGCCTTAGTGCCTCAGTCCAAATGTCAAAGATGGAAAAACTCAATGATGTAGCTCTTTAGTCAACCTTAGACATTTGGAATCTTGAAATTCTATTTGATGTTCATTATTAGTTTTTATTGTAATTGACATTAATGTGGTGCATCAGTTACTTACCCCAGGCCACACCTGCTGACACCGCAACAAAATAGCTTCTCTCCATTTGCTGAATAAGACGATTATATGAACTGAACAATGCAATTCCCTGCACACACATCCATGCAAAGGAAGCCAGAAGGAAAAAATGTAAGAACCATGTTGATGCTGTACAGAAGGGATTCTCAAGTTTTGAGGTCTTCTCTGATGGATTTGTGATTTCAGGACTTGCATTTGCCCAAGTAGGATTTATTGCCCCAGCCAGAAAGGTGATGTATACTCCCAGGAGGGCAACCGATAGATTTATTTGAAGTTTTCCATTCACACTTCTACGATAGTCCCTTGATTTAAAATTAAAAGAATTAGACAATTCTGAAGCTGTTACTGCAACAAGAAATTGTTCTGTTGGGTATTTTTTCTTATTTGTCTGATTTCAGGTTCAGTTTGGTGAAAATAACCACAGGAGAAGGGGAGGGGGGGAAGAGGGAGGAGACAGAGAACAACAGAGGGGAACCAGTGAGTTGAGTGGGGGGAGGCAAGGGAATGACAGTCGGAAGGATTGCACGGGAAACAGTAACAAACTTGGCATCTACAGGAACAGAGAACAAGGTAAATCCGGGCGAAAGACAGGGCGAACAGCTGAAGCGGACGTGATCGCGAGACGACAACGGCAGCAAAAACTTTCCTGGAGAAGCAAGTGACAACACCAACACCAGATTCATTCGCGTATTGCCCTCTGTAATTGTTCTGTAATGTTTCCCCGGCGTCCAAATGTATATGTACCCCCACCAGTTCCCCCCCCCCCCATAAACAGATGCCTACTTATGTGCTAAAAACAATATTGCCAATTGTACAGAGCTGCTGTTGTTGAGCTAGCACATAATCCCCTACCAGTTATTTTATTCTTACTTTTTTTTGTTGTTTGTTTTTTGTGCATGTTCCCTTCTCTTCTATGTGTATATATATATATGTATTCTATTTTATGTACATAACGGTAAATATACTTTGTTCAAAAACAAAATAAAAAACATTTATAAAAAAAAGTTTGATGAATAGCTAGAAACAGTTTAATCTTATCTTTAGAACATAGAACATACAGTGCAGAAGGAGGCCATTTAGCCCACTAAGTCTGTACCGACCCACTTAAGCCCTCACTTCCACCCCATCCCCGTAACCCAATAACCCCTCCTAACCTTTTTGGTCACTAGGGCAATTTATCATGGCCAATCCACCTAACCTGCATGTCTTTGGACTGTGGGAGGAAACTGGAGCACCTGGAGGAAACCCACACAGACACGGGGAGAGCATGCAGACTCCGCCCAGACAGTGACCTAGCTGGGAATCAAACCTGGGACCCTGGTGCTGTGAAGCCACAGTGCTAGCCACTTGTGCTACCATGCTGCCTTTCTCTATTATACTGTATACTTGATCCCTTTCTCTTGTCCTGGAGGGAAGATAGGGCAGAGTGCAGTTGTGCCATACAAGTGAAGTAAAGCAGGACATAACTTATCCTCCCTCCTTATTTTCCTCCTCCTACACCTCATGGCTATCATCCTGAGGCACACCCAGAAGTGAGGTTTAGACCATGCTGACACTTTAAAATTAGAGAATGGAAATGGGAAGCAAATACCTACTCATTGCAGCTGACAGGAATAATCCTTTGATCCATAAGCTCCCTGGGGGCTGTGTTCAAACAGGAACAAACAGGCACTGCACCAGGGGAGCATTTGGTTGGGAATCAAGGTGAGTTTGAGTTACATCAACCAGAATGCATTTCAGATGTGCTGCACCTAACTAATTCTCAGTCACAAGACAAAAGGAAAGTTGACCCTTTTTGCATTCATTTGATTTCAGTTAGCTGTCCTGACTGGACTCTGTGAAGAAGCTACCCAATCAGCCCAATCAGTAAGTGCCTCCAAACGTCAGAGCAGTTTTCTGGTGGATTTCACAAGGCCCAACTATGAAAATGCTTCCTGCTTCGACCAACCTTCTACCCAATAGATGTGGAGATGTCAAAATTGACCATAATAATTCATTTTTTTGCTTTTTTTTTTAAATTTAGTGTATACAATTCATTCTTTTCCAATTAAGGGGCAATGTTTTTTGTTGTGAGGGCGAAACCCATGCAAACACGGGGAGAATGTGAAAACTCCACACGGACAGTGACCCAGAGCCGGGATCGAACCTGGGACCTCAGTGCCGTGAGGCAGCAGGGCTAACCCACTGCGCCACCGTGCTGCCAAAATTGACCATAATAATGACAAGGAATTGATTATGCTGTCTACATATGATATTACAAATGTCATTGGAAAAGAAACTTCATCATTCCTGTGAATAATAATAAAATATTTAAAGTTCCTTACCTCATCCACATTGGTGCAATGATTGTTGCCAGGAGTCCCAGGATTGATAATGCACATCCAATGTATGAAATGGTGTCTAAATATTGTAAATTCTTGCCTTTAACAGTCTGGAAGTAAAATTAAGTAAAATTAATTCTTATCTCCAAGCTAACAGTATATTATTAAATATCACAAAAGTCAAAGTAATAATAGCTAAGACTAGATTAGATTTTGCTAGTTTGTACAAATGTTTTTATACTCATTATTCCTTCAGAATAACATGGAATATACCCTAAATTATTAAGACATTTAAGAAGTTATATGAAAATATATATATTGATTGAAAAGAAAGAATGTTGCTTCACCTCATACACACTGTTTAAATTAGTACGGTAAATAAGGCACCTACCGCACATAGACACATTAGTTATGGTTTAACACATTAACCGGAAGAAATAGGCCATTAAACTAACTGATGATCTCGTTATTATGATCCCAGACCAGACCCCAACAGTTCCGTAGATACTGGACAGAAACCCCAATATTTTATTTAATTTGTAAGACTGTGAGGAAAGGATACTTCGCTCCAGCTGTGATTCCACGGACAAATAGGGATATGATATAGTTAAACAAACTTTATTATTAACATAGGATTAAATTAACATTATCAGAAATAAATAGCTTACAATTACATAGAACATGGAACAGTACAGCATAGAACAGGCCCTTCGGCCCTCGATGCTGTGCCGAGCCATGATCACCCTACTCAAACCCACGTATCCACCCTATACCCGTAATCCAACAACCCCCCCCCTTAACCTTACTATTACACTACGGGCAATTTAGCATGGCCAATCCACCTAACCCGCACATCTTTGGACTGTGGGAGGAAACCGGAGCACCCGGAGGAAACCCACGCACACACGGGGAGGACGTGCAGACTCCACACAGACAGTGACCCAGCCGGGAATCGAACCTGGGACCCTGGAGCTGTGAAGCATAACCACCATGCTACCGTGCTACCGTAAAATTAAACAATGCCTAACAATTAAATGAAAGCCTCCTAATTGCTATATTTTTATCTCCACTCAAGCAAAACTCATCTCAGGTCAAAATCCACTTTTTTTAAAAATTGTATTTATTAAAGCTTTTTTCAACCAAAATTTTTACGTAACAGAAATAAAATGAAAAATATCATTATACAAAACGCAAATATACATTAAATAGACAATTCCCCCCACCTGAGCCCCCCTCCACCCCCTCCCTCCCCTCCCCTTCTCCCCCCTCCCCCCCTTCCCCCCCCCCCCCCCCTCCCCCTTCTCCCGCCCCCCACGTTGCTGCTGCTGACATTTTAAAGCTCTCCTCGAAAATCAAGGAAAGATTCCCACGCCTGGAGAACCCCAGCAAGGACCATCTCAAAGCAAAATTTATTCGCTCCAGGCTGAGGAACCCAACCATATCATTAACCCAGGTCTCCACACTCGGGGGTTTCGAGTTCCTTCACATTAACAAGATTCGTCTCCGGGCTACCAGGGAGGCAAAAGCCAACACTTCGGCCTCTTTCGCTTCCTGCACTCATGGATCCTCTGACACCACAAAGATCGCTATTGTTGGACTCGGCTTCACCCGCGTGTCCAAAATCCTGAACATAGCCCTTGCAAAGCACTGCAAAGCCCTGCCAGAATTCTTTAAGCGCTGGGCATGCCCAAAACATATGGACATGGTCCGTTGGACTCCCTGCACATCTCACGCACATGTTCTCCACCCCAAAGAACTTGCTCATTCTCGCCGTCGTCATGTGTGTACCACCTTAAATTGAATTAAACTGAGCCTGGCACATGATGCGGACGAATTCACCCTGCCAGAGGATCCAGGAGTGCAGGAAGCGAAAGAGGCCGAAGTGTTGGCCTTTGCCTCCCTGGTAGCCCGGAGACGGATCTTGTTAATGTGGAGGGACTCGAAACCCCCGAGTGTGGAGACCTGGGTTAGTGATATGGCCCAGGGCATCAGCCCACAGGCTCTCATCTAGCACCTCGCCTAGCTCCTCCTCCCACTTGCCCTTCATCTCCTCCACTGAGGCTTCCTCCGCCTCCTGCAGCTCTTGGGGGTAGCCGCGGAAATGTCCCCACCTGTTTTTTGAGAAAGTCCCGGACCTGGAGGTATCTGAAAGCATTTCCCGGGGGCAGGCCGAACTTCTCCTCCAGCGCCTTCAAGTTAGGGAAAGTCCCATCTATAAACAGGTCTCCCATCCTTCTAATGCCTGCCCTATACCAGCCTTGTAACCCCCCCCAGTCTATCTTGCCCGGAGCAAATCTATGGTTGTTCCGTATTGGGGTCCAAACTGAGGCCCCCTCCTCCTTCCTGTGCCTCCTCCACTGACCCCAGCCGCCGCCACCACCGGGCTTGTGGTGTATCGTGCCGGCGAGAACGGCAGCGGTGCTGTTACTAGTGCCCCTAGGCTGGTGCCTTTGCATGACGCCGCCTCTTGCCGCCCCCACACCGACCCCTCCTCCATTACCCATTTCCTAATCATGGCCACATTAGGCGCCCAATAGTAGCTCAGAAATTCGGCCGTGCCAACCCTCCCCCTGCCCCGGCTACGCTCCAAGAACAGTCTTTTGACTCGCAGGGTCTTGTTTGCCCACACAAATCCCATGATAATCCTGTTCACCCGCTTGAAGAAGGATTTGGGGATGAAAAAAGGGAGGCACTGAAAAACGAACAGGAATCTGGGAAGAACCGTCATCTTTATAGTCTGCACTCTTCCCGCCAGGGAAAGCGGGAGCATGTCCCACCTTTTAAAGTCTCCCTCCATCTGCTCTACAAGCCGAGATAAATAGAGCCTGCGCAGGGCATCCCAGTTTCTAGCCACCTGTATACTTAAATAACGAAAGCTCCTCTCCACTATCTTGAGCGGGAGCTCCCCCAGTCTCTCCTCCTGACCCCTAGCATGGATTAAAAACAGCTCACTTTTTCCCACGTTCAACTTGTACCCCGAGAAGCTCCCAAAGTCCCCCAGGATCCGCATGACCTCCTCCTCCCCTCTAGCGGGTCCGAAATATACAATAGCAGGTCATCCGCGTAGAGGGAAATCCGGTGCTCCCCCCCCCCCCCCCCCGCCCCCCAAACCAGCCCCCTCCAGTTCCGCATAGACCTCAGCACTATGGCCAACAGCTCAATTGCCAAGGCAAATAGTAACGGGGATAGGGGGCACCCCTGCCTCGTCCCTCGGTACAGCCTGAAATACTTCGGCCTCAGCCGCTTCGTGGACACACTCACTACGGGGGCCTGATACAGTAGCTTGACCCACCCTATTAATCCTTCCCCGAATCCAAACCTACCTAACACTTATAGAACATAGAACAGTACAGCACAGAACAGGCCCTTCGGCCCTCGATGCTGTGCCGAGCCATGATCACCCTACTCAAACCCACGTATCCACCCTATACCCGTAATCCAACAACCCCCCCCTTAACCTTACTATTACACTACGGGCAATTTAGCATGGCCAATCCACCTAACCCGCACATCTTTGGACTGTGGGAGGAAACCGGAGCACCCGGAGGAAACCCACGCACACACGGGGAGGACGTGCAGACTCCACACAGACAGTGACCCAGCCGGGAATCGAACCTGGGACCCTGGAGCTGTGAAGCATAACCACCATGCTACCGTGCTACCGTAAAATTAAACAATGCCTAACAATTAAATGAAAGCCTCCTAATTGCTATATTTTTATCTCCACTCAAGCAAAACTCATCTCAGGTCAAAATCCACTTTTTAAAAAAATTGTATTTATTAAAGCTTTTTTCAACCAGAATTTTTACGTAACAGAAATAAAATGAAAAATATCATTATACAAAACGCAAATATACATTAAATAGACAATTCCCCCCACCTGAGCCCCCCTCCACCCCCTCCCTCCCCTCCCCTTCTCCCCCCTCCCCCCCCTCCCCCTTCTCCCGCCCCCCACGTTGCTGCTGCTGACATTTTAAAGCTCTCCTCGAAAATCAAGGAAAGATTCCCACGCCTGGAGAACCCCAGCAAGGACCATCTCAAAGCAAAATTTATTCGCTCCAGGCTGAGGAACCCAACCATATCATTAACCCAGGTCTCCACACTCGGGGGTTTCGAGTTCCTTCACATTAACAAGATTCGTCTCCGGGCTACCAGGGAGGCAAAAGCCAACACTTCGGCCTCTTTCGCTTCCTGCACTCATGGATCCTCTGACACCACAAAGATCGCTATTGTTGGACTCGGCTTCACCCGCGTGTCCAATATCCTGAACATAGCCCTTGCAAAGCACTGCAAAGCCCTGCCAGAATTCTTTAAGCGCTGGGCATGCCCAAAACATATGGACATGGTCCGTTGGACTCCCTGCACATCTCACGCACATGTTCTCCACCCCAAAGAACTTGCTCATTCTCGCCGTCGTCATGTGTGTACCACCTTAAATTGAATTAAACTGAGCCTGGCACATGATGCGGACGAATTCACCCTGCCAGAGGATCCAGGAGTGCAGGAAGCGAAAGAGGCCGAAGTGTTGGCCTTTGCCTCCCTGGTAGCCCGGAGACAGATCTTGTTAATGTGGAGGGACTCGAAACCCCCGAGTGTGGAGACCTGGGTTAGTGATATGGCCCAGGGCATCAGCCCACAGGCTCTCATCTAGCACCTCGCCTAGCTCCTCCTCCCACTTGCCCTTCATCTCCTCCACTGAGGCTTCCTCCGCCTCCTGCAGCTCTTGGGGGTAGCCGCGGAAATGTCCCCACCTGTTTTTTGAGAAAGTCCCGGACCTGGAGGTATCTGAAAGCATTTCCCGGGGGCAGGCCGAACTTCTCCTCCAGCGCCTTCAAGTTAGGGAAAGTCCCATCTATAAACAGGTCTCCCATCCTTCTAATGCCTGCCCTATACCAGCCTTGTAACCCCCCCCAGTCTATCTTGCCCGGAGCAAATCTATGGTTGTTCCGTATTGGGGTCCAAACTGAGGCCCCCTCCTCCTTCCTGTGCCTCCTCCACTGACCCCAGCCGCCGCCACCACCGGGCTTGTGGTGTTATGGGGTTAGGTGGATTGGCCATTCTAAATTGCCCGTAGTGTAAGGTTAATGGGGGGATTGTTGGGTTACGGGTTACGTGGGTTAAGTAGGGTGATCATTGCTCGGCACAACATCGAGGGCCGAAGGGCCTGTTCTGTGCTGTACTGTTCTATGTTCTATGTATCGTGCCGGCGAGAACGGCAGCGGTGCCGTTACTAGTGCCCCTAGGCTGGTGCCTTTGCATGACGCCGCCTCTTGCCGCCCCCACACCGACCCCTCCTCCATTACCCATTTCCTAATCATGGCCACATTAGGCGCCCAATAGTAGCTCAGAAATTCGGCCGTGCCAACCCTCCCCCTGCCCCGGCTATGCTCCAAGAACAGTCTTTTGACTCGCAGGGTCTTGTTTGCCCACACAAATCCCATGATAATCCTGTTCACCCGCTTGAAGAAGGATTTGGGGATGAAAAAAGGGAGGCACTGAAAAACGAACAGGAATCTGGGAAGAACCGTCATCTTTATAGTCTGCACTCTTCCCGCCAGGGAAAGCGGGAGCATGTCCCACCTTTTAAAGTCTCCCTCCATCTGCTCTACAAGCCGAGATAAATAGAGCCTGCGCAGGGCATCCCAGTTTCTAGCCACCTGTATACTTAAATAACGAAAGCTCCTCTCCACTATCTTGAGCGGGAGCTCCCCCAGTCTCTCCTCCTGACCCCTAGCATGGATTAAAAACAGCTCACTTTTTCCCACGTTCAACTTGTACCCCGAGAAGCTCCCAAAGTCCCCCAGGATCCGCATGACCTCCTCCTCCCCTCTAGCGGGTCCGAAATATACAATAGCAGGTCATCCGCGTAGAGGGAAATCCGGTGCTCCCCCCCCCCCCCCCCCCTTAACCTTACTTTTTAGGACACTACGGGCAATTTAGCATGGCATCTACATTCAGGAGCGATATCGGCCTGCAGGACCCACAATGAAGCGGATCCTTCTCCCTCTTCAAAATGAGCGAGGTCAATGCCTGCGACATTGTCGGGGGGAGGGTTCCTCTCTCCTTTTCCTCGTTAAAGGTTCTTAGCAGGAGCAGGCTCAGTAGCTCCGAGAACTTCTTATAAAATTCTACAGGGACGCCGTCCGGACCCGGGGCCTTGCCCGACTGCATACTTGCCATTCCCTTTACTATCTCCTCTAACTCTATCGGGGCCCCCAGTCCTTCCACCCGATCCTCGTCCAACCTTGGGAACCTCAATCGATCCATAAATTGCTTCATCCTTTCCCCTCCCCTCGGGGGTTCGGCACTCCTTTAGCAACATCGCCCCCCCCCCCCCCCCAGGAGGCCTCCGTGTACTTCCTGTCTACCCTGCTGAGCATCTCTCCCACCAGCCTCTCCCTCCCCGCCCTCTCCCCCTTCTCTCTGTGGGACCTAATAGAGATTATCTCCCCTCTGCTGACCGCCTTCATAGCCTCCCAAACTGCTGCTGCTGCTACCTCCCCTGTGTCATTCGTTATCACATAGTTCTGAATGCTCCTCCTTATCCGCCCGCACACCTCTTCATCCGCCAGCAGCCCCACATCCAGTCTCCAGAGAGGGTGCTGCCCCCGCTCCGCCCCCAGTCGCAGGTCCACCCAGTGCAGGGCATGGTCTGAGACCGCAATGGCTGAATACTCAACACCCTGCACCCTCGGGATTAACATCCTGCCGGCCCGTTCAGGCCCCTCACATTCCACGTGATCAGCCTGGACAGGGGGTTGACCACCCCCCTGCCGACTAGCCATCTCCCTTTTTTGGCCAGCCACGTGCCCGTAACCCCGCTCGCTCCAGCCCTCCCGCCGGAGGCCCCCCAGTCCAACTCTCCATCTATCCCCAACAGTTGACTTCCATTCAGTCTGTAAAGCAGCACCCCTTCCCCCACCCCCAGCCCCCCAATCCCAACCCCCCCTGCCAAGCACCCCATTGCGCTTCCGTAAGTCAGCTGACCCATGCTGACCCCGGCCACTCCCGCCTCTTATCTCCAAGCTTACTATTGTCTCCTCCTTCAGGCCCCCAGCCCCCCCCCCTCCCCCACAGGGTAAGAGGGCAAGTGCCATCCGGATCCTTCCCATGCGCCGGACAACACAACCCGGGCGTTACCCCGCCCCCTGAAACAAAAAACAGGAAAAGAAAAGCAAACAAACTTAAATTCTACAAACAAACTTACACCAGGCCAACACACGGTTATACATCTCCGCCCACGGTTTCACCCACCGTGCAGCTGCCCCTTAGTTCAAGTCCAGCTTTCCGTGCTTAATGAATGTCCACGCCTCATCCGGCCTATCAAAATAATGGTGTCTGCCCTGGTACGTTACCCGAAGTCTCGCCGGTTGCAGGAGCCCGAACTTCACCCCTTTGCTGTGGAGGACCGCCTTAGCCCGGTTGAATCCCGCACGTCTCCTCACCAGTTCAGCTCCTGGTATATGCGAATCTCGCCGCTCCTTCTTTGCCCAACGCAGGACACGCTCCCTGTCTGTAAAGCGGTGGAACCTTATCACCATCGCCCTCAGTGGCTTCTTTGCCCTCGGTTTCCTCGCGAGGACTCTCTGCGCCCCATCCAGTTCCAAGGGCCGCGGGAAGGCCCCCGCGCCCATTGGTGTCCCCAGAATTGTAGTCACATACGTGCTCGCGTCCGCCCCCTCCACACCTTCAGGGAGGCCCTGGATCCACAGGTTGTGACTCCGAGACCTATATTCTAGGTCATCCAGCCTCTCCTGCCATCGCTTGTGTAGGGCCTCGTGTCCCTCCACCCTGACTGACAGGCCCAGGATCTCGTCCTCATTCTCAGATACCTTCCTTCCACCTCTTTGATCGCCTTCTCCTGTACCTTCTGAACCTCCACCATCTTTTCAAAATCCACTTTTAATACAGTTGGCAAAAATAACCTGTACACTTGAATAGAGCTCCTTTTAAAATGCTAATTGGAGAGAGGGAGAGAAAACCTTCAGGAAACAGCTTGCAGATTCTGGTATGTGTCAAACTAAGGTTTAACTTCCCAGCATTTAGCAAAAAGCTGCTTGTCCTGATTGTCTCAGGCCATCACCTGAAGGCCCTCCCCGATGTTCCGCTCCCGATGGGCCAAGTTCCCGACAGCACGGTTGACCCGTGGTCTCAGCGGTCGGGAACCCGACGTGGCAGCTGCGGAATGTGTCCAGCACCACCACAGTCGGGAGGTGGAGCGGTGCTGCTGGCCAGTGGGGGCTTCGGCGAGGACTGGGGGGACTGGTGGAGCGTATCCAGGGGTGACGAGGGGTTGTCCAGGGCGGCACTATCTGGCAGGTCGGGTCTGCGCACAGCCGGCGGCATGTTGTACGGCGCGACCTCTGCAGGTCATCGCCGTGCACATGTGCGACCATGGACCCGGCAATTCTCCGGCCGTTTATTTTGTGGAGGCCGGGCGATTTATGTGGCACGGCTGTTAGCCCCTCAGCCGGTCGGAGGATCGGTGCTGGGGCGGCACCAATTCTTCCCAAGTAAAATGCCAGGGATCCTCCGGACATAGCCTCAAAATCGGAGAATCCTGCACCCTGCCTCTAATTATCTACTCCCCAGAAAACCTTGTTTGTTCAAACAAAAGTCCATTAGCTCAATTTCAAGTTGACAATATACATGGTTGGAATGAATGATAATTTCATTTTTATGGTGCTTTTATTGAACCTCTATAGCCAAAATGCCTGGTGGTCTTTTAAATCAGGATTTAAAAACAAGTACCGTTGCAGATTCATCCACTCGCTAACCCAGGCTTTTAACCTTTCATGTACCAACTACATACCATACAATATAACATAGCTGCATTTCCGACATTCAGCGCATCATAATCCAGAACAATGCTACAAAATGGCAGAAAGGCCTGTTGACCACCAAAAGAAAGTTTGTCGAGCAGCAGTGAATAACTGGCACACGATTCTATACTTTGGCTTTACTCATTGGGATAGATTTTCATTTGCAGCAATGGTTATGGATTGGCCAGTGATTATACATCCCACCTGGATTTCCTTTCTGTTGACTTTCAAGCTTACAGCTGGTTACTGTAGCAGCTGTATATGCAGGCAGTATATATTCTGCTTACTGTGATTTCCATCATTCAAAATCTGATTTCAAATAGGACCATTATGCTGCTCATTAAACTCAAAGTACTGATGAGGGAAAATCCATCATTGAAAAATCTTGATCTGCAACAAAAGTATTGTTGGCAATTGTCGGTAATTTCACCAATTGCCCCGCAACTATCCCACAGTTTGTGGAAACCAAATTACCTGCCCAGCAATCAAAGAGAATCACAGAGCACCACCGCCACCAACGCCTACCTGCCCTACCCACACCACCCCCCTGCCACGTTCACCCCCATCCCCATTATGCCAAGTTAAATATCTCTAGCTGATGTGCCATCTTTTTTTTTTAATTTAGGGTACCAAATTAATTTTTCCGATTTAGCATGGCCAATCCACCTACCCGGCATATCTTTTTGGTTGTGGGGGTGAGACCCACACAGACATGGGGAGAATGTACAAACATCCACACGGGCAGTGACCTGGGGCCAGGATTGAACCCGGGTCCTCAGCACTGTCAGGTCACTGCACCACCATGCCGGCCTGTGGCACCTTCTAATAAAAGGACAACTATCACAGGAACAGCACCAAAGGTGTGTCCATAGAAGAGTGGATTTAAATTATTTTTACAGAATAGCAAATGCACAGAGTACTTACATATAACATTGCTGCAGGAAAGTGTGGGAATCACTGTATTTGGCTCTGGCCTGCTAATACATGTATTATTGACGACACAACAAAGGCTGATGCAGCGCAAAAAATGAGAACACACATAAATGAGACCTAAGAACAAAGGAACCAGTCCCATAATCAATCCTTGACATAATACAAAAATGATTACATTTGTCTGTTTGTAATCTTTCATGATTGTGGATGAGCATGTGAGATGTTGTACCTACATGACATGTATGAAGGCTTACCTCAGCATACTATTATTGTTATCACTTAGTTCTTATCTAATTTAATCTTTATTGTCGCAAGTAGGCTTACATGAACACTGCAATGAAGTTACTGTGAAAAGCCCCTAGTCGCCACATTCCGCGCCTGTTCAGGTACACAGAGGAAGAATTCAGAATTCTCAGCTGGTACGGGAATTGAACTCACATCCAAAATAAAGCTGAAGTGAATCATATCTCACCATAAGAACTGCAAAGCTAGTCAGATGACAACATTCACATGTGAAATGTGTTCCATTATCAAATCCATTCTTTTGACATCCATTTGTCTGCCATTCTTTCTCAGTGTAATTCCAGTAGGCACATTCATGATCTTTTAAGTAAAATCCATCATTCAGCTCCTGAAATTAAAAAAGAACTGGAATTCAATCTGGAAACACCTTTTCTTAAGTTTCCCTTGGAGTACAAATTCTTTTTATTTTATCTATTTTATTCATATCAGCTGGGGGTCTAATATCAATATTGAGAAAGGAATTCCAAGTGCCAATGTGAAGCATTCCACGTTTGGATTGACAAACAGGATACACATATCAAGTAACATCTTAACTGTTTTGTTTAAAAATGAGAAACAGTTGCTGTGTGAGCAAAATTCTAAATGTATTTAAGGAACTTTGGACGGGATTCTCCGATAGCCGGCAGCGGAATCAGGAAATGCGATTGGGCGGACAATAGCCTCCAACTTCAAAATCGCGGCAGATGCCAAATCGGGGTGATACCCCAGTACCCCGAAAATGGCGTAAATGCGCCACGTGGCATTTAAATGCCGTTTGCATATCATCAGCAGGCCCACCTGCAATTCTCGACCTCCGATGGGCCAAGTTCCTAACGGCGCGGTCCACGTGTGCTCTCAAGAATCGTGGGCCTGGCTTGCTTGCTGGTGAGAGAGAGAGAGGCGAGGTAGGACATGGAGAGGACCAACCTCGGACTGCCAGCCCAGACACTGGCTTGTGTTGGCTGGGGTGGGGCTTTGCCAAGACCGGGAGATGGGGGGGGGGGGGGGTATAGGGCGGGCGGTCGGGGTGACCCACACCCCACGGGGCTAGGGCAGTGCCCAGGCACCCACAGCCATTACGGTGGCCATCTTTCTGTGCACCCGCTGACCACCCACTTCAGCCCCTGATTCTACACAGTGACACCGGCTGTGTGGGTGCCCCCATCGCCTCACCCCACCCGCCACACAGCCCCCCCCCCCCCCACCCCAAACTCTCCACCCAAAATGCCCACATTTCAATACATTAATTTCAATGTGGACCGAGCCCACCAGGATGCCCAAGTAGCAGGATTGAACGGCATCCCCGGGATTCCTCGGGTCCAGGGCACAATCGACAGGATGCATGTCGCCCTACAGGCACCTATGGTTAACAGGCCACTTTACACAAACATAAAGGGGTGCCACTTAATGAACGTTCAGCTGGTCTGTGACCAGGAGCTGCACATCGTACGCCTCTGCACCCGATACCGGGGCAGTGTGCACAATGCCTTAATCCTGCAACACTTGGTGATTCCTGTTCGAGGACCCCCCCCTTCCCCCACACCACGGCTGAATGGGTTGGCTCCTGGGTGACAGAGTTACCCGCTGCGGCCATGGCTGGTGATACCTATCCAGAGGCCACACACCAATGCAGAGACCTGCTACAATGACACCCATACAACAACCAGGAGGGTGATTGAGCGGTATTTCGGCCTCCTGAAGGTGCAGTTCAGGTGCCTGGAGCGTTCTAGAGGGACCATATCGTGGCGCCCTGCTGCGCCCTCCACAACATCACACAGCAGAGGTGTGATCTGCTGGAGAAGGAGGATGAGGGAGAAGGGCAGTCCTCGTCCAACAAGGAGGATGCGGGGGAGGGGAGGATGGACAGGACATGGGACCCACACACCCTCACTTCCCACCCCGTCAAACCCCCAATTGCACCTCCCACCGTTATACATACCAGCAGCGCTACGAGGTGGGAGCACCGGGTTGGCAATAACAGCAGGTCTGGTCCATGAGATGGAGGATGGTGACAACGGGATGGGACAACCAACCATGGGCCTTTCCACCCAGAACTTAATTCCGATGGAAGTGGAAAGGCGATGGGTTCAGGTAAGCCACTTTTATAACCCCAGTGGAGGTTACAGGATAAGAAATATCAGGTTTCCCATGCTCTCCAGGGAATATGAACTTCCCTGGTAATGGGGCGGGGCTTCCGCTTAACAGGTGTAGCCCCCTAGTATAAAAGCCCCAATGTGGGTGGAGGTTGGGGAAGGAGACCCTCCGAGAAGTTGTGATGATTTGATTGTAAGTAATAATCAACCTCTTTGTACTATAACTTACGGCATATGTGTGGCTGCGTACCTCAGATCTAACACTGGTGATGAGGATTCAGTGGAGCTGCCGTCGACACAAGTTGCTATATGTCGGTCTACCTCATCTAGGCCTTGTCAGGCCCCAGTGGATGCCATAATCATGCCGCATATCAGGAAGTTGAAGACTTCAATGCAGTTATGGATGACTAAGAACAGTACACAGTGAGAATGCAATTCTTCTTCTGCAGTACAGGGCCCAGCACTGGGCTGTGCCCAAGGACCTGAAGGCTTACATGAGGAAGGTGCAAGAATTAAACAGATATGACAGTGTGCTCTTATGGGGCATGGCTTTTACTAGACCTCCATATTGTACACCCAGGAGTGTCTAAAATGAAGGTGTCTGCACGGAGCTATGTCTGGTGTCCTGGCATTGACATGGACATTGAACAAGTAGCCCAGCAATACACCTTTGCCAGGTGCACCAACGATTACCCCGGCAGCCCCACTCCATCATTGGGAATAGCCGGGAAAGCCTGGGGCCCAGGTTCATATCAACTTTGCAGGCCCTTTGCTGGGGACAATGATCCTCCTCCTGTAGGCGCTCACTCTAAGTGGTTGGAAGTGGTGTGGATGCAGGTGAAAGCCACTCAGGCCACCATGGAAAAAGTATGCCACATCATCGGCGATAGGGCTGCTTGGGTCCCAGGTGTCACAAAGGTGCCCTTGGGCCGGGATCCTACAAGGTCAGGGCAACAGGGGCGGGAATCGAATCGCCATGTGGATCATCTTCAGAGCCGTATGCCAGATGTCCTCGCCGAACAGCCTGCTTGCCCCTGCAGTCCCAGCTCCACCAGGCCCGCCGCTGGCTCTCCTGCCCGTACTGCCCTCACCACCGGCCCCAGTTGTGGTGACAGACTAAAGCCCCGCAACTGAGGAAGCCGAGATCTTGGACGAGGATCTACTCAGTTCTGACTCAGAGACTGGAATGTCACGCTGCCCCCATCCAAGGCACCAGCACCAGCAGCCACGCCAACAACACCAGCTCCACCTTGGTGGTCATTACGCAAGCGCCGTTCTCCAGTCCAGTACATGCCGTCGGGCCAACACAGACCATGCCAGAGCATCAACCCTGATCCAAACGGGCCAGAGGTCCAGAACGGGTTCCAACAGACATGGACATTTCTCCGGACCTGGTGACGGGAGGGGTGTTATAACCCCAGCACAGGTCACGCGAAAGGAACCATCAGATTTCCCGTGCCCTCCAAGGAATATAAACGTCCCTGATAAAGGGGCGGGGCTTCCCCATACAGGTGTATACCCCTGGCATAAAAGCCCCAACCTGGGTACAGGTCAGGGAAGGAGACCTTCCGGGGAGTGGTAGTGATTTGATTAAGCAATAATAATCCTATTTGTGCTCTAACCTACAGCTTAAGTGTGGATCTAACAGCCACCATCCCTCCCATGTAAATGCCCTTATCACCTCTAAACTCGCCACCAGCGAGAGCACAAGGTTGACCCTGCGACTAAGTTCCACTCCAGAGAATTGAGTACAAAAATCTAGGCTGATTCTCCAGTGCAGCACATAGTGGAGGCTGCACTGTTGGAGTTGCTTTCTTCTGGGTAGAAACATTAAACCGAAGTCCAGTCTGTGCTCCCGTTGGATGCAAAAGATTCCATGGTGCAATTTCAAAGAAGATCAGGGGAGTTATTCAGGATGGGCTGGCCAATATGTATCCCTCAATCAATATCACTAAAGCAAATTATCTGGTCATGATCAGTTGTGGGAGCTTGCTGTGCACAAATCAGCTGCTTCTTTCTTCCTTTATATAAATATATCAATTAAGCAATTTGTTTAAAGCCACTAGTTTACTGCACTTCTATTCATACAGTACATTTGTAAGCTAGATGAAAGGCAATGTAATTGCACTTTTAAATGGCCAACACTATTTGCATTACCAGCTATTATAGCTAATAATTATCTTACCTTTGTTCTGAACTTTATTGTTACTGGCTTTGCAAGGAAACCATTGTGATTAGCCACAGTGCCACTTATTACTTGAGTCTTCATCACAATGCCATCTTTCTTCTTCGGAGTTGGAAAGAATGAAGCATCCTTATAGAGTATAAATCCAATGTGAACACCAGCCTCTGAATAAAGGATATGAAACACTCAGAAAGTTATAATTAAATTGAGAAATCGTGATAGATAATTAGGATTCAACAGGCCAATGTTTAAATTAATCTTTAAAGGCAAAATGTTGCCAATTCTCGTCCCCCTTCCAAAATGTGATATTGGCTAGATATGCAGTTCAAATCATGTCAGTTTTTACACACAACATGTGTTATTGTTCTTGTCAATATCTAGGTCATGGTTCTGGCATTTAAGAATATAACTTTTAGCTTTAAGAATTAATGTTAACTGTAGCAAATCGGATAAATGCATTTAAAACTAGCTTGGAGTTTATTACACTTAACATGTTGGGGCCATGTTGACTTAAGAGGTTAACAGCTAGAAAGACAATATCATGACAGCAGGTGGGCTAACTTAGCTAATGAACTGGAGATGTGACATCTGCAATCCTTGCAATAAGGTCAGACCTTATAGACGTTTTTATTTTGGGAGTGTAATGAACTCCAATTGGCTGGCCAATTGGAGTATGAGCTCCCTCAATGATAGCTCATTGAGGGGGCCCATATAATCACCTGTGTAGGCTTTGTGAGTCAGTCTTAAGTTGACTGGACTGCTAGCAGCACTGTTTGTAGCTGCTCCTGTAATATCGTTACTGTAAATAAATATTGGTGTGGTGACGGAACTCCTGCCTCCTGTGGATTACTACAGTGGTGACGAGGTAAACTAAGAATTTTGCGGAGACCAGCTGCCGCACTCGGAGGGTAAGCCTTGCCATTTTAAAAATGCCGTTTTTTTGGGAGGTTAGAGGCATACGACCCGGCTATTGAGGACTGGTCCCAGTATGTGGAGAGAATGTGTTACTTCTTCCGGGAAAATTATATACTGACGGACGAAAGGAGATGGCTTATTCTGCTGTCGGCGTGCGGACCCTCCGCTTTCGCCATTATACGTAGTCTGACTTATCCCGATGCGCCGGACATGAAAACTTTCCAAGAAGTAACGGAATTGGTGAAAGAGCACTACGACCCAAAACTACCCCTCATTTTGCGTAGGTACAGATCCTAACAACGAAGCGGGAAGACAGGGAGTCAGTCACGAATTTCCTGACCCGCCTGAGAAGGCTGACGGAAAAATTGTGAGTTCGGCCCGACGCTAAATGAAATGCTTCGGGACCGGTTAGTGTGTGGTATAAACGACCTCACAATACAGAAACGCCTGTTGGCGGAAACGGAGCTAGACTACAGGCAGGCGTTACAGCTCGCACTGTCCCTAGAAAAGGCAGCAAGTGGGGCGCAGGAACTACAGGGCACGCCAATGGAGGTAGATACCTGTGAGAGGGACTACCACAACGGGTCCTGCTACCAGATAGCCGCTCTCGGGAAAAACCTGAGGAATAGAGGGAAAAAGGAAAACCCCAGAACTGCCCCCAAGTCTGCTAGGACTAACTGGAGACAGAGGGAAGTACCGGCTGAGGCTCCTCCAACAGAGAAGGAGCGTTTCTGGCACTAGACAGAGTGGGGTAACAACAACAGAAACCCTAGAAGGAGGTGGCAAAAGAGGAATAGCAGGTGGGGACGCAGGGAAGTACACAACCTAGACGCCCCATCCTCCTCCGAAGGGGAACAATTATATAATATTACAACGAAGAAAGCAGAACCCATTAGGATTACCCCACGGGTGAACGGGCGGCCGACAATAATGGAAATAGACACGGGTGTGGCCGTATCAGTAATGGGAGTGGCAGCATTTAGAAAAATCAAAGATGGACTCCAGCCACTAACCCTAACAAAAACATCGACAAAACTTAAAACCTACACGGGGGAACCCCTGGAAGTTCTAGGCACGACTCATGTACCTGCGGAATATGAGAAACAATTGCTCAGATTACCGTTGACGATAGTAGAGGGCTCCGGACCAAGCTTAATTGGACGGAACTGGCTGAAAGACCTAAAATTAGATTGGATGAAAATTTTCCAGAGTGGAAGCGGGCAGTTGAGTGGAGTACTCCAAAAATACTCGGAGGTCTTCCAGGAAGGTTTGGGGAAATCATAGGCCCCAGAAGCCCTTCTGAAATTTTGTAAGGCCAGGCCGGTACCTTTCACATTAAGGAAGAAAGTAGATGACGAAATAGAAAGGTTACGGCGCGACGGCATTATCAGACCAGTACAGTTTTCGGAATGGGCAGCGCCGGTGGTACCAATTTTGAAGCCAGAAGGCTCGATACGTCTCTGTGGAGATTTCAAACAGACAGTAAACAAATACGCACTGCTGGACAAATACCCAATCCCGAAAATAGACGACCTATATGCCAAATTGCAGGTGGGCTTTTGTTCACGAAACTAGACATGAGCCATGCCTACCTGCAGTTAAAACTGGACAAGGGCTCCCAGAAGTTCGCTACAATCAACACCCTGAAGGGCCTTTTTTGTTATACTAGGCTACCTTTTGGAGTGTCATCAGCCTGCGCTATATTCCAGCGTACGATGGAAAATATTCTGCAGGGACTACTGCAGGTGGCGATTTATTTGGACGATGTCTTAATCACGGGTAGGACAAACAGGGAACACTTAAGGAACCTGGAGGAAGTGCTCAGGCGTTTCGCAAAGGCAGGCGTACGGCTAAAAAGGGAAAAATGTGTTTTTCGGGCCCCACAAGTGACGTACCTGGGATATAAAGTAGACGAGTCAGGATTACACCCATTAGAAGACAGAGTAAGGGCAATAAAAGAAGCCCCAGCTCCCACCATGGTCCAGGAGTTACAATCATTTCTAGGGTTGGTAACCTATTATGGAAAATTTATTGAAAATAGGGCGTCCATCCTAGAACCCCTCCACCAGCTACTAAAAAAGGGGCAAGAATGGAAATGGTCCACCCGCCAAAACCAAGCATTTAGGGACATCAAGGAACAGCTGTCATCCGAAAATGTCCTAGAGCATTATGACCCAAGGAAGAAGTGGTGGTCACTTGTGATGCATCCCCCTACAGGGTAGGAGCCGTCTTAGCCCATAGAGGAAGAAATGGGGAAGAACGGGCAATAGCCTATGCTTCGAGGACCTTGGCGATGGCTGAGAGGAAGTACGCCCAAATCGAGAAGAAAGGACTGGCGGTGATATTCGCAGTAAAAAAATTTCACCAGTATCTGTACGGGCGGAAATTCACCATAGTGACGGACCATAAGCCGTTATTAGGGTTATTAAAAGAAGACAAGTCAATACCCCCGATTGCATCAGCTAGAATCCAAAGCTGGGCGTTGCTACTGGCGGCATATAGATATGTTCTGGAGCACAGACCGGGAACGCAAGTAGCACATGCAGATGCTTTGAGCAGACTTCCCCTCCCGGACACTCCGCTGCAAATACCAAAAGTAGAGGAGACAGTAATGACTCTAAATTTTTTGGACACCCTACCAGTAGACTCACAACATATTCGGTTGTGGACGCAAAAAGACCCAGTTTTAGCCAAGATGAAGCATTTACTGCTAACAGGGGAACTGGAAAGACCAGTGGAGCCCCAGATGCACCCATACTGGAGCAGAAGGGACCAAATAACCGTAGAAGACGGTATCCTATTATGGGGAGCCCGGGTAATCGTCCCAGCTCCAGGCCGTCAGGCAATCTTAACTGAGCTACATCACGGACACCCAGGGGTATCTAAAATGAAGATGCTAGCTCAAAGCTACATTTGGTGGCCAGGTTTGGACACCGACATAGCAGCCTTGGTACGTCAGGGCAAAGAGTGCCACCAGCGGCGCCATTGTACCCGTGGGAATGGCCAGGCAGACCGTGGACCCGCCTGCATGTTGACCACGCCGGCCCTTTCATGGGCTCAATGTTTTTGGTGATAGTGGACGCCCACTCCAAATGGTTGGACGTCCGCCGGGTAAACACGGCAAGCACAGCATCGACAATTGAAAAGCTCAGGGCCTCGTTTGCAACACATGGACTTCCGGAGGTATTGGTGTCGGACAACGGAACGGCATTCACAAGTGGGGAATTTGGAAAATTCCTGAAGGAAAACGGAGTCCGTCACATCAAAACAGCCCCTTACCATCCAACGGCCTGGCAGAGAGAGCGGTCCAGACACTTAAAGCGGGACTCAAGAAGCAGTCGGCAGCGTCAATAGACACAAAGCTCTCCCGCTGGCTGTTTGATTACAGGACCACACCGCATTCCACGACGGGCATACCGCCAGCTGAACTCTTAATGGGAAGGCGGCTGCGAACGAGGCTGAGTCTCCTTTTCCCAAATTTAACGGGGAAAGTGGAGAAACAACAGGAGGCCCAATGCAGGGGGCATGATAATAGTCGGCAGCAGAGACATTTCCAGGTGGGGGCACCGGTTTGGGTCAAGAATTATGGGAATGGACCAACGTGGGTCAAAGGCACGGTAGAGTCCCAAACAGGGCCCATATCCTATGAGGATTCAATAGGAGGTAAGGTGCTGAAGAAACGCCTAGACCAAATAAGGGCAGCGGAACCACACCTGGAGGCAGGCGAAGCAGGACTGCCTCATGCTGGGATAGCCCAGACGGAAAGGATACCCACACCCCAGCCCCGAGCAATTTCTCCAGACCCCGTCATCCAGTCGTCAGAGTCGGAGATGGACACGCTCAACGAGGCCGCCGCGACACCTCTCCCCAAGGAGGGGGAAGAACAACTTCCAAGGAGGTTGTCCAGGAAAAGACGGGCACCTATAAGGTACACCACGCCCACTTCGGAGAACGACCCGGCGGACGACACAGGTGACAGACCTGGACATGAGGAGCAGGAAGAAGCTCAGAGGAATTCCAGTTGGCAGGAATTCCTCGGACCTTGTGGGGAGGGGTGTAATGAACTCCAATTGGCTTTATTGGTTGGCCAATTAGAGTATGAGCTGCCTCAATGATAGCTCATTGAGGGGGCCCATATAATCACCTGTGTAGGCTTTGTGAGCCAGTCTTAAGTTGACTGGACTACTAGCAGCACTATTTGTAGCTGCTCCTGTAATATCGTTATTGTAAATAAATATTGGTGTGGTGACGGAACTCCTGCCTCCCGTGGATTACTACAGGGAGTTACCGTTTTTAGAAGCATTCGGCAAATTCGGAAGGGTTGTAAATCAATTACTTATCCAAGAAAGAATTTTAAATGAGGGACACCTAACCTTAGGGCTGCATGGTGGCACAGTGGTTAGCAATGCTGCCTCACAACTCTAGGGTCCCTGGTTCAATTCCGGCCTCGGGTGACTGTCTATGTGGAGATTGCACTTTCGCCTGTGTCTGTGGGGGTTTCCTCCAGGTGCTCCGGTTTCCTCCCACGGTCCAAAATGTGCAGGTTAGGTAGATTGGCCATGCTAAATTGCCCCTTAGTGTCCAAATATGTTAGGTGGGGTTATGGATATAGGGTGGAGCCATGGGCTTAAGTAGGATGCTCTTTACAAGGGCTGGTGCAGACTCGATGGGCCGGATGGCCTCCTTCTGAACTGTAAATTCTATGGTGCAGTATTATTGTCCTTTGCCTACTAATCCAGAGACCCTATGGGAAACGCTTTGTTGATCTGGGTTCTCATCCCACCATGGCAATTTTAAAAAAATATCTGGACATTAACATGCAATGGCATTACCATTACTGAATCTGCAGCTATCAACATCCTGGTAGTTACCATTACCTCACATCCTGTCAATGAATGAGGCCAGCATTTACTGTCCATCCTAATTGCCCTTGAGAAGGTGGTGGTTGGCTGCTGCGGTTGCAGGTACACTCACAGCCCTGTTAACAGAGGTATTTCAAGGGCAGCACGGTGGCCTAGTGGTTAGCATAACCGCCTCACGGCGCTGAGGTCCCAGGTTCGATCCCGGCTCTGGGTCACTGTCCGTGTGGAGTTTGCACATTCTCCCCGTGTCTGCGTGGGTTTCGCCCCCACAACCCAAAAATGTGCAGAGTAGGTGGATTGGCCACACTAAATTGCCCCTTAATAGAAAAAATAATTGGGTAATCTAAATTTATAAAAAAAAAACAGAGGTATTTCAGAATTTTGGCCCAGCTGCAGTGAAGAAATGGTGCTATATTTTCAAGTGAGTCTATTGGAGGGGATATTCCAGCTGGTATTCCCATGTGTCTGCTGCCTTTGACTGTCTAGATGGTAGTGGTGATGCCGAAGGAGCCTTGGTGAGCTCCTGCAATGCATCTTGTAGAAGAACTGAGAGTTTGTCAATGGGGTGTCAATCAAATGGGCTGCTTTGTCCCAAAGGGTGTCGAGCTTCTCAAGTGTTGTTGGAGCTGTACTGATCCAGGCAAATAGAGTATTCCATCACACTCTAAATGCCTCGTAGATGGGTACAGGATTGCGAGCCTCTGACCTGCTCTTGTAGTCACAGTATTTAGATGGTTCGTCTAATTCCGTTTCTGCTCAATGGTAACGCCAGAGTGCTGATATGGGAGATTCAGGCATGGTAATGCCTGAATGTGAGGGGGTGATGGTTAAATTCTCACTTATTGGAGAAGGTCATTGCCTGGCACTTGTGGGGCACAAATGCTAATTGCCACTTGTCAGCCCAAGCCTGGATATTGTCCAGATCTTGCTACAGTTTCACATGGATAGCTTCAGTCGCGAATGATGCTGAACATTGCGCAGTCATCAGCGAACATCTCCACTTCTCATCTTATAATGGAAGGAATGTCACTGAAGAAGCAGCTGAAGGTGGTCCAGCCAGGAACAATACCCTGAGGAACACCTGCAGTGATGTCCTGGAGCTGCGATGGTTGACCTCCAACCACCACGGCCATCTTCCTTTGTATCAGGTATGGCTCCCTGATGCCGAATTCATCAAATGCTGCCTTGATGTCAAGGGCAGTCACTCTCTCCTCTCCTCTGGAATTCCGCTCTTTTGTTCATATTTGAATGAAGGCTGCAATGAGGTCAGGGGTTCAGTAACCGTGACAGAATCCAAACTCAGCATTTGTGAACAGGTTATTGCTAAGCAAGTGCTGCTTGATAGCACTGTTGATGATCCCTTCCACCACTTTACTGATGATCAAGAGTAGACTGATGGGATGGTACTTGGCTGGGTTGGATTTGGCCAGGTTTTTGTGTACAAGATATACCTGGGCAATTTGGGGAGGCAGTGGCATAGTGGTCTTGTCGCTGGATTAGTAATAGATTGACCCAGGGTAATGTTCTGGTTACCTCGGTTCGAATTCTACCAGGGCAGCTGGTAGAATTTGAATTTAATAAAAATCTGGAATTTTGTCAATTGTCGCAGAAACCCATCTGGTTCACTAATGTGTGTTATGCAAGGAAATCTGCCATCTTTACCTGGTCTGGTCTACATGTGGCTCTAGACCCACCAGCAATGTGGTTGACTCTGAAAGACCTCAGGGATGGGCAATAAATGTTGGCCCAGACAGTGATATTCCTATCCCATGGACAAATAAATGAAAAGAAAAAGCTTCCGGTAAGACTGGTAACATGGAGTGTCTGGGGACTGAATGGGCCGGTAAAAAGGTCACTGGTGTTCGCGCACCTCAGGAGCCTGAAAGCGGGGGTGGTCTTTCTGCAGGAGACACACCTCCATGTGAAGGACCAGGTTAGGTCAAGGAAGGGGTGGATCGGGCAGGTTTTTCACTCTGGGTTTGATTTGAAATCGAGGGGTGTGCGATTTTAATGAGCAAACAAATGGGATTTGTGATTGCGAAGGAGGTGAGTGATCCGGGTGGGAGATATGTGATTGTGAGTGGGGTATTGGAAGGGGCACCGGTAGTGTTGGTAAATGTGTATGCCCCAAATTGGGATGTTGAGGGGTTTGCTGGCAGCCATCTCAGATTTGGCCACATACCAGTTGATTATGGGAGGAGATTTTAACTGTCCTGGAGCCGAGGGTGGATAGGTCGAGCTCCAGGTCGATGGGTAGGGTACAAATGACACGAGGGCTGGGGGGATTTATGGAGAGGATGGGTATGGTGGACCCATGGCATTTTCGGAACCCAGGAGGAATGGTGTATCCCTTCTTTTCACACGTCCATAAGGTGTATTTGAGGATTGATTACTTTGTAGGGAGTCAGGTGATTTTGGTTGGGGTGGAGGGGGCAATATGAGTATGGGGAGAAGGCGGGCCGCATGCTGGCACACCAGCTGCAAAAGCGGGCTGCGTCCAGGGAAATATTGAAGATACAGACTTGGGTTGGGGATGAGGAGCCTGGCTGGGGAGCCAGGGAAGATAAATGAGACATTTAGGGAGTACTACCAGGGACTTTATGAGGCGGACCCGGGGGGAGGGGAGGGGCACAAGGGGTGGTTTCTGGACGAGCTGGAATTTCCCCAGGTGGAGGAAGCAAAGAGGCAGGCATTGGAGGAGCCCCTGGGGCTGAGGGGATGCTGGATAGCATCAGGGGAATGAAGTCGGGGAAGGCCCCTGGGCCGGATGGGTACCCATGTGAATTTTATAAGGAATTTGCGACGGACCTGGCACTACATCTGTTGGGGGCATTTAATAAAGCACTGGAGAAGGGGAAGTTGCCGGAGACGGACATAGTCAGTAATCACACTAATCCTAAAAAAAAAGAAAGGATCCAGTGGAATGAGGGTCGTATAGGCCCATATCACTATTGAACACGGTTGTGAAAGCATTAGTTAAGTTGTTGGCGGGGAGGATGGAGGACTGTATCCCGGGGGTGGTTGCAGAAGATCAAACAGGCTTCGTGAAGGGCAGACAGCTCAAGAGCAATATAAGACGGCTGTTGAATGTGGTGATGAATCTGGCGGGGGCTCTGGTACCGGAGGTGGAGGTATCCATGGACGCGGAGAAGGCATTTGATCAGGTGGAGTGGCAGTACTTGTTTGAGGTTTTGGGAAGGTTTGGGTTTGGGCCGAGATTTGTGACATGGGTGCGGTTGCTGTATGTGGCACCGAGGGTGAGGACAAATGATATGAGCTCACAAAACTTTGACATACACAGGGGTACAAGGCAGGGTGCCCATTGTCGCCGTTGCTGTTTGCGCTGGCCATAGAGCCATTGGCAATGGATCTCAAGGGGTCGGCAGAGTGGCAGGGGATTATGAGTGGACAGAGGGAGCATCAAGTGTCGCTCTATACTGATGACCTCTGGCTGTATGTTTCAGACCCGTTGGAGAGTATGTGAAGGATTATGGGTCTATTGGGGAGATTTGGAGGGTTCTCGGGGTACAAACTGAATGTAGGGAAAAGCGAGGTATTCCCGGTGAATGAACTGGGACAGCGGGCTAATTTAGGGGGATGTAATTTACGATAGCGAGAGATAGATTTCGGTATTTGGGGATTCAGATAGCGAGGGAATGGATGGGGTTCCGTAATTGGAACTTAACAAATCTAGTGGAGGAGGCCAAGGGGGATCGTAGGAGGCAGGATACACTGCACTTAATGTTGGTGGGGAGGGTCCAAGTGGTGAAAATGAATATTCTGCCGAGGTTCTTGTTTATCTTTCAAGCTCTTCCGATCTTTATTCCAAAGGCTTTTTATCGGAAATTGGACATGATCATCTCAGACTTTGTATGGGCGGGGAAGGTGCCGATGGTGGGGAGGACCCTGCTACCGAGGCAGAGGCAGCAGGGGAGGGGCTGGGTTGGTGTTGCCGAACTTGCTTCATTATTATTGGGCAGCGAATGTGGATAAGGTGTGGCGGTGGTGGGAAGGAGAAGGGGTAGAGTGGGTTAGGATGGAGGAGGAATCTTGTAAGGGGTCTAGTTTGAGAGCTATGGTGACATCCACATTGCCAATGGCTCCGAGTAGGTATTCAGGGAGTCCAGTGATGTCCACGGTGAAGATATGGAATCAGCTGAGGAGGTATTTTAGGGTGGAAGGGATGTCGGTGCTATCGCCGCTGTGCAAGAATCGTGGGTTTGAGCTGGGGGGATGGATAATGCATACAGGAGGTAGAAGGAAGTGGGGCTGGTCAAGGTGACGGATTTGTATTTGGAGGAAGGGTTCGCCAGTGTAGAGGAGCTAAGGGAGAGGGTAGAGCTGCCGAGGGGTAGTGAGTTCGTGTATCTGCAGGTGTTGATCATCCATTCTGCACTTGCGGCTGAAGATTGTTGGGAATACTAGATCTGTTCTAAGTGCATCCCATTTAACGAAGTGGTAGAGCCACACACCATGATCGAGGGTTTCCACAATGTGAAGATGGGATATTATCTCCATTAAGACTAAGAGGTGGTCACTCCTACCTATACTGTGATGGGCAGATGCATATGTGACAGGCAGGTTGGACAGAGTGAGGTCAAGTATGTTTTTCCCTCTTGTTGGCTCCTTCATCACCCGCAAAGATCTGGTATAGCAATTGTGTCCTTTAGCACCGGCCAGCTTGGTCTGTGTGGTACTACTGAGCCACTCTTGGTCATGGACATTGATGTCTTCCACCCAGAAGACATTATGTGCTCTTGCCACCCTCAGTGCTTCCTCCAAGTGGTGTTCAACATGAAGGACTATTGATTCATCAGCTGGGGGTGCAGGGGCATCAGTGAGAATCAGCAAGAGGTTTCCACCTTGCCCATGTTTGACCTTGTGCCATGATACTTCCTGGGATCCAGAGTCATGTTGAGGATTTCCAAGGCTACCCCCTCTCGACTGTGTATCACTGTGCCACCTGCTGGGCCTGTCCTGCTGATAGGACAGTATATACCCAGGGATGGTGATGATGGGACAGAATCATACTCACAAAATCATACCTTACGGATAATGTCATTGTTTCTTGACTATTCTGTGAGAGTTTGAAGACATCCCAGAGCATGCTGTGTCATTATGGTAATGGGTACAACTAGGGAGGTTTTCTGTTTTCAATTCATCTGTTTGTTTGCTAAGAGAGATAGTTGTAACGTGGACCAAGTATATGTATTTCGTAGCTCACCTGAGAAGATAGCCTCATCTTCTGATCGAGAACCAGACTCCAATAATTGGTAGGATACCGGACAGAAACCCCAATAATTTATTTTAATTTTCTAAGACTGAGGAAAGAATACTTAATTTCAGACGTGATTTAGTGCATGAATAGGGATATAGTATATTAAAAAAGAAACGTGCGACGAAATTCTCCAACCCCCCCCCCCCCCCCCCCCCCCCCAGCAGGGTCGGAGAATCGTCCGGGGCCAGCGTAAATCCCGCCCCTGCCGTGGCCGGAATTCTCTGCCACCCGGGAATCGGCGTGGACGGGAATCCCCCCTGCGCCAGTCGGCGGCCCCCCCGCGGCGATTCTCCGGCCCGCGATGGGCCGAAGGCCCGCTGCTCACGGTAGCATGGTGGTTAGCATCAATGCTTCACAGCTCCAGGGTCCCAGGTTCGATTCCCGGCTGGGTCACTGTCTGTGTGGAGTCTGCACGTCCTCCCCGTGTGTGCGTGGGTTTCCTCCGGGTGCTCCGGTTTCCTCCCACAGTCCAAAGATGTGCGGGTTAGGTGGATTGGCCATGCTAAATTGCCCGTAGTGTAAGGTTAATGGGGGGATTGTTGGGTTACGGGTTACGTGGGTTTAGGTAGGGTGATCATTGCTCGGCACAACATCGAGGGCCGAAGGGCCTGTTCTGTGCTGTACTGTTCTATGTTCTATGCTGTCAGGCCTCTCCCGCCGACGTGGTTTAAACCACCTCTGGTGCCGGCGGGAGCAGGCGGCTCGAGCTAGCCCCGGGGTCCTGGGGGGGGGGGGGCGTGGGGCGATCGGACCCCGGGGGGTGCCCCCACGGTGGCCTGGCCCGCGATCGGGGCCCACCGATTGGTGGGCGGGCCAGTGCTGTGGTGGCACTCTTTTTCTTCCGCCGCCGCCACGGCCTCCACCATGGCGGAGGCGGAAGAGACCCCCTCCACCGCGCATGCGCCGGGGTGACGACAGGGGCCGTTGATGCTCCGGCACATGCGCGGACTCATGCTGACCGGCGAAGGCCTTTCGGCCAGTCCCAATGCCGGTCGGCGTGGCCCCAAAGGTCGTTGGCACCGGACGGCAAAGCGAGAGCCTCTCCGGCGCGGACCTAGCCCATAAAGGTGCGGCATCGGTTCCGTTATTCTAATCTCCCCGAAAATCGACGTGCTCATGGAGTACACCGCGCCGCGTAACCACCGCCTCAGGCCATTGTCTGAGGCCAGCCCCACGATTCTCCGTCCCTGACTGGTTGAATTCCCGACGGTGTGGGCCTCTCATGGTCCCACGGTCTGGGATCCTCGCTTGGTGGCTGCAGACTCGTCAAGAAACCCTCTGGTGAACTCCGCATTTGCATTGATCCCAAAGACCTGAATTGCAACATAATGTGAGAGCACTACCCGATCCCAAAGCGTGAAGAGTTGAAAATGAAAATTGCTTATTGTCATGAGTAGACTTCAATGACGTTACTGTGAAAAGCCCCTAGTCGCCACATTCCAGCACCTGTTCGGGGAGGCTGGTACGGGAATCGAACCGTGCTGCTGGCCTGCTTGGTCTGCTTTAAAAGCCAGCGATTTAGCCCAGTGAGCTGAACCAGACCCACAGTTAACCTGTGAGATGGCTCATGCCAAATTCTTTACCAAGCTGGATGCGTCCCATGGGTTCTGGCAGATACAGCTGGACGAGTCCAGTCGGAAGCTGTGCACGTTTAACACTCCGTTCGGCAGGTATTGCTGCAACCGCTTGCCTTTTGGTATCATCTCAGCTTCCGAAGTATTTCATCGCATAATAGAGCAAATGATGGAGGGCATCGAGTGGGTGTGAGTCTATGTGGCCGGCGTGATCATCTGGTCCACGATGCCCGAGGATCACATCGCTCGCCTCAAACAGGTTTTCCAGAGGATTCATGAAAATGGCCTCCAGCTCAACAGGGCCAAATGCTCATTTGGTCGGTCCGCTATCAAGCTTCTGGGTGACCACATTTCACAGCAGGGTGTGCAACCTGATGCTGACATGGTGCTGGCAATCAATGCCATGAAGACCCCAGAGGACAAAAAGGCGGACCTCCATTTCCTCGGGATGGTAACTTTTCTCGCAAAATTCATTCCCAATATGGCATCCCACACCATGGCCCTCCGGCATCTTGTTAAAAAGTCGACAGTGTTCCAGTGGCTTCCCACACATCAAGCGGAGTGGCTTCAGCTGAAGGAGAAGCTCACCACAGCCCCAGTACTGGCATTCTTTGACCCAACCAAGGATACCAAGATATCCACAGACACAAGCCAGGACCGCATTGGGGCGGTGCCCCTCCAGCGAGATGACTCCTCGTCCTGGGCTCCAGTGGCATATGCCTCCAGGGCCATGACTCCGACTGAACAGCGGCATGCCCATATCGAAAATGAATACTTGGGTCTCCTGACAGGAATAGTCAAGTTTCATGACTACGTATACAGTCTGCCAAGTTCATGGTGGAAACAGACCACAGGCCTTTAGTCCACATAATCCAGAAGGATTTAAATGACATGATATTTGAATGGACCTACCTCTTATTAAGTTGATCGTTTCTCTACACCCTTGCTATAACTGTAGCATTATATTCTGCAATCTCTCCTTCCACTTGCTATGACACCAGTGTAGATTTACCAGCTGTTTTACCTGCACAAAATCTAAACTGAGATGAAACCCCCCCCCCACCCACATGGTAGCAAAGCGGTTAGCATTATTTATTCACAGCGCCAAGGTCCCGGGTTCGATTCCCGCTTGGGTCACTATGTCTGCAGAGTCTGCATGTTCTCCGTGTGTCTGTATGAGTTTCCTCCGGGTGGTCCGGTTTCCTCCCACAAGTCCTGAAAAACGTGCTTGTTAAGTGAATTGGACATTCTGAATTCTCCCTCTGTGTACCCGAACAGGCGTTGGAATGTGGCGACTAGGGCTTTTCACAACAACTTCATTGCAGTGTTAATGTAAGCCTACTTGTGACAAGAATAAAGATTATTATTATCGCATTCCATGCAGAATGATGAAACTCATATTTTTTCGGCTTAATTGCTGGCCTTACTAATGCCATCAGCTTTGGGTAATTTTTCTCAGCGAGATGCAACTGCCCTAATTTCGGTGATATAGGTTTCCAGCTGCTTTTCCCAACCAGTCATATCAGCTGGTTAAACTGACCGACTCTTGAATATAAACTCAAAACAAAGAATCTCATTAGGCTCTGCCCATCAATGATGGCATGTCTTGGGATAGATATCCTCACATAGATCTTTAGGTTAATTACCCCTAACTTCTTTTTCCTTTTCTTTAAAGAGATATATAGCTTTTACAACCTTTTAATTCCCAAAGAATTCCTTGATTCTGGGAAACACATAATTTAATGGACTAACTCCTATTTCGAATAAAGACACAACAAAGAAGCCAAGTAAGTATCCTGCTATTTATAATATTACCTTTCTAGTGCTGGCCTCTTGTCAACTTGCAGCAACCTGACCTCAATATTTTGGATATAATAAACTTTAAGATTGTATGAATTACTTTCACCTCAGGGTTGCTCCTCAGTTTCTCAACCAATGACACCATTCCCCACAGTCAAAACGTCAATTCTCAAAACTAAAAGTAGTCTTCTAAAATATGTGAACCAGGGACTACATATTCACAACATGTGTGGCATACAATTTCAGCAGTCCACCAACTACAGTTTGCACTGCCAAGTTAATACACTCATTATGGTAAGTTCTAATTGCAAGTCTTATATTTTCAAACACAGGAACTAAAACGTTTTAATATCAATAAGCAAAATCCTTACCGAAAGAGTTTTCAGGTATGAAGATGTATGCCTCCAATTCGCTATTGTTAATATCATCTTCCTTGGAAACAGATTTAATTGCAGTTTTCGTCAAGTTCAAGGCATTATCTACAGAGGTACAACAGAGAAATAACCATTTAAAGAAATTAGCATATTTTCAAAGTGCTATGGGAATCCAACACGAGGATAATTACTGGCTCCTGACCCTGCAGTTCGGCTGGGTCACTCTGATGATATTCTAATGCAAAGGGCTCAAATTGGCCATGGTGCAAGTTCGACACCTGACTGAGGCATCATGCACCTTCAGGAGGTGGGAGCAGGCTGCTTTGCTCCAGGGGCAAAAACAAGTGGATCTCATGTTGGGGGCTGCTGCTGCCTCACAAATTGGAGGAACGTTTGTCAGAAGGCCAGGAGGTCGAACAAGACCATCGAAGAGAAGGGTAGCGCTTATGTCTTTGTTTGTTAGTCCCACAGATTAGATTTAAGAACAATCCCAGAGACATTTACTTGAGGACTGCAACAAATATGACAAGCGTGCACTAACTTAACACAATACTGTTCCGGTCCACCAGAAAAATGTTGAATAGGCAGGCCCCTTAACAAGCTCCTTAAGGAGCTATAAATCAATAGCGTTGTGTTTCTCTCTGCATCTTCCCCACAGGCCCTTTGAACATCCAATCTGTCCCTGAGATATCAGGATTATTCTGGGACTAGGATTTTTAATTCCCAGCCGCATTGGGTCCTGACACTATTTCCTTTGAAAATCTGACCCTAGGAATATGCAAAAGTGCTCTATGTAATTTTGTTTTTAGGTTTGCTTTCTTTTTTTTACAAAATTTACAGTGCAGAAGGAGGCCATTCAGCCTATCGGGTCTGCACCGGCCCTTGGAAAGAGCACTCCACCCACGCCCATACCTCCACCCTAGCCCCAAAAGCCAGTAACCCTACCTAACCTTTTGGACACAATTTAGCATGGCCAATCCAGATAACCTGCACACCTTTGGACTGTGGGAGGAAACCGGAGCACCCGGTGGAAACCCACGCAGACACGGGGAGGACCTGCAGACTCCGCACAGACAGTGGACCCAAGCCGAGAATCGAACCTGGGACCCTGGAGCTATGAAGCAACAGTGCTAACCACTGTTCTACCGTGCTGCCCATCTCTACCTCAACCCCCTACCTCCTGCCTGTGCAGTCGCCCTTTCCCTTTCCCAGTTCCCCTGTTACATCCCCTACCCTTGCATGCCCCATCCCTTGCCTTGCTTCTCAGCTCCAGCATCCTCTCTACCCCCCCCCCCCCCCCCAACCAGTTTGCTGCTTTACCTCCATTCCTGCTAGCCACTACCTCCCTCTTCGGCTCTCACCCCTCTTTGCTCGCATGCACCAGCCTACTCGCTAGTGTGGTGGCTTCCCCCCTGGAAAACGTTTTTTGTTCCCAACCCACCTGGGTTCCTCCCCGCCCCTACATATGTTCCCAAGTATAGTTGCTCCCTCCCCTCCTTAGATCGCGTATGTTCATAGTTTGCACACACTGTTTCTTCCCGAGTCTATTCTTTTGTACAAAACTGTTTGTTTCCTCCTATACGGATGGCGTGTCCTTCCCACCTACATGACCGCATGCTCATCACCCACCTCAGAACCCATTCCTTGTCCTGGAAGTTTTGGAGCTTCAGTATTATTGCCCATGGTGGTTCCCCTGATTTGGGTTTTTGTCGGGGCAACCTTTATGCCCTGCCCTCCTCTGGGGGATTGGAGAAGCCTTCCTCCCCAACCAGTTTTCTGAGCATCCTTGAGTCATATCCTGTAGGGTTCTTACCCTCTCTGCCCTCCGGTAGCCTGACGATTCAGAGGTTCTGTCGATGGGATATGGTTTCCTGGCATTCCACCATCTCCTATATACCTTTAGGGCTGTCCCCAACCTTGCCACCTCAGCTTCAAGCGATACAATCCTCTCATCCTGGTTGGTGGCCGCTTACTCCAAGTCCCGCACTGTCGCCTCTTGAGCCTCCAGTCTCCGCTCCACTCTGTCCATTGCTCCCTTTATGGGGGCCAACATGGCCTCTATTGCTGACTTCATAGCCAACATGAGATCCTCTTTTATCGTCTCTCTGTGCTTCTGGAGTTCCATGGATATGAACTCCATAAGCTTCACTGTCGACAAGTGGACCAACGTTGGCACCCTACTGGGTCCGCCATGCTCAGATATGGTCCGCCCCACATGACTAGGGGTTGGGTTTTTCCTTTGCTTTTGCTGGCTTTGCGGCCTGGCATCTCAGTCAGTTCGGTAGCAAGTGGAGGTGAGGTTGGAGAATCTTTTTGTATTTTTGGTGCCCGCTAGATGGATTAAGAAGGCCTAGTGAGAAGTTTCCAGGAGAGAGCCAGCTTTCGTGCGACCACTCAGCTCATGGCCGCCACCAGAAGTCTGGTGTTCCTATTATATAGGACACCATTCAGCCCATTGCCTCTGTGCTAGCTCTCTGAAAGAGATCTACACCTAATGTTTGCCCTGCTTTTTGGCTTCAAGTTTATAAAATTTCCTTTTCAAATATTTAGCCTCGTTCCTTATAAAGAAAATCTTTATGGATTTTTGCTTCCTGTAGGCCATTCCCTGTTGTCACCCTTTAAAGAATTTTCTGAAACTCTTCCTTTGTTAATTTGGTTATCATTTGAATCCTCATTATCAATTCATTGGAAATTATTTCTCCCCAGTTTACGTTATCACGACATTTTATAATTTGGAATATCTTGATTAGATAGAGTTCATCATGCATACAGGAGGTATAGAACATAGAACATTACACCGCAGTACGGGCCCTTCGGCCCTCGATGTTGCACCGACCCGTGAAACCATCTGAAGCCTATCTGACCTACACTATTCCATTTTCATCCATATGTCTATCCAGTGACCACTTAAATGCCCTTAAATTTGGCGAGTCTACTACTGTTGCAGGAAGGGTGTTCCACACCCCTACTACTCTCTGAGTAAAGAAACTGCCTCTGACATCTGTCCTATATCTACCACCCCTCAATTTAAAGCTATGTCCCCTCGTGTTGGTCATCACTGTCCGAGGAAAAAGACTCTCACTGTCCACCCTATCTAACCCTCTGACTATCTTATGTCTCTATTAAGTCACCTCTCAGCCTTCTCCTCTCTAACGAAAACAACCTCAAGTCCCTGAGCCTTTCCTCGTAAGACCTTCCCTCCATACCAGGCAACATCCTAGTAAATCTCCTCTGAACCCTTTCCAAAGTTTCCACATCCTTCCTATAATGTGGTGACCAGAACTGCACACAGTACTCCAGGTGCGGCCGCACCAGAGTTATGTACAGCTGCAGCATGACCTTGTGGTTCCGAAACTCAATCCCCCTGCTTATAAAGGCTAGCACACCATATGCCTTCTTAACAGCCCTATTAACCTGGGTGGCAACTTTCAGGGATTTATGTATGCCGAGATCTCTCTGTTCATCTACACTACCAAGAATCTTGCCATTAGCCCAGTACTCTGCATTCCTGTTACTCCTTCCAAAGTGAACCACCTCACACTTTACCGCATTAAACTCCATCTGCCACCTCTCAGCCCAGCTCTGCAGCTTATCTATGTCCCTCTGTATCCTATAACATCCTTCAGCACTATCCACAACTCCACCAACCTTCGTGTAATCTGCAAATTTACTAACCCATCCTTCTACACCCTCTTCCAGGTCATTTATAAAAATGACAAACAGGTGGAGGGAAGTGGGGCTGGTCAAGGTGAGGGATTTGTATTTGGAGGAAGGGTTCGCCAGTCTGGAGGAGCTAAGGGAGAGGGTAGAGCTGCTGAGGGGTAGTGAGTTCAGGTATCTACAGGTTAGGGACTTTGCACGAAAGGTATGGAAGGGGTTCCCTAGATTGCTGGGATACACCCTGCTGGAGCGACTGCTGCTTCCGGATGTGGAAGGGGAGGGAAGAATTGGGGATATATACAAGTGGCTGGGGAGCAGAGAGGCGAGCGGGTGGTGAAGATTATGGAGAAATGGGAAGCAGAGTTGGGAATGGAGATCATTGGGGAGTATGGAGTGAGGCACTGCGAAGGGTAAACGGGACCTCCTCTTGTGCAAGGATGAGCCTGATACAGTTCAAGGTGGTGCACGGGGTGCATATGATTCGGGCGAGAATGAGTGGGTTCTTTCAGGGGGTAGCAGATGAGTATGAGAGATGTGGGCAGGGTCCAGCAAACCATGCGCACATGTTTTGGGGTTGTGAAAAATTGGGAAGTTTCTGGGCGGGACTGTTCGCAGTCTTAGCCAGGATGGTGGAGGAGGGAGTGGACCCAGACCCTTTGGTGGCAATATTTGGGGTTTCAGAGAAGCCAGAGCTCATGGAGAGGAGGAAGGCTGATGTCATGGCCTTTGGCTCTCTGATTGCACGGCGACAAATTTTGCTGGAGTGGCGGTCGGCATCGCCACCGGGGGTAGCAGCATGGTTGGGTGACCTGTACGACTTCCTGTGATTGGAGAAGATAAAGTATTAGTTAAAGGGCTCAGCAGGGGAGTTCGAGAGAAGGTGGAGGATGTTTGACCGTGTTTGAGGAGCTGTTCGTCGCGGGGGTAGGGGTTGGGGGGTGATGGGGGGTGAAAAAGGAGGAAATTCTGTACAAACTGTATAGTTAATTGTTGGGAAGAACTTTTCCCAGGGTGTTTATTTGCTGTAACCTACTTTGATACAAGTTAGAATAAAATGCGTTTTTTTTTAAAAGATGGAGTTCATCAATGCACATACAAATTGTGTGTCAAACAAACAATGAAGATGATATCAGAAATGTTTCTGGAATTTTTATAGATATGTGAAGTTAGAATTGGGCGTTGTTCCATTTCAGGATCTATACAAGAGTTTCAATCTAGTTGATGCTTTCCATTGTGATTGCTGTTCATTGGATTTGTTAAATGTAAAACCTTGATGGCATGAACTGGTGTCACATGACATTGTCCACAGTCAATCTGTGGTCAGAACTTCACAAAGTACACTCATGCATTACTAAATCATGTGTCATTCTTTTTTTTTAATTTATTCATTTTATGGGATGTGGGCATCGCTGGCTGGGCCAGCATTTATTTATTGCCTGCCCCTGAGGGCAATAACATTGCTGATGAGTCTAGAGTCACATGTAGACCAGACCAGGTAAAGATGACAGATTTCCTTCCATAAAGGACATTAGTGAACCAGATAGGTTTTACCACAATTGACAATGGTTTCATGGTCATCGTTAGAGTTTTAATTCCAGATTACTAGCCCAGCAGCAATACCACTACACCGCTGCCTCCCCATTATCTTTGATAATAAATTATTATTGTGTGATTTATTATTAGAAAGTCTTACTTTGATACGAAACTAGTCCCGAGCCAGTAGAATTGATTGCATTTGATTTCACTGCCACTTGTGGACACACTTGATCAAGTTCTTTAAAAACGATCAGGTTTTCGAGGGATTGCGTCAATCTAAAATGATAAAGAAAAATGTTAAATAAAATCACTTTTCACTTTATGTGCAATAACTGTAATAATTGTTCACCTCATTTTTGGAGCATGAGTTTTGGGAAACATGATCCTGATTTTCTGTGACTTCACAGTGTAAATGCAGCAGCAGTGTAGCTGAAGATATGTTCTATCAAAAGCCCCTGGATTTTCAGGATCAGAGTATTTGCATATAAGACTTCCCCTGCTTGCTTCCTCCCACCTTTACATACATATTTTGAAACTGTTAGCAGAAAGTATTTCAGGCCTGAAAAGAGCTACACTTAAGGACTGTAGCTGGAGTACACTGAGGCATAAGCTAATATAAAAATAAATAAAAGCTTGGGCTGGATTTTCCATTTCAGCGGCTAAGTGCCGGCTCAAACGGAGAATTCGCAGGAGTTCTACGACCGAAAAAACGGCATCAACCCCTCACCGATTCCAGGACCGGTGAAGGGCTAGCAGTGGCGCCAGGTGAAACTCCCGACTCCCGTGCCGAAAACGGCCGGAGAATAGCTGGGTCCCTGGCCGCGCATGTGCGCGTCGACATCTTGCAGAGGTCGCGCCGTACAACATGGCGCCAGCCATGTGTGGACCCGACCCGTTATCCGTGACCCCACAGGCCACCCCCTGGCACCCCCTGGCCACCCCCCAACAGTCCCCCCCCCAGCCCTTGGGGAAAACCCCCGACCAGCGGCACGGATACCGGCCGAGTGTGGCGGCGCTGGACACAGTCCGCAGCCGCCATGCCGGGTTCCCGACCACTGAGACCACACGTGTCCAGTGCCGTCGGGAACTCGGCCCATCGGGGGGGCGGAGCATCGTGGGAGAGCCTGCCGATGATGCGCCAACGCCTTTGCAAAGGTACGCGGCGCGCGATGCAATTACACCATTTCTGAGGGGGCGGAGCATGGCTAGCCGCCATCACAAAATGTTCTAAAGCACCTAGCAGTCAAACAATTGCGTTTAAATTGTAGTCATAGAATCATAGAATCATAGAATCGTAGAATTTACAGTGCAGTAGGAGGCTAATCGGACAATCGAGTCATCCCCGAGTTTTGATGTACCCCCCCCCCCCCCCCCCCCCGGACTATCGTCGGCCTCTGGGGCCGTCGCGAACAGCCTGCGGGGCCGGTTTAAAAACCGGCGAAGAACCTCGCGCGGGTGTCGGACGGCGGGGAGCTGAGGCACTGGGTCCACTGCAGCGTCGGGGCCAGAGCAGCGGGGGCGGAGCTACGAGGAGGCCGAGGCGGCAGGCCCAAGTCCAGGGCACTATGTAAGTGGGGTGACCCACATCGGACGGCTCCCACCTAGGAGGAGGAAGGAAGGGCGAAGTCTGGTCCCAGGGGAGTTCTGGATGAATACAGAGGAGAACGAATGAAGATTTGAAGATTTAAGGAAGTTTGGTGAAGTTTTTTGTTCTCTCTCGCTTCCCCCTTTTTTTTTAAAGAAAAGAATAATTCAGATTGATGAAGGACAGAGGGTGGAGGGGGAGAGACGAGAAGAGAAAGAAAGTAAAAAACAATAAGCCGCTAAAGGATGCGAAAAGCAGCGCGAAGAAAGGAGGAAACGGGGGGTCGCCGCTGAAGGAGAAGACGAATAAAAGTGGTGATAGGATGGCGGAAGCCGAACTGCAAAGCGGGGCCGCACTATTTACAGTGGAGAAAATGACCGAGGTGATGGTAGTGGAGCTGGAAAAACAGTTTACGAGGCACATGGAGGCCTGGAGAAAGGAGAAGGCAGCCGCATTGAAGTTACTGGTGGAGGAGGCAATCGCCCCGATAATCGCCCCGATGAAGGTGGCGGTGGCAAAGGCATTGGCCGAGGTGAGAGAGCACGGCGAGAAGATGAAAGAAGTGGAGGAAGCCGTGTCATGACACAGTGACCAGGTCACCTCGATGGGAGAAGAGTTGCAGAGGGTTGTGGAGGTTAACAGAAGTCTCCGAGCAAAGCTGGAAGACTGGGAAAACCGCTCAAGGCGGCACAATTTGAGAATTGTGGGCTTGCCCGAAGGGACAGAGGGCCCAAGGCCAACACAATACTTCGCTAAGAAGTTGGCGGAGCTGATGGGGGAGGGTGAGAACCCCTCCCGGTACGAACTGGACCGAGCTCATCGGTCATTAAGGCCGAAGCCCAAAGTGAACGAGCTGCCAAGGGCAGTAATTGTCTGCATCCATAAGTTTTGCATGAAGGAGAAGGTGTTAAACTGGGTGAAGCAGAAGCGGGAGGTACTGGTCCGGATCTACCAGGACCTGACGGTGGAATTGACAAATAGCCGAGCGGTGTTTGGGCGAGTGAAGGCGACGTTGTACAAGCAGGGGGTGCGATTTGGTATGGAGCACCCAGCGAAGCTGAGGGTAACGTATAACAGCAAAGACTTTTATTTTGAGACAGCGGATGCGGCTGAGGCGTTTGTGAAGGCAGAAGGCTTGGGACAGACATGAAAAGCGGAACTGGAAGAGAGACTGTGGACTGTGTTTGAACAGCCGGAAAATGTATAAATGTTATAACTTTCTTTTTACGGATCTGTATTGTAATTTACTTCACTTTGCATTGTTATAGAGTTCAAGTTAATGGTGGGTCGATTGGCGTTCTGTGTTGCGATGGTTAAATGCTATGTTAGTGAATTGTATGGGTTGGATTGTTGGGTTTGTTTTGTTTCTTTCTCTGGGACTGGGTGGAAGGGGATGATATGTCTTGGCGGGGGTGGGGGAGCCACCCGCACTAGCTAGCTAAAGTCAGCTAATGAACGGAGGGGAGGGGAGAGGAGGGCTGCGGACGTTGGAGCCTGGATAGCAGGCTTCAATGGGCCTATGAGGCGAGTGAGAGGGGGGGAAGGGATGGATGTTGGGGGATGTTGTTTCAGGGGCAAATGTAGGGGGGGTTCTTGGGAGGGGGGAAGGGGTTCGATGTTAACAATGGACAGGGGCGGTTCAGGCTAATGGGGCAGGGCCCAGGGGTATGATGATGGTGGATAAGAAAGGTGGGGGGGGGGTGGGGTGAGAGACCCCCAGTGAGAATAGTCACGTGGAACGTGAGAGGACTAGGCGGTCCAGTCAAGAGGCCAAGGGTGCTTGCGCATCTTAAAAGTTTGAAAACCGATGTGGCAATGCTGCAGGAGACTCACTTGAGGGCGGAGGACCAGGTGAGACTTAAAAAGGGTTGGGTTAGCCAAGTGTTTCACTCTGGATTTGATGGAAGGGCTCGAGGGGTAGTGGTGCTGGTCAGCAAAAGGGTACGCTTCCAGATGGAGAAGGTAGTGGCAGATCAGGGGGGTAGATATGTGATTGTGGCAGGGGTGCTGGACGGGAGATTAGTGGCGCTGGTAAGTGTATACGGTCCCAACTGGGACTATGTGGGATTCGCAAGGAAGGTGTTTGGGGCTATTCCTGACTTGGACACACACAAACCGATTGTGGGGGAGGGACTGGAACCTGGTGCGGGAGCCAAGGTTGGACAGATCACGGCCGCGCTCGCTGGTCCCATCGGGGGGCAAAGGCACTAGCTGGGCTAATGGTGGAAATGGGAGGGGTGGTCCCTTGGAGGTTCCTGCACCCAGGGGAACGGGAGTATTCGTTTTTTTCAGCAGTCCAGATCGACTTTTTTGTGGTGGGAAAGGCTTTGCTGGCTGGAGTCAAGGGGTTGGAATACTCTGCAATTGCTGTGTCAGATCACGCGCCACATTGGGTGGATATGGTGCTGGAGAAGGGGTTGCACAGAGGCCGGGGTGGAAACTGGATGTGGGGCTTTTGGGGAACCGAGTATTCTGTGAGAAAATCGAAAAGGTAATTAAGGAATATGTAAGATTTAACTGTACGGGTGAGGTGTCGAAGGCAGTCGTCTGGGAAGCTCTAAAGGCGGTGGTGAGGGGTGAGGTAATTTTGTTCAAGGCCAGGGTGAACAAAGAGGAGAGGTTGGAGCGGCAGAGGGTAATAGATGAGATGTTGGAGGTATATAGGAGTTATACAGAGGCTGGGGACCCAGTAATGCTGGAAAAGAGGAAGGAACTACAGGCGAGCTTCGACCGACTATCTACCAGGAAGGCGGAGCGCCAACTGAGACGAGCAAGGGATGCAGTTTATGAACATGGAGATATGTTAGCAGGTCAGCTCCGGAGGGAGGCAGTGGCAAGGGAAATTCTTCAGGTCAGGGATAGGGCCAGGAAGTTGGTGGTGGCTCCGGAGCTGATTAACAAGGTTTTTGAGGAATTTTACGAGAGGTTGTACAGGTCAGAGCCACCCGGGGGAGACCGTGAGATGCTGGAATTTCTAGATGGGTTGGAGTACCCGAGGCTAGGGGAGGGGGACAGGGCTACATTAGAAGGAGCAATACTGGAGCAGGAGATAAAAGATGCAATTGGAAGGATGCAGTCTGGGAAGGTGGCAGGGCCGGATGGATTTCTAGTGGAATATTATAAAAAATTTAAGGATAAGTTGGCACCCCTGATGGTGGGGATATTTGAAGAGGCGATAGGGAAGGGAGTGCTGCCGCAGACCTTGGGGCAAGCATCGATATCACTGTTGCTTAAAAAGGATAAGGATCCGACGGAGTGTGGGTCGCATAGGCCCATTTCACTTCTTAATGTAGACGCAAAGGTATTGGCAAAGGTACTGGCGGGTAGGCTGGAGGGGTGCCTCCCGAAGATGATAGGTGAGGATCAGACAGGGTTCGTGAAAGAGAGGCAGGTGTTTTCGAATATTAGGAGGGTTTTGAACGTCGTTATGGCACCGGCGGAAGGAAAAGAAACAGAGGTAGTTGTGGCATTGGATGCCGAGAAGGCGTTTGATCTGGTACAATGGGGGTACCTGATGGCAGTGCTGGAACGGTTTGGGATTGGACCAGGATTTGTGAACTGGGTAAAGCTACTATATAAGGAGTCGAAGGTGAATGTCCGCACGAACAATATCAGTTCGAGATACTTTTCTCTCCACCGTGGGACGAGGCAGGTATGTCCTATGTCCCCCCTGCTGTTTGCACTTGCGATTGAGCCGTTGTCCATCGCATTAAGAAGTTCGGGAGCATGGAAAGGAATAGTGCGGGGGGTGGGGGATAGAGCATAGGGTGTCCTTATATGCCGACGACTTGCTGTTGTATGTGTCTGAACCGAGTGCGTCGATAGGAGGAATATTGGAGTTGCTGCAGGTATTTGGGTCTTTCTCGGGGTACCAGCTGAACTTGGGCAAGAGTGAGTATTTTGCGGTGTCTCGGCTGGGCGTGGGGGCAGGGGTGGGGAGGGGCTGCCATTCCGTCGGGCTGGGACTCACTTTAGGTATTTGGGGGTGCAGGTTGCCCGGGAGTGGGGAAGGCTTCGCAGGTACAACATCTCTAGTTTGGTGGGGGGAGTGAAAGCCAACCTGGCGAGGTGGGACGGTCTCCCTCTGTCACTGGCGGGTTGGGTGCAGGCGGTTAAAATGAATGTGTTGCCGCGATTTCTGTTTATTTTTCAATGCCTACCGATTTTCCTGCCAAAGTCTTTTTTTAGGGAGATGGAGGGAAGGATTACCTGGTTCATAGGGGGAGGGAAGGTGGCCAGAGTGAGGAAGCTGCTGCTACAGAGGAGAAGGCAGGCAGGGGGGTTTGGGTCTCCCAAACCTGATGTACTATTACTGGGAGGCGAATGTGAAGAAGGTGCGGAGTTGGGTCAGAGGGGTTGATACCCAGTGGGTCAGAATGGAGGAGAGTTTGTGCAGGGGGTCGGGGCTGAAGGCACTAGCAACAGCGCCGCTCCCGATAGCTCCAGGGAAATACTCAGGGAGTCCGATAGTAATAGCTTCATTGAAAATCTGGAGGCAGTTTCGCCAACACTTCGGGTTGGGGGCAGGGTCGAGGGAAATGCCGATTCGGGAGAACCACAGATTTGAGCCAGGGAGGTGGGACGGAAGCTTTCAGAAATGGGAAGAGAAGGGGATTAAGACTCTAAAAGATTTGTTTCTTCGGGGTCGATTTGCAGGATTGAGGGAGCTGGAAGCGAAGTATGGGCTGGAGCAGGGAGAAGTGTTTAGGTATATGCAGGTTCGGGACTTTGCCAGGAAGAAGATACAGAGATTCCCGGAGGAACCGGCCTCCACGTTGTTGGAGGAGGTGCTGGCGGCAAGTGGACTGGAGAAGAGGACAATGTCAGCGGTATACGGAGCTATGTTGGAAAAGGATAAGGCACCACTGGAGGGGATCAAAGCAAAATGGGAGGAAGAATTGGAAGAGGCAATAGAGGAGGTGGTCTGGTGTGAGGTGCCCCGGAGAGTGAATGCCTCCACCTCGTGTGCAAGGTTGGGGCTGATACAGCTGAAGGTGGTGTACAGGGCACACCTCACGAGGGCGAGGATTAGACGATTCTTTGAAGGGGTAGAAGATGTGTGTGAACGTTGCGGGTGGGGCCCCGCTAATCACGTTCATATGTTTTGGTCCTGTCCAAAGCTAGGGGAGTACTGGAAGGAGGTGTTTAGGGTAATTTCCAAGGTGGTGCACGTGAAACTAGACCCAGGTCCCCGGGAGGCCATATTCGGGGTGTCGGACCAGCCAGGGTTGGAAACGCGTGCGGAGGCAGATATCATAGCCTTCGCCTCGTTGATCGCCCAAAGACGGATCCTGATGTGTTGGAGAGCAGCCTCTCCACCCTGTGCCCTGGCATGGCGAGGGGACCTGTTGGAATACTTGACCCTTGAGAAGGTTAAGTTCAAACTGAGGGAAAGCTCGGAGGGGTTCTACAAGTCATGGGCACTATTTATTATGCACTTTCAAGAATTGGATAACATCGAACATTAGCTGGGCGGGGAATGGGTGGGTGTGTTGCGGGGGGAGGGGGGCTATGTATGTTAAAGATGGCTATGGGTAATCCCTGATTCCTATTTTGTCATTTGTTTATGTAAACATGCGGGCTGATGTTTGGGGGTTGGTGGGAGGATGGGATCGTTGTTATTGTTATGGGGTTTGATATATTTGTTGTTGATTATTGTTTGTTGTTGGTGGGTGTAAATTCGGGAGAAAAATTGTGAAAAGGGAGGAGAATAAAAATATTTTTTAATGAAAAATATTCATGGCTGATTGGACTGTTACCTCAATTCCACTGTCCAGTCTGCCCTGCATAATTTGTGGCTCCCTTGTCTCTCAAGAAACGACCTCACTTTGCCTCAGGCCTCCACTCCTTTCTGGAGAAGAGAATTCCACAGGCTAACAACCATCTGAGAGAAAGAAATACTCCTCAGCTCTGGTCTAAATAGGAGACCACTTGTTTTTAAACTGTGTCCCCAATTGGAGTCTCCCATTTGTGGCAGAGTGCACAAAGTGTTTCAGTGTCTATAGCTATTCAAGTTACAATGATAGATTGACTAGATTGTGAACCTTACATTATTAAAACAACTGCAATTTTAAAACCATTGCTCAAGCTTTCAAAGAGCTACATAAAAATTGGCTTATGTATTTTCAAAAAACACAGATGAGTCGCACAAGACCGGATTCTGTAAAAGTTACCTTTCCAGATTTGCCAGTGTTTTAATAATGATGTCGGGATTCGCTTCCAGCAAATTACAGAATGTCTGAATTATATTAATGAAAGTCTGTGGAGAAAGTGCAAAAATCACAAATAAACATGAACTTCTGACAAAACTTTCAATTTCATACTAAAACTGTGAGAGAAGAATGCACTACAGATATTGGAAATCTAAATTGAGCAAATTTTTAAAAACAAGTTTTTACAAGATTGAACGAATCAACAAGTGGTGAAAGGGATATTTTCCCCACTGCTTAGGCATGTTGGCAGCAATACAAACATCAATAAAATGTTAGTATCTTGTAGTTCAATTTATAGATTTCATAGAATTTACAGTGCAGAAGGACGACATTCGGCCCATCGAGTCTGCACCGGCTCCTGGAAAGAGCACCCCACCCAAGGTTAACACCTCCACCCTATCCCCATAACCCAGTAACCCCACCCAACACTAAGGGCAATTTTGGACACTAAGGGCAATTTATCATGGGCAATCCACCTAACCTGCACATCTTTGGACTGTGGGAGGAAACCGGAGCACCCGGAGGAAACCCACGCACACACGGGGAGGATGTGCAGACTCCGCACAGACAGTGACCCGAGCCGGAATCGAACCTGGGACCCTGGAGCTGTGAAGCGATTGTGCTATCCACAATGCTACCTAAAAGTTACAGGTTGGCACATTACTAAAATTCATCTTGACTGTTATGGATCTCCAATCAGAGAAACAATCTGCTATGATCATTTGGCTTCTCTTTTCATTTTAAAATGGATCTCTTTGATTTCTCCTCTCAGTGATATCTGTTGTTAGGGAAGGCAAGGCAGTGGTGTAGTGGTATCACCATTGGACTAGTAATCCAGAGGCCCAGGATAATCCTCTATGACCCAGGTTTCAATTCCACCACAGCAGATAATGGAATTTAAACTCAATAAAACATCTTGACTTAAAAAGTCTAATGATGACCATGAAATCGATTGTCGTAAAGTCCTAACTGGTTCACTATTGCACTTTACCTTGTCTGGTCCACATGTGACTCCAGATCCACAGCAATGTGGTTGACTCTTTAATTCCGTCTTCAATGCTACAAAGACCACCTGGTATCGACATAGGCGGAAACAACAACTGCTAACCCAGCCGTGTCAATCCTGCACAGTCCTCCTTATTAATATCTGGGGGCTTGTACCAACATTGTTAGAACTGTCTCACAGATCAGTCAAGTGACACTTGACATAATCATACTCACGGAACCATACCTTACAGACAATCAACATCCCCATTCCTGGGTCATGTCCCACCAGCAGTACAAATGCAGCAGAGGTGGCAGCACAGTGGTATATAGTCAGGAGGAAGATGCCCTGGAAGGCCTCAACATCAACTTTGGATCCTATGAAGTCTCAAAGGTCAAACATGGGCAAGGAAACCTCCTGCTGATTACCACTTCCATCCATGTTGAACACCACTTGGAGGATGCACTGAGGTTGGCAAGGGCACAGAATATGCTCTGGGTGGGGGACTTCAATGTCCATCACCAAGAGTGGCCCGGGCTGGCCGGGTCCTCAAGGACATAGCTGCTAGACTGGGACTGTAGCAGGTGGTGAGGGAACCAACATGAGGGAAAAACATACTTGACCTCACCCTCACCAATCTGTCTGTTGCAGATGCATCTGTCCATGACAGTATTGGTAGAAGTGACTACCGCACCATCATAAATTGGAGATAATTTCCATTGTGTTGTGTGGCACTACCACTGTGCTAAATGGAATAGACTTCAAACATATCTAGCAACTCAGAGCTGGGCAGAAGCAGAATTGTACTCGGCCACAACTGGCCTAGTGTATTCTCCACTCACCATTACCATGAAGCCAGGGGATGACCCTGCTTCAATGAAGTGTGCACAAGGGCATGCCAGCAGCAACATCAGGCAACCTGGCAAAGTTACAACAAAGGATGACTTGCATGCGAAACAGCATAAGCTGCAAGCAATAGACAGCGCTAAGCGACGGCACAACCAACAGGTCAGACCTGAGCTCTGCAGCCCTGCCACATCAGGCCATAAATGATGGTGGGAAACTAAACAACTCACTGGAGGAGGAGGCTCCATAAATATCCTCATCTTCAATGATGGAGGAGCCCAGCAGATCTGTGCAAACGATAAGGCTGATGCATTCACAACAATCTTCAGCCAGAAGTGCCAAGTGAATGATCCATCTCAGCCTTCTCCGGACACTGCAAAGGCAATGGATCCTGACAATATTCCGGCAATAGTCATGCAGACTTGCTGCACCCTGAGCCAAGCTGTTCCAGTACAGCTACAACACTGGCATCTATCTGGCAATGTGGAAAATTGCCCAGGTATGTCCTGTTAACAAGCAAAAAGACCAAATCCAACCCGACCAATTACCACCTAATCAGTCTACTCTTGAACATCAGTAAAGTGATGGAAGGGGCCATCAGCAGCGCTATCAATCGTCACTTCCTCAGCAATGATATACTTGTCACCATTCTACCAGAAGGATGGGGAGGCTTTGGAGAGAGTACAGAAGAGGTTTACCAGGATGTTGACTGACTGGTCTGGAGGGTATTAGGTATGAGGAGTGGTTGGATAAACTAGGATCGTTTTCACTGGAACGACGGAGGTTGAGGGACGATCTGATAGAGGTTCACAAAATTATGGGTGACCTGGACAGAGTGGATAGTAAGATGCTTTTTCCCAGGGTGGAAAAGTTAATTTCTAGGTGAATTAGGTTTAAGGTGCGTGGGGAAAAGTTTAGAGGCGATGTGCGAGGCAAGGTTTTTTACACAGTGGTGGAACTCACTGCTGGAGGAGGTGGTGGAAGAAGGTACTATAGTGACATTTAAGAGAGGTCTTGACAAATATATGAATAGGATTTGAATAGAGCAATATGGACCACGGAAGTGCAGAAGATTTTAGTTTAGACAGGTATCATGATTGGTGCAGGCTTGGAGGACCAAAGGACCTGTTCCTGTGCTGTACTGTTCTTTGAATTCTTGGTAATGACCTGCTCGCAGGCACTCAGTTTGGGTTTCGTCAGGGTCACTCAGTTCCTGACCTCATTGCAGCCTTAGTTCAAACACAGACAAAAGAGCTGAATGCCAGAGGTGAGGTGAGAGTGACTTCCCTTGACATCAAGGCAGCATTTGACAGAGTATGACATCAAGGAGCCCTAGCTAAACTGGAGTCAATGGGAATCAGGGGGGAAACTCTCCGCTGGTTGGAGTCATACCTGCACAAAGGAAGATGGTTGAGATGATTGGGGGCCAATCATTTCATCTACAGGACACCACTGAAAGTGTTCATCAGGATAGTGTCCTCCAACCATCTTCAGCTGCTTAATCATTGACCTTCCTTGCGTCATAAGTTCAGAAGTGGGGATAATCGCTGATGACTGCACAATATTCACCATAGCCCTCAAACTAGATCCCTTAAAAGATTCCTCTTCCATCCTAACCCACTCCACCCCACTCCTTCCCACCACCGCCGCACCTTGTCCACATTCGCTGCCCAATAATAATGAAGCAAGTTTGGTAAGCCAAGCCCCCCACAGCTGCCTCTGCTCTGTAGCAGGGTGTTCCCCCCACCCCTCGGCGTCTTCCCCGCCCATATAAAGACGAGGTGATCGTATCCACTTTCCGAAAAATACCTTTGGTATAAAGATTGGGAGAGCCTGAAAGATAAACAAGAACCTCGACAGAATATTCATTTTCACCACTTGGACCCTCCCCGCCAATGTTAAGTGCAGTGTATCCCACCTCTTACGATCTACCCTGTATTCCTCCATCAGCTTTGTTAAATTCTACTTATGGAGCCCCGGCCATTCCCTCGTTACCTGAATCGCTGAATACCTAAACTATCCCTCGCTACCGTAAATGGCATCCTTCCTAAATTAGCCCGCTGTCCCAGCTCATTCACTGGGAATACCTCACTTTTCCCTACATTCAGTTTGTAACCCGAGAACCCTCCAAACATCCAACGGATCCAAAACATGCAGCAAGAGGTCATCGGCATAGAGCGACACCCGATGCTCCCCCTGTCCTGTAATAATCCCCCACCACTCCGCCAACCCCCTAAGAGCCATCGCCAACGGCTTTATGGTCAGCACAAACAGCAGCGGTGACAGTGGGCACCCTGCCTCACACCCCTGTGTAAGTCAAAGCTTGTGAGCTCATATAATTCGTCCTCATCCTCACCCTTGGAGCCACACACAGCACCCGTACCCATGTCACAAAACTCGGCCCAAACCCAAACCTTCCCAAAACCTCAAACAAGTACCCCCACTCCACCCAACCAAATGTCTTCTCCGCATCCATGGACACCACCACCTACGGTATCAGAGCCCCCAACGGATTCTTCACAACATTCAACAGCTGTCTTATATTACTGCCTGCCCTTCACGAAGCCTGTTTGGTCTTCTGCAACCACCCGGGACACAATCCTCCATCCTCCCCGCCAACAACTTAGCCAATACTTTCACAACTGTGTTCAATAGTGATATGGGCCTATATGACCGACATTTCAAAGGTCCTTCCCTTTTTTGGGGATTAGTGTGATCACTGCCTGCGTCATTGTCTCCAGCAACTCCCCCTTCTCCAGTGCTTCATTACTCGCCCCCAACAGATGTGATGCCAGGTCCGTCGCAAATTCCTTATAAAATTCCCATGGGTACCCATTCGGCTCAGGGGCCTTCCCCGACTTCATACCCCTGATACTATCCATCACCTCCCTCAGCCCCAGGGGCTCCTCCAATGCCTGCCTCTTTGCTTCCTTCACCTGGGGAAATTCCAGCTTGTCCAGAAACCGCCCCATGTCCCCCTCCTCTCCTCCCAGGTCCGCCTCTGGTAGTACTCCCTAAATATCTCATTTATCTTTCCTGGCTCTGACACCACATCCCCAGTCCCAGTTCATATCTTCAATGTTTCCCTGGATGCAGCCTGACTCCGCAGCTGGTGTGTCAGCATGCAGCTCGCCTTCTCCCCATACTCATATTGCCCCCCCCCCCCCTAGCTCTACACAGTTGCCCTACTGCCCTCCCTGTTGTCAGCCTGTCAAACTGCCCCAACAACCTTTTCCTCCTCACCAATCCTCAAGCACACTCGAATATTCCCAGTCCACCTCCACTATCTCGCTCACTGGACGGTCATGTTCCTCCCTCCTTTCCCTATCCGCATGAGCCGTAAACAAAATAATTTCTCCCCGGAGCACTGCCTTCAGTGCTTCCCAAAAAATGACCGCCGACACCTTCCCATTCTGATTCAACTCCAGATCTCCTTAAGCACCGCCCACACCTTATCACCAAAACCTCCATCCGCCAACAACCCCAAATCAAACCTCCACCCCGGCCTCTGCTTTCGTCCCGTTCTAAACCGAATCTCCAGCCAGTGGGGTGCATGGTCCGAGATAACTATCCCGCACACTCTGCCCCCACCACCCCAACCAAAATCTCCCAACTCACTACAAAGTAATCAATCCTCGAATATACCTTATGGACGTGTGAAAAGAAGGAATACTCCTTTCCCCCTGGGATCTGAAAACGCCATAGATCCCCCATACCCATCCTCTCCATAAATCCCCCTCCCTCGCCATTCGTATCCTCCCCATCGACCTGGGGCTCGACCTATCCTCATTGATGTTACATGACATCAGCGAGGTATGAACATTCAGTGAGGGGCAATCATGTGACAGGGCCTTGGTAATAAGATTAAAATGTATGTAAAAACATTAAAATGAGGTTTTCACCCAGAACGTCACACAGTACTCCAGCTGCAGCCTACTGTGTGTTTTATGCAGCGCCATCATAACCTCCCTACTCTTATATTCTCTGTCTCGGCTAATAAAGGCAAGTGCCTCATTTGCCTTCTTAACCACCTTATCTACCTGTCCTGGTGCCTTCAGATATTTTTGGACATGCACCCAAAGATCCCTCTGTACTTCCTAATGTCCTACCATTCATTGTGAATCCAGATATTGGATAGTTTGTGATTGTGGTAGAAGAAATCGGAGATATCAGCAATCAGACACTGCCTCATGTTGGGTGTAAATGTATGCTGATAGAATTGACCGTTGATGAGCCATCAATTGCACGTGAGACGAGTTGCTGTGCAAAAGTTAGGCTTTAATAAGCTAGAACTTAGCCCTGCGGTCGACTACAATAAATGGACGACCGCCGGGCGTTCTGACTATTTATACCTCGGTATGGAGGCGTGGTTAGCTCAGCCTCTCGACCAATCGGAGAGCCGTCACATGACTGGTCTCAACCAATTGGCCGAGAGGCACATGACCGACCAGGGCCAAAGGTAAGCCGGTGTTCTGCACCAATGGCAGACAGCTATGCAAATCATACCACCACAACCATCGACTGCATACTGAAAAAGGATTTATTCCAAACTCTGCACAATGTTTTGAGCAACATCGGTTCCAGACTGCTCCATGCTCCTTGAGGATGACGGCAGGCTTGCAAGCGGGCCTGTCATTGCACCAACCTTTTCCTGTAGGCCTTCCTTTTAAAGTCCTCGGGTGTGATCTGACCACCGCGTTGTGCCTGGCACAGATCCTTGCAAGCCAGTTAGATCGTGGGAAAGGCCGAAATCAGGGCCCACGCCAGGCACTAATCAGTTTCCGATCTAACCAGCCCGCTACCATTGGCAGGATTCACATCCCGCTCGACGTGGTGAGAAACCAATAATCACCAATTAAGGCAAATTAACATATCGCTAATGGGACGGACCGGTGATGTAACCAACTCCCCAGCGAGTGGTCACGCGGACGCCCTTCAGCACATCTATTTAAAAACGTGAAGCCAACCCAATATTGGGTAATCAGCCTGGGGGCACTGGAGGGTGGCAGTCAAAACTCACCCTCTCCAATTCCTTACAGTTATCACATGGATGGTATTTTGGGCCCGCAGCAGCTACCCTCGCAGTGCTGGTAGCATCTAGGTGGCCAGGAGCCAGAGAAGGCAATGGCAGCAGCGTCGGCGGAGCCTCAAGGTGGCATCCCATGGGCAGGGGTCCTTTCCACACCCTAAGGACCAGGCCATCATCAGGGACCCAGAGTGGGAGACCAGCGATGGCCCGAGGTGTACATTCATTGTTGGTCGATCGAGGAGATGTTGGACAGCATGTGCCGCATGAAGCTCCATCTCAACAAGGGGACATTGCACCACGTATTCCATGTCCTTGCGGGCAGCAGGATTCTCCATCGAGACTGGGACAGACTCTGCAGTTCCTCAGCAATGCCCACCTGTCACTGGGACATACTCTGCAGTTCCTCAGCAAGATCCACCTGCATCAGGGACACATCCCCCAGTGATTGGGACATACTGTCGAGGCACACAGCCATGGCTGTCACTGACTGAGCAATTCCTTGGACAGCACTACTCATGGTACTGACGTCGTGCTCCATGCTTTCCATTGCGATCACTAGCAGTGTTGGCTTCGTTGCCATGCATTGCCAGAGCGATCCCCTGCGCCTGCAACCTTTGGGACTCCACCAATTGACTATGCACTTGCTGGAGTGTCACTGACGTTCCCTTCTAAGTCTCACAGCTGCAACCTAGCACCTGCATCAGCTCTGGAATAACCTGGTCCAGAGACTCGGCACCTGACTGCTTTCCCCTCAGACGTTCCTGCCTCCACCTTTCATAGAATTTACAGTGCAGAAGGAGGCCATTCGGCCCATCGAGTCTGCACCGGCTCCTGGAAAGAGCACCCTACCCAAGGTCAATACCTCCACCCTATCCCCTTAACCCAGTAACCCCACCCAATATGTCCGGCACCTTTCCGCCCGCCTGGGCCCTTTCCCACTGATTGCGTACCAATTTCTGTGGGGACAAAGAGAAGGCTCTGTGAGCCTCACACTTCCTGTATCTTGGGGGCGGGGTGGCAGGTGGGTCTGGTGCCAGGGTGACGATTCCAACTCACCCTTCCTGCCCAATGGAGGTCTTTGAACTTTTTATGGCACTGGGTGGAAACCCTCCTGGTGACACTTCCCGTGCTGGCGGCTGCTGGCACTGCCTTCCAGGTGACACCAGCTAACCTGTGGCTGACCCTCAGCTTACTTGGAGGAACAGGGTAAACCCATTGAGACACCACCGCATCCAGGATTCTGGTCGGATCAGCATCTCTGAATCGTGGTGAAGGTCTCCCTAGTAGCATAGCTGTGTGCTGTCTGGGGTTTGCTCGGAGGGAGTGGTTAAAGAGTTGCTGCCCCTCGTGAGCAGGTGCTGCTGGTTATGGTCATTTCCACCATGAAGTCCGGTCACGATCTCACCGGATCCGCTGTTGTGAAACACCTGGCAATTCTCGTTCGCTACTGCACTTAGTGCTTCTCTCATTAGGCCCCTCATCTTATTTGCTGCAACAGAATCATGTCTGATCCCACCCTCAGGTGAGCTGGTACCTGTGCTACCCTTTGGCACATCCATGGCTGTAGACCACTTGGATCAATGTCTCATTACTTGTAGATCCTACCTCTGAGCCATCCCTGACTCTCATGTGCAGTGCCTGTATTTGGGCTGATGTTTGCAAGCGTAAAATCAAGCAATGATGTTCCTTTATCACCAGTCTGTTCTCTTGCACATTATATTCATTCACAGTTGTCTGATATACTTTCAATTCCTAGGTACCTGAAAGGAGAGAAGCACAAGGGTAGCAAGAGGTACAACCTTAGGCCATCTGTAGCTTCTCAATCAGATGAGGTGTGGAAGGTATGAAGGAGGGTCAGATAGGAGCATTTCTTCATCTTCAGTGTTTTCAGTCCCACCGCTGGCCATGCCTTTAGTCATCACCAGTCCACAAACAGTGAGGACCATTACTTCCTGTGGATTAAGCACACTCACTTGTCCCCCCCACCGGGTTAGGTGCTGTTGTCTGTGGTTGAATTGTGGTTGAAGTGTGTGGCATATTGTCCAGCGAAAGAAAGAAAGGCATGTCAGTGAGTATGCTGCATTGTGTTTGGAAGATTTATCCATCATAAAACAGCTGGCAGTGTGCGCAAGCTGAGGGCTGTGCTTGTGGTGAAACTCTGAATTGTGATTGCGAGAGATTTGTAGATAGGTGAGTGATGGGAACACAGTACATTGAACAATAAGTGAGGCTATTGAAACAGTTGTATGCTGCTAGGATCCATTTAACAACCCTGACGATGTGCGGTCATTAAAACTACCTGTGGAACAGCATTCAGGCCCTTGGGGCTACACCTCTAGCATTGAACTACATGACTATCTGATTCCATTGCCCTCTCAGAGTCTTCCTGGCGGGATTTCAGGCTCCGAGTGGTTAGAGAATCTCCCCCCTCCTGTCCATCTTCTGTGTCAAGGCCTCCAATGCTCCAACGTATGCTCCCGATGTCTGCCATGTTGTGGCGTTCCTGTGAACCACTGATTTTGAGAATGACTTCGAGCACCTGCTTCAGCCGCAATGCACATTCTCTTTAAAACGTACAGACTGACTTGAAGTAGCACCGGCTGGCTTGAACTGGTGTAATCATTTCAATATCATGATGTTTGAACATCGCAGTTTCCCCATCTGCTTTTAGGTCTTAATGAATGTTGCCCCTATGTGTTCTGGGCTGGTGATGAACTTCATGTCTGCCATAAAAACGTTGAACTGTCAAAGTCACTGTGCCCCTATTTTAACTGGCATAGTTGTTCCGCGACAGGCCACATCATTTGCATCTCGCAGTTCAATGTTCATTACTTTTGTGAAGAGCAACCAAAGTAGGTCCACACAAAGGGAGTTGAAGAGAAAACATAAACTTATTTATTTAACATGTTAAGTATTACGTCAGCCACCATGGCCAGCCTTTACGATGCTCGGTCCTGGGCAAGGGGGCAGGACGGGTGGTGGGGGGGGGGGGGGGTGGCCAGGATGGGGGGGGGCATGCCCCAAGGCATTCACGTCCATTCCTTTCATCTCCTGCACCCCTCATTTTCCGCTTTTGCGGGACCGTGCATTTTTGGACAGCCTGTTGCAAAGTTAGGAAGCTTTTTCTGCAAGGCCGCATTGTTAATGTCGCAAACCAAATAGTCCCATAGAATCTCAGATAAGGTGGCGCCATATGCACAGAACTCAGCAATTTTTCGCAGTCTTGATAAAAACTCGGTGATGGACTCACCCAGGGTTCTTTCAGCAGTATTAAACCGATACCCCTGTACTATTACCAACGGGGTTGGATTAAGATGGTTCCCCACTAACTCCACAAGCTCATCGAAGGTTTTACCGCCTGTGGCTGCTGCATAGGTAAGGCTAGTGTATTATTCTGAATGTATGCGCACCACAGGCAGTAAGCAAAATTACTACCATCCGTCGTTCTCTGCGATATTATTGGCTGTGAAAAACTACTGCAACCTCTGTGCGTACTGATTGCAATCTTCCAGTCTGGCATCAAACACATCCAAATGGCTCAAAAGAAAAGTAAAATCTCCAACCTGCATCAAGAGAAATGGGAGATTGTTCAGCAGTGTTGACAGCGAACCAGCCTTTATCCTCATCGCCAGTTTTGTAAGGGGCAACAAAAGAAGCTCACACCGAGTTGTAGAGAAAACACTAACTTATTTATTTCACATGTCAGCTATGATGTACAGCTCCAATAGTCCTCTCTGTGTGGTAAACCACGTTATTGTGTTTATTGTATTATATTCACTGTGCTGTATTGTACATGCATGGGCTTGTCCAGGCTGGCTCTGCCTGTGGCTTCTCCCCTCGGGGCTTCTATATAAAAGTTTCAAGTCTCCGCCTCTGGACCCAGTTCGGGCCCAGAGGCAGGAGGCTTGCTGTTATGTGTATTAAAGCCTCAGTTGCGTTTATCACTCATCGTCTATTAGTGATGATGTATCACTCTGGTCGGTGCAAAACTGGCTGATGCTATTTATACAACAGCACATGGACTGTGTTAAGGTTCGCCCTTATCAGGGGAGCTTGTATTCTGCAAGCTCCACTGGGTAGTGTATCATCCCTACCCCATGAGACCTGTGTGGATTATAACAGTGACCAACACTCTCAATTTCAGGATAAACACATATCTTCCTGTGGACCAAATAATGTAGGACAAAACTGAACTAGTTATTGCAGGTTTTCCCAGGTTACTTGCACACATACCATTGCAAGCTTGTCCTGTGTGCTCCCTCATCACAGCCTGGTGTTCACGTCTCTATTCCTTAAGGGTTCACAACTGACATGTCACACAAACTGCATAAGACTGGTAGTATTCACTTAAAGACTCTTTGGGCGCGATTCTTCGCCCCCCACGATGGGTCGGAGAATAGCGGGAGGGCTTTCCCGACATTTTTCCCGACCTCCCACTATTCTCCCCCCACGCCCGCCCCCCAACACGAATCGCTGCTCGCCGCTTTTACGGCGAGCAGCAATTCTCCCCTAGCCGATGGGCCGATTTCCCAGGCCTTTACGGCCGTTTTCACGAACGGCAACACACCTGCTCTCACCGTTCGTGAAAACGGCCGCAAAGTGCCGTTCTGGGTAACCATGGCACCGATTGGCACGGCCGCACCACGGCCGTGCCAAGGGTGCCATGGGCCCGCGATCGGTGGGCACCGATCGCGGGCAGCGGGTCCAAACCCCGCGCACTCTTTGTTCCTCCGCCGCCCCGCTGGATCAGTCCGCGGGGCGGCTGAGGGGCATGATGGCCCACGCATGCGCGGGTTTCACGCATGCGCAGCTGACGTCATCGTGCGCATCAGCCGGCGTTAACTTTGGCACGTGGGCTTACTGAATTTCGCTAAGCCCGCGATGCCAAGGTTCACGGGGCCCCGCTGCTAGCCCCGACCGGGGAGCAGAATCGGGTCCCGGGAGGGGGCGCGGAGGCTGCCGGGAAACATGGGCGGTTTCACGGCAGCCTTCACGACTCTCCGCGTTTGCGGAGAATCGCGCCCTTTATTTGTACTAATATATCACACAGACTTTAAATTTGATAAATGTCACACAGACTATTTTGTCACAGATTCTTTAATTCAATATACTAATAAACATTACTCAACTCACGAATCAAACTCAACTATCACACTAACAGAACTTCACTGGTCTCCAAGCCACTGACTCAGCGTCCTCTTCTGCGATGGTTGTTCCCAGGATTTTCATTACTGAGCTTCAATCTCCCATACCATTATACCAATTTCTTCAGTCTTCTCGGATGTTCAATGACATATGTGTAAGACCCTCATGTGGCTGAAGTCATTCTTTCCAAAAGCCTGATAAGTAGGAGATCTCTGTTTCATGTCCCCTATGCAGTCTCAAACCTTAATAGTCCTTTGCAACCACAAAGGTCAGATGCCACACTTAGAGTCATTTCCTGCTGGCAAACACCTCGCAGATCGGGGTGCCATTTTGTATGGCTGTCCTGACCTTCTCCTGCCCCCCATTTCAGCAACCACCCCCCTCCATTTTTGATCCTTCCCCCCACCCCCCAACCTCGGGGAGGCCCCCAGGAACACTGCCTCATGGTTTGTGGAAACCAGTACTGAACGGGGCTCTGGCAAAGACTCAATGGAGAGGCTATTAGTTTCCAGCTGCCAGGAGAATCTTGCGAATGCACATTTAATGCTCTTTTCAATATGCTGATCTGGATCTCGTCCAGTGCGTGCGAGAGGCCTTTCGTGAAATTCAACAATTTCGTCACAACACCAAGTCGGACGCAATGAGGCTATTAAATCGCGCCATGATCTTTTCATATTTTAACTAAATAGAACTGACCTCTATTTTTAATGCAATTGGATCCTCCATTATTGTCGTCAGAATGTCTGTGGTTGAGGCAACGCTAGCCACAGTTAATTTTTGTGGATTTTTTGTCAGATTCACAACTTGACTTGCAGCTTTCTCCTTTTTGATACTGGAGTCATTCAAAAGACTCTGTGCAAAAGAAAAAGTTGAAAGAAAATCAAAACCTTCTAGAAATGCACAGCAGGTTTAACAGCAAATAAAAATAAAAATGTTTCCGGGCACCCCGGTGGCACAGTGGTTAGCATTGCTTCCTATCGTCAGCGAGATCCCAGGTTCAATCCCGTCTCTGGGTCACTATCCGTGTGGAGTTTGCACATTCTCCCATGTGTCTGTATGGGTTTCGCCCCCACAACCCAAAGATGTGCAGGCTAGCTGGAATGGCCACACTAAATTGCCTCTTAATTGGAAAAAACAAATTGGGTACTCTCGATTTATCTTTTTTTAATGTTTCCATTTCAGGAAATAATCTCCATTAGAACTGGAACAAGATGAAAGTAAATTTTATGTCATGATAATTCCTGCAGTCCTGTCACATTCAATGGTAAATAATGGTGGGCAATTAAGCAACTAAAGCCAAACTCAATTAACATCCCAATCTTGATTGATGGCAAAGTGAAAGAAAAAAGGCTGAAGCATTTGCAACGACCTTTAGCCAGAAATGTGAAGTGGATGATTCAACCTGGTCTCCTCCTGAGAACCCCAGCATCACAGATGGGACATTGGGCCCTCAAGTCAGATGACCCTCTTCTGCTGTATTCTTTTAAAGAGACAAACACCACAACACGACTGTTTGCATCAAGGGCCCTTGTAAAATTGAAGTAAATGGGAATCAGGAGGAAAATGCTCCAATGGTGCGACTCACATCTAGCACGAAGGAAGATGGTTGTGTTTGGTGCAGGTCAGTCATCTCAGACCCCCTACTGCCAGAGTTCTTCAAGGAAGTACCCTAGGCCCAACCATCATCTGCTGCTTTATCAATAATCTTTCCTCCATCATAAGTTCACCAGCAGAGCCAACACACTACTCACTGCTTCACTCACTCTGATTTCCCAACAGCAGAGTATTGCTGCTCAATTTGGGTCAGACACAAGTTTGTGATAGAATGCTCTTCCTCTTGCCTGGATGAGTGTAGCTCCAACAACACTCAAGAAGCTTGATGCCATCTAGGACAAAGCGGCTCGCTTGATTGGCACCCCATCCACAAACAATCACTTCCTCCACCATCGACAAATAGTGGCAGCAGTATGTACTATCTATAAGATGCACTGCAGGAACTCACTAAAGCTCCTTAAACAGCACCTTCCAAACCCACAACCACTACCATCCAGAAGGACAGGGGCAGCAACCTGACACAAGTGGTGAAATTCCAGATTGAAACTTTCCACAGAAAATCTGGACAACACTCAGCAACTTGGGGACTGGCCAGGGATGATTTGACCATTTGTTCGACAACTTAAATTGTGACTGCAGGCATCCAAAGAACAAAGAACAAAGAACAAAGAAAAGTACAGCACAGGAACAGGCCCTTCGGCCCTCCAAGCCCGTGCCGACCATGCTGCCCGACTAAACTACAATCTTCTACACTTCCTGGGTCCGTATCCCTCTGTTCCCATCCTATTCATGTATTTGTCAAGATGCCCCTTAAATGTCACTATCGTCCCTGCTTCCACCACCTCCTCCGGCAGCGAGTTCCAGGCACCCACTACCCTTTGTGTAAATCATTTGCCTCGTACATCTACTCTATACCTTGCCCCTTGCGCCTTAAACCTATGCCTCCTAGTAATTGACCCCTCTACCCCGGGGAAACGCCTCTGACTATCCACTCTGTCTATGCCCTTCATAATTTTGTAGACCTCTATCAGGTCGCCCCTCAACCTCCGTCGTTCCAGTGAGAACAAACGGAGTTTATTCAACCGCTCCTCATAGATAATGCCCTCCATACCAGGCAACATCCTGGTAAATTTCTTCTGCACCCTCTCTAAAGCCTCCACATCCTTCTGATAGTGTGGCGACCAGAATTGAACACTACTCCAAGTGTGGCCTAACTAAGGTTCTATACAGCTGCAACATGACTTACCAATTCTTATACTCAATGCGTCGGTCAATGAAGGCAAGCATGCCATTTGCCTTCTTGACTACCTTCTCCACCTGTGTTGCCCCTTTCAGTGGCCTGTGGACCTGTACACCTAGATCTCTCTGACTTTCAATACTCTTGAGGGTTCTACCATTCACTGTATATTCCCTACCTGCATTAGGCCTTCCAAAATGCATTACCTCACATTTGTCTGTATTAAACTCCATCTGCCATCTCTCCGCCCAAGTCTCCAAACGATCTAAATCCTGCTGTATCCTCTGACAGTCCTCATCGCTATCCGCAATTCCACCAACCTTTGTGTCGTCTGCAAACTTATTAAGTCAGACCATCATCATTACACTGAACTTCCACCTTGAAAGATCCATTCTCAGTGCTATCATAACCATTTGCATTGCTTCAGCTGAAGCAGACAAATGGATCTAAAAAAAATAAATTTAGAGTGCCCAATTCTTTTTTTTCCAATTAAGCGGCAATTTAGCGTGGCCAGTCCACCTACTATGCACATCTTGGGTTGTGGGGGTGAGACCCACTCAGACACGAGGAGAGTGTACAAACTCCACACAGAGAGTGACTCGGGGCCGGGAGCGAACCTGGGTCCTCGCCGCATGAGGCACAGTGCTAACCACTGCACCACCATGCCACCTAGGCAAATGGATTGTTAAAATCGACCTCGAACTATAACTGCTTCCCCAACAATATATATCAAAAAGAATATTATGTTTAATCTTGTTTATATTAATTTATTGCTTATGGTTTGATATTGCCTTACCAAAACATCCTGCAGATTCATACAACAATCAAATTCCTCTGGCGTACTCAGTTTCAAGCTTCCATTGTGCATACAGTGTCGTGTTGCAAGTGATGATCCAGCTTATAAACAATAAAAGGTAATAAATGTCATTGTGTTAATTAAATTTGATACAACCATTTGAAATTGTTGCCAAAAACATTCACAAAAATTGAGAGACATGGCTGGAATTCTCCGGCTGTATCGATCCACTTTTCCTACCTCTAGTGCATCCCCACCTGGGGGTTTCCCGGCGGTGTGGGATGGCTTCAATGGGACATCCCATTGACAAGGGGCAGGAGTAGAGAACTCCGCGGTCAGCGAATGGTGCCACCAAGAAACAGGCGGCTGACAGGCTGGAGAATCCAGCCCCTTTGCTATTTCTTCATTTTCGAAGAGAGCAAATAACAATGAAGATTGTGGCCTGAGACATTCTTTGTCATTTCCTCTGGAGTTTTTAATTAAATCTGATCATTTGATTTTTCCTTCACCCACACTGAATTCAAACTCCATGCAGCCAGCAGAAATTACAGGTTTCACAAAAGTATCAAATATCAGAAATTCTCAGCTCCATCAGGAAGAGTTCTGACCACCAGAGAGGCAACTCCAGTCAGAAATGGGTGAGAATCAGGGAACAGATTATTTTCATTCAGAAACATGGATAAGAGGGGTAATAAATCAGAAATAAAATGAGGACTATAATAGGCAGGTAAACAACAATCAAGTAAATAACTAATTGTACCAGTATAGAAGAAAGTTAGAAGTACTGTATAGGGTAAATGGTGAATTCAATTTGCATACCATTTAGAGTGTTTTCAAGACAAATCTCTCTTGAAAATCCAATCGACCCCAACTGAATCTTGTCAAATGTCACATTAAGACCATTATTAAAATGGTATGTAGATTTCTCACAGACTGCATCTGGGGAGAGAAACTAATTCCTCAGTAAGATTTTCAATCATTTCCAACTTATGTCCTTGACCATACTGAATGAGAATTAGATAGATTTTACCCCCATCTCCATTACTCATTCTCCTGACGATACTAATTCATACTTAGTACGTTGCCATGAGCACCAGCTACCCCTCAGTACCAAGTCGGTATTACTCCACTGTGAGTAAATGTTAATTGACAATTTTATGCTTCACTGTCCACAAACATAGCTAAGTCAATTAAATAATGATAGGCCCAAAACTCCAAAGATTCATCTCCTGGTAAATTCTGGAGGCATTTGTTTCTGATCTGCCTGATAACGGGGAGATAGCTACTGCACTGAGTGCAGTGGGTGTTTGTGTTACACTGGGAATGAGCTAGGCACCCACCAGAGGTGAGCTGTAAAGAAATCCACTCTTTTAACAGCCAATAGCAGAAGGCCTTTGTCTGCTTTATTCACATCTTTTTTAAAGTATGGTGATGCCCTCACTCTGGTCCCAATCTCTCTTTTACATAATGCAGAAATTTAAATGATCAAATCCTAGAAGGGTAATAATGAAATTTCAAGCCTATAATGTCATCCTAGTCTGTCTGCTTTAAGGTTGGCCATTTCATTCATTCTTGTACATTTTGGTGAAATGTGGGGTATATTAAATGAAGTATAAAACTCTCATATCCTGAGTAACTCAAATTTCCAAACTACTTAGAAAATCCATTGCGTTTACACACAATCGAGCCATCAGGATCTCAGGGCTCAGAGATCAAAGTATGAAACAAGCAAAGTTCTCAAACAAACATGCATGTAAATTGTTTGAAGCTCTTAGAGATCTGGGGCAGGATTCTTCTGCCCCCCCCCCCCCCCACCCCACCCCACCCCTGCAGCAAGGTGTTTCTCGGAAGTGGAAGGTGGTGCGCCGTTTGCTGGTGGCAACTCTGCTCCCACCACTGTTAACAGGATTTCCCATTGATGCCACCCCATGCTGTCGAGAAAGCCGTGGGCGGGGCTGCACTGCAGGCGGGGCCAGAGAATCCCACCGCCAGCGCACGGTCAGAGAATTCCAGCCCCTGGTATCGTTATTCCAAGTACAAGCTTTGCAAGACACATTGGTAATCACAACCTGGCGTAGGTATTCAGTTGATAGCACCGATACGTTTGTCACAATGCAGTCTTATAGGGGGATCGTGCACACTATGCAGGCAGTTTTACCATAGCACACTGTGGGGGCTGTGGTGATATAACCACTGTAGTGATGTGTACTTGCAGTAGGGGGATGTATGCCTGTACCTGTAATACAGGTTCCTCCAGTAAGCCCCTGCCGGCTAGCTCCGCCCACAGGGAGCTTGTGTATAAATATGCGTGTGAGTCACTCAGACCCTAGTCTACAGTTGTAGATGGAGGAATAGCATCGCACAGCAATAAAGCCTCTATTGTACTAGTCTCTCGTCTTTGAGTATAATTGTTAGCGCTACAGGGGCCGGCCCCCTGCAGTCGATCGAAGAAGAAAGAAGCAAAATTATATAAACGCTGAAGGGATAAATGCGAAACAGTCAGAGACATGCAGATAAATAACCACAATGACAAAACTGTGTGAGGGGTATCCCGAGAGAGTGACAAACGGGAAGATGACAAGAGGGCAGCAAAGAACAAATTCAGAGAGCAGAGACAAATGCAGGGGGAGACTTTTGTTATTTCCGTAAGCAACAATGATTACAATGGTATTAATTTTCTTCTGAAATATGTCAGTCATGGTTATAGCTTTAACAGTGGAATTGTTCGGAATTCATTTAGAAATTGAAATCAACTGACATAAAAGAAGAGAGAACAATTTAAAACAAAGGAACCGCAAAACCTGACCTCTTTTTAAAACATACTGATTTACATACTTACTTTCACTGCAGTCTATTCCTGTCCAATCGGAAGGGCAAATACAAACATATTCATTTGTCACAATGCAGCTCCCATTATTTTTACATGGATTAGGGTTACATGGATCCTTTGGAGTTGTTGTCCAAGTTCTGGTGGTGGTTCTTAAGGGCAAAGCTGAAGTTGGCATGGACGTTACTGATGGAGTTGTTGTTGTTGGGGTTATTGTTGTTGTTGGAGTTGTTGTTATTGGGGTTGTTGTTGTTGGAGTTGTTGTTGTTGGGGTTGTTGTTGTTGGAGTTGTTGTTGTTGGAGTTGATGTTGGCGTAATTGTTTGCTGTGGTGTTGTTTGCATTGGAGTTGAAATTGTTAGGTTTGGAGTTGTTGACTTTGAAGCTATTGTTATTGTAGGAGCTTGTGTAGTCTCTAGAAGACAAGATGAAAAAATGTAAACATTACTGAGCATGAGTCCTTTCCAAAACACAAAATTGTACAACATGTAGCAAATGGCAATCATGCATAAGATCTGACTTTTGTATTGCAGCACTCGGCTGAAGTGAAATTTCAATATTCCGACGGTCTGTCCAATCGTAATACACATTGCACCAGAAGCTGACTTATAGCGACTCTCAGCAGCAATCGTAAAGAAGTGAACTCGGTTAATGAGCCATTGCAGCCAAGTGGCCTGTCAGCTGTTGGCACTTTCCAATTGGGAGCTTGCTCCTTTTGAAGTGATCTCCAGCAGTGCAACTCTGGTATGGAGAGAGATAGAAAGATGGATTTTCTTCCGGTTGGCATATCAGCAACTTACAACCGCTCAGTGATTCCACAGCTAAAGCTTCAATTTATCCACCAGTTGCTCTGATCCGGTACATGAGATGGTTTCGGAGCAATAATAAACGTTATCAATTAACTGCTCCTAAGGGATATGATTTTTTTGAGAACTCTAGGCACAAAGATGAGGAGGAATATTATTATCTCAGAGGGTAGTGAATCTATGAAAGTCTTTCCCACAGAGAGCTGTACAGGCTCAGTCATTAACTATGTTTAAGGCTGAGATAGAAAGATATTTAATCAGTCAGGGAAACAGAGGGTCATTGGGATAAGGTGGGGAAATGGAGATGAGGATTATTATATCAGATCAGCAGTGATCTCATTGAATGGAGGAGAAAATGTCGATGGGTCGAATAGCCTACCGCTGTTCCTATGTCTTATGGTCTGACAATGAAGAAATTCTGAAGAATCAGCAGCCATGGAGGTTGTGCAGCACAAAGGGCTTCCAGATTCTATCAATGTTATTGGCTAAAATAAGAACTAAAAGGAAACAACAACAAGCACCTTGGGAGCAGAAAGACCCATGAAGGGAGGCTTCATGAAAACTTCACCACCCCAAGAACTGCCACAGTTCAGGATAAGGTTCAATTTTACCTGACAGAGTGGCCAAGTAAGTCCAGGCACTGTTTTCAATGTACATACTGTATTAATGAAGTGACTTCACTCAGCTCCTTAATTCACAAGCGTTTTCTGTGTAATCACCTACGCTTCAGGAAAACTGCAATTCAGAACCTCTGGAAACAGTGTGGTACCATGAGAGTGTGAACTCTCATTGCCTGCTATACATAGTTCAGGTAGTCTGGAAATATTTGATTTAAAGAGTCAGTGCACCTACAGATTATACCATCACGGGGTGCATGTAGTCACTTAGGAAAAAAGAAACATTGTGAAAGAGGCAGATCTACTGAGGTAGGACAGTCTTCTCCTGTCATTGGAAGTCGGGTCCAGGCGATGGAGGTGAATATTTTGCCACGGTTTTTATTTTTATTTCAGTGCCTGTCGGTCTTTTTGCCGACATCAATTTTTAAAGGTGTGGATAGGTTGGTTTCATCGTTTGTCTGGGCAGGTAATGTGGCTAGGATTAGGCAGATGGTACTTCAGAGGGGGCGACAGTCGGGGTGGGGGGGGGGGGGGTTACTGGGCAGCAAATGTGGAGAAGGTGCAGGGTTGGAATAGGGAGACAGATGCTTTGTGGGTAAGGATGGAGGCAGGTTCTTGTAGGAGTCGAGGTTGCAGGTGCTGGCAACGGCGCCACACCCATTTGCCCCAGGGAGGTATTCAAGGAGTCCTGTGGTGGTTACCACGCTGAAAATATGGAGGCAATTTCTTTTTGGAAGGCCGGTTCACAAGTTTGAAGGAGTTGGGGGTGAAGTTTGGGTTCCTGCGTGGCGTATGTTTTAGGGACATGTAGGTGCGGGACTTTGCGAAAAAGTGATGGGGTTGAAGGGAGGGGTCGTCTTGGCGGTTTATGGGAATTTTGGAAGAAGATAAGGATGTACGAAGGACGTCAAGGCCAAGTGAGAGGAGGAGCAGGGGTTGGTACTGGAGGAGGGATTGTGCTGCGAGGTGGTGCGGAGGGTTGACACAGCTCGTGTGGGAGGCTAGGGTTGATACAGCGAAAGGAAATACTCAGGGTGCACCTGACAAAGTCGAGGATGAGCCGGCTGTTTGAGAGGATAGAGGATATTTGGGAACAGAGTGGGATGGACCCAGCTAATCACGTATATATGTTCTAGCCCTGCACAAAATTGGAGGAATTTTGGAGGTCATTCTTCAGCACCATGTCGGCGATCTTGCATGTGGACTTTGAGCCTGGTCCCCTGGGGGACATATTCGGGGTATCAAACCTGCTGGAGTTGCAGACGAGAGCTGGGGCAGATGTTTTAGCCTTCATCTTACTGATCGCTCGCAGTCAACTTATCTACCCTGTGCCTCGGCATGACTGGGGAATCTAATGGAGTTCCTGCATTTAGTGAAGGTGACAATTGCCCTAGGAGGGGCAAATGAGTGGTTCCATAAGAGATGTTTATTCTGCATTTCGGGGAACTAGTTACCGTCACCCGTTGGGAGGGGATTGATTGGGGGACTGGGGGAGCAGGGGTGGGGTGTTGTGTTGGGTTTATTTTATTTTGTGTTGTAATATTTTGTAAATGTTGAAATGCTAAAATTTAAATAAAAATACTATTTTTAAAAATCCAAACGAAGCACCTGTGAGCAGGTTATTGGTGAGTAAGGACCACTGAATAGCACTATCAAGACCATACTTACAGTCCCAATGGTCTCCTTATAATTATTTCGCTTGTCTACTTACTGGAGTCATAATTTATGGCAAGTGGTGGGATTTCCCATCCGTTCAATGCAGCGGGATAGCATTAAACTAGATGGACATCATTTAAATTGGAGCTTTTTCTATTCTGGATGTTATGGATGGTGCGATCTAATGGCCGCCTGTCATTCGAGCAAGATGCCGCTAGATGCCGGGAGAGACCTCCTACGGGCTTCCCGGCAGCCTTTACACCACACGAGATCTGCCCAGACCTCACAGGGTGCTGTAATCAGAATCCCACCCAAATTGGGTGTGATCAAACGGCGTGCACCTTTTTAGGCAGACTTAGCCAGTATCTACTGGCCTCCCTGGACCTACCGGCCTCCCCAGGGAGGCCACAGCCGGGTGCCGTTCAGTACTGGTCCGCACACCCACCTGGCTCACCCCACACTTAATGCCTCCCCACCCTCCTTTCATGGGCACAGCCTCCCTCAGGCCCTGACACTTGGCAGTGCCACCATGGTATCCAGGCACCCTGGTACTGCCACCCTGGCACTCTGGAAGTTCTCCTGCCGGCTTTGCGGTGCCACCCCGGGCACCTTGGCAGTACCCACATTCCAGGGGGAGGGAGACACCCTGCCCTACCTCTGACCACTCAGGGGTCTCCGCTGGTCAGGAAAATCACCCCCAGGTGCCGTGATGCCTGGTCCACGTTTGTGTGGGCCAGTACTAACCTGTGCCCCGCGTACTGCTCACTGGGGAGCTGGTTAAATCATGGGAGGCCGTTAGATAAGGGGTATTTTCCGTTAATGGGATGGAGATTGGCCTTAATTGGCAATTATTGGTTTCTCACCACACTGCGGTGGGAACCAGAACTCACCAACAGGAGGGAGCCGGTTAGATTAGAAACCATTCAACTCTCCCACAATCTAACTGGCTCTCTCAGATTCGCACCCCGCCACGACATGGCTGCTAGATTGTGCCCTTAGAGTCATTAGATAGCGGTGGGAAACCCAGGGAATCTCCTGGGTATGATACTTTCAGTTAGATCGCACCTGGAGTTTCAGTCCTGAATGCTGCTGTATTCCATTAATTGGCCTTTGAACAAAGGAACATAAGAAATAGTAGCAGGAGTAGGCCATTCAACTCCTCCAGCCTGGCTGATCTGGTTGTGGCCTTAACTCCACTTTCCTGTATCCCCCAAAACCCTTGACTCCCTTGTCAATCAAAAAGCTATCTAACTCAGCCTTGAATATATTCAAAACCCACGGGGAGATTCTCCGTTCCTGAGGTGCCGGGGCAGAATTTGTGGACGTGCACGACAGAAAAACTGGCGCCACATCTGGACTGATTCAGTGTCTGTTAAGGGGCTAGCACGGGCGCTACATGAAAAAAATCAATTCCAATGAGAAATGGTGCCGGATCCGCGATTGGCATTCAGGAGGCTGACAAAGGGCAGCCGCATAAACACACTTCACTCCCCACACGCACTCATCACAGCCAACGAGATGGCACTGGTTGTGCTGGAGCACATCCAGTCCCGCTGATGGGTCACTGGGGTCAAAGGGTACCTTGGGGGGGGGGGGGGGGGGGGGAGAGACACCCATACGACCAGCGGCCCTAAGTTCACAGTGGGCAGTCAGCAGCAGCAATGGTGTTCTGTGCCCGTCCACTCTGACCCCACAGCTCACCTCCTGGTCACTCCCCACTACTCCCCCAGCTCGGGCAGAAGCCCCTCGACCAGCGGAGTGGGACGCATTGATGCTGCCGTTGAGGCACCAATGAATTGCGATTTGGCGTGAAACCGGAGCCCACTACAATTTTGATGTCAAAAGCAATTCTCCGCTCCAATCGTGTTTCCCGATTCCAGTGTTAGATGACGGAGAATCCCGCCCGTAATCTGCACTCCTCAGCAGGGAAATTAATTCCAAACACTAACGACCTTCCGAGAGAATAACTTCCTATTCATCTCTATCATACATGGGAGACCCCTTATTTTGAAACGGTTTTAATTGTATATCTAGGGTGGGACTTTCTGCGCAAACTGCCGCATGGTTTTTTTGGCGGAAGAAGCAGCCCGCCAACGGAAGTTTCTGGTCCTGCCGCTGTCAACAGAATTTTCCACTGAATGCACCACTCATCACCAGGAAACCCGAGAGTGGGTGCACCGTCAGTGGGACCGGAATATCCCGTCAACATGAACAGCCGGTAAATTTTACCTCTAAAGTAACCGTGAGGGAAAATATTACCTCACCGTTTATCCCACCAAACACCATCAGAATCTTAAATGTTTCATTAAGGTCACCTCTCATTCTTCTAAACTCCCATGAATATAGGCCCTGTTGTGTTGGCTTGTGTAGGCTTCAGAGATGAACAGACACTTCCAACACAGATGAAGGTTCAACTCAATTTTATTAACTACTTCTAACTAACTAACACACGATGACTGTGGGTCTAGATAATGCTAACTTGAACTAGAGACCTAAGGCTTGTCTGAACCAGTTGATTCTCTCAGCACGTGTTGTGAGTCCGTGCTGGGTTGAATAAGTTCCTGTTACACTCAGAGGCAGCATCCAGAATGAGCGGGAACCGTGGTGCCCTCTGCCTTTATAGTGTGCGTATTCTAACTGGTGATTGGCTGCGGTGTTTGTACATGTTGATTGGTCCCTGTGTGTGTCCATCAGTGTGTGTCTGCACCAGGATATATTGGTATATATTATGACAGGCCCAAACTGCTCCACCTGAACCGATCTGGAACCAGTGTTCTAGCGAAGAGGATAAATAGGGTGGTCAGTAGGACTTTAAACTTCTGAGTTGGGGGGAAGGTAAAGTGAAAGCGACAGGGAGCATGGAGTTAAATGCCAAGATACGCAGGAGGATAACATGTAGGCAGGTGGATTTAAGCTTGAGGCAGACTAGGAATTCAACAAAAAGGAAGGATAACTTTGGACATCTTACGACTTCCAATATCTGTAATGATAAGAAAGTTAGCATTAAGGCACTTTACCTGAATGCTCGTAGCATTTGTAACAAAGTAGACGAACTAATGGCACAGATCATCGTGAATGATTATGATGTGGTAGGCATCACAGAGACATGGCTGCAGGGGGTTCAGGACTGGCAGTTAAACATCCAAGGATATACAACCTATCGAAAAGACAGGCAGGTGGGCCGAGGGGGTGGGGTTGCCTTGTTAGTTAAGAACAAAATTAAATCTATGGCACTAAACGACATAGGGTCGGATGATGTGGAGTCTGTGTGGGTAGAATTGAGGAACCACAAAGGCAAAAAAACCATAATGGGAGTTATGTACAGACCTCCTAACAGTGGTCAGGACCAGGGGCGCAACATGTACCGGGAAATAGAAAAGGCATGTCAGAAAGGCAAGGTCACGGTGATCATGGGGGACTTCAATATGCAGGTGGATTGGGTAAATAACGTAGCCAGTGGATCCAAAGAAAAGGAATTCATGGAATGCTTACAAGATGGCTTTTGGAACAGCTTGTCATGGAGCCCACAAGGGAGCAGGCTATTCTGGACCTAGTGCTATGTAATGAACCAGACTTTATAAAAGATCTTAAAGTAAGGGAACACTTAGGAAGCAGCGATCATAATATGGTTGAGTTCAGTCTGCAGTTTGAAAGAGAGAAGGCAAAATCGGATGTAATGGTGTTACAGTTAAATAAAGGTAATTACAAGGCCATGAGAGAGGAACTGGCGAAAATCGACTGGAAGCAGACCCTAGTGGGGAAGACAGCAGAGCAAAAATGGCAGGAGTTTATATGCATAATTGAGGACACTGTACAGAGGTTCATCCCCAAGAAAAGAAAGATTATCCGGGGAGGGATTAGACAGCCATGGCTGACAAAGGAGGTCAGGAAATGTATCAAAGAAAAAGAGAGATCCTATAAAGTGGCCAAAAGCACTGGGAAATCAGAAGATTGGGAAGGCTACAAAAACAAACAGAGGTTAACAAAGAGACAAATAAGGAAGGAGAGGATCAAATATGAAGGCAGGCTAGCCAGTAATATAAGAAATGATAGTAAAAGTTTCTTTCAATACATAAGAAACAAACGACAGGCCAAAGTAGACATTGGGCCAATTCAAACTGATTCCGGAAGGCTAGTGATGGGAGACGAGGAAATGGCTGGAGAACTTAATAAGTACTTTGCATCTGTCTTCACAGTGGAAGACATGAGTAATATCCCAAAAATTATAGAGGGTCAGGGGGCTGAGTTGAGTATGGTTGCCATTACAAAAGAGATGGTACTAAAAAAGCTAAAAGGTCTTAAAATTGACAAATCTCCTGGCCCCGATGGGCTACACCCTAGAGTTCTGAGAGAGGTGGCTGAAGAAATAGCGGAAGCGTTGGTTGAGATCTTTCAAAAATCACTGGAGTCAGGGAAAGTCCCGGACGATTGGAAGATCGCTGTTGTAACCCCCTTGTTCAAGAAAGGATCAAGACAAAAGATGGAAAATTATAGGCCAATTAGCCTAACCTCGGTTGTTGGTAAAATTCTAGAATCGATCGTTAAGGATGAGATTTCTAAATTCTTGGAAGAGCAGGGTCGGATTAGAACAAGTCAACATGGATTTAGTAAGGGGAGGTCGTGCCTGACGAACCTGCTAGAATTCTTTGAGGAGGTGACAAGTAGGTTAGACCAGGGAAACCCAGTGGACGTGGTCTATCTGGATTTCCAAAAGGCCTTTGATAAGGTGCCATACAGGAGGCTGCTGAGTAAGATGAGGGCCCATGGTGTTCGAGGTGAGCTACTGGCATGGGTTGAGGATTGGCTGTCTGACAGAAGGCAGAGAGTTGGGATAAAAGGTTCTTTTTCGGAATGGCAGCCGGTGACCAGCGGTGTCCCACAGGGTTCGGTGTTGGGCCGCAGCTGTTCACCATATATATTAATGATCTGGATGAAGGGATTGAGGGCATTCTAGCAAAGTTTGCCGATGATACGAAGTTAGGTGGTCAGGCAGGTAGTGCTGAGGAAGTGGGGAGGCTGCAGAAGGATCTAGACAGTTTGGGAGAGTGGTGCAGGAAATGGCTGATGCAATTCAACGTGAGAAAATGTGAGGTCTTGCACTTTGGAAAAAAGAATCCAAGCATAGATTACTTTCTAAACGGTGAGAAAATTCATAATGCCAAAGTACAAAGGGATCTGGGAGTGCTAGTCGAGGATTCCCTAAAGGTAAACATGCAGGTTGAATCTGTGATTAAGAAAGCGAATGCAATGTTGTCATTTATCTCAAGAGGGTTGGAATATAAAAGCAGCGATGTGCTACTGAGCCTTTATAAGGCTCTGGTTAGGCCCCATTTGGAGTACTGTGTCCAGTTTTGGGCCCCACATCTCAGGAAGGACATACTGGCACTGGAGCGTGTCCAGCGGAGATTCACACGGATGATCCCTGGAATGGCGGGTCTAACGTATGATGAACGGCTGAGGATCCTGGGATTGTATTCATTGGAGTTTAGAAGGTTAAGGGGAGATCTAATAGAAACTTACAAGATAATACATGGCTTAGAAAGGGTGGACGCAAAGAAACTGTTTCCGTTAGGCGAGGAGACGAGGACCCGTGGGCACAGCCTTAGAATTAGAGGGGGTAAATTCAGAACAGAAATGCGGAGACATTTCTTCAGCCAGAGAGTGGTGGGCCTGTGGAATTCATTGCCGCGGAGTGCAGTGGAGGCCGGGACGCTAAATGGCTTCAAGGCAGAGATAGATAAATTCTTGATGTCGCGAGGAATTAAGGGCTACGGGGAGAATGCTGGTAGGTGGAGTTGAAATGCCCATCAGCCATGATTGAATGGCGGAGTGGACTCGATGGGCCGAATGGCCTTACTTCCACTCCTATGTCTTATGGTCTTATGGTCTTATAGGACAAATCTCTCATCTTAGAAATCAGCTCAGAACCATCCCTGAATTGCTTCCAGACTTCCCTACTTTTATACTACACCTGCCTTGCAAAACGTCCTCCAGGAGAACCCAAGGTGGAAGAACTAGATAGCTCTCTTTCTCTCTGTTTAATTGGTCCTGTTGTGAAGGGAACCAACTGTTCAGCCAGTTTAAAAAGAGCATTGTCTTTAAGAGATAGCAGCACACTTAAGGTAAGTGTGTCATGTGATCCAACCTCAGTTTGACTTTCATCTGGAGCAAAGCACACACACACACACAGGGCGCGATTCTCCCAAAATGGGAGAAATCGTAAGGCTGGCGTCAAACCCGGGCGGGTTTGACGCCAGCGCGCCCCTTCCCGACCGGGAACCGATTCTGGTCCCCGGTCGGGGCTAGCAGCCCGACGCCGTAAGCTCCGGCATCACGGGCTTAACGAATTTCGTTAAGCCCGCTTGCCGGAGTTAGCGCCGGCTGACGCGTCATATGACGTCAGCCGCGCATGCGCGGATTGGAAGACTCCAACCCGCGCATGCGCGGATGACGTCATCGCGTATTTGCGCAAAACCCGCGCATGCGCGGGCCGGGATGCCCCTCAGCCGCCCCGCGAATGGATACTGCGGGGCGGCGGAAGGAGAAATAGTGCGCGGGCATCGGGCCCGCTGCCCGCGATCGGTGACCACCGATCGCCGGCCCATGGCACCCTTGGCACGGCTGTGGTACTGCCGTGCCAATCGGTGCCATGGTTATAAAAAGCGAGTTGTTCCCGCCGTTTTTACGAACGGCCAGACCAGGTCTGTTTGCCGTTCGTAAAAACAGCGTAAAGGGCTGGGACTTCGGCCCATCTATCAGCTGTGAATCGCTGCCGGCCGTAAAAAAACGGCGGCAGCGATTCGTGTCGGGAGTTGGGCGGGGGGGGGCGAATAGCGGGAGGGCGGGAAAAATGTCGGGAATGCCCTCCCGCTATTCTCCGACCCGTCGTGGGGGGCGGAGAATCGCGCCCACAGATCTTCAGCTCTGATGATGTCCTCAAGCTTTCTGTCCACATGTGCATAGAATTAATAAATGAACCCACAATCTTTTTACACAATATCTTATGAGCGATTGGTGCCCTTATATCATTATAACACACATACGACATTCAAAGTAGTTATGGAAAAATGGAACAATCAATAATCAGCGTGGATTCCATAAATAAAGGTTATACTAGACCAAACTTATTGAATATTTTTGAGAGGGAACAGATAGAGTAGCCCTGGGTACTGGGGCAGATGAAGTGACTTTCAAAAGACCACTAATCAGATTCATTTCAGAATCGGTTTGTAAATGATAATTTAATTTCAATATAGGTAAGTATGAGATTGCATTTTAGTGGGAAGAATATAGAATCCAGAGAATCCCTACATTGCAGAAGGAGGCCATTCAGTCCATCAAGTCTACACCAACCGTCCAAAAGAGCACTCTACCTAAGCCTACTACCCTGCCCTATTCCCCCTAACCCCATGCATTGATCATGGGCAATCCACCTAACCTGAACCTCTTTGAACTGTGGGAGGAAACCGGAGCACCTGGAGGAAACCCATGCAGTCACCCAAGGCTGAAATCAAACCTGTGGTCCATGGCGCTTTGAGACAACAGTGCTAACCACTGTGCTACCGTGCCACCCATGGAGGCATCATCCTCCTTAGAAAATGAGAGCTTAAATGGGGTTGAGGGATCTAGTGTTACAAATGCACCAATCATTAAAATTAGCAAAGCAGGAAAACAGTCATTACAATGCAAACAAAGCATTGGTTTTAATTTCTAGAGGAATAGAATTGGAAGCCAGGGTAGTTGTGTTAAACTTACATAGAACCTCGGGCAGAATTTAGTTCCTGTGCAGTGCATATTATTGTCCTTGGTACTACAAAAATCACGATAGAGGAACTGGAGAATTGCAGAGGATGATGTCAGAATTGAAAGGAAAGACCGGTCCACAGCAGATGCCATCTCCCTGGCCCGACACTCATCCCTAGAGCACCTCGACAACAAGGACTCCTTCATCAGACTCCTATTTATTGACCACAGCTCCACCTTCAATATCATAATCCCAGCCAAGCTCATATCAAAGCTCCAAAACCTAGGACTTGGCTCCTCACTCTGTAACTGACCCACAGATCACAATCAGTAAGAATAAACAACAACACCTCCTCCACAATAGTCCTCAATACCAGGGCCCCGCAAGGCTGCATACGTAGCCCTCTACTCTACTCCCTGTACACACACGACTGCGTGGCAAAATATGGTTCCAACTCCATCTATAAGTTTGCTGACAATACGACCATAGTGGGCCGGATCTCGAATAACGATGATTCAGAATACAGGAGGGGGACAGAGAACCTGGTGGAGTGATGCAGTGACAAAAATCTTTCCCTCAATGCCAGCAAAACTAAAGAGCTGGTTATTGACTTCAGGAAGCAAAGTACTGTTGTTATGAGAGCGGTGTTTTCAGAACCCCAAAATGTATCATGGATTTCAACCAACCTCTCCCTTTAATTTATTGTTGCTTTTGAAGCAGACGGCCTGTTCCCCAGGTGTGGTATTACAATTATGGACACGTGGGTTTTTAAACACAAAACAATGTTTATTCCATGAATTCAACTTAACCTTTTAAATAAACATTGGATCACTTAACACCCCCTTACTTAAAAGATAACCCCAAAAATAATACAACACTAAATAATCCCATCAGACATCAACAGACTAGTTCTGTGTTTTCTTCCTGCAGCTTTTTGCAAAACACACAAACAAAACCCAGCTTTCTCCTCAAACCAGCTTTCTCCTTTCAAACAACTCACAGCAAACCAGCCAGACACTTTTTAGCTGCTCTCTCAAAGTGAAACCAAAAGCAGAAGTGAGCTCAACTCAGCTATCCCCACCCTCTGACATCACCTCAGTAATATGAGCTGCTCCATTTCTTAAAGGTACATTGCTTAAACATCCATTTCTTAAAGGTACTCTCACATGACACCTCCCCCCAAGAAGAAAAAATACCATCAACTTCAAGATGGTTTCATTTTTCACTTTTGCACCATCCACTAAGAAATGTACACAGTAAATATACCTTTTTGTTTTTAAAAAAAACAACACACGCAAACAGGTATAATAATATAATCCATCTTTCTTTGTTCTTCTTCCTCCAACCGAAATTCTTCTCGATTGACAGTCTCTTTGAACAAGAAAGTCAATGCACGATCCATCCATTCCTCTACACCTCGGCAATTCTCTTTAAAGTTAGATACTTCAGTTCAATCTGACCACAGAGTCCCTTGCAATTCTCCAATACAGGAGCATCGGTTATCACAGCTTTCAGGCAGCCACATGCCTGTTGAAAGTCCGCTGTCCATTGAAATTTTTGACGTTTCTTTAGCAAGTCCATCAGTGGAGTAATCACGCCACAAAACGTTTGCACAAAGGTTTGATCAAATCCACTCATGCTAAGAAATCACATTATTTCCCTTCGTCTTGAGGGTATCGGAAAGTGATTCGGGCTTCTCCAAATCCACTTTCGGCTAGGTTCATCACCAAACCCGCCTCCTGAAGTTGATCAAAGAACTCCATATGATATTTTAAATGTTCTTTCCATGTCTGGAATTTGGAAATAAAAGCATATTGTCCCACTTTCTCAATGCAATCCTTCAAACGTGGGCTAGGATAAGAGTCCGTTCAGGTAACTGCATTCACCTTTCAATAGTCCACACACAACCATTGGGTACCATCTGGTTTAGGTACTATCACTATGGGTGAGCTCCATTGGTGGCAACCCACTTCAATCGTGCCATTTTTCAGCATACTCTCAATCTCTCTGTTAACCTGTGCCAATTTTAAAGGATTAAGTCTATATGGATGTTGTTTAATAGGAACAGCATTTCCCACATCTCCATCATGTATAGTTATTTTAGTACTTACCAATTTATCTCTACAAACTTGCCCATGTGATATCAATAACTCTTTCAGGTCAGTTCGTTTTTCCTCTGGAAGGTAACTTAACAAGTCATCCCAATTTTTAAGAACATCCTAATTTTCCAACTTAATTTGAGGTATGTCAAATTCAGTCATCTGGATTTGGTTCGTCACTTTGAGTTAGAATCATTAAAATTTCCTTTTTCTCTCATTCCTTTTCAAAGTACCTTTTAAGCATATTCACATGACACACTCGGTGAGTCTTCCTTCTATCCGGCGTTTTTACCACATAATTCACCTCACTAAATTTCCTTTCAATCTGAGTCAGTCTACAAAACCTAGCTTTTAAAGGCTCACCTACCACTGGTAACAACACCAAAACTTTATCCCCACTGACAAAACTACGAACATTTTGTGCAACTTTCAAATGTTGTCTAGCCAATTCACCTGCTCTATTTAATCGTTCCCTAAAATTTGACATGTAATCCAAAAATGTAATTTCCGAATTCTCACCCACTAATTTTTCCTTAATCAATTTAAGTGGTCCTCTTACCTCATGACCAAAAATTAGTTCAAAGGGACTAAATTTGGTAGACTCAATAGGTGCATCCCTAATTGCAAACAATACAAATGGAATTCCTTTATCCCAATCCTCTGGATAATCTTGACAATACGCCCTCAACATTGTCTTTAATGTCTGATGCCAGCTTTCTAATGCTCCCTGCGATTCTGGATGGTACGCAGTTGATTTAAATTGTTTTATTCCTAAACTATCCATAACTTCTTTGAATAACTTTGAAGTAAAATTCGATCATTGATCCTATTGATCATTACCCAAGATAAACTGTATTCCTGGACAAGATAGTTTCTCTATTACTCCTACTACCACTTCACCACTCTTCACTGGAGTTTCCAACCTGACCTTATATAATGGAACGCTATTCCTGTCACCCTGAATTCCACATATCACCACCTTTTCTGGCAACATTCTTCCCAAACCTCATAATTCCTCATCTCTTACCATTAAAGATTGACTAGCCCCTGTATCTCTTGAAATTGTGACTTCTTTACCTGCTCCTCCTGATGCACATGAGTAAACTTTACCCACACAAGTAAAATCTTTAAAGACATCTGGCACCTTCTTAACAATTACTTCCTGAACAGGCTGTACAATCGTTTGCATCTCCTTCGCTTCCCTTGGGCTTTCCTTTACCACTCCAACAAATCCCACTGTCTTATCCTGTTTTACCACATCAGCCTTCCCAGTGCTTTTCTTCAACCACCAACACTGTGACTTCATATGGCCTAGTTTATTACAGTGAAAACATTTGAAACTTTTCATCTCTTTTCCACCCTCCTGGATTTCTTTTTTAATCTGAGGTACACTCTCTTTATTGTCTCCCATCACATCACCTTTACCTTTACCACTTGAGTATTTCTCATGTCCCCAGTTCCTATCCCTCACCGGCTGAAACTGATGTCGGAAACCAATCTTTGATTTATGAAATAATTCATAATCATATGCCATTTCTGCTGCTAATCTCGCAGTTTAATCACTCTGTTCTTCCACATGAGTTCTCACTACATCAGGAATTGAATTTTTAAACTCCTCCAAAAGTATAATTTCTCTGAGAGCTTCATACTTTTGGTCTATTTTCAAAGCCCTTATCCACCTATCAAAATTACTCTGTTTGAGCCTTTCAACTCCATGGGCGCGATTCTCCGCTCCCCAGGCCGGGTGGGAGAATCACGGGAGGGCCGCTCTGGCACCCCCGCAATTCTCCCACACCCCCAAAATGGCGTGTCGCGACACGCCGCTCGGAGAATCGCATGGGCCGAGCAGCCTGCCGTTCCCGACCTGTTCACGCCGGCGGCAACCACACCTGGTCGCTACCGGCGTGAACATAGCACGAAAGGTAAGTTTGGGGCCTGTGGGGGGCGGAGAGAGGATCGAGCACCACGGCCGTGCTCGGGAGGGGACAGGCCCGCGATCGGTGCCCACCGATCGTCAGGCCGGCGTCTCTAAGAGACGCACTCTTTCCCCTCCGCCACCCCGCAAGATCAAGCCGCCACATCTTGCGGGACAGCAGAGGGGAAGACGGCAACCGCACATCACTAAGGCGCCCACATCATTATCGGTGCGCCGCCTTGGCACCAGCGTCAAGGCCCGGCAGCCGAGTTTCACGAAACGCCTCTCTAGCCCCCCCGAGGGGGGGAGAATAGGGGCGAGGAGCAGTCTCCGATGCTGTCGTGAAAAACTCCGGGTTTCACAATGGCGTCGGCCATTGAGGAGAATTCCTCCCCATGTATGTTTGACCAAATTCTTTCCTTAAATTTCTAACCTTTGTCTGTAAGCTTCAGGCACTAGCTCATATGCACTTAAGATGGATTTCTTCACCTCCTCATATGTTCCAGATACCTCCTCCGGTAGTGATGCAAACACTTCACTAGCTCTACCTACCAGCTTTGTTTGAATCAGTAATACCCACATGTCCTGTGGCCATTTCATTTGTTTAGCTATCTTCTCAAATGAAATGAAAAAATAATTCCAATTACTTCTCGTCAAACCTTGGCAAGCTTGCACATATTTAAATAGATACACACCAAGCCTTCGACTATGACACTCTTTCTCACTATCCTCATCACTATCATCTAACTGTACGTTTCCTTTTACGTCTGCCAATTTTAATTGACTTTCATGTTTCATGGCCATTTTCCGAAGTTCAAACTCCCTCTCTTTATCTTTTTCCTCTCTCTCTCCTTCTTTTTCCTCTCTCTCTCTTTCGTATTCAAGCAGCTTTAATTCTTTCTCATGTTCCATTTGTTAAATTTGAAACTGAATATTTGCCATTTCCAGTGAGTCAGACTCTATCTCAGGCAACTTTAAATGCTTAACCACCGCCATAATTACCTCATCTTTTCGCATTTTGTCAGGTAATGTTGACTGCAATCTTTTTGCAAAATCTAACAGTCTGCTTTTCATCTCTGTCCGTAAGGTACTGCGTGTGACATTCTCCACCCCCAAAAACTTCTGAGCCTCTGAAAGAGCCATTGTCCACAACACACTTAAACTAAAATACCATATCGGAAAAGCAACAAACCTTCACTGTCTTTAAGTTCACAAAAGCCAATCCAATAGATAGAGCCCCCAATTGTTATGGGAGCGGTGTTTTCAAAACCCCAAGATGTATCATGGAGTTCAACCAACCTCTCCCTTTAATGTATTGTTATTTTTGAAGCATACAGCTTGTTTCCCAGGTGTGGTATTACAATTATGGACACGTGGGTTTTTAAACACAAAACAACGTTTATTCCATGAATTCAACTTAACCTATTAAATAAACATTGGATCACTTAACACCCCTAAATTCAAAGATTACCCCGCAAATAATACAACACTAAATAATCCTTCAAAATGTTCCTTCAAACCTCCAAAAGACTTCACCTTTAACAACAGACATGAGGTTACATTCAATATACTTATAGTCTTTGGATTTTCAGACATCAACAGACTAGTTCTGTGTTTTCTTCCTGCAGCTTTTGCAAAACACACAAGCAAAACCCAGCTTTCTCCTCAAATCGGCTTTCTCCTTTCAAACAGCTCACAGCAAACCAGCCAGGCACCTTTCAGCTGCTCTCTCTCAAACTGAAACCAAAAGCAAACAGAAGTGAGCTCAGCTCAGCTACCCCTACCCTCTGACATCACTTCAGTAATATGAGTTGCCCTATTTCTTAAAGGTACATTGCTTAAATATCCATTTCTTAAAGGTACTCGCACATGACACTGTACACACCCCTGTCAGCATCAACGGGGCTGAGTTGGAGGTGGTTGACAGCATCAAATTCCTAGGTGTGCACATCACCAACAATCTGTCCTGTTCTACCCACATCGACGCTACCACCAAGAAAGCACAACAGCGCCTACAATTCCTCAGGAAACTAAGGAAAGCCGGCATGTCCACATTAACTCTTCCCAACTTTTACAGATGCAGCATAGAAAGCATCCTATCTGGCTACATCATAGCCTGGTATGGCAACTGCTCGACCCAGGACCGCAAGGAACTTCAGAGTGTCGTGAACACAGCCCAGTCCATCACACGAACCTGCCTCCCATCCGTCGACTCCATATACACCTCCCACTGCCTGGGGAAAGCGGGCAGCATAATCAAAGACCCCTCCCACCCATCTTACTCACTCTCCCAACTTCTTCCATCGAGCAGGAGAGACAGAAGTCTGAGATCACGCATGAACAGACTCAAAAACAGCTTCTTCCCCACTGTCACCAGACTCCTAAATGGCCCTCTTATGGACTGACCTCATTAACACTACACACCCGTATGCTTCATCCGATGCCGGTCCTACTCAGTAACATTGTGTTGCCCTATTATGTATTTTATTTTATTTCCTTTTCTTTTCATGTACTTAATGATCTGTTGAGCTGCTCGCAGGAAAATACTTTTCATTGTACCTCAGTACAAGTGACAATAAACAAATCCAATCCAATCCAATCCAATCCAACAGGCCGCCGATGCATTTTCCCAAAAAAAGAGAAGACTAATGGAATGGAGGCAATTAAAATTATAAAAGGGTTGAGAAAGTAGACATAGAAAAATAGTTTTACTTATGCATGAGTACAACTTCTGAGGACATACATAAAAGATGGACACTAAAAATCCAATAAGTAATTCAGGAGAAACTTCTTTGCCAAGGGAACAATAAGACTACAGAACCGACTACCACATGGGTGGTCAGTTAAATATCATTGGTGCATTTAAGAGAAACTAGATAAGTAATTGAGGGGAAAAAAGGAAGAGAAGAATATGCTGATAAGGGGAGAGGAGGTGTATGTGGAAGGAACTGTATGTGGAGCATAAATAGCAGCCAGAAGTGGTTTCAGTGAATAGCCTGTTTCTGGCTTTATACTGCATGGAAACCGATGCAAGAATCTGTGATTTAATTCTGCTGCTTCTGCTGTGGCAGCTTTAATTTTGGTCAGTTGCAAATGGTATCCTCATCTAACATAACAAGGCTTCAAACTGAATGACTGTTTTAGAAGGTGGTAGGGCATGTTGAGAAAACAGTTAATAAAGCAAATAGTAACTTAGGCTTTATACAAAGGGATATTGAGTGCAAAGTACAGAATTCAACTTGAAATTGTATAAAACACTAGTTAGGCCTTGTCTGCGACAAATTCTGGGTACCACGGGCGCGATTCTCCGACCCCCACACCGGGTGGGAGAATCGCGGGAGTGCTGGGCGATTCACGCCACGCCGCCCTGGCACCCGCATGCGATTCTCACCCCCCCCCCCCCCCAAATGGCGTGTTGCGTTTTGCGACCGGCCGCTCAGAGAATCGTCGCTCCGGTCAAGCGGTGATTCTCCGGCCCGAATGGGCCGAGCGGCCTGCCTAATCCGACCGGTTCACACCGGCGCCAACAACACCTGGTCACTGCCGGCGTGAACAGCACGCGACCGCTGCATGTGGGGCCTGTGGGGGGCGGAGGGAGAATCGAGCAACTGGGGGTGCTCAGTAGGGGTCTGGCCCGCGATCGGTGCCCACCGATCGTCAAGCCGGCGTCTCTGAAAAACGCACTCTTTTCCCTCCGTCGCCCCGCAAGATCAATCGTCCATGTCTTGCGGGACAGCGGAGGGGAGGACGGCAACCGCGCATGCGCGGGTTGGCACTGGCCAACCTTCGCATGCGCAGGTGACGTCATTTAGGCGCCGCCGGCCGCGTCATTCAGGCGGCGCCACTTCAACGCGGGCGCCAAGGCCCGGCACGCGAGATTGACGCGCCGCCGTTCCTAGCCCCCTGGGGTTGGGAGAATAGGAGGCGAGGAGCGGCCTCCGACGCCGGAGTGAAACACTCTGGTTTTCACTCCACCGTCAGCACTTTGTCTCCCTTTGGGAGAATCACGCCCCACACTTCAGGAAGGATTTGAAGACATTAGGGAGAGTACAGAGGAGATTCACAAGAATTATTCCAAGAATAAAGAACTGTAACTATCCCTTTAACCTTGCACATTCTTTCTTTTCAGATAGCAATCCAATTCCCTTTTGAATACCTGTAACTATAGGATATACTGGAGAAGTTGGACCTTTTTTCGTTGGAGTAAAGAAGGTTCAGAGAAGACTTGATGGAGGTATTTAAGATGCTGAGGTCTATGGACAGGGTAAATAGTGAGAAACAGTTCCCTCTCAGGACAGCATCAAGAACCAAGGAGCACAGACTCGGAATAATTGGCAAAAGGAGTAGAAGTGATATGAGGAAAAATATTTTTACCCAGAGTGCGGTGGAGGCAGGTCTTCAAAATGGAATTGGATTGCTATCTGAAAAGAAGGAATGTACAAGGTGAAAGGGATAAGGCAGGAGAATGGGATTAAGTAGAATGCTCATTCAGAGAGCCAGTGCAGAATCGATGGGCCAAATGGCCACCTTCAGGACCGTATATATTCTGTAGATTTCTTTCAATTATTTGAAATGGATTAAATAGTACACAGAGGAGAATAATTTTAATTTGGTGAAATACCTAGATACTAGGAGTGTGGATAATGTTACTGATGTGTTAGGGGCAGCACAGTGGCGTAGTGGTTAGCACTGCTGCCTCACGGCACCGAGGGCCCAGGTTCGATCCCGGCTCTGGGTCACTGTCCGTGTGGAGTTTACACATTCTCCCCGTGTTTGCGTGGGTTTCGCCCCCAGAACCCAAAGATGTGCAGGGTAGGTGGATTGGCCACACTAAAATTGCCCCTTAATTGGAAAAAAATGAATTGGGTACTCTAAATTAATTTTTTTTAAATGTTACTGATGTGTTATCCAGGAGCAATTACAACAGCAATAAGTGTGCACATCGGCTTATCCTGTAGTAATGAAATGGACCATTGTGAATACACAGTTAAAGTTGTTGAGGGTGCTGTTCTCAACAGAGGATGAGTTAATGTTGGTTAAGATGGTATTAATTATCAAAGGGTTGAAACATTCCACAAAGTTGTCAAGAAAAAGGAATGTGAAAGAGAGTTTAGCCACAAGGATTGGAGGTTGAGTAATTCAAAAACGTTAATCTATACAACAGAGGGAACAGAATGAAAAAGATACATACACAGGAGTACATTTGCTGATGTCTGATACTGAGTTAAAACATAATCAAACATATTAACTTATTGTTCTACAAACAGACATTCAGCAAAACACAAGAACTGGTATTCTGTTGGAAAGAAAAGAACAGATGAAATAAAGCAGTAAGTGAATATCTTAGACTACATAATTTGTTCCTTGCTGAGGTTTCATACTATACCTGTCAGTCGTCCTGATGTTACAGGCTTTATTGTATTTGGTGAAGTCTCATTCTGCATATTAGTAGTGGTAGCTGATGATGTAGGTTTAGGATATGGTGTTGGTGTGGAATGGATTTCGCTGAGTGCAGTTGATTCTCCTGTTGTTGGGAAAGTTGTATTGACTGATGTCTGGCTTTCTCTCTGTGTAGTTGATGCTGTTGTCGTTAGGAAAGTTGCATTGACTGATGTTTGGTTTTCTCTCTGTGTAGTTGATGTTGTTGTTGGGAAAATTGTATTGACTGATGTCTGGGTTTTCCTCTGTGTAGTTGATGCTGTTGTTGGGAAAGTTGTATTGACTGATGTCTGGTTTTTCCTCTGTGTAGTTGATGCTGTTGTTGGGAAAGTTGTATTGACTGATGTCTGGTTTTCTCTCTGTGTAGTTGATGTTGTTGTTGGGAAAATTGTATTGACTGAAGTCTGGGTTTTCCTCTGTGTAGTTGATACTGGTGTTGGGAAAGTTGTATTGACTGATGTCTGGTTTTCTCTCTGTGTAGTTGATGTTGTTGTTGGGAAAATTGTATGGACTGATGTCTGGTTTTTCCTCTGTGTAGTTGATACTGGTGTTGGGAAAGTTGTATTGACTGATGTCTGGTTTTTCCTCTGTGTAGTTGATGCTGTTGGGAAAGTTGTATTGATTGATGTTTGGTTTTCTCTCTGTGTAGTTGATGTTGTTGTTGGGAAAATTGTATTGACTGATGTCTGGGTTTTCCTCTGTGTAGTTGATGCTGTTGTTGGGAAAGTTGTATTGACTGATGTCTGGTTTTTCCTCTGTGTAGTTGATGCTGTTGTTGGGAAAGTTGTATTGACTGATGTCTGGTTTTCTCTCTGTGTAGTTGATGTTGTTGTTGGGAAAATTGTATTGACTAATGTCTGGTTTTCTCTCTGTGTAGTTGATACCGGTGTTGGGAAAGTTGTATTGACTGATGTCTGGCTTTCTCTCTGTGTAGTTGATACTGTTGTTGGGAAAATTGTATTGACTGATGTCTGGGTTTTCCTCTGTGTAGTTGATGCTGTTGTTGGGAAAGTTGTATTGACTGATGTCTGGTTTTTCCTCTGTGTAGTTGATGCTGTTGTTGGGAAAGTTGTATTGACTGATGTCTGGTTTTCTCTCTGTGTAGTTGATGTTGTTGTTGGGAAAATTGTATTGACTGATGTCTGGGTTTTCCTCTGTGTAGTTGATACTGGTGTTGGGAAAGTTGTATTGACTGATGTCTGGTTTTCTCTCTGTGTAGTTGATGTTGTTGTTGGGAAAATTGTATTGACTGAAGTCTGGGTTTTCCTCTGTGTAGTTGATACTGGTGTTGGGAAAGTTGTATTGACTGATGTCTGGTTTTCTCTCTGTGTAGTTGATGTTGTTGTTGGGAAAATTGTATGGACTGATGTCTGGTTTTTCCTCTGTGTAGTTGATACTGGTGTTGGGAAAGTTGTATTGACTGATGTCTGGTTTTTCCTCTGTGTAGTTGATGCTGTTGGGAAAGTTGTATTGACTGATGTTTGGTTTTCTCTCTGTGTAGTTGATGTTGTTGTTGGGAAAATTGTATTGACTGATGTCTGGGTTTTCCTCTGTGTAGTTGATGCTGTTGTTGGGAAAGTTGTATTGACTGATGTCTGGTTTTTCCTCTGTGTAGTTGATGCTGTTGTTGGGAAAGTTGTATTGACTGATGTCTGGTTTTCTCTCTGTGTAGTTGATGTTGTTGTTGGGAAAATTGTATGGACTGATGTCTGGTTTTTCCTCTGTGTAGTTGATACTGGTGTTGGGAAAGTTGTATTGACTGATGTCTGGTTTTTCCTCTGTGTAGTTGATGCTGTTGGGAAAGTTGTATTGACTGATGTTTGGTTTTCTCTCTGTGTAGTTGATGTTGTTGCTGGGAAAATTGTATTGACTGATGTCTGGGTTTTCCTCTGTGTAGTTGATGCTGTTGTTGGGAAAGTTGCATTGACTGATGTCTGGTTTTCTCTCTGTGTAGTTGATACCGGTGTTGGGAAAGTTGTATTGACTGATGTCTGGCTTTCTCTCTGTGTAGTTGATACTGTTGTTGGGAAAATTGTATTGACTGATGTCTGGGTTTTCCTCTGTGTAGTTGATGCTGTTGTTGGGAAAGTTGTATTGACTGATGTCTGGTTTTTCCTCTGTGTAGTTGATGCTGTTGTTGGGAAAGTTGTATTGACTGATGTCTGGTTTTCTCTCTGTGTAGTTGATGTTGTTGTTGGGAAAATTGTATTGACTGATGTCTGGGTTTTCCTCTGTGTAGTTGATACTGGTGTTGGGAAAGTTGTATTGACTGATGTCTGGTTTTCTCTCTGTGTAGTTGATGTTGTTGTTGGGAAAATTGTATGGACTGATGTCTGGTTTTTCCTCTGTGTAGTTGATACTGGTGTTGGGAAAGTTGTATTGACTGATGTCTGGTTTTTCCTCTGTGTAGTTGATGCTGTTGGGAAAGTTGTATTGACTGATGTTTGGTTTTCTCTCTGTGTAGTTGATGTTGTTGTTGGGAAAATTGTATTGACTGATGTCTGGGTTTTCCTCTGTGTAGTTGATGCTGTTGTTGGGAAAGTTGTATTGACTGATGTCTGGTTTTTCCTCTGTGTAGTTGATGCTGTTGTTGGGAAAGTTGTATTGACTGATGTCTGGTTTTTCCTCTGTGTAGTTGATACTGGTGTTGGGAAAGTTGTATTGACTGATGTCTGGTTTTTCCTCTGTGTAGTTGATGCTGTTGGGAAAGTTGTATTGACTGATGTTTGGTTTTCTCTCTGTGTAGTTGATGTTGTTGCTGGGAAAATTGTATTGACTGATGTCTGGGTTTTCCTCTGTGTAGTTGATGCTGTTGTTGGGAAAGTTGCATTGACTGATGTCTGGTTTTCTCTCTGTGTAGTTGATACCGGTGTTGGGAAAGTTATATTGACTGATGTCTGGCTTTCTCTCTGTGTAGTTGATACTGTTGTTGGGAAAATTGTATTGACTGATGTCTGGGTTTTCCTCTGTGTAGTTGATGCTGTTGTTGGGAAAGTTGTATTGACTGATGTCTGGTTTTTCCTCTGTGTAGTTGATGCTGTTGTTGGGAAAGTTGTATTGACTGATGTCTGGTTTTCTCTCTGTGTAGTTGATGTTGTTGTTGGGAAAACTGTATTGACTGATGTCTGGGTTTTCCTCTGTGTAGTTGATACTGGTGTTGGGAAAGTTGTATTGACTGATGTCTGGTTTTCTCTCTGTGTAGTTGATGTTGTTGTTGGGAAAATTGTATTGACTGAAGTCTGGGTTTTCCTCTGTGTAGTTGATACTGGTGTTGGGAAAGTTGTATTGACTGATGTCTGGTTTTCTCTCTGTGTAGTTGATGTTGTTGTTGGGAAAATTGTATGGACTGATGTCTGGTTTTTCCTCTGTGTAGTTGATACTGGTGTTGGGAAAGTTGTATTGACTGATGTCTGGTTTTTCCTCTGTGTAGTTGATGCTGTTGGGAAAGTTGTATTGACTGATGTTTGGTTTTCTCTCTGTGTAGTTGATGTTGTTGTTGGGAAAATTGTATTGACTGATGTCTGGGTTTTCCTCTGTGTAGTTGATGCTGTTGTTGGGAAAGTTGTATTGACTGATGTCTGGTTTTTCCTCTGTGTAGTTGATGCTGTTGTTGGGAAAGTTGTATTGACTGATGTCTGGTTTTCTCTCTGTGTAGTTGATGTTGTTGTTGGGAAAATTGTATGGACTGATGTCTGGTTTTTCCTCTGTGTAGTTGATACTGGTGTTGGGAAAGTTGTATTGACTGATGTCTGGTTTTTCCTCTGTGTAGTTGATGCTGTTGGGAAAGTTGTATTGACTGATGTTTGGTTTTCTCTCTGTGTAGTTGATGTTGTTGCTGGGAAAATTGTATTGACTGATGTCTGGGTTTTCCTCTGTGTAGTTGATGCTGTTGTTGGGAAAGTTGCATTGACTGATGTCTGGTTTTCTCTCTGTGTAGTTGATACCGGTGTTGGGAAAGTTGTATTGACTGATGTCTGGCTTTCTCTCTGTGTAGTTGATACTGTTGTTGGGAAAATTGTATGGACTGATGTCTGGGTTTTCCTCTGTGTAGTTGATGCTGTTGTTGGGAAAGTTGTATTGACTGATGTCTGGTTTTTCCTCTGTGTAGTTGATGCTGTTGTTGGGAAAGTTGTATTGACTGATGTCTGGTTTTCTCTCTGTGTAGTTGATGTTGTTGTTGGGAAAATTGTATTGACTGATGTCTGGGTTTTCCTCTGTGTAGTTGATACTGGTGTTGGGAAAGTTGTATTGACTGATGTCTGGTTTTCTCTCTGTGTAGTTGATGTTGTTGTTGGGAAAATTGTATGGACTGATGTCTGGTTTTTCCTCTGTGTAGTTGATACTGGTGTTGGGAAAGTTGTATTGACTGATGTCTGGTTTTTCCTCTGTGTAGTTGATGCTGTTGGGAAAGTTGTATTGACTGATGTTTGGTTTTCTCTCTGTGTAGTTGATGTTGTTGTTGGGAAAATTGTATTGACTGATGTCTGGGTTTTCCTCTGTGTAGTTGATGCTGTTGTTGGGAAAGTTGTATTGACTGATGTCTGGTTTTTCCTCTGTGTAGTTGATGCTGTTGTTGGGAAAGTTGTATTGACTGATGTTTGGTTTTCTCTCTGTGTAGTTGATGTTGTTGCTGGGAAAATTGTATTGACTGATGTCTGGCTTTCTCTCTGTGTAGTTGATACTGTTGTTGGGGAAGTTGTATTGACTGATGTCTGGCTTTCTCTCCGTGTAGTTGATACTGGTGTTGGGAAAGCTGTATTGACTGATCTCTGGCTTTCTCTCTGTGTAGTTTTTTCTAGAGTTGTTGCAAAAGGTTTAATCACTGTTCTCTGGTTTTCTTGTTGTGTCATTGTCTCCGTTATCAGGAAAGTTTCATTCAGTGCCGATTGGTTTTTGCCTTCAGTTCTTTCTATTATTGTTTGGAATGCTGTGTCCATTGATGTCTGTTTGGAGTTTTGTTGAGTTTCTTGTGATGTCTTAGAAAAAATATTTTGCTCAATGCTTTTGATTGGACTATGTTTAATTTGTTGTTGAACTGAACACCCTTGAGTTAGATTCATTGAGTTGTGTTGCTTTTGTTGCATGGTAAATTCTGGTTTAATTAATGGCTGTACTGTAGCCAACACTGGTTTTTGCCTTCCCTGCAATTTTACATGGTGGATTGGTGCGTATGACAATTTGGTAATTTTTCCACTTATACTAAACTTTGTGGATGCTGAAAGAAACTCTGATGTTATTGGAGCAGTATCTTCTATATTTCGATTATCTCTTGTTGTTTTATATACAGTTTTCTTTGCATGGCCTCCTGATGGATAGAAGCCACTCCTTTTATCTGCTTTTATTTTTTGCATTGTTGTTGTGTAGCCTGGCTTTTCAGAAAATGGTGATGGATGATTTGCTGACGATTTCTCAGAATTAACCATATCGACATATTCTATAGTCATGTTCATGTCTACAGCTGTGTTAGTGGTGACAGAATCGGTTTGAATTGTTGCTGTTGCAACCCAGACCTGAAAAAAGAAAGCAGTATATGTTAATTCACACAGACAGTGGTTCTGAAATTCTGCAGAACATTAAAATGAAATGTATTGACTAGCCTTGTGTCACAGGGTCTGTGCTTGGGCCTCAACCATTCAGTATATATTTTTTATAAATGTTTCTATTGGGTTTTTGAAGAAAGTATATTTACCGTTATGTACACAGGATAAGAGATACATATATACATATATAGAAGAGAAAGGCACACCCAAAGATACCAAAGAAAAGAAAATAGTAAATAATAAAAAAACCAATAAAAATAAAATAGAATAACTGGTAGGGTATTGTGCACCAGCTCAACAGCAGCAACTCTGGACAACTGGCAAAATTATTTACAACACATAGGTGGCCGACTGTTGGTGGGGGGGTGGGGGGGGTTTGTGGAGACTGGGGAGGTAAATATACATTTGGGTGCCGGAGAAACAATTACAGTGGGCAATACTCGAATGGGTTTGGTGTTGGTGTTGTTGCTTGCTTCATCCGGACGGATCTCGCTGCTGTCTCGCGCTCACCTTTTCTTTTGCCGTTCCTCCCGTCTTCCGTCTTTATTCTCCTCGTTCCCTACTCCTGGAGATGCCATGTTCGTTATTGTATCCCGTGCCTTCCTCCGGCTCTCATTTCCCTGCCTCCCCCTCCCACTCCCTGGTTCTCCTCTCTTGTTCCCTGTCTCCTCCCTCTCCCCCCCCCCCCCCCGCCTCCTGTGATTCGCCTTTCTTTCCTCTTAGGTTTAGCTGCCCCCCCCCCCCTCCCCCCTTCCCCGTCTTTTTCTCTCTCTCATGCTTTGGCGACATTCCCCTGATTCTTGGCTACCTGGCTATTCTTCCGCTTGTTCATTGGCCACAAATAATGGAACAATTGCGTGAATGGCTCGCACGTTCTGTGGAAGCCGTCGTCTGACCCTGCTTTTCTCCATTTGGAGAGATTCCGAGAAGTCGGACAGCCAGTCGGCAGCTTTTGGTGGTGCTGCTGACCGCCAGCCAAACAGGATTCTACGTCGGCCGATCAGGGAGGCAAAGGCAAGGGTGTCCGCCCTCCTCCCACTATTCAGTATATTTATTGATGACTTAAGTAACATAATAGAAACAAGCAGAGGGCAGCAGAGCAGAGCAACTGATTGGCTGTTCCGGGGAAATTTGCATACGTGCAGTGCCGTCAGCCTAATTTGAAGGTGGTTTGTGGAGGGGCTGTTGTCAAGTGACAGTTAAACCCAAAACACTTCGTCAGTGTTTCCCCCCCTACCTCCTCTTCTAACCAAAAAAACAACGGTCGTTGGGAAGCGGGAGCAGGGGCCTGTCGTGAAGGTGAGTGAGTGCCTTTAAATTTGTTTACCTTTCAGCGGGAGCAGGGTTTGAGGGAATATCAGGTAAGCTCTTTCTTTCTTTTTCTTGTTTTTTTTTTAAATCTAGAGGTGATGTCAGGGAAGGCAGTACAATGCTCCTCCTGCAGAATGTTTGAGATGAGGGACGCCATCAGTGTCCCTGCTGATTTCACCTGTGGGAAGTGCACCCAATGCCAGCTCCTCAAAAACCGTGTTAGGGAACTGGAGCTGGAGCTGGATGAACTTCGGATCATTCGGGAGGCAGAGGGGGTCATAGATAGAAGCTTCAGGGAGGTAGTTACGCCAAAGAATAAAGATAGATGGGTGATGGTGAGAGGGGCTGGGGGTAAGCAGTCAGTACAGGGATCCCCTGTGGTCGTTCCCCTTAGTAACAGGTATACTGCTTTGGATACTGTTGGGGGGACGACTTACCGGTGTCAGTCATGGGGTACAGGTCTCTGGCATAGAGTCTGTCCCTGTTGTTCAGAAGGAAAGGGGGAAAGGAGTAGAACATTAGTCATTGGAGACTCCATAGTTAGGGGGATAGATAGGAGATTCTGTGGGAACGAGAGAGACTCGCGGTTGGTGTGTTGCCTCCCAGGTGCCAGGGTCCGCGATGTCTCAGATCGTGTTTTTGGGATCCTTAAGGGGGAGGGGGAGCAGCCCCAAGTCATGGTCCACATAGGTACCAACGACATAGGTAGGAAAAGGGATAGGGATGTAAGGCAGGAATTCAGGGAGCTAGGGTGGAAACTTAGAGCTAGAACAAACAGAGTTATTATCTCTGGGTTGTTACCCGTGCCACATGCTAGCGAGTCGAGGAATAGGGAGAGAGAGCAGTTGAACACGTGGCTGCAGGGATGGTGCAGGAGGGAGGGTTTCAGATTCCTGGACAATTGGGGCTCATTCTGGGGTAGGTGGGACCTCTACAAACGGGATGGTCTACACCTGGACCAGAGGGGTACTAATATCCTCGGGGGGATGTTTGCTAATGCTCTTCGGGAGGGTTTAAATTAGTTCAGCAGGGGATTGGGAACCTGAATTATAGCTCCAGTACACAAGAAGCTGAGAGTAGTGAGGTCATGAGTAAGGTTTCAAAGTTGCAGGAGTGTACCGGCAGGAAGGAAGGTGGTCTAAAGTGCGTCTACTTCAATGCCAGGAGCATCCGGAATAAGGTGGGTGAGCTTGCGGCATGGGTTAGTACCTGGGACTTCGATGTTGTGGCCATTTCGGAGACATGGATAGAGCAGGGCGAGGAATGGTTGTTGCAGATGCCGGGGTTTAGATATTTCAGTAAGTTCAGGGAAGGTGGTAAGAGAGGGGGAGGGGTGGCATTGTTAGTCAAGGACAGTATTACGGTGGCTGAGAGGACATTTGATGAGGATTTGAATACTGAGGTAGTATGGGCTGAGTTAAGAAACAGGAAAGGAGAGGTCACCCTGTTAGGGCTTTTCTATAGGCCTCCGAAAAGTTCCAGAGATGTAGAGGAAAGGATTGCAAAGATGATTCTGGATAGGAGCGAAAATAACAGGGTAGTTGTTATGAGGGACTTTAACTTTCCAAATATTGACTGCAAACACTATAGTTCGAGTACTTTAGATGGATCCGTTTTTGTCCAATGTGTGCAGGAGGGTTTCCTGATGCAGTATGTAGATAGGCCAACAAGAGGCGAGGCCATATTGGATTTGGTACTGGGTAATGAACCAGGACAGGTGTTAGATTTGGAGGTAGGTGAGCATTTTGGTGATAGTGACCACAATTCGATTACGTTTACTTTAGCGATGGAAAGGGATAGGTATAAACCGCAGGGCAAGAGTTATTGCTGGGGGAAAGGCAATTATGATGCGATGAGTCAAGACTTAGGATGCATCGCCTGGAGAGGAAAACTGCAGAGGAAGGACACAATGGAAATGTGGAGCATGTTCAAGGAACAGCTATTGCGTGTCCTTGATAAGTATGTACCTGTTAGGCAGGGAGGAAGTGGTCGAGTGAGGGAACCATGAGTTACTAAAGCAGTTGAATCACTTGTCAAGAGGAAGAAGGAGGCTTATGTGAAGATGAGACGTGATTGTTCAGTTGGGTCGCTTGAGAGTTACAAATTAGCTAGGAAGGCTCTAAAGAGAGAGCTAAGAAGAGCCAAGCGAGGACATGAGAAGTCTTTGGCAGGTAGGATCAAGGATAACCCTAAAGCTTTCTATAGGTATGTCAGGAATAAAAGAATGACTAAGGTAAGAGTAGGGCCAGTCAAGGACAGTAGTGGGAAGTTGTGCGTAGAGTCTGAGGACATAGGAGAGGTGCTAAATGAGTATTTTTCGTCAGTATTCACACAGGAAAAAGACAAAGTTGTCGAGGAGAATACTGAGATACAGGCTACTAGACTAGAAGGGCTTGAGGTTCATAAGGAGGAGGTGTTGGCGATTCTGGAAAGTGTGAAGATAGATAAGTCCCCTGGGCAGAATGGGATTTATCCTAGGAGTCTCTGGGAAGCTAGGGAGGAGATTGCTGAGCCTTTGGCTTTGATCTTTAAGTCATCTTTGTCTACAGGAATAGTGCCAGAGGACTGGAGGATAGCAAATGTTGTCCCCTTGTACAAGAAGGGGACTAGAGATAACCCCCGTACCTATAGGCCAGTGAGCCTTACTTCTGTTGTGGGAAAAGTCTTGGAAAGGTTTAAAAGAGATAGGATGTATAATCATCTGGAAAGGAATAATTTGATTAGAGATAGTCAACATGGTTTTGTGAAGGGTAGGTCGTGCCTCACAAACCTCATTGAGTTCTTCGAGAAGGTGACCAAACACATGAGGGTAAAGCAGTTGATGTGGTGTATATGGATTTCAGTAAAGCATTTGATAAGGTTCCCCACGGTAGGCTATTGCAGAAAATACAGAGGCATGGGATTCAGGGTGATTTAGCAGTTTGGATCAGAAATTGGCTAGTTGATAGAAGACAAAGAGTGGTGGTTGATGGGAAATGCTACGACTGGTGTCCAGTTACTAGTGGTGTGCCACAAGGATCTGTTTTGGGGCTGTTGCTGTTTGTCATTTTTATAAATGACCTGGAGGAGGGCGTAGAAGGATGGGTGAGTAAATTTGCGGATGACACTAAAGTCGGTGGAGTTGTGGACAGTGCAGAAGGATGTTACAAGTTACAGAGGGACATAGGTAAGCTGCAGAGCTGGGCTGACAGGTGGCAAATGGAGTTTAATGCAGAAAAGTGTGAGGTGATTCACTTTGGAAGGAATAATAGAAAGGCAGAGTACTGGGCTAATGGTAAGATTCTTGGTAGTGTGGACGAGCAGAGAGATGTCGGTGTCCATGTCCATAGATCCCTGAAAGTTGCCACCCAGGTTGAGAGGGTTGTTAAGAAGGTGTGTTAGCTTTTATTGGTAGAGGAATTGAGTTTCGGAGCCATGAGGTCATGTTGCAGCTGTACAAAACTCTGGTGCGGCCGCATTTGGAGTATTGTGTGCAATTCTGGTCGCCACATTCTAGGAAGGATGTGGAAGCATTGGAAAGGGTACAGAGGAGATTTACAAAAATGTTGCCTGGCATGGAGGGAAGATCATATGAGGAAAGGCTGAAGGACTTGAGGCTGTTTTCGTTAGAGAGAAGAAGGTTAAGAGGTGACTTAATTGAGGCATACAAGATGATCAGAGGATTAGATAGGGTGGACAGTGAGAGCCTTTTTCCTCAGATGATGATGTCCAGCACGAGGGGACATAGCTTTAAATTGAGGGGAGATAGATATAGGACAGATGTCAGAGGTACGTTCTTTGCTCAGAGAGTAGTAAGGGCGTGGAATGCCCTGCCTGCAACAGTAGTGGACTCGCAAACACTAAACGCATTAAAATGGTCATTGGATAGGCATATGGACGATAAGGGAATAGTGTAGAGGGACTTTAGAGTGGTTTCACAGGTCGGCGCAACATCGAGGGCCGAAGGGCCTGTAATGCGCTGTAATGTTCTACCTTCTATGTTCTATGTTCTAAGTTTTGCATTGCCACAAAGGTTGGGTCCACAGCTAGTAATGTAAACAAGAGCATAAAAATATAAAGTGATATTGAATAGTTAAAACAATTGTAGTCGGGTTTTGATGAGATATGTGTGAGACCATCATTTTGGACCACAACAAAGTAGGGTTGAATATTTCAAAATGGTGGAAATCCAGGAACAGTAGAAATCCAAAGAGGTTTAAGGGTTCATCTACACAGATCACTAATATGTAGTGGTGCGGGACAAATGGATAATTGAAATGGTTAATCAAATGTTAACCTTATAACTACAAAGCTAACTACTTCGCGCAAAGGGTGGTAGAAGTGTGCAACTACCCCCCCCCCCCCCCGCCCCCACCTCCCGCACTGACCCCCAACCCCCTAAGAGGCAACAGATGCTAGCTCAATTAAGAACTTTAAATCTGAGATTGATAGACTTTTGCTAGTCAAGGATATTAGGACATAAGAAGGCAAGGAGGATAATAGATTTAAGATACACTTCAGCCATGACCTCTTTCAATGGAGGAAAAAGATCCAGGGGCTAAATGCCCTGCTCCTCTTCCTATTGTTTTTACAAATTCACCACTCTTCTTAGAATTCCCCCTATACCAAAAAGGGCCAATATTCTAAATGGTGAACAGGGATTCTCACTCCCTGACTCCGATGCAGGCTTCAGTGGGTGCTATTCAGGTCAAACTATCTTTTCTATCCTCCTTCCTCTGTGCTCCGTTCTGACCTCTCCAGCTGCTGCTCCCTCGCGTTCTGCTCTCCTGATGCTGCTGCTTCATGGGTGGGGGGAAGGAGGAGCCCGTACTTGCTACTTTTTGGCGGGAAAGTTTGGGACCTCCGATAGGGGATGGGCTACGGGGCTTAAAGGGGCATGGTGGGCTACGGGGCTTAAAGGGGCATGGTGGGGGGAGGGCCTGAGCACTGGGGCGGGAGACAGACAGGCGCCAAGGGCAGGGAAAGTGTCTTATTTAAAATGCTTATTCTTTCCCTGTACCCTCTCAGACCAGATATTGCCAGACTTCAATGTTTCAAATGACACCTTTTCTGTATTTTCCAGAACACCCCGTCTTGACATTTGAAACATATCTATAATTTGGTTTATTTGTCCCCCCCATCCAATTGTACTAACTAACCTATATCCCCGATCATTGTCATTTGTATGCATATCTCAGACCAGTGTCGATAAGAGTCTTATTTTCCGTTCCAGTCCAATTACCGTGAACCATAGCCATAGCCGCTCAGGAAGGTAACACAATAGCTTTCCGTGTGTTCCACTACCTCCAAAGGATTTTACTTCGTTGGGATAGCAGAACCGTATAAGCTTCCTCATGTCCCTTAGAAACAGCACACAACTCAGTTCATCAGTAACCAAACAGATCTTTTGTCCATCACTGGCTGTTACGTGTCCCATTTTTCCGTCGTCCAAATTGTTTTCCATTTCTGATTGGAATGGGGTAATTGTGATATCATGTACCACCCACTGATCCCCTTGTTTCATTAATTTAAAAGGTTCAATTGATCCTGCTTGTATTCCTAACTTCCCCATTAATGTCTAACATTGTCGTGAATCATGTAAGTCTGCCAACCTCTGGTTTACATGAGAGAATATCTTTCTGACAAATTTCCTTCAAATCCCTTTCATCTGTCATCATTTCCCTTACAACATTAAAGTGTATACTTTCCATTACAGCATTTGCAAAACCACATTGAACCGTCTCTTTTTCAAACAAATTCTCCCTATTGTTATACACATAGTAAAAAAATCTTATCTTAACACATTATTCATTACCTAACCACACAAATAGACTGTGTGCTACAACTTTACATATTTTCAACTGTTATCACAATTTAAATACCAGAAATAAGGTACAATATTGAAACATCCCTTCTTGGCTTTGGGACCAATAGTTATTACATACTAAATATGGCATATAAACAACATCAATATTATTTGTAATGTACTATATAGTTAAATCAAGAAAACACACTAAACTACCCCTCTATTAAAACATTCACACAGTTTAGAAATGCGGATCAAGTTCTTTAACGACACACATACCCCCCTTATCACATATATATAACAGTCCCTATCAATTTACATGAAATTTTTTTTTTTTTAATAACGATTACAGCTCTTCAATGCAATATTGTTTTGCTGCATTGGTAACAATTTTCCCGCCGTGGTATCAAGCTACAAAAATTCTTAAACTATTGTCATTTATCATATTGGGGTTCCTCGTCAGTCACTGCTATCTGCCGAGACCCTTAATAATTCCACCGCGTAGTACATACTCCATGGAGACCGCAGATCACCCATCAGCTAATGTCCAGTTAGAGATGTCTGACCGGAGGTTTCACTGTCCAGTTATAATTTGATATTTTGATTTGTTTCTAACCCGTAAAGTTTTCCTCCGGGTTCTGTCATTTAATTCCCTCAAATATGTAGCCAATTGTATCATTAGTTTCCCCCCCCAATCCTGTCTAAAAGATTCCTCTCTGGAGTGTAGTTCTCTTCCTTCTTGTGAACTGGTTTGTTATTTATTTTTTCCATCTGAAAATCAAATGAACAGATCAAGGGTGGAGAGGGCCCTATTCTTTAATTTGTACCTTCTGTTTTCATTTGGTTCACCCAGAAATGCCCTCTCCAGGACTTCCGGATTTCTTTTGCCACCATTTCTTTTTGAACTGGTTTATTTTCCATATCCTTGATGTACATCATACAATTAAGGCCTGTTAAGCCTCCTCCTTCTGTCATTGCACCCCTGAGTGAGATTCGAAGAATCTCAAACTCCTCTTATGCTCACTGGGTCATGTGTTTTGATTGTGATACAATTTATTTTGCTCCAGACACCATGCTTCTCTAATTCAACTGTATGTGTACCCAGAATCTGAACAATCTTGTCTTTACATTTTACAGTCTCACGAATGATTTTCCCTGCAGTCTTAGTTGGTAGCTTCACCCAAACTTCGTCTCCTACTTGATAATTCCCAGATTCACTTGGGTCCCCTTGTCCCTGGGAGACAGAGGTTCCGAGATTACTATTAAGATCAAATACTATTCTTTCAATGTCTTTATCCCAGCCTTTATTATTCTGATTCTTTATGATCCAATTCTTTACTTTTCTTACAGACCTCTCAGCCATTCCATTACTCTCAGGTGCATATTTCACGGCCCAATTGATTGTTATTCCTCTGTCAGCACAAAAGTTAATACAGTAGTCCCCCGTTATACCGCGTTCCGCAATACCGCGGTTCGCGATATACCGCGGGGGGGTTTATGGACCCCAACTGTCAGTTGTGTCAATTTCAGCGGCCGGCTGATTATTTCAGTGAGAGCAGCTTCCCTCTCTGGATCAAAGTGAGCCGGCCGCTGAAATTGACACTGCCGGCTGCTCTCTCCCTCCAATCAGAAACATTAAAACTTAAAAGTTGGATTGGAGGGAGAGAGCAGCCGGCAGTGTCAATTTCAGCGGCCGGCTCACTTTGATCCGGAGAGGGAAGCTGCTCTCACTGAAATAATCAGCCGGCCGCTGAAATTGACACTGCCGAGGGGGGGGGCGGGTGTTGGAGGGGGGGGAGAAGAGGGGGGCGGGTGTTGGGGGGGAGAGGAGGGGGGGAGAGGAGGGGGGGCGGGTGTTGGGGGGGGAGAGGAGGGGGGCGGGTGTTGGAGGGGGCGGGTGTTGGGGGGGAGAAGAGGGGGGGCGGGTGTTGGGGGGAGAGGAGGGGGGGAGAGGAGGGGGGCGGGTGTTGGGGGGGGGAGGAGGGGGGCGGGTGTTGGAGGGGGCGGGTGTTGGGGGGGGAGAAGAGGGGGGGTGGGTGTTGGGGGGGAGAGGGGGGGGTGGGTGTTGGGGGGGAGAAGAGGGGGGGGCGGGTGTTGAGGGGGGGTGGGTGTTGAGGGGGGGCGGGTGTTGGGGGGAGAAGAGGGGGGGCGGGGTGTTGGGGGGGAGAAGAGGGTGGGCGGGTGTTGGGGGGGAGAAGAGGGGGGGCGGGTGTTGGGGGGAGAGAAGGGGGGGCGGGTGTTGGGGGGGAGAGGAGAGGGGCGGGTGTTGGGGGGGAAAGGAGGGGGGCGGGTGTGGGGGAGACCCCCCTGTGGGTGTGGGGGAGAGAGGGTGGACCTGCGGGTGTTGGGGGAGAGAGGGGGGCCCTGCGGGTGTTGGGGGAGAGAGGGGGGCCCTGCGGGTGTTGCGGGAGAGAGGGGGGCCCTGCGGGTGTTGGGGGGGGAGAGGTGGGGGGGCGGGTGTTGGGGGGGGGAGCGGGTGTGGGCGGGTGTGGGGGAGACCCCCCTGTGGGTGTGGGGGAGACCCCCCTGGGGGTGTGGGGGAGAGAGGGTGGACCTGCGGGTGTTGGGGGAGAGAGGGGGGGCCCTGCGGGTGTTGGGGGAGGGCGGGTGTGGGGGAGACCCCCCTGGGGGTGTGGGGGAGAGAGGGTGGACCTGCGGGTGTTGGGGGAGAGAGGGGGGGCCCTGCGGGTGTTGGGGGGAGCGGGTGTGGGCGGGTGTGGGGGAAACCCCCCTGGGGGTGTGGGGGAGAGAGGGTGGACCTGCGGGTGTTGGGGGAGAGAGTGGGGCCCTGCGGGTGTTGGGGGACGGGGGAGGAGAGGGGGGGGAGGGGGCGAGCCGGAGGGTGTGGGGAGGGGGCGAGCCGGAGGGTGTGGGGGGACAGGGGGCGAGCTGGACACTGTGGGGGAGAGCAGGAGGGTGTGGGGGAGAGGGGGAGAGAGAGCGAGCCGGAAGGTGTGGGGGGAGAGGGGGCGAGCTGGACGCTGTGGGGGAGAGCAGGAGGGAGAGGGGGAGAGGGAGCGAGCCGGAGGGTGTGGGGGGAGAAGGGGCGAGCCGGAGGGTGTGGGGGGAGAGGGAGCGAGCCGGAGGGTGTGGGGGGAAAGGGGGGCGAACCGGAGGGTGTGGGGGGAGAGGGGGCGAGCCGGAGGGTGTTGGGGGGGGGAGAGGGGGCGAGTCGGAGGGTGTGCGGGGAGAGGGGTCTAGTTGGAGGATGTGGGGGGAGAGGGGGCAAGCCGGAGGAAAAAAAAAGAAATTGACACTGCCGGCTGCTCTCTCCCTCCAATCAGAAACATTAAAACTTAAAAGTTGGATTGGAGGGAGAGAGCAGCGGGCAGTGTCAATTTCAGCAGCCGGCTGATTTCAGTGAGAGCAGCTTCCCTCTCCGGATCAAAGTGAGCCGGCCGCTGAAATTTTAATTGGATCCACGATGGGGGTTTTAAATTTATTTAAAAATCTATGCTAGCGCTTCCCATTGTGAGTCTACGGGGGTCTGACCTCTCCACCCGCCCCCCGTAGACTCACAATGGGAAGCGCTAGCATAGATTTTTAAATAAATTTAAAACCCCCATCATGGATATCCGCGGCTCGGATATAACGCGGGTGGCTGTCTTGGACCCCAACACCCGCGTTATAAAGGGGGACTACTGTAACAGTATTATTTCTAAAGTGCGGCGCATTGTCCATTCGGATCGATTCTGGTCTACCTCTGGAGGTCATCATTTCTGCCAATACCCTTTTGGTTGTGGCTCCATTTGCTTTGCTGGTTGCTCTCAGGTCAATTTCTCCCGTGCAGCTATCAGCTTTGACTAAAAAATACAAATTACCTTTGCTGCTTCTGGGAAAAAGTGGTCCTGCAAAATCTAATGACCATTCTTGCATTGGTTTCTCAGTTTTTATGCTACCATATGTTTTATTCCCTCTCTGTCCTCCACAGGCCATACATCTCTCACATTTTCTCCTTACTGCAGTTAAATGTTGTCTCCAATAGGCTATTTTAATTCCCAACTTTTTCAACTCCCTTGCGACTACAACATGACCCCCATGTCCTGTGGCTTCATGTACTTGCTTAATTACCATTTGAAGGTCGGCTGCTGTGTTCCCAAGAGTCCCCAAGATTATCGTCCTAAGTCTGGCTAATTCATCCACTTCCTGATTCCCCTTACACAGTTCCCCAGTTACTTTTGTGTGTGCTTTTTGATGAATTGTCTGGATTTTCATATCGGCTAAAATTTTATCTATCTCTTCCCACTGTTCTTTCTGTTCCAGTAGTTTATTTCTACCGTTCGTCCAACCGTTTAGTTTCCAAAATTTTAAATCTTTCTCCAATCCTTGCTGCACGAAAAAGCTGTCGGTTACAACGGTTACTTCCTGCAGCTTTCTCTGCTGACACTCCTTTAACCCTTGCAATACTCCCTCTACCTCAGCTGTCTGAGCTGATCCAATGATTATTCCCTGTTCCTCCACTACTATTTTTCCTGAATTTTTTTAAATGAATGCCCATCTTGCTTGTTCTTCATCCTTCTTGACTTTACTACCATCAGTATATAATACCCAAGCATTCACCAACTCCGTTTTACTAACTGGTTCATCAAGTTTCTGTCCCTTTTTAATGTTATGAATAAACATTAAGTCAGGGTTTAGAAGAATGGTTTCCCATCTTTCCCATCGAGCTGTATTCGCGCCTTGCTGGCAAATCTGTCTCTTGGTTAGCTCCTTTAATTCCAAAAACTCAGTTGTGACATAAATTTTCTTACCACCCGACAAGTTTTCTATCTCTGCTATTCTCTTTGTTATAGCTGCTAGACATTTCTCGATGTTTGAAAACTTTTGTTCAGCTCTCGACCAGTTTCCTGTCAGATGTTTGATAGGTGTCTGATTGCTATGATTAGCAAGCACCATACCATATCCATTTTTATATATGTCTAATTTAATGCTTAATTCATCCTCGTCTTGTCTCCCAACTAATGGTCCCGATATCGCAATTGCTGTCTTTAACTGATCTAACCCTCTCTGGGCCTCGCTGGTCCAAATAAAATCCCCTTTCAATGTTTCATAAATGGCTTTAGCATAAAGACTAAAGTCCTTCACTACTGGCCTTAGATATCCCAATATTCCCATTATTTTTTGAACCCCTTTTTTCAAAACAGGCGCCGTAATTTCAGCTACCTTCTTCCTCATTTCAATACTGGCCTCTCTACCTTCCTTCGATACTGAATAACCTAAATAGTTGACTTTGCTTCTCCCAATTTGACATTTCTTTAGCCCTATTTTAAAGCCTGCTTCACTAAGTGTCTTAATTATCCTGGCCACTCTTTCCACATGTTTGTCCTGATCGTCATCTCCAATTAATATATCATCGATATTTTCTAAAGCCAAATCATCTTTAATCAGTTCCCTGATTATGGCCTGAAAGTGATTCGGAGAATTAACATATCCCTGTGGCAGTCTACAATATACATAATGCTTGGTTCCGAAGGTGAATGCTGTTTTCTCCCTGCTGTCTGGGTCTAATGGAACACTCCAGAATCCATTCGCCAAATCTATACTAGTTAAGTAAGTTTTTCCCGCGACTTGCTCTAAGGTAGCTTGTGGATTTATTAAATAGCTCTTGTCCTTCTTTGTGACTTTATTTAAAGCTTTGTAATTTGTTACCATCCTAAATGTACCATCTGGTTTTCTTACTACCTGAAGTGGACTATTTGTTGAGGCATATGTGACCCCTTGAATAATCCCCTGCTGCTCCAATTCCTTGATTATTATCTCCAGCTCGCTCTTAGCTCCTCTGGTCAAAGGATACTGTTTTTGAGGTCTGTGTTGTCCACCGTGAATTGTGTGTTGGAACCGCTTGCTAATTAAACCTGTGTCATTCTTACCTATCGCTAGGTTTGCTCCCATTAATACTTCTTCCATCTTCTTCCAAGCTTCGTCATTTAAAATACTTTTCTCTTTCTGTTTCCTTATTTCCTCCATGTTATCAATTGGTTTTAATATCCTTATTTTTCCAGTATCTATTTTTATTAAATCTTTCCCTGCCATCAGATTCTCAGTTCCTGATATTGCGAGTAATTCTCCCAATCTAATTTCTGGTCTAATATCCTTATTCCCTAATGCTCCTTCTACTATGTATTCTTTTCCTGTCAGATTTCCAGCTTCTTCCCTTATCATTGATATCTCAGCCCCTGTGTCCACTATAAATCTTTCCCCCTTGTATACTACTCCTAATTCTCCTTTGTCTGTTTCTGTTGTTTGATTTTGGATAGCCTGTTGAAGGGGAGAAGCCGAATCCTTTCAATTTATACCGGGGCCTCCTCTGCCTCTTCCTCGGAATCCCCCTCGCGAGGGTCCCGAGTACCATTCTGGTGGTTGATATCTACCTTGCTCAATTCTCCCCTGACCAGCTGCTCTTCTTCTCCTAACCTCAATGAATCTGTCTCTTTCCTCCCGACTGAGGGCTAGGAATTGTTCCCTTGGTAAGTAATCTAGATTTTGTGGTGGAGGTGGCCCTTGTGACCGCAGATTATACCCATGTTGTGGCATTGCTGGTTGGGCTAGATTTTGTTCCGATTTGTCGGGTATCTGTCGGTTTGGTGGTCTAATCTGAGCATTTTGTGTTGAAACATTATTTTGGGCAGCTGCTACTCTTTTTTGTTCCCCTTTTGTATGTTTATCCTTAAATGCTTTGCCTGCCAAATCAAATTTCACCAGTTCTCTTCCTATTTCTCTTCTGGAGGTCGTTAACAGTATTGTTGAGAGGCTATTTCCTCCTGGAATCTTGGGTCCTAATTCCCTCAGGAATCTGACTACATCGGCCCCCTCTTCCTTATTAACCTCATATATTCGGTCGACATATGTTGTGAGGTGTTCCCCTGCATATGCTGCCTCTGTCATCTCTTTCATTAAGTTAGCTCTCTCATTTCCCAAATCTAACTCATTTATTAAATCTGAGACTTCGCCTGTAACTATTTCTCCCACTGTATGCAAATCAATCAATTTGGTGGATTCTCCTGATGCCCCCATTTTCTTCGCTAACTGTTTTAACCTCTGTGAATACTCAATTCTACTCTCCCCATGTTTCTTTGGGCCTGCTGTCTTCATTACTGCTGCTACTATTTTATACAGTACCATACCTCCCTGTCCTTCCTCTGGACCTGGTGTAAATGACTGAACTACTTTCTCACTTCTGGGGCATGGTGTTCTTAAAGGGGCACCTCTATCTCGTTTCCTATATTCTGAGAAATGTATCTGTCGTTGTACCGGTTCTTCCTCAAAATAGGGGGTACCATGTTGTACAAAATCTTCATCCATAGGAGTAGGAGCAGTTATTCGGGGTCTTGGAATCCTTTCCTGTGGTCTTAATGCTGCTATTATCTGGCCTTGTGTTTCTGTGCTGTTCCTTACTCTACTCATGGCTCTTTCGAAACTGTCATACCCTTTGCTCATTTGCCAAATTTTAGCTTTGGGGGTAACGTTTGGTAATTCCAGTAATTTCGTAGAATCAATTTGTTGACTTCCTCCTAATATTTCTCCTATTTTAAGTCCCCTAGATGTAACCTCTCTTTCCCATCCTTCCTGATCTCTATGGTGTACCATTTTTGCTTCTGGATTATACATATAATACGGTAAATCCTTATTTATTGGTCGATAAGTGGAAGGTTGTTGTTGTTTCCAGTAATCACTATAATCCCCTATTTCTAATGGTTTAGAATTTTTTCTATTCCCTATTCTTCTCCTTGGTTTTAATATTTCCTCATTCTCTGATGAGGATGATAATTCTTCCTGTCCCAGCGCAGGAGGCGCAATAATCCCAACTAGGCTTTGTTCCTCTTCACTTTCTTGTGTTTCAAAGAAATAATCGATAAAAGCTCCTTTTTTATGTGTGGCAGATTGCCGAGGCCAATTTTCTTCCTGAAACGGACTTGGATCTGGGTATTGAAAATTGTATCCCTTTGGGAAATTTTCAAAGGGGTCCGAATTCTCTTGGCTATCTGAAGCACTGGGACATGTTTTTTCTATCTCTAACAGGGGTGCTGGCATTTGGTTGAATTGAAATTCAGATTGCTGTCTTGTTCCTGCTGTGTCTAAAAGGAATTGTGGCCATTGCTCTCGCCAAATCCTAATTATCTGACCTGCCCTAACTGGAGGGGTTAATGCACATGTCTTTATTATTGCTCTCAGAGATTCCCTTGAGTGATTTTTGTATATTCCGTCTCCTAATACTGTCATATCTATATCTCTCCCTACACTAAGTCTCAGGATCCCTTCCATGTTCGCTTGATTTACTTCTGTCTCCTCCATGATACCATACTGCTGTCCGGAATTGTTTAGTGATACCACATGTATAATCATTGTCCCATGGCTCAGAGTTGTGGCTCTAACTATCCCTTCTTTAAATTCTCCTCTTAGAACTACCTCCTTATCCATTTTTAGCTGTAGCTCTGGATTGTATCTATGAGCCAATACCCCTGAAATTCCTGCCCCTAATTTCCCTTTTCTATTGGAAGGATTAACTTGTACGTCCTTTTGGGCATTTGTAAAGTCTCCTTCCACTAAATGGATCTGCTTTCCTCCTATGTATAATTATTTTATAAGTCTCGTCTGTTCCCATTCATCTGCACTTTTACTTGGCACATTTGTTTGAAACCCTACTGTTTTTACTGTGCTATCTGATTCTAGGACTGATTCCTCGTCATTTTCCATTTCTAATGTTTCATTTTTCTGCAGTTGTTTTATATATTTGTTTGCCACTTCAGAGTTACTTTTGTGTTCACTAGGGATCTGTATTATTTCTTTCATGTTTTCTTCGTCAATGATTTTAATCAGTTTGGAGCACACTTTGCCCACTTGAGCAGCTGCATGCTTCTCTCTGTGTCCGAACAAGATTAGTGATTCAGCTTGCTTTTCAAATGCAAACTTACAAAGTGCTTTAAGGATCCCTACTGGATCTGTATATTGCAGGGCTTTAGGCACTCTAACAAAGAAGGAGATATCTCCGTCTGGATACATCTCTCTTTTCCAGGATTTCTTTTGCTCTTTTAATTTCTTCCATTCCTGTTTCATTGCTACATCTCTCTTGACTGTATTCCAGGGCAAGAGAATTACCCTAATTGCCATTTTTCGGATTTTTTACTTCTGTTCCTGGTTGTCCCTTTCAGGTACACTTTGAAATTAAGGATAAGTACCCTTTCTGGGCCTTATCCAAGGCTGACCAAGGCACTACCTGTTTTAGTTAAGGGTCGATTGGTTATTGGTTTCTGAAGATAAGCGTCCCTATTTTCCAGAAAATGTCCGCACAATCTGCCTTACTCTGAGGATGATTTATTCTTTGGCCTCTTTTACCAGTAATGGATGCAAGATTTTAGTGCTGTCACCAAAATGTCTTGCAGACTTTTCTCAGGGTCAGTATCTTCTAGTCTATTGATTTTCACACCCAACCTGAGCTTCAATCCCCTCGATCCACAGAATATCCTTACAAAAGCCAATCACACATGACTTTCCAAACTAAACTCGGCAGGTAAACATTGACTCACACATAGACTAGAAGCTTCTAATATTCTAGCCTTTGTGCCGGTTAGAAACTTCTAATATTCCAACCGTTTCTTGGGAACTAGAAACTTCTAATATTCTAGCCCCGCTTTACCTAGAAACTTCTAATATTCTAGGCCTCCACGCTGGGCGCCATGTTTTTGCAAATTCACCACTCTTCTTAGAATTCCCCCTATACCAAAAAGGGCCAATATTCTAAATGGTGAACAGGGATGCTCACTCCCTGACTCCGATGCAGGCTTCAGTGGGTGCTATTCAGGTCAAACTATCTTTTCAAGTTATCCCCCGGTATAACCCATACCTTCACCGAAGAATTTTACCTACTTACCCCTTAATAGCATCGATGTCCTGGGTCCTATGTTATTAAGGAAGTGAAGTAAGCTAATAACCACTTTTTCAGGTTAAGTTATTTTATTATTATACTTTTTTTTATAAGTTGCAAACACTTTCTTTACAGAAAGGTAAACAGATTAGTGATTTTGGATGCTGTCTGGTTGGTTGTGGGGACCTTCAGACCCACCTTAACATTTTAACTTTAAATCCTAGCCTTCTTTAGATCTATTACAGTTTACACTCGGCTGCTTGCCTTGCCTTTCCCATGACCGAGTTCTCTCTCTCTCTCTCTCTCTCCTCCTCTTCTCTCCTGATGCTGGTTCTCTGTTTTCTGTCCTCCTTCCTCTGTGCTCCGTTCTGACCTCTCCAGCTTCTGCTCCCTCGCGTTCTGCTCTCCTGATGCTGCTGCCTCGTGGGTGGGGGGAAGGAGGAGCCCGCACTTGCTACTTTTTGGCGGGAAAGATCGGGACCTCCGATAGGGGATGGGCTACGGGGCTTAAAGGGGCATGGTGGGCTACGGGGCTTAAAGGGGCATGGTGGGGGGAGGGCCTGAGCATTGGGGTGGGACACAGACAGGCGCCAAGGGCAGGGAAAGTGTCTTATTTAAAATGTTTATTCTTTCCCTGTACCCTCTCAGACCAGATATTGCCAGACTTCAATGTTTCAAATGACACCTTTTCTGTATTTTCCAGAACACTATCTTCCTAAAATCCAGCAGACTTCCAGCAGGAATCAATGGGATCAACCTCTCTCCCCATCTAGCTCCCCCACCTGACCACATCCACCCTGCTCTGCGCTCCTCCCCCCACCCACAATACCACAGAAAAGGCATAGTCAAAGTTGTACTGCATCTCTCTGCTAATTCTGTTAGTTTCCAATTTATTTCAACACCATGTAAGGTGTGGAAATTGTAAAGTTGCTGGGTTTTGTAGGAATGATGGAAAGATCTACAACTTAATCATTTACTATAAGGTCTTCAGCAGCTCTTACACACCATTCCTGTAGCCACATTGGTGAGAACTCATGTGCCACCGACATGTCACTTCCTGTGTGTGGTGGTATGAATGTGAGCACTGCCATTGGTGCAGAGCATTGATTTCCCATTGGCTCTGGCTGGTCATGTGCTTCTCATCCGATTGGATGGGACTAGTCATGTGACTGCTCACCAATTGGTCGAGAGGCAAGTAGACCCCGCTTCCGAGGCGGGGTATAAGTACCCAGAGTTCCCTTTGGTCGGCCTTTCTCTGTAGTCGACCACCGGGCTAACAACTAGCTGATTAAAGCCACAGTTTGGATCTTCATCGTGTCTCGAGTCCAATTGATGGTACATCAATTTAATCAGCTAGAATTTTGGAATGGAGCTTCGCATCAAGCCTGACTGTCTCCGCACCAGCCCGCATGCTTCAAATACGGCTGCAATCTTTAAACACTGGCAGGCGTGTTTCAACAGTTACCTGACAACTGCAGCCAGCAAGCCCAGCAAGGAGCAGAAACTCCACATCCTCCACTCGTGCGTGGGCACGGCGGTATACTCAATGATTGAGGACGAAAGCGATTATGATGCGGCCATGGAGATTCTCAAAGGACACTTTCTCCTGCCGGTCAACGAAGTATACACACGGCATCTCCTGACGACTAGACAACAGTTCCCTGGTGAGTCCCTCGACGAGTTTTACCAGGCCCTCGCAGCTCTAGGGAGAACGTGCGCATGTCTCCAAGTTTCGGCAACTGAGCACATGGAACTTTTAATTAGAGACGCTTACGTTGCTGGCATGCAGTCCCCTTCTATCCGCCAACAATTGTTGGAGAAGAACGCCCTCAGCCTAGCTGAGGCACGGACCCTTGCAACCACCCTGGAGGTTCCTGACCTGAACGCCCACGCATACGCCCCCGGCTGCGCAGCAATCCCCTGGACTTCATGGCATGCGCCACCCCCGTCCTCCGTGGACCCCGACCCCCCCAGGCCTGCGCTGCGGGTCACTCCGACTAACTAGCGGGGCCCCGTTGCTATTTTTGTGGCCTCTCCAAGCACCCCCGCCCGAGCTGCCCGGCCCGCTCCGCTCTGTGTAAGAGCTGCGGGAAGAAGGGCCACTACGCGGTGGTCTGCCAGACCAAGTCGGTCGCTGCTGTTCCACGCAGCGACCGCGGATCGCCCCCCCCCCCCCCCCCGGGCCCCCCTAGGGCCTAGCGCCGCGCACCAACCTCTCCGGCCCACCTCCCGGCCCCCACAACGGCCCCACGGTCCTCCCGACCCTCGCTCCCAGCTGCCCCGATCGGCCCACTGACACTGCCCCCAGCCGCCACGAGGCTCCCTCGGGCGCCGCCATCTTGGGCCCCGGACGCCATGTGTGGGCCATGGGCACCGCCATCTTGTAGCCCCGGCTCCACGTGCGGATCCTGGGCGCCGCCATCTTGTGACCCCGATTCCACGTGCCGGTCCTGGGCACCGCCATCTTGGGCCAACACGGAAGGCCCTGCCAGCGATTACTCTGCCACCGAGGAGGATTTGGAACTCTCATCACGACTTGCTTCCATCACACTCGTCCAGTCGGTACCACGCACGCTCGCCAAGACTACGACAACGATCCAGCTCAACGGAGACAAAACGAGATTTCTGGACTCCGGGAGCATGGAAAGTTTCGTCCACCCCGACACGGTAAGACGCTGCGCGCTCCCCATCCATCCAGTTAAGCATAGGATTGAATTGGCCTCGGGTTCGCAATCCGTCCAAATCACCGGGTGCTGCATAGCGGACCTCACGGTCCAGGGGAGGGCTTTCAAAAACTTCAAACTCCTCATCTTCCCCAGTCTATGCGCTCCGGCACTCTTGGGCCTGGATTTCCAGTGCAACCTGCAGAGCTTGACCTTCCAATTCAGCGGCCCTATCCCCCCTCTTACTGTTTGCAGCCTCGCGTCCCTCAAAGTGGACCCCCCTTCCTTGTTTGCTAATCTCACCCCAGATTGTAAACCTGTCACCACTAGGAGCAGACGACACAGTGCCCAGGACCGGACCTTCATCAGGTCCGAGGTCCAGAGGCTACTTAAGGAAGGAGTTATCGAGGCCAGCAACAGTCCCTGGCGAGCCCAAGTGCTGGTAGTTCGGACTGGGAGAAAAACCGGATGGTCATCAATTACAGTCAGACCATCAACAGGTTTACGCAGCTGGACGCGTATCCTCTCCCCCATATTGCCGACCTGGTTAACAGGATCGTGAAATACAAAGTCTTTTCCACGGTGGACCTTAAGTCCGCCTACCACCAGCTCCCCATCCGCGCGAGTGACCGAACGTACACCACGTTTGAGGCAGATGGGCGCCTCTACCACTCCCTCAGGTTTCCATTTGGTGTCACAAATGGAGTCTCAGTCTTCCAACGGGAGATGGACCAAATGGTCGACAAGCACGGTTTACGGGCCACCTTCCCGTATCTCGATAACGTCACCATCTGCGGCCACGACCAGCAGGACCACAACATCAATCTCCAAAATTTGCTCCGAACCGCATAACTCCTTAATTTAACTTACAATAAGGATAAGTGCGTGTTTAGCACCGACCGTCTAGCCATCCTTGGCTACATAGTGTGTAACGGAGTGATAGGCCCCAATCCCAAACGCATGCGCCCCCTGATGGAACTCCCTCTCCAACTCCCTCAAATCCCTCAAACGCTGCCTGGGCTCCCTATCCCCCGTTGGCAAGAGGTCATCCCCGACGCCCTGCATTCAATCCAGTCTCTCCTCTGTACTACCACTAATCAAACACCTCATGAACGTCTTCTTGTTTTCCCCAGGAAGCAGTCCTCAGGATTCCCTCTCCCGACCTGGCTGGCCACCCCCGGGCCCATCTTGCTCCGGAAGCATGTGTGGGTGCACAAGTCCGACCCGTTGGTTGAGCGAGTCCAGTTACTCCACGCCAACCCACAGTATGCGTACGTGGAGTATCCCGACGGTCGGCAGGATACGGTCTCGCTTCGGGACCTGGCACCCGCCGGCGTGCGGCCTTCTCCCCCTACATCAACACCTCCCCTCCAACCCCAATTCCCCCCAGCGCCCCCCGCGCCCCCACGACCCAGCGCACATCCCCCCTCTTCCCCGATTACAGCGTCTCCACCACCGGCCCGGGGTACGGAGACACATCTATGACCGACGCTCCCGGAGTCAAGGACGACCATCGGCCCGACGTCACCGGCTCCACTGCGACGGTCCACCAGAACACCATGGGCACCCAACAGGCTGATCGTGTCCATCTGATGCGACCATGGGACATTTGTTTTGGACTTTGTTGTTATTGTGTTGCACCTTAAGTTAGTAGTAGTAGTAGTATTGTTTTTTGCCACGAGCCAGTGTTACTCCCAAAGCAACAGCAGGTCTTTTGTGTTTATTTTCTTATTTTCACACTCTTTCCCTTGGAGAATTGGAACGATTCATAGGCTGACTAACAACCTAATAGGCTCTTAGAGGGGAATGGGACAACTCATCGCCACCGACTCATCGCCGCCGACTCATCGCCGCTGACTCATCGCCAGCCCAACTCATCGCCATCCCAACTCATCGCCAGCCAACTCATCGCCAGCCCAACTCATCGCCAGCCAACTCATCGCCAGCCCAACTCATCGCCAGCCAACTCATCGCCAGCCCAACTCATCACCAGCCCAATTAAAAATTGAAATTCATGGTAATTCATGGTAAAAGCTGTCAGCGGCGGGTAACTTTTGAACGGCCCGCACCAAGCATTTGATAGATAGACCGGCCGGCGAACCAAGTTATATCACAGTTCAGACCAGTGGTATTTCAAATTTAATTCATGGTAAAAGCTGTCGGCGGCGATGAGTTGGGCTGGTGATGAGTCAGCGGCGATGAGTCGGCGGCGATGAGTCGGCCGCGATGAGTTGTCCTAGACCCTCTTAGAGTGGCATTTGAAACTGGAGGCTGCTGACTCAGAGACTACTGAAAAAGCAACAAGACCAAACTCTGTGTGCAACCCCACCCTTCCACAATCTGAAAGACGCAAGAGTTTCTGCACTCCATGGACACACTTATGCTGGAATGTGCCCAAATTGGTACTCATTGTTGTTGGCCTGTGGTGCCCTCCCACTGAGCCTGAGCCAGCAAACATTAGCCAGACTAGTGATGGTGAACACTGCAGACCTTTAACCCCGGTTCAATAAATGTAAAGTTATTTGAACTAAGTTGATCTTGGAAGACTTGCTGGGGTCATCACTGCTGCTGTTTGTTAAGAAGTCCAAATAGGCCAGAGATTACTGATCATACAAATGTTGGAAGTGCATTCAAATATTTGAAGCATTCGATAAAGCTTTGATTCCAATAGCTCCGATAACTCAGGTGTCCTAAGTCCAACAATTTTCAGCTGCTTTATGAATGAAGTTCCCTCCGCCATGAGGTAAGAAATGGGGATGTTTGCTGATGATTGTACACACAATATTCAGTACCATTCGCGACTCTTCGGATACTGGAGAAATCTGTGTCTGCAGCAACAAGGCCTGGACAACGCGTAGGCTTGGGCTTAAAACTGACAAGTACTATTCACATCACATAACTGCCAGGCAATGCCCATCACCAACAATCAACATCCTGGGGAATGCCATTAACCAAAACTTTAAAAGCACATAAATACTGTGGACAAGAGCAGGTCAGAAGCTAGGAATCCTACGGCAGGTTACTCACTTCCGAACTCCCCAAAGCCTGTCCACATCTACACGATACAAGTCAGGAGAGTGATAGAATACTCTCCATTCGCCTGGATGAATGCGGCTCCAACAACATTCATGAAGCTCAGTACTGTCATAATATACATCTATGTATGTAATGGAGTGCAGACAGGCAGTGATTGACACACAGGATGACCAGTAAGCACACAGAACAGAGCAGCCAATCACCAGAGAGGACACAACCACTATAAAGCCAGAGGGCACTAGGTTTCCCGCTCTCTCTGGACCCAGCCACTGAGACAGTCAGAGTTCGTGAGCTAGCCAGTGCAAACTCCATGCGGTAGCTAGTAAGTCTGGTCAGGCTAGTACTAGGTCTCCAGTCAAGTCAGTATAGTGTCAACCCACAGTTAAACATGTATATAAGTTAAGACGTTGAATAAAATTGTGTTGCATCGTATCAAGTGTTGGGGGTCTGTCTCTCGCTACACTGCATCAAGTGCAGTCCACGTCGACCCAGCCTGCCTAACGCATCATGGTACCATGGAGTGATACGGAAATTTGACGGACCTACCTCAAGTGAATCAGCGTTGACCAGCAAGCAGCCATCCGGTGACATGTCCACCCTCCTCCACAGCTCCACATCTCCAGCAACCTTGGCGCAAATTGGAAGATCTTCAAACAAAACTTCCTCCTATACATCGAAGCCACCGACCTCGAGGCCGCATCAGAGGTCAGGTAGATCGCACTATTCCTCTCCACAGCGGGGGACCACGCCATCCACATCTACAACTCCCTTACATTCACTGAAGGCGAAGACAAGACGAAATTTAAAACAGTCCTGCTGAAGTTCGACAGCCACTGTGACATTGAGGTGAATGAGAGCTTTGAACGGTACGTTTTCCAGCAGAGGCTTCAGGGTAAGGATGAACCTTTTCAGGCCTTTTTGACCCATCTCCGCATCCTCGCGCAGTCATGTAACTATGACTCGACAATTGATTCCATGATCCGGGATCAGATCATTTTCGGGGTTCACTCCGATTCAGTTCACCTGAAAGTCAAGCCGCTGACCCTCACCATTGCTATCGAGACGTGCGTTGTCTACGAACATGCTAACAATCTGTACTCCTACATCAGGGCGGCAGAGAATGCAAAGCTATCCTCCACGAGGCGGAACGGGTGCAGGACATCAAACAAATGCAGGGCCAAAGCATCGACGAGAGCGGCCATTTTGCGCGCTTTTCCCGGGCTCCTGCGCATGCGCGCCACGACCGAGGGGACGGCGAGGCTGACGGCCAGACTGCGCAGGTGCGTACGTCGACCGACCGCAGTGCGCATGCGCGATGACGCACGGAACGCGCTGACGTTGGCGTCACGACATGTCCGAATTGTGGCTCCGCCCACTTAAAGTGGCAATGTCCGGCAAAAGGACGACGGTGTCTACAGTTTGGAAAGCTTGGTCACTACGCAGCCCTTTGCAGATCTGCTCCACTGCCCAGCAGCCAGCGATCCCAGCCACGCCACAGAAGTGTCCGTTCAATACAGCAGGCCATGCCAGACTCCAATCCCGACAGCCCAACAGACCCTGATGCTGAATGCCTCAAATCCCCATACCGGGTGGGCATCATTACGAAGCATGCGCTGCCTTTCTCCAATTTCGCGAAGCACCTCCAAATCCTCAGCGTGGATCCCGATGATGAGTGGTGTGCTGTCTTCACAGTTAACAAGGCTCGCATCCGGTTCAAACTGGATACCGGCGCACTGGCGAACCTTATCTCGAGATCTGATCTCGACACCATCCACGTCAGACCAAGTATTCTTCCACCGGCCTGCCAGCTCCTTAACTACAATGGCAATGCCATAGCTGCCAGTGGCTCGTGCCAACTCGAAGTGTTCAATAAGGCGATTAAAGCGACGCTGCGGTTTGAGACCATCGGACCTGACAGAGCATCCCTGCTCGGTGCACGCGCCTGCAAGCTCCTGAACCTGGTTCAGCGAGTCCACACCATGTCATCGTCACAGGCGATGGCCTCACCTGGTCAAAATTTCCAAGCTGATATAGATGACATCATCACGCAGTACCACAGCGTGTTCGACGGAATGGGCACACTCCCATACCGATACAAAATCCTGCTCAAACCAAACGCCACCCTTGTAATTCATGCACCACACCGGGTGCCGGCACCCCTCAAGGACCACCTCAAGCAGCAATTACAGGACCTCCAAGACCAGGGCATCATATCAAATGTCACAGAACCCACCGACTGGGTCAGCTCCATGGTCTGCGTCAAGAAGCTGTCAGGAGAGCTTCGAATCTGCATCGATCCCAAAGATCTAAACCGCAACATCATGAGGGAACATTACCCAATACCAAAACGTGAAGAGTTGACCAGTGAGATGGCTCATGCCAAATCCTTTATGAAGCTGGACGCCTCCAAGGGATTCTGACAAATACAGCTGGACGCATCCAGTCGCAAGCTGTGCACGTTCAACACCCCGTTCGGTTGCTACTGCTACAACCGGATGCCTTTTTGCATCATCTCTGCTTCAGAGGTATTTCACCGCATCATGGAACAGATGATGCACGGTATCGAGGGGGTTCGAGTATATGTTGCCGATGTAATCATCTGGTCCACAACTCCCCAAGAACACATCGCTCGCCTCAAGCAGATATTCCAGAGTATCCATGAGCATGGTCTCCAGCTCAACAGGGCCAAGTGCTCGTTTGGTCAATCAGACATCAAATTCCTAGGCGACCACATCTCGCAGCAGAGCGTGCGGCCAGATGCTGACAAGGTCTCGGCGATCAACGGCGTGAAGACCCCGGAGGACAAGAAGGCAGTCCTCCGCTTTCTCAGGATGGTCAACTTCCTCGGGAAATTCATTCCCAATAAGGCACCCCACACCACGGCCTTCCGGCATCTCGTCAAAAAGTCGATGGAATTCCAGTGGCTGCCCGCGCATGAAGAGGAATGGCATGAGCTAAAAGCGAAGCCCACCACAGCCCCGGTTCTGGCCTTCTTCGACCCAACTAAGGAAACCAAGATATCCACTGACGCAAGCCAGGACGGCATTGGGGCGGTGCCCCTCCAACGAGATGACTCCTCGTCCTGGGCTCCAGTGGCGTATGCCTCCAGAGCCATGACGCTCACTGAGCAACGGTACACTCAGATTGAGAAGGAATATCTGGGCCTTCTAACGGGAATCGTCAAGTTTCACAACTATGTTTATGGCCTGCCAAAATTCACAGTAGAGACGGACCACAGGCCACTAGTCCACATTATCCAGAAGGTTTTAAATGACATGACGCCTCGGCTACAGCGAATCCTTCTCAAGCTACGCCACTATGACTTTGAACTTGTCTACATGCCAGGCAAAGAGCTCATCGTTGCAGATGCCCTATCCAGGTCCATTACCACACCGTGTGAACAAACTGACTTCATCTGCCACATAGAAGCGCAAGTGCAATTGTGTGCTATCAACCCTCCGGCCTCTGACGAGCGGGTGATCCAAATTTGTGAGGAAACAGCCAAGAATCCTCTGCTATAGCGTGTGATGCAGCACCTCACGAATGGATGGCAGAAGGGACAGTGTCCCCAGTTCTACAACGTCAAGGACGACCTGACGGTGGTGGACGGCATCCTCCTGAAGCTTGACAGGATCGTGATTCCGCAGAGCATGCGAGCTATGGTCCTCGGCCAAATCCATGAGGGACACCTGGGGGTCGAGAAATGCCGATGCAGAGCTCAGGAGGCAGTCTACTGGCCGGGCATCATCCAGGACGTTGCCAACATGGTCCTCAACTGCCCTACATGTCAGAAATTTCAGCCAGCTCAACCCAAAGAAACTCTGCAGCAACATGAGATAGTGACCTCCCCATGGTCCAACGTCGGCGTCGACCTTTTCCACGCCAAGGGGAGTGACTATGTCCTCCTGGTCGACTACTTCTCCAATTACCCCGAAGTAGTGAAACTGTTCGACCTCACGTCGAAGGCGGTGATCAAAGCCTGCAAAGAAAAGTTCGGCAGCATGGAATACCGCTCACGGTGATGAGTGACAACGGTCCTTGCTTTTACAGCCAGGAATGGTCTGATTTTGCACGGTCCTTCAACTTCCGTCACATAACCTCCAGCCCCCACACCCGCAGTCAAACGGGAAGGCCGAAAAAGGGGTCCATATTGTTAAGCAGTTGCTATGCAAGGCTGCAGACTCAGGCTTCGACTTCAACCTGGCACTGCTGGCATACAGGGCAACCCCACTGTCCACTGGGTTGTCTCCAGCGCAGATGCTCATGGATCGCACTCTGAGGACCACGGTTACAGCCATCCATGTTCCAGACCTTGACCACCTCACGGTCGTACAAAAGATGCAGCAGTCTCGAGCCCAACAGAAATCCACATATGATGCTCATGCCACAGATCTACCCAAGCTGGTCCCAACTGAACGTGTTCATGTACAGTTGCCTGAGGGCGGCTGGTCTGCCACAGCTGTGGTAGTCAAGCAACTGGCCCCAAGATAGTTCCTTGTCCACATGGCTGATGGCTCCTTGCTACGGCGCAACAGACGGGCACTGCGTAGAGTTCCACTCCCGCCACCTGACCAAAGTGCCCCCCACCCACAATGCTTCCTCCGGACGTGCCCTACCACGAGGCCACCGATCTACCAGCAATCCTGCCGGCCCCTGCGACCACCGCGTTGGCGGCGGTCCTGCCTATCCAACTGCAGGCGGCCCCTGATCCACTCCTGCAGCGGTCAACAAGAATTCGTCGCCCGCCACAAAGACTAAATCTATAGACTGAATTTTTGTACATTTTGTGACCTCATTGTTTTGACCTCTGTAAATATCGTTTTCTCGTTTCATCTGCCTTATATCTGCACTAGCAACACTTCCTATGTATATAAGTTTATTTTGACACATTTTGTATATAGTCAGGCACATATACACATCCATACGCACACGCACCTTAATATTTATTATCTAAAAAAAAAGGGGAGGAGATGTCATAATATACATCTATGTATATAATGGAGTGCAGACAGGCAGTGATTGACACACAGAATGACCAGTAAGCACACAGAACAGAGCAGCCAATCACCAGACAGGACACCACCACTATAAAGCCAGTAGGCACTAGGGGCAAAATTCTCCGACCCCCACGACGGGTCGGAGAATAGCGGGAGGGCCTTCCCAACATTTTTCCCGCCCTCCCGCTATTCTCCCCCACCCCCCGCCCAACTCCCGACCCGAATCGCTGCCGCCGTTTTTTTAAGGCCGGCAGCGATTCACAGCTGTTCGATGGGCCGAAGTCCCAGCCCTTTACGCCGTTTTTACGAACGGCAAACACACCTGGTCTGGCCGTTCGTAAAAACGGCGTCACAAACTCGCTTTTCATAACCATGGCACCGATTGGCACGGCAGTACCACGGCCGTGCCAAGGGTGCCATGGGCCGGCGATCGGTGGGCACCGATCGCGGGCAGCGGGCCCGATGCCCGCGCACTATTTCTCCTTCCGCCGCCCCGCAGTATCCATTCGCGGGGCGGCTGAGGGGCATCCCGGCCCGCGCATGCGCGGGTTTCGCACAAATACGCGATGACGTCATCCGCGCATGCGCGGGTTGGAGTCTTCCAATCCGCGCATGCGCGGCTGACGTCATATGACGCGTCAGCCGGCGCTAACTCCGGAGCCTACGGCGTCGGGCTGCTAGCCCCGACCGGGGACCAGAATCGGTTCCCGGTCGGGAAGGGGCGCGCTGGCGTCAAACCCGCCCGGGTTTAACGCCAGCCTTACGATTTCTCCCGTTTTGGGAGAATCGCGCCCTAGGTTTCCCGCTCTCTCTGGACCCAGCCACTGAGACAGTCAGAGTTCGTGAGCTAGCCAGTGCAGACTCCATGCGGTAGCTAGTAAGTCTGGTCAGGCTAGTACTAGGTCTCCAGTCAATTCAGTATAGTGTCAATCCACAGTTGAACATGAACATAAGTTAAGACGTTGAATAAAATCGTGTTGCACCTTATCCTGTCTCTCGCTACATTGTCTCTCGCTACACTGCATCAAGTGCAGTCCACGTCGACCCAACCTGCCTAACACATCAAGTACCATCCAAGGTAGGGGAGCTCAATTGATGACATCCCATCCCAAATGTTAAACATTTATTCCCTTTACCATCAGTGCACAGTGGCACATGATATACTACAGCAATGCGCAATGCTCATTTGACAGCATCTTTCAACCCCATGACTTCTACCTTCTAAGGGCAGCAAACGCCCAATAACACCACCACCTGCAAGTTACCCTCAAATCACAAATCATCCTGACTGGGAACTACATCGCCATTCCTTTACTGTTTCAGTCTAAATCCTGAAACTTACTTCCTAATAGCACTGTGGGTGCACCTTTATCACATGGACTGCCCATGGACTGGTGGCCCATTACCAATTAGGAATGGGCGTAAGAGTAGGTGTTGCCAATACCCACAGAACATGAAATAATTTATGAAATGGAAGAACCAACAATTTGGGCAGCACGGTAGCACAGTGGTTATCACCGTTGCTTCACAGCTCCAGGGTCCCAGGTCCGATTCCCGGCTTGGGTCACTGTCTGTGTGCAGTCTGCACGTTCTCCCCATGACTGCGTGGGTTTCCTCCGGGTGCTCCGGTTTCCTCCCACAAGTCCCGAAAGAGGTGCTGTTAGGTAATTTGAACATTCTGAATTCTCCCTCCGTGTAACCGAACAGGCGCCGGAGTGTTGCGATTAGGGATTTTCACAGTAACTTCATTGCACTGTTAATGTAAGCCTACTTGTGACAATAAAGTTATTGTATTATAAACTATCCAAAGCGCTGCAAAGGAGCTTAGTTTTAAAACGCAGCTGCAAAGCATATTAAATTAAAGATTAACATACACATGAACAATGTTAATAGCATTAATGAAACCAAAAATAGTCAAGTAATTAAGTATTTGAACTGAACAAAAATGAAAAATCTTACCAGAAATTGTAAGGTAAGCACACAAAATAGTTTAGGGTATGTTGCCATTGCAGTGTTACAGCGGGAGATCTTCATGAACAAGTATCTCCAAAACTATCCTGTTATTCAGGGAACAGTCAAGCAATGTTTTGAGCAAATGCGACAATGAATGTTTTCTTTCAAACATTAGATAAACACGCTTTTATTATGCTCTTTTAAAAGATACTGACTTACGCTCCATAACTGTTTATTTATTCAGTTTCCAAGTGGACTTTCCCCTGTAATATATTCATTTAATCTGATTAAAGATTATTTTATACAAGGTATTTAGGTGCTTTTCAATTTTTGTTTGCAACTGATAAGTGTTCATGCAAAAATGTTTTTCGAAATTTCACTTCTTATCCATTTTAAGAGTTCAGAAGTGTTCAGTAACATTGGAAATATTGTTATACTTTATCAGTGACACAGGGGGCAATTCAGTGGACAAAGGTTAAAGTCCGCTTTTGGGGACTTGGGCGGCAGCAGTGCCGAGATTCACACTGCTATTCATTGGCACATTGCCAGTATTTTGTGCCCGCTAAAGCCACACCTAGGCAGTGGTCCTACACTGGCAAGCTGATCTTGCTAGCAGAACTAGCTTGTCGCAGAGCGGGTCACCATGTTTGGAAGGCTGCCCGATCTCTAGAGCCCCCTTTCAGACCCCTGGACTTTCAGGACCCCTCACTCCCACTCTAATGGGCAAGGTCCACCAGGCCTGATCCCTGACACTGCCAACCTGGCACCTGGGCATCCCCCTGGCATTCTGGCAATGCTACGCAGGTACCCTGGCAGTGCCAGCCTGGGTACCTAGGAGAATGCCAGGGTACCAGACTGCCTGTCCCTGAAAATACGATCTCTGATGGCCTGCAAGACCCCCGCTGTGCCATCACGTCTGGTCCAGGTTTGTGCTAAATGGCGCCCTGGCAAAGTCTAGCAGTCGCAGCCATTGACTCCTGGGCACCGGGTACTTACAGTGTCCGGGTATTTAAATGAGTCTAATGAATCATTTAAATATGCAGACCTGGTTAGGTGACTCGCCAATCGGCCCGGATTGTGGGCAGTCACGCAATTCACCCATTGTTCCCGGATCTACGCAAAGCACAACGCTGTTGCTGGAGCGTCCCCTGAGTCTCAGTACAAGCGGACAATCTTTGGAATTCTCCACCCCAGAGGGTTGTGGATGCAGCACAGCTGAATATATTCAAAGCGGAGATAGACAGATTTTTGATCTCTTAGGGAATCTAGAGATATGGGGAATAGGTGTGTTGCGCGTTTTACTGGAGTGTTACGCGTTTTATTGGAGTGTATTAACACGCCTCCGTTTAAAGGCCGTGTGCTTAACACTACTACGGCTCTGTGTATGTAATTCTGCTCAGGAGTCGCCAGGTGCCGTATTTAGACACCTCACAAGTATATCAAGGTCAGGTTCAAAGTAATAAATCTGTACACCGATTAGTAAGTCCAAACGATTGTGTTTATTATAACAAATATAATAAATACACATGCATACGCTAAAGAGACTAAGTTACTTCTAAACTAAACAACTAAAATACTTATCTAGACAGGAACAGGCAAGGTCAGGGAGCGAGGCCTTCATCCCGTTCTTGGTCTGCAACTCTCAGAGTCTTAAAAGTCGTCAGGGTCTAGCAAAGTCTGGATCACGTAGCGATCGTTGTGGTGACACTTACAGTTCGATGGCTGGTGACTCAACGGCTGGTGATGGAACTGGAGTCAGGATGCGATGTAACAGCAAAGCGATGAAAACAGCAGAGAGCCGGAGCCAAAAACAGCGGAACCATGTGCGGCGTCTACTTTTATAGGTCCCCAAAGTCCGTGCCTCTTCGGGGCGGTTCTCTACCTGCCCTGTATCGATTGGGCCTTTTTCCCAATCGATATTTTCCAAACCCCCCAATCTGAGGGTCGCTTCTCGATGGGTGGGGCGGTCTCTATGGTTCTTTGTGTTGGATACTATGGTGCCGTTTTGTCTGGGCGTCTACTCTAAAGTATCCATTAATACCTAAATGTTTCTATTGTGCGGGCCTGGATCTGGATCACCTCATTACTATGTAGATCATTGTTGCCATTTACACCTTTAGCTGAGATTCTGCACCTGGCCACAAACTGATTTCTGTACGTGCAGAATGCTAATTAGCCTTCTGCAAACTGCTTGTCCTTGCTAAGACTGTTTTCTCCCTGCAGCCTCAGCAGTTCTCCATTTTGTAGCCCAGTGTCCATCTTAGGTGGCTACAGGTGAGAAGGCAGAGTTGAAGCCAAAGATCCCCATGATCATATTGAAAAGCCTCACTGTTATGTGTATGTACATTTAGGTGTGGTTTTGTTTGGGGGCAGGGAGGTGGAGGGATGGGGGTGGGGGTAGGGATAGTTTGCTGACGGTGACTATGGATTTTTGTTTGTTTTGTCTTATCGGTGGGCTTAGCAGCCATCTTGGGGGGGGGGGGCTGGTGCCTGTACTCACTAAACAGTGGGTGCATGACCCCTCTTGATGGAAATGGCTGACTCCGGTTCGAGGAGGGGTGGGGAGCCCCCTATGCGGTTGGTCACCAGGAATCTAAAGGGGGTGAATGGCCCAGCGAAAAGGTCGAGTGTATTTGCCCGCCTGAAAAATTTGAGTGCTGATGTGGTGTTTCTGCGGGAGACACATTTGCAGGGAAGGGACCAGGCTATGTTGTGGAAGGAGTGGGTGAGTCAAGTATTTCACTCGGGTTTAGATGGTAGGGCCCAGAGGGATGACAATTTTGATCAGTAAAAGGGTTCAATTTTAAGCCACCAAGATATCATCCCCCCCCCCCCCCCCCCCCCCCCCCCCAGCCCTCCTATCCGCCACTGTGAATGTGTCTCTAATTCACTTGTCTCTCAGTCCGGAAGAAACGGTCTCGAACACGTTCGTACTTTAGAATATTCTTTATTGCGATCGGGGCAGCCCTCTAGGTATTCCAAAGAAACACCTCTAAGTGTGCCAAAGTTTTGCTCAAAACATCCTGTCTTTATATGTTTTTTTAAGGGGCTGTCCCTTACATTCACTTGAGCTTGCCCCATTACAAAATATAGCTTGTTTTTACCAAAGATCTAATACATGATTAACTTGTTATTGCCACATTTTCAATACATGATTTTACAGACATTGAGGTTATCTATTGGCACATAAGTATATAGCAATTTTAGCAAAACAACAGGTGTTCAGCCACAGTATCAATGGCTCCCACATTTCATATTCCGTCATCCAGCCATCTTCCTTGTTTCTCAAGGCTATTCGGCTTACTGTCATGAGTCGGCTCACGAATTCAATAATAACTCCCTTATTAGTAACTTTCCACTAATGTGTCCCATTAATTCTGGATTGTTCTAGCTATTAACCCTTGCTTCACATTCTCACCACTACAACCCTGCCCACACTTTCGTTACCGGCACAGTTGCACAGTGGTTAGCACCGCTGCCTCACACCCTAGAGACCAAGGTTCAATTCCAGCCTTGGGTGACTGTCTGTGAAGGGTTTGTACTTTCTCCCCATGCCTACGTGGAATTCCTCTGGGTGCTCCGGTTACCTTCCACAGTCCAAGGATGTGCAGATTAGGTGGACTGGCCATGCCCAATTGTCCCTTCGTGTCCACAAGGTTAGGTTGGGTTATTGAGTTACGGGGATAGGGGGAGGTGGGGGCTATAGTAGAGTGCTCTTTCCAACGGCTAGTGCAGACTCGATAGGCTAAATGGCCTCCTTCTGCACTGTAAAGTCTATGATTCTATGACGATTCTATGATCACCTCATCCCCCCTCCCAGAATCCCCCATCACCTCCACTAGCAAACACCTCACCCAATATTTATACCCTCCCCCCACCATTCACACATCCCAAGTCCATCAAAACCTGCTCAACCAGGCTCCAATAACCCCACTGCACTTCCCTTCACCAGCCAACCTACATTTGTTAGTGAGGTGACCCCTGCCAGAACACCCTCCTTCCCTCCCCCTCCTCAGTAACCCGGCCTCAGCTGCCCAAAACCCACCTCCCTTAAACCAAGAAACAATACAGAACCCACCCATAAGGAAGTAAGAAAGCAAAAAGGCAAAATACATGTAAACAAACCCACTCATTGAAGAGACAGAAACAGAATCCCAATCAAATAGAAAACCCTCAATAAGAAAACAGAACCCCCTTCCTCATCAACCAAATCCAAATCCCAACCCTCATCTCAGTCCCAGTCCTTCAGCCTTAACGAAAGCCTCTGCTGCCTCCACCATTTCAAAATAAAAGTCCTTCAAATTGTGAGTCACTCTCATCTTCGCTGGGTAGACAACTCCAAATCTTACTCCACTGCTGTACAATGCTGCCTTCACCGGTCCAAAGGCCGCCCGCCTTCTCGCCAACTCCGCTGTCAGATTTTGGTAGTTACACATGTCAGCACCTTCCCACTTCACATCTCGTCTCTGCTATTCCCAGCTCAAAATCCTCTCTTTCACGTGGGAGCTGTGGAAGCAGAATATAACCGTTCTTGGTGGCTTATTCACATTGGGCTTCGACCTGAGCAACCAGTGTGCCCTGTCCAAACTGTGGCAGGACGGTTCTTCCCCCACCCCCATCAGCAAACATCTTTGCAAAGTACTCGGTCAGCCTTGAGCTCTCTACCCCCTCAGCAGGCCTCCTTGGCCTGTTTTCCAGGTACTCCACCTTAGCTCTGAACCCTTAGTTGACCTCCGCCACCCTCCACAACTCCTCATCCATTGAGGTGAACTGGTCACTGTGTTACAACAATGCCCCCACCACTCCCTTCAACTTCTCTCCTTGCTCCCGCACCTCGACCAACATATCACTGCCGCCTTTACTGGGGCAATCACCTCCTCCACCCATTCTTTGAGCGAAGACTTATTTGGAAGAAAATAGACTTATCAGTAATAGGCAGCATGGTTTTGTGCAGGGAAGGTCATGTCTTACAAACCTAATAGAATTCTTTGAGGAAGTGACAAAGTTAATTGATGAGGGAAGGGCTGTAGATGTCATATACATGGACTTCAGTAAAGCATTTGATAAAGTTTCCCATGGCAGATTGATGAAAAAAGTGAAGTTGTATGGGGTTCAGGGTGTACTAGCTAGATGGATAAAGAACTGGCTGGGCAACAGGAGACAGAGAGTAGTGGTGGAAGGGAGTGTCTCAAAATGGATAAAGGTGACTAGTGGTGTTCCACAGGGATCCGTGCTCGGACAACTGTTGTTTGTGATATATATAAATGATCTGGACAAAGGTATAAGTAGTCTGATGAGCGAGTTTGCAGATGATACTAAGATTGGTGGAGTTGCAGATAGCGAGGCGGACTGTCAGAGAATACGGGAAAATATAGATAGATTGGAGAGTTGGGCAGAGAAATGGCAGATGGAGTTCAATCCAGGCAAATGCGAGGTGATGTATTTTGGAAGATCTAACTCAAGAGCAGACTATATGGTCAATGGAAGAGTCCTGGGAAAAATTGATGTCCAGAGAGATCAGGGAGTTCAGGTCCATTGTACCCTGAAGGTGGCAACGCAGGTTGATAGAGTGGTCAAGAAGGCATACAGCATGCTTGCCTTCATCGGACGGGATATTGAGTACAAGAGTCAGCAGGTCATGTTCCAGTTGTATTGTACTTTGGTTAGGCCACATTTAGAATACTGCGTGTAGTTCTGGTCGCCACATTACCAGAAGGATGTGGATGCTTTAGAGGGGGTGCAGAGGAGGTTCACCAGGATGTTACCTGGTATGGAGGGTGCTAGCTATGAAGAAAGGTTGAGTAGATTAGGATTGTTTTCGTTGGAAAGACGGAGGTTGAGGGGGGACCTGATTGAGGTCTACAAAATTATGAGAGGTAGGGACAGGTGGATAGCAACAAGCTTTTTCCAAGAGTGGGGGTGTCAATTACAAGGGGTCACGATTTCAAGGTGAGAGGGGGAAAGTTTAAGGGAGATGTGCGTGGAAAGTTTTTTTACGCAGAGGGTGGTGGGTGCCTGTAATGCTTTGCCAGCGGAGGTGGTAGAGGTGGGTACGATAGCATCATTTAAGATGCACCTGGACAGATATAGGAATGGGTGGGGAACAGAGAGAAGTAGACCTTGGAAAATAGGCAGCAGGTTTAGATAAGGATCTGGATCGGCGTAGGCTGGGAGGGCCGAAGGGCCTGTTCGTGTGCTGTAATTTTCTTTGTTCTTTTGTTCTTTGTTCTCTCCCAAGCGCCTCCATTTACTTGGCAAACAGCCTTTCAAATTTCACCTACATCACCTCAGTAAGAGTTTCCACCGTGAGGGGATCAACCTCACCCGATGACCCAGGCCCCACCATCTTTCTTTCCGCAGGCCTAACAGCCATCCCTGCCGACGGAATTTCGCTCCCCCTTGCTTTCCAGCACCTTTAAAAATGAATAAATAATCTTTATTGTCACAAGTAGGCTTACATTAACACTGCAATGAAGTTACTGTGAAAAGCCCCTAGTCGCCACATTCCAGCTCCTCTTCGGGTACACAGAGGGAGAATTCAGAATTCTCAGCTGGTACGGGAATTGAACCCATGCTGTTGGCCTTGTTCTGTATTACAAACCAGCTGTCTAGCCCATTGAGCTAATTCAGCCCCTCTACTGGGACATAGACATTCCTCGACTTCCTTATAACTTCCTACACCAACTCACGCACAAACTAACTCTGAAACTGGGCATAAAAGTCCAAAAACCAGAGACTCTGGCAGGAGCCATCTGACGTGCGACTTTCACCTACATGTTGCCACTGGAAGCCGCCCCCAAAACACATTGGTTTTAAGTTGCTTATGTTGAGGCATGGCAGCACAGTGGTTAGCACTGCTGCCTTACAGCGCCGGGGCCCGGGTTCAATTCTGGCCTTGGGTGACTGTCTATGAGAAGTTTGCACATTCTCCCCATGTCTGCATGAGTTTCCTTCTCATTCTCTAGTTTCCTCCCACAGCCCAAAGTTGTCCAAAGAGGTGAGATGGATTGGTCATGCTAAAACTGCTCCTTACTGTCCATGGATGTGTAGGTTAGGTCAGGTTACGGGGATAGGGCAGGGGTATGGGCATAGCTAGGGTGATCTTTCAGAGGGTCAGCACAGACTCGATGGACCAAATGGTTTCCTTCTGCACTGTGGGGGATTCTATGTTTCTAAAACATTTAGGAGAGCAAAGAGGGGATATGAGAAAGCTCTGGCTAGTAAAATTAGGAAAATTAACAAGATGTTCTATAAGTTTATCAATGGGAAGAAGATAATCAGTGAAAGAGTAGGGACCATTAGGGTCTAAGGGGTGGCAATCTGTGCGTGGAGCCAAAGGACATTAGCAGGGTGTTGAACAAATACTTCATATCCGACTTCACCCAAGACAATGAGGATATGTAAGGACGCAGGGAGAGAGGTGCGAGGTTCCTGAGCAAATTGGCATAGGGAGTGAAATGAAATGAAAATCACTTATTGTCACGAGTAGGCTTCAATGAAGTTACTGTGAAAAGCCCCTAGTCACCACATTCCGGCAACTGTTCAGGGAGGTTGGTACAGGAATTGAACCGTGCTGCTGGCCTGCCTTGGTCTGCTTTAAAAGCCAGCGATTTAGCCGAGTGTGCTAAACCAACCCAGGAGTGACAAGGTACTGGAGGTGTTGGCAGGCTTAAAAGCGGACAAATCCGGACTTCCATTGATGGCAGGCGGGAGGCAGCCAAACGTTGGAGGGCTCCCATTCGGGAACGGCATTGTCGGGTTGAAAGCCCGGTCCTAGGGGCAGTGAAGGCAGTAAAAGTCGTAGTGGCGGAGGTGTGGGAGCAGGGTGAGGCGCTGAAGGAAGTGGAAGAGACATTATTGCAGCACGGTGATCAACTTACCTTGATGGGGAAGGAGATGCGGAAGGTGAAAGTGATCAACAAGGATCTGCGAGGCAAAATGGAAGACCTGCAAAACAGATCCAAGCGACAGAATTTGAGGATTGTGGGGCTGCCCGAAGGAGTGGAAGGCCCGAGGCCGACTGAATATTTTGCCACGGTGTTGGCGAAACTATTGGGGGAGGGGGAGGATCCCTCCCAATATGAACTGGATCGGGCTCATCGGTCGTGGAGGCCTGTACCAAAGGCGAGTGAGCCACCAAGAGTAGTGGCTCTGTGCTTCCGTAGGTACAGTGTGAAGGAGAAGGTCCTGTGCTGGGCTAAGCAGAAGCGGGTGGTGCAGTGGGCTGGAGCTGGTGTACGCGTATACCAGGACTTTACGGTGGAGCTGGCGAGGAGGCGGGCTACCTTCAACCGGGTGAAGAGGGCACTGTACATCAGCAAGGTGCAGTGCGGCATTGTATATCCAGCAAAGCTGAGGGTGACCTACAAGTTCAAGGACTTTTATTTTGGGACGGCGGAAGCAGCGGAGGAGTTTGCAAAGGCAGAAGGACTTTGGCAGAATTGAGAAATGGTCATGTACCGATGTGGCCTCATGACTGTATTTTTTCTTTTCTGTTTCACTGCGTGCTGGTTATGGGCTAAAGGAGCCAATGTTGTGTATATTTGGACAAGGGAAGAGATGGGACTTTCACTCGCAATGAGGGTTCTTTGGGGTGTAGGTGGATATGCGGGGTGTGTGTGCTAAAAGGGGATTTCTGGGCTTTCCTAGGGTCGGGCAAGGGGGAAAGGGAACCGGGTGGGGGCCTCCACGCTGGCTGGTTTAAGCCGGCCTGTGAACGGGAGTGAGGTGGGGGGAGGGGCTGCGGCCATCAGAGCCTGGCAGAACAGGGTCCAATGGGTCTAGCCGGGGTGGAAACTTGGGGGAAAGGAACCGAGGATGGGGGAGGAGTTTTACAAGAGGAAGTGGAGGGGAGGAGTTGGGGAGGGGGGGTTTACAACTCTTGGATGTCATTTACGGTACTCGTTCGGAGGTTGGTAGGCTTTGAGTGTCAAGGGTCGGGGGGGGGGAGGTGGACTCTGTAGATTAATGGTGACCATGGGTGATTCCGGACTCCTTTTTCTTTTTCTCCTTTGTTTTCTTTTCCCACCGTGGGAGGATTTTTCTTATTTGATGCATATATTGACAGGTGGGCCGTTGTTTGGGGTGGTGGGAGGATGGGATCGTTGTTGTTAAGGGAATTGACTTTGTATTTTTTACCATTTACTGCTTGTTGATGGGGTGTCAATTTTGAAGGAAAATGTGAAAATGGAGAATAAAAACATTAAAAACACAGTGGACAAACCCCCAGGTCCAGACAAATTGTGCCCCAGGCTGCAGTGGGAGGCAAGGAATTGAAAGGGCCAAAATTTTTAATTCCTCTCTCGCCACATGGGAGGTGCCAGAGGACTGGAGGATAGTTGATGTAGTTTTACTATTTAAAATGTGTTGTAGAGGAACCTCCGGTGGCACAATGAAGATGCACCGGAGGTAGCTCCCCCTGAATTGGACTGAGCTCATCGTACACTCCGGCTGAGGCCACATCCCGAAGATTCACCACATGCAGTGATAGTGAGCTTCCACAGCTTCAAGGAGCAGGAAAGTGTTTTGGGTGCACAAAGGAAAACCGTGACTTTAAGTGGGAAGGCCATTCCATCAGGTTCTATCAAGACATGGGTGCGGAGCTGGCGAAGAAGAGGGCTGTGTTCAATGGAGCCAAGGCCGCCCTGTATCAAAGTGGAGTCCAGTGGAGCGTGGTCTACCATGCTTTGCCTAGAGTAACTGTCGAGGGAAAAGACTATTTCTCCAGCGCTCCTGGAGAGGTGGACTCTTTTGTTAAACATCACAAGTTGGGCATGATGTAGTTGAGTTTTTGTTTCTGTCAATGGGCATGTTGAATTGCTACAATGTTGAGGTTTCATGTTTGTTCTTGTTTTTCTTAATTCATAACTGGATGTGGGCATCACTGGTTAGCACAGCATTTATTGCCCATCCCTAGTTGCCCTTCAGAAGGTGGTGTAGGTTGCCTTCAACCGCTGCAGTCCTTGAGGTGTAGGTATACCCACTGTGCTGATGTTAGGGAGGGAGTTCCAGGATGCTGCCCCAGCGACAGTGAAGAAACAGCGATATATTTCCAATTCACAATGGTGAGTGACTTGGAGGGGAATCTCCAGGTGGTGGGATTCCCAAGTATCTGCTGCTCTTGTCCTACAAGATGATGGTGGTTGTGGGTTTGGAAGGTGCTGCATAAGGAACCTTGGCGAGTTACTGCAGTGCACTTTGTTGATGGTACTCAAGGCTGCCACTAATCATCGGTGGTGGAGGGTTTGAATGTTTGTGGAAGGGGTAGTAATCAAGCGGACTGCTTTGTCCTGGATGGTGTCAAACTCCTTGAGTGTTGTTGGAGCTACACTCATCCAGGCAAGTGGAGACTATTCCATTACACTCCTGATTTGTGCCTCATGGATGGTGGACCGGCTTTGTGGGGTCAGGAGGTGAGTTAGGATTCCTAGCCTTTGATCTGCTCTGGTAGCCACAGTATTACTATGACTAGTCCAGTAAAGTTTCTGATCAATGGTAATCCCCAGGACGTTGAGTGTGCGGTTTCAGCGATGGTAATGCCATTGAATTTCAAGTTCTTGCTGGGGTTGAGATTGTATAGTTCGTGTCTAGATTTGGGGTTTAGCTGATGTGGGGTTATGATAATATATAACTCCCTATCAGAATGCAGAATACATGGGGTATTGGTACTTTATTGTTTATAACCATTTTTCTTTGTCTCCAGTCGGGAGCCTCCCTGCTAACCAAAGAGTTAGCTAACGGAAACAATTTTGAAGGGTTCGCTGCAGCTCATTATAGTAATTTCTTTGACAATGAGCTTTAAGTTCTTGTTCTGTTTATATTTGTTAGAAGTAGACTGTAGTAGTTTTGTTTGCCTCACTTCGATTTGTATTTGCACTTAGATATGGTAATATTCTAGGGTGTTGGGGGTGGCGGTGCTTTCATGACGGTGTCTGTAGATTTCTCTTCATCCAGTCTTTTGACTTGGTTGGGTGGCCATCTTGGGTGGGCCTGTTTGCTGTACCTTGCAAGTATCTTTTGGAGAATGTCTCTTGGTGAAAATGGCTGACTTCTGATTGAGGGGAGTGGGGATGGGAGACCCCCAGTTCGCTTGATCACCTATAACATTAAGATCAAGTGTATTTGTTCACCTTAAGAGTTTCAACTCCGATGTGGTGGTTTTGCGAGAGACTAAATTTGAGGGTCAGAGACCAAACCAGACTGCAGAAGAGGTGGTAGGACAGGTCTTTTGTTCAGGTTTCAATGATAGGGCCAGGGATACGGTGATATTAATTAATAGAAGGGTTCAGTTTTATGCCTTTAAGATTTTGGCCGGCCCCAGCGGCCAATACGTTATTGCCTGCGGCTTCCTGGTGCACCCCAATGGGTATCGTTAATACAAATAATTACACTCACCAGCTTTGTAAGTTTAAATACAGTTTATTTATAACAGGAACTATAAGAAAATATGCAGCAAATACAGCTGGTTAACTATAATCTAATTCCCAATTCCCCACTTTAACTTACACACACAGACACAAGACAGGCAAACATAGATGGGGAAAATGGGGTAACAAAAAAGTTAAAGTTAAAAGAAAGCCTTTCTCAAAAAAAAGCCTTTCTTGCCATAGATAAAGACAGAGTAGACGCCCAGGAACTTGCTGAGGTCAGGGAACTCAAAGAGGGCACCCAAAGGCACTCGAAGAAACGTACATAGGTGATCCATCACAATTTCTTGTGAGGATCACAAGGAGGGAATGTAGTGAGCCCTGGGCTGTTTGCAGCCTGTCATTAATTCAGGTTCCCTATACAAATACAGAACTCACAGCTTTCTGGAGAAAATATGGAGGAGAGAGAGAGAGTCCTTGTTTCTGTGCTCCCAGGAGTCAAACAGAGCTCCTTAGGACTCTGAAAGTCATTCCACTGCAACTGGATCCAGTCACCACCTGCTACCGGGCAGAGTTCGGCCATTTGAGCCAATTCATTGAGCACCAGCCAACCAATCAAACCATAGAACATAGAACATAGAACACTACAGCGCAGTACGGGCCCTTCGGCCCTCGATGTTGCGTCGACCTGTGAAACCATCTGAAGCCTATCTGACCTACACTATTCCATTTTCATCCATATGTCTATCCAGTGACCACTTAAATGCCCTTAAAGTTGGCGAGTCTACTACTGTTGCAGGCAGGGCGTTCCACACCCCTACTACTCTCTGAGTAAAGAAACTGCCTCTGACATCTGTCCTATATCTATCACCCCTCAATTTAAAGCTATGTCCCCTCGTGTTGGTCATCACCATCCGAGGAAAAAGACTCTCACTGTCCACCCTATCTAACCCTCTGACTATCTTATATGTCTCTATTAAGTCACCTCTCAGCCTTCTCCTCTCTAACGAAAACAACCTCAAGTCCCTGAGCCTTTCCTCATAAGACCTTCCCTCCATACCAGGCAACATCCTAGTAAATCACCTCTGAACCCTTTCCAAAGCTTCCACATCCTTCCTATAATGTGGTGACCAGAACTGCACGCAGTACTCCAGGAGCGGCTGCACCAGAGTTATGTACAGCTGCAGCATGACCATGTGGCTCCAAAACTCAATCCCCCTGCTGATAAAGGCTAGCACAACATATGCCTTCTTAACAGCCCTATTAATCTGGGTGGCAACTTTCAGGGATTTATGTACCTGGATGCCGAGATCTCTTTGTTCATCTACACTACCAAGAATCTTGCCATTAGCCCAGTACTCTGCATTCCTGTTACTCCTTCCAAAGTGAACCACCTCACACTTTTCCGCATTAAACTCCATCTGCCACCTCTCAGCCCAGCTCTGCAGCTTATCTATGTCCCTCTGTATCCTATAACATCCTTCAGCACTATCCACAACTCCACCGACCTTCGTGTCATCTGCAAATTTACTAACCCATCCTTCTACACCCTCTTCCAGGTCATTTATAAAAATGACAAACAGCAGTGGCCCCAAAACAGATCCTTGCGGTACACCACTAGTAACTGAACTCCAGGATGAACATTTGCCATCAACCACCATCCTCTGTCTTCTTTCAGCTAGCCAATTACTGATCCAAACCGCTAAATCACCTTCAATCCCTTATTTTCTGCAATAGCCTACCGTGGGGAACCTTATCAAACGCCTTACTGAAATCCATATACACCACATCAACCGCTTTACCCTGATCCACCTGTTTGGTCACCTTCTCAAAAAACTCAATAAGGTTTGTGAGGCATGACCTACCCTTCACAAAACCGTGTTGACTATCACTAATCAACTTGTTCTTTTCAAGATGATTATAAACCCTATCTCTTATAACCTTTTCCAACATTTTACCCACAACCGAAGTAAGGCTCACAGGTCTATAATTACCAGGGTTGTCTCTACTCCCCTTCTTGAACAAGGGGGCAACATTTGCTATCCTCCAGTCTTCCGGCACTATTCCTGTCGACAAAGACGACATAAAGATCAAGGACAAAGGCTCTGCAATCTCCTCCCTGGCTTCCCAGAGAATCCAGGATAAATCCCATCTGGCCCAGGGGACTTATCTATTTTGACATTTTCCAAAATTGCTAACACCTCCTCCTTTTGAACCTCAATTCCATCTAGCCTGGTCGACTGAACCTGAGTGTTCTCCTCGACAACATTGTCTTTCTCCAGTGTAAACACTGACGAAAAATATCCATTTAACGCTTCCCCTATCTCCTCTGATTCCACACACAACTTTCCACTACTATACTTGATTGGCCCTAATCTTACTCTAGTCATTCTTTTGTTCCTGATATACCTATAGAAAGCCTTAGGGTTTTCCTTGATCCTATCCGCCAATGACTTTTCGTGTCCTCTCCTCGCTCTTCTTAACTCTCCCTTTAGGTCCTCCTGGCTAACTTGTAACTCTCAAGTGCCCTAACTGAGCCTTCATGTCTCATCCTAACATAAGCCTTCTTCTTCCTCTTGACAAGCGCTTCAACTTCCTTAGTAAACCACGGTTCCCTTGCTCGACAACTTCCTCCCTGCCTGACAGGTACATACTTATCAAGGACACGCAGTAACTGTTCCTTGAAAAAGCTCCACATTTCGATTGTACCCATCCCCTGCAGTTTCCTTCCCCATCCTATACATCCTAAATCTTGCCGAATAGCATCATAATTGCCTTTCCCCCAGCTATAATTCTTGCCTTGCGGTATATACCTATCCCTGCCCATTGCTAAAGTAAACATAACCAAATTGTGATCACTATCACCAAAGTGCTCACCTACATCTAAATCTAACACCTGGCCGGGTTCATTACCCAGTACCAAATCCAATGTGGCCTCGCCACTTGTTTGCCTGTCTACATACTGTGTCAGAAAACCCTCCTGCACACACTGTACAAAAACTGACCCATCTATAGTACTCGAACTATAGTATTTCCAGTCAATATTTGGAAAGTTAAAGTCCCCCAAACCAAGTCCCGCACTCTCTCTCTCTCTCTCTCTCTCTCTCCCTGGTGCTGAAAAGTCTGAAGCTCCTGTTCAAACTGGCAGTGTGTTCCCTCTTGTAACTTCTGAAGTACTCATTCTCTCTGCTGCTTGACTTAAAGATACATTTCCATTAATCACCCATGGATCAAAAGTGATAGCAGCAAACTAAAAGAAAAGGGAAATAAGAGAATAAACAGGAAGGATCCTTACACTATCTCATTGTTGGATGCAGACATCAAGTTACTTGCTGAGGTTTGCCGCTTTAGTGGGAGCTCTGCCTGCCAAATATAATGTCTGAGAATCAGATGGGCTTCGTGAAAGATCGACAATTGCCGGCCAATAAACGGCGCCTGCCGAATGTTGTCCAAGACAAGCTTTCATTATTGGGGTGTCCCACAATTGGGTCTCTCTTTATAAATTAAATTACACTGGTCTGGTTGGCAGTCCATCTTAGATGACTACATTCCCTCCTTGTGATCCTCACAAGAAATTGTGATGAATCACCTATGTACGTTTCTTCGAGTGCCTTTGGGTGCCCTCTTTGGGTTCCCTGACCTCAGCAAGTTCCTGGGCGTCTACTCTGTCTTTATCTATGGCAAGAAAAATTTTATCTGACATTTCTACTTGGCGCTATGTCAAAGGGGACAAGCATTACCAATAACCGGGAACCTCTACCTATCACAACTACTATCCTTATCTTTAAACATTTTATTACAGTCTAAAAACCTTATCCATTCACACCACATTACATATCACTTTCTGACTCGGCAGTCGAGTTCAGAACAATATAATACATTAGTGTCTTTTTTATTAACATAGTGCTTTATTCATTTCCTAGGCATCAAGGGGTTGGGGGGATTGGTGAAAACCGAAAATAGGGGTTTGAAAATAGGGGTAGATGGTTGAGGGGCAGAAACGGGAGGCTCTCCTTTTCCATTTCCTCAACCTGAGGGTCTGTACAATAACGCAGAGAATTGCAATCACCAACAGTGATTCAATCACGTACGACATTGAGTACCATGTCATAAATTTTGTGCACCAGGTCTGAACTTTGCTGATCAGAGCTGAGCACGGGGAAGTTGGTGTGAGGGAAACATTGACGGCGGGGGTTGTGGGGGAAACATGACTTGCTTCCACGTATACAAATACAACATTTAATAGTAGTAGGTAGGCTTCCATCATGGTCTTCTCTTCGTTCTCTTTGTCCTCTTCCTTTGTATGACCTATCCTTGCCGTGAACCCTCTTTCGACTCTTCGAAAGCTATGGGATCAAGCACAGTATCTGTCAATACACAGTTTAATATCCGTACTTGCTAGTGTATCTGTCCTCTCATTCCAATTGACCCATTAAATGACTGGCCAAGTCACACCCTGTGACTCCCCTCATTTTTTTTTTTTTCAAAAGCGAATTTAGGAGCAGAATACACATAACAACGTTCCTCCTGCGAGCCGTCTCGCAGGCTTTGTAAATTTACCATCCAAATGTTCCTGGATGTAAATAGCATGTGGGATGGCGGCCTAAGGGCTACCTAACGAAAAATGAAACAAAGTTTTGAAACAAAAAGGTCGGATGGGTTGCGTATGGGCCGCTACGGGTATGATTTGGATGGAATCCCCGGGTAAGGCGTGCTGTGCCGTACCCGAGCTTGGCTGACCAAAGTGGGTTCTCAGACAGGGCGGGTCCTCAGTGCCGTTTCTCCACTGCCTGAGTAACCTGGAATGAACGGGCAAGAATGTGTTAACCGTGGGTTTGCAGCCTCTATTCACCGAATAGAGGGGCACCTGAAAAACAAGGGAGGAGCCAAGATGCTCCTTGTGAAAGTTGAGCTGTGCTCCAGACATTGTAGCGATAATGTGAGGTGGTCACAATCTTTTCAGCTGAAAAGATCTGCAATCAAACCCTTAACATATCGACAAGCAAACAAACATAAACTAACAAACAAAACATACGTGCAGGTTCCATCAGAAAGGATATCGCTTCCCTCAAGCGGTTCCTATTTTACATCATCTGGACACCTCACTTTTCCTCTGTCTCTGTGAACAGGGTCACAAAGGGGTTGCCGTATCGGGAGTCAGACACCGTGTCGTCCTGCTCTCCCGGATCCCACACCCTTGTGTGGATCAGGCATGCAATTTTGGAATTATGTGACCGGGGGTCACTTTCATCGTTACGGACAAGTCTGTATGAATTGTCCCTGTGCCAAAGTGTGGGGTCTAAACTTGAATGGGCATTGTCGGGGTAGTCGGGGTCGGGTGGTGGGTCTGGGTTTTTAACATAGGTGACCTCCATGGGGTCACTGGAGTCGGGGTCATAGTCGCTACATTGTGGGCTGTAGGGTTGTGTGCTGTGGCTGTCCTCAAAGTCAGTGTCAGTATCGCTGTCTCTGCTGTGGCAGCTTGTGGGCGTTTCGGGGCGTGGTCTGTTGTGGTCAGTGGGCGGAGTCGTGGGCGAGTCCGATGATGAACTGGTCTGTGAGGGGGATGGTGGAAACGTGTCTCTAGTGGGCGGGGCGAGGTGTTCAGCTGCGTCTAGCAGGACATGGTGTGCGTGGTTAGACTGTGTTCCATATGCCTTCAGTTGGTTAATATGGAACCATGCAGTCTTTCCATTGGGGTATTTTATCCTGTAAACTGAGGGGCTAATTTTGTCCAAAATTGAATACGGGCCTGAAAATTTTGGTGCCAAAAAACTGCTGGGGTTATACACAGATAGCATTACCTGTTGCCCAACCTGAAATTCTGTGGGGTGTACGTTCTTATTAAAGCAGGCTGTGCTTTGTTTGCGTCGTTTTCCCAGTTGAACTGCGGCTGCGATCTGTGCAGACCTCACAGTCTCAACTAGGTCTTTAACTGCCTTTTCATGTGTGAGGGCCGTCACTTCGGGGCTAGTCATGTCCAGTCCTAAAAGGAATTCTGTACCTTTCATAGGGCGTCCGGTCATGAGTGTGTGTGGGGTGAATCCTGTTGATGTTGAAACCGTGTTTCGGATAAACATTAGTGCAAATGGGAGTACTGAATCCCATGTAGAATTGTTTTCCTGAACCATTTTTCTGAGGGTCGATTTTAGGGTCCGATTCATGCGCTCTACAATCCCGCTGGCCTGTGGGTGATACGCAATGTGAAAATTTTGTTTGATGCCGAATATGGTCAGGACGTTCTTCATGACACGTCCTGTGAAGTGAGATCCCTGGTCCGAATCTATACTTCTGAGTAAACCCCATCTCATGAAGATGTGGTGGGTCAGGATCTTTGCAGCTGTCTTAGCTGTATTTGTTCGTGAGGGGAATGCCTCTACCCATTTTGTAAAGGTATCAATTACAACCAGCACGTATGTATAGCCATTCCTACAAGGGGGCACTGGTCCTATAAAGTCGATCTGGAGGTTTGTCCAGGGGCCATTAACTGGTCGAGTATGCCGAAGCTGTGCCTTTTTGGAATACCTCTCCGGGTTATTCTGGGCGCAAATAAGGCAATTCTCAATGTAATGGGTTACATCGATCCTTAAGTTAGGCCACCAACAGAGTTGCCTGAGGTGCCTCGTGGTCGGGTCGATCCCTTGATGTCCATGGCTGTCATGGAACAAGGCAATCATTTGATTTCTGTCCTGCTGCGGGACCACATAAAGCTGGTCCTTGATGATCACACCCTCATGTGTGGTCAGAGCGTGTCGGAACTTATCATACTGGGGCACAAAAGTCCCTTTAAAAATCTCCCTGAGATCTTCATCTTGCTTCTGTGCCTCGGCTAAATCCTTAATGTCTGTCTGTGAGACCTGAACTGCACTCACATGGGCGCTAGCTGGTGCGCTAGCTGGGGGTGTCCAAAAGTGTCCTCGCCTGGAACCTGCTTTAGCCAGTGCGTCGGCTTTTACATTTCCAGGGGGGGATGGGCGATGGTGGCTTCTAACTTTTATAATGCCAAAGGTCCTATCCCTCGCTTTGTCTAGAATGTGGCGGAGTAAAGGGGCTGATGGAAGGGGATTCCCGTCTGCGGAGACAAAACCTCGTGTCCTCCACAGGGGTAGAAAATCTGTTAAGCTGTTGCAGACATATAGACTGTCCGAGTATATGTCTGCCGGGCTGGGGAAAGAATCGGAGTGGTCCACTATGTAAGCTATGGCCGCGAGCTCTGCTGCCTGCGCGCCTAAGTGACCTGGCAATTTTAGTGCTATTTCTTCGAGTGCGCGACCCTGCGCGTCCTCGACATAGATGCCGCATCCAGTGATACGCTCACCATCTAAAACCGTGGATGAACCGTCCACGTATATCTTCAGTGGGCCACACATGTCTGTGTGTTGGGGGCTTTGTCTTGGGTTCCCTATCTTCCTGGGGGGTGTCTTCGCTATGAAGGGTCCTGTGTTGTGTAGGGGTGCTACAATTTCACATTCATGGGGCTGTCCTGGATATTGAAGGTTGTCAGCTAAATGTGTGTGTGTCCGGGTCCGTTTAACCGTAATGTCGCGTCCTTGTAAAAGTAGTGTCCACCTAGCTGCCCTAATCTGGCTAACTGAACCGTCCTTCAGTCGACCGTCTAGGAGTAACTGTGTTGGGGTGTGCTCGGTCAAAATGGTGATGGGGTTGAGTCCGGTAATGTAGGAAAAGTATTGAACTGCCCAGAAAACTGCTAAGAGGTGCCTCTCGCAGGCTGAAAATCCTTGTTCTACTGGGTCTGAAAGTCGGGAGGCATAAGCCACGGGTCGTAGCTGCTTGTGCCGTTCCTGAAGTAACACGGCCGAGAGGGTCAGATCTGTGCTCGCTACCTCTATTGCATAGGGGGAGAGTTGGTCTGGGACTTGTAGCGCGGGTGCTGCGCTAAGGGCTTTCTTTAACTCTTCCACAGCCCCTGTATGCTGCGGAAGCCATTCCCAAGGGGCTCCTTTTTTAAGGAGGTCTGAGAGTGGGGCTGCCTTTGTCGCGAATCCATCGATATGGTTCCGACAGTACCCAACCAGTCCTAAGAACGACCGGAGGGCTGAAACATTCTGGGGAAGGGGCAATTTGACAATCCAATCAATCCTTTTGAATTCGATCTTCCATTTGCCGTGCGTGATGACTGTACCCAAATACATCACTTTATTTTCCAATATCTGGGCCTATCTGGGGTTAACTTTACATCCAATTGAGGTTAAAAGTTCCAGGAGCTCGGCCAGAAGCGTAATGTGCTCTGCCTTTGTGTCTGTCTGCAGTAATAGGTCGTCCACATACTGTACCAGACATTCGGGGCGGGAAAATTTTTCTAAACCATTCGCCAGCTGTCGGTGGAAAATTGAGGGGGAATTGTGGAATCCTTGTGGAAGGCATGTCCATGTATACTGCTGTGCTTTGAATGTGAAGGCAAATTTGTACTGGCACGCCTTTGCCAATGGGATTGACCAGAAGCCATTGCTAATGTCCAATACCGTGAAATATTTGGAGTGGAGTCCCTGTTTGAGCATGGTCTCGGGACTTGTTGCTACCATGGGGGCTACTGCTGGGGTTAATTTATTGAGCTCCCGATAATCGATGGTCAGACGCCATGATCCGTCGGGCTTTCTCACTGGCCAAATAGGAGCATTATTGGTCGAGGCTACTGTCCTAAGTACCCCTTGTTCCAATAAGCTACCTATTACTTTCTCTATTTCTCCCTCTGCTTCTAGGGGAAATCTGTATTGTTTCTGTGGTCAGGGGTCAGGTCCGGTAACGTGAACTTATCCAGTCATTCTGCCGCAGTCGTGCCGGTGACTGGCAAATGCTGTCCTGTGTTTGTTTAAAACTGCTCTCACTTGTCTGTCCGTGTTTAGTGTAGTCAGGTCGAAAGAATATTCGCCTACTGCGCTAATCCGATTAGCGTACTCTCCTACTGTGAGAGTAGCGGGTGCTCTGTCTGACCTTGCTATTCGCCAGACACACTGGTTTACTGGGTCGAACGACAGGCTATGGCCATTCATAAAATCTATACCCAATATGTGTTCTGCTGAACGGGGAAGATTTACTAAAACGACTGGGTGTCTGGTGGAAATGTTCCCTAGCTGGATTGCTACGGGGGCTGTAATGTGTCCCTGCTGCGAGTGACCTGTGAAACCGCTAAGTGTGATGGTGGAGGTGGTCAGCCACGTGTCTGCCTGTGCCGTGGTGGTGGAATTAATTGTGGTGCGGGACCCTCCTGTGTCCCAAAGTAACTCTATGGGCTTCCCTCTAACCTTTGCCGTGACTACCGGTCTTCCGGATTGATCCCAAAGAGTGTCACAGACCCAAGTGGGGGAGCCCGAACACCGTCAGTCCGTCCCGTCCACATTGGTCTGTCCTGACTGTATCCCTATACTATGGATCGGCTGTGCTTTATTTCTATTCAGAGTGCCTGTCTGCTGGCCTCTCTGTGATCTTTGGGGTGCATTGCATTCCTTAGCCCAATGTCCTGATTGGCCACAGTTGTAGCATTCGAGCGACTTCTGTGGAGGGCTGTTCTTCCCTTCATTTACCCATGCGGGGCTTTGGTGTGCTCTCACTGCCTGAATGTCCGCTGCAGCCTGAGCTTCCTCTGGGGACTTTACTTTGCCTTTGCCCTGAACTGATTGCTCCCAAGCGCGGGACAATCTTTTCAGGACCCATTTCTCATTGTGGGCTTCTTCTGAGGGGTCATAACTTTTGCAAGCACTCTGTCCTGCATCTGTGGCATGGGAAATTATGGTGCGCGTCCATTTAACCATGTTTTCACGTTTCAAATGCGCTCTATTTAAATCGCCGAAAACTGCGTTAAAATGGATCCACAGCCTTCCTGCAAATGCTGTGGGATGCTCTGTTTTCTTTTGTCGGCACTTGTTTAGTCCTTCAACTGGGTCACCTCGGTTATACTCTATGGTATCTAAAATGGAGGTGTGCATTTCCTCTAGTGTGCCTCCTCCAACGTTCTGTGGGTCGGGGAGGGCTGCTACAACAGACTGGTCGAAGCTCAGGACCGTGAGCTTAACCTGCTCTCTCTCGTCCAGGCCGTACATGGTTGCCTGCTGTTTCACTTTCGCGAAAAATTGGTGGGGGTCTGCGGTGGGGAGAAACGGAGTGATCTTCTCACACGCGTCCCTGAGTTGGGTTACAGTTAAGGGGGTGGTGTAGGTAATATCGGGTGCGCCTTCTGTGGTCGCTTTCCTTTGGGTGGTAACTGGATTCATGGGTGCGGTAACTATCTGATCTGTGGGGGGTTGGGGTGCTTTTCTTTTCTGCTGCGCTGCTGGCGCACATGTTCCTTGAACATAGCGCTGCGCTGTCTCACTCAATTCCTGCCAGTCTGGGGCATTCTCCTCATCTAGCTGTGTTCCAAAAGTACTTTGGAACCCATTCTACACTGAAAGCAGAGATAGCAGCTCCGCAATCTGCTTCCTACACTTGGCATGATCCACTGTACTTTGTCTTTGTTCTGTGGTGGCAGCATGGAGTGCTCTTAAAGCTGCCTTAAGGTCAGAGCATTGCCTCTGCAGTGCCTCTACCTGCTTTTCTGATTCTTCTCTTATCAGGACGGCACGTTGCACGTCCTGATAGGCTTTTTCGTACTGGGTCTGGGAACTGCTCAGATGGGCTAGACATGACTGATGTGCCCTCTTGGCATCATCCACCTCGCTACCCTTCTCTGCCAGCTTCCCTCTAAGTTCCATGTTTTCTTTCACGATGTCCCTGACATCCACTTTGCTCATCCTATTTCGTTCTTCTAATTCTGCCCGGAGCGTCTGAACGACCTCCTCAGTGCCTCGCAACTGTGCCAAACAGGACACGATTGCCATCGGCTTGCGTGATTTACTAAGGTTTTTCTTATGAATTTGAGAGAGGTTCTCCCACCAAGTATGTCCTATACTTCCGGGACCTGTCTCCTCATTCATACAGAACTCTTTCCAAAGGGGCCATCCCTTTCCTTGCAGATACTTGCGGAGTTCCAGCTCCCACACGGGACACTGACCTACTCGGCTACTGCTGGTCGCTGCGACCACAAACCGTTCTGGGTTCATGAGGCGTTCCATTGCCTGCATGGCCATTTTATCTTTCTCTCTTAAATTTAGAACAGGGGGTGTTGAGGTAATGTTTTACAAGACGGGTAAGGCTTACGCTATGTTCCGCTCACAAAAATCCCGATAGTTCGTCGCAACAAAAAGCTCTCAGGTTTTCCTTACAACCCTGTTAGTACGCATGCACAAAACACACTTCCGAATTATGTTTATTCGTTTGAACACCTTGATTACTTGTGATTTTTCCTTTTTCTTTACTCAGATTTCTAATTCAAATTTCTGGGTCCTCGACGGAGTGGGGGTGCCATTTGTAACCGCGTCCCATCAGGATGTCGCCACTAAATGTTGCTCGTTTTACTGGAGTGTATTAACACGCCTCCGTTTAAAGGCCGTGTGCTTAACACTACTATGGCTCTGTGTATGTAATTATGCTTAGGAGTCGCCAGGTGCCGTATTTAGACACCTCACAAGTATATCAAGGTCAGGTTCAAAGTAATAAATCTGTACACCGATTAGTAATTCCAAACGATTGATATTTATTATGACAAATATAATAAATACACATGCATACGCTAAAGAGACTAACTTACCTCTAATACTAAACAACTAAAATACTTATCTAGACAGGAACAGGCAAGGTCAGGGGACAAGGCCTTCGTCCCGTTCTTGGTCTGCAACTCTCAGGTACTTAAAGTTGTCAGGATCTAGCAAGGTCTGGATCACGTAGCGATCGTTGTATTGGCACTTACAGTTCGATGGCTGATGGCTCAACGGCTGGTGATGGAACTGGAGTCAGGATGCGATGTATCAGCAAAGCGGAGCCGGAGCAAAGCAGCAGTCAGAGTCGGAGCCAAAGCAGACCGAACCATGTGCGGGATCTACTTTTATAGGTCTTAGAAGTCCGTGCCCCCGTGGGGCGGGCCTTTTACCTGCCATGTATCGATTGGGCCTTTCCCAATCGATATCTTCTAAACCCCCCCAATCTGAGATTCGTTCCTCGATGGGTGGGGCGGTCCCTATGGTTCTTCGTGTTGGATACTGTGGTGCCATTCTGTCTGGGCGTCTACTCAAAAGTATCCATTGATACTTAAATGTTTCTATTGTGCGGGGTCTGGATCTGGATCACCTCATTACTATGTAGATCTGTTGCCATTTACACCTTTGGCTGAAACTCTGCACCTGGCCAAAAACTGGTTTCTGTATGTGCAGAATGCTAATTAGTCTTCTGCAAACTGCTTGTCCTTGCTAAGACTGTTTTTCCCTGCAGCCTTAGAAGTTCTCCATTATGTAGCCCAGTGTCCATCTTAGATGGCTACACTTTCCCCTCCTTTCCTTTGGCACCAGCCTCTTCCCCGTTGGCTCGGCCTGACTGGGGGTCTATTTCAGACATTCCATGCCATACACCTTCAACGGATTCTGTTCCGTTGAGTGAGGTGAGAATGAAATAAGAGGGCAATTCGGGTCCCGTTCTTAATGGTGAGTACGGAGTGAAGCCCTTTGCAGGGTCAACTCCGCGTCTTCACGTGCTCAGCTGAGTCCAATTCAATTCAAGGTTCTGCATAGGATGCAGCTGACCAGATCTATGATGAGTAGATTTTTCTCTGGGATTGAGAACAAGTGGCCCTCTGACACAGCCACGACTGGTATCCGCGCCAGAGTCAGTGCCCACAAATCCTACATTTACCTGGCTCCTTATCGGAAGGAGCTTCCGACGACTACTGGCATGGGCTCTCATTGTGCCCAGTCCCAGGCACGGCAGGGGTACAGGAGGTTATTCCGGACAGGAGGGGGCATGTCCCAGGGTGTTTACTTCCATGCCCTGTAACTCCTGTACTCCCCGTTCTGCACTTTCTTGGGACAACGCTATCTGGATGGTCTGTTGAAAAGTCAGTGTCTGCTCGGCTAACAGTTTCCTCTGGGTAGCCGCTTTGTTGATACCACAAATGAACCAGTCATATAACATCTGATAAGGCAGGGCCATATTCACAGTACTCTGCAACCCTGCGTCGCCTGGACTAGAACTCGGCAATGGGTTCCCCAGGGGTCCTCTCTGATAGGTTCTAGTACTGTGTCGGCGTACCAAATAACATCTAGTTCTAGACTAATAAAATTTATTATTGTATAACAAACTGTCGATTGGAAACTAATACTCACACACTGGAACAATCACAAACACACTTAACCAATACGACTTCTACAGACTTCCCCCTAGGTTGCAGTGAAATATGATGTAGCTTGCCTGCCACCTAGTGGTCAGAGGTCAAACATATGTACAATTGCTTATGAATATCACTACATCCCCTATCCTTGAGATTTTGAACAAAGCATATTATACATAATTTCAATAAATAATTTTATATGATATGCATAGCACAGTAATTTACAGTAATTTATATCATGTACAGTTATATTGTCCAATTACAGATTAAAGATACTCAGGTTTCTTTCTGTGCCTTATGGATCTTCTTAGCTTCGATCGATCTGATGAATCTGTTTGACAGTCCTGCATTTCTGTAGGTGCAATTCGTATGACCACATCACTGTTCGGAATTTCAGACTGTACAATGATGTTTGATTCGTCCTCTGGTTGTGTTGGTCTTGGTTTGCTTGCAGTTGAGCAACATGTTGTTTAACTTTTAGGAATGCTCTCCTATTTCTCCTGAGTACCTGTTCTTGCTTCGTGAATAGAGTGTAAGATCTTGGACCTATTTTCTGTAAAACTATTGCACATTTTGATCAGCCATCAGGATCCTCCACTCTCACTACATCATTCGGTATTAAAGGTTTTGGAGCCCGAGTTGACTTGGCATAGTGCCTCTTCTGCTTCTTCCTTTGAGATTGCAACTGATCCCTTTCTCATTTACTTGTTGTTTCATACGGCATGGCAGAATTGTTCGAAGCTTTCGATTCATCAACAGTTCTGATGGTGACAAACCACAACTTAACAGGAGATGTTCGATAGCTGAGCAATGTGGATATGGATCATCTTGACTGACCATAGCCGTTTTCAGTAATTGTCTGACTATCTGCACACTTTTTCTGTTTGCAATTTGATTGAGGGTACAATGGGCTTGATGTTACATGTCTGAAGTCATAATGCTGTGCAAATTCCTTCCATTCTTTACAGCTGAAACACGGTCTATTATCACTCATAACTGCCTGAGGTATACCATGTCATGGAAACATTGCTTTTGTGTGCATAATAACACAATTGGCCGATGAGCTACTGTGCTATTTCTGGGTAGTTTCAATAGTAGTCCACTACTCGCAAATATTCTTTACCATCGAGGTAGAATAAGTCTATCCCAACCTTTTGCCAAGGAACTGACTCAATTTCGTCCATCTTCATTGGTGCCTTTGCTTGTCGATACTGATATTGTTGACAAATGGTACATTCTTCCGCCATTGTCTGCATTTATTTATTTATACCTGGCCAATATACAGTATCTCACACTCTTCTCTTGCATTTCTCAATTCCAGGGTGACCCTCATGAACCTTTTGCAGTATTGTTTTGAGCAGAGACTGTGGAATAACTGTAGTGATCTCTATATGTGCACGTACACAAGGGGTTATGGTGTAATCAGTAGCACCACATGATCACGAGAGGGCTGGACCAACAGCGCTATAAAAGGCAACCACATTGGGTCTCTGGCTCTCTTGGGGTGCACTGTGACCAGGGCAATAGCAGACTAGTTCAGATGGCTAGTGGAGTTAGGTATAGTTACTGTAGTTAGATCTTGTTAACCTTATCATGAGTATCAAAGTTAAAGTAAAGAACTCAAGTAATTATTGTTATAGTTACTCAATAAACCCTTTGTTACTACTGGACGAGTCCGAGTCTTCTTCATCGAGATTCAGAAGACCTCTTCATTAACCAAGGATTGAGTAGCACATGTTACCTACCACACAGGTAACAAAAAATGGTACCAGGTGTGTTGGCTTTAACAGAACTAGTTAGATTAGGTTAGACAAAAAGAGAAGAAAATTCAGACCGGATATTCAACTGTGGAAGACTTCGCAGCAAATGGATCCTCGATGACTAACTATGGGACTCATTGGACCTCTAGGGCAGCTGGAAACAACCGGTAATTTAAGTTATAACTGGAAAAGATTTGAACAGATATTCTAAATATTTATCGCAGCTAATGATTTAAGCACGGTCTCTGATGCAACAAAAATAGCATTACTACTCTCAATAGGAGGGCATAAAGCAAGAAAAATCTATAATTGCTTTAATTACTTAGAAGGTGAAGACAACACCAAAATAGTAGTAATACTCAAAACATTTGATGAACACTGTAAAGAGTCAGTCTGGAGAGATGCTGGAAAGATTTAACTCTTGTCATAAATGCCAGAGAAACGGAGGCCCCATCACTGATTTTATTACAAATCCCAAGTTAATACCACAAGGCTGTGATTATGCTGATTTCAGAGACACTATGATAATGGATCAATTAATTTCTGGATTATCTGAGAAAAATTTAAAGTATCTAATTCTAGAAACTGCTATACAAAAATGCCTTGCTTATGAACAAAAGCAAAATCAATACCGTGAGTCTTCACAAACACAGAATCAATATCTAGAAAACAAAATCGGTAAAAATGGCGCGAACACTAACCACGAGGCAGAGGCAGGATCTCATTCGATGCAACAGCGCTTGGCAGCCATCTTGAGCGAGAGCGTTCTGGACAGTGCGCACACGCACTTCTCAAAAAGAAGGAAAACGGCAAAATACACTCAAGAAGCCGCGCATGCGCAGTTGCGAAAAGACACACAGTAAACAAAACTTGAATTGCGCATTTGCAATCGATTCCTATGCATGATGTCAAGAGCGTCATGATGTCAGAGGACCAGGACCACGCCCACTTAAAAGGGAAATGCACGAAAATGAACAAAAAGACATTTAAAGCTGCAAAACCCAATTTTCTTACATCAAAAAAACAGAACAATGTCCGAACTTACACCAGCAGTTAAAAATAACCTCCCCAGCACCCTGGCACAAGCAGTTTGCACCATCCAAAGAGGAGAGCACAGTGATTTGTTCATTGAAGAAAACTACTCAGAAGGTGATTTCTTCATTGGACATAGAAAGAACAATGACAAATCAGAAACAAAAACAGATGACTGTTCAATGAAGACATGGATGAGTTATTCGGAATTGATGATCATTGCATCAGCAACACGGTTGAAAAGCTCAACACAACTCTTCTCATGGTATATGGATCCAATACCATGATGCCATGGCAGATCGTCGATACATTGGATGACAGCAATACCCAAGAAGAAGACAACGCCACACAGAGAGCACAGATCGACTCTGCAGCGAGAACACGGCACGACTCCACAGAGAGAGCGATGACAGACTCCACAGTGAGAGTGATGAAAGACTCCACAGAGAGAGTGATGAATGACTCCATAGAGAGAGTGATGAAAGACTCCACAGAGAGAGCGATGAAAGACTCCACGGAGAGAGCGATGAAAGACTCCACAGAGAGAGTGACACAAGCCTCCACAAAGAGAGCGACGCAAGCCTCCACAAACAGCTCAGTGACAGACTCAAAAATGGAAGCAAGCAAACACACCATAGCAAACGCCATGCATGAACAAGACTATGAAGGTCTATCCAACTTATCTGTGCAACCAGCAGCAGACTATGAAAGTCTACCAAGCTCATGTGAACAATAAAAAGACTATGACAGTCTCCCAGGGTATTTGAGCCACCAGAAGAAGACAATGAAAGTCTACCCAGCTCATTTAACCAACAAGAAGATACTGAATGTCTACCCACTGTATGTGAGACAAGTGATGAAGAAATCACAATTCCCATACGGGATGTGCAGGATCACAGCGAGACTGGCAGATCTCAGCTTGTCTGCACAGAAGCACTCAACAATCAGAGGAGGGCAACTCATGAGTCCAGAGAGACCACGTCAAATGAAATTGTGAAGATTTTGACTCCAGAAGAGGAGCACCAAGAGTCCAGAGAGACCACGTCCATAGAAATCCTGAAGATTTTGACTCCAGGAGAGGAGCACAAAGAGATCACAGATGATTCAAGTGAACCAGAAATGACTCTAGAAGACAAATACCAAGAAAGCAAAGAAGAGAAATCAAATCGACCACAAATGACTGATGTCACCAACATCAGTGCAACATCTGATCATTCTCACAATTCTCAAGAAGAATCACTCAACGTAACAGATACCACAAAGGACACTGACACCAATAACTGTAACAATGACTCACATCATCCACACAGAACACTCATTAAACGCAACAAGAACAAAAATCGCAAGAAGCACAGCAGAAACAAGAACAACAGCAACAATGAAAACAACATGCAGCGCAACAAGAGCAAAAAAAACAACAAGAAGCGCTGCAGAAACAAGAACAACGACAGCAACATCAAAAACTACAAGCACAACAACAGAAACTACAAGAAAAACAACAAGATCAACAGCAAAAACAACAAAAACACCAAGCACAACAAAAACAACAACAAGAACGACAACAACAAGAACGACAATGAAAACGACCAAGACAGAAAAGATAGAAACTACAGCAATGAAACAACAACCTGTACAACATGGTACAACTCTGCACATGAAGGGCAATGCCACAGCACACTGCAAAACAATGACAAGACTACAGACATGCCATGGCATGACAAAGAATCTCATGAATTTAAATCTGCACCAGAACAAGCAAGCACACCAGCTTTCAAGGCAGATGACACACTAGATCAATACCGCAAGCACAGGAAATAGTCCAGGCCAGACAACAAAGATGACATACAAAATCATTAATGCAAACACAGGAAAAAGTCCTGATCAGACAATGGTGTAACATAGAAACGCTACCACAAGTATAGAGAAAAAAAAAGAAAGTCTAAATCAGACAACAAAGTGATTCAACCATTCGAACACCTCATGATGACTTGATGGTCACTTAAAAACAAGCACGCTGACGACGTTCACAAAGAAATAACGACATCAACATCACCACTTCAACAACAGAAGACGAAATCAACTCAACCGAATAAATTCATAAAGTTTGGACTCAATTTGTTTTATTAAGATTGTACTCATAAATATTAATTGGCTTTGTATAATCATCAAGATCATCACAACTTGTACATAACATCATTTGTCTACCTATTTCACGCAAGCGAAAAAACCTTAGAGACTAAATGTATTCACATTTAACGGACTAACTCATTGATTTTATGTAATGCATTTGCACTTGATACTTTTTTCATCTAACTTGAGCTTCCAGAATCCCTGCAAAGCATCAAATTTGCTGAATAATGTTGCTTCAGACATCCACTTGTGATCTCCTCTCGCTTAGGAATCGGTTATTATTCCCTTTTTATGTTTGCATTTAGATCTTTAGAATCCATGCATATCCGAAGATCATTATTCCGTTTTTAACACACACCATCAAATTGATCCAATGTGTCGGCTCTTCGATCTTTTTGTTAAAAATAAGATGCGTCATTCTGTCTAATTCAGCTTTTAGATGGTCATGTAATGGTGCTGAAACTCTTTTCGGAGCATGTATCACTAGTTGAGCATCATTTGTTATTTGAGTCTTGTAAGTGATAGTCAAAACACCAAAACCCTGGAAAACTTCTGAAAAAGCCTGCACAAGGGACTACAACGATCCACTGAGTGTGTGCTCAGTGCACAGTTAGTGCGATACACTCTTTTTACCGGTTCCAGTGCTTCACACACTTCAAGACCTAGCAGATCTTTAGCCACTATGAAGAATTTGACTTTGTGAACTTTATCTTTTACTTGGATATTGCGTTCACACATCCCCAATGTGACAATTCTCTGACCATTATAGCCTTTCAGGAAGATGGGCTTGTTTAATATTCTCGGTTTTATTTTCATAGCTTCAATATCACTTATAAGGTTCGCTCTAGTTTCTGTAGTCAATTTAACAATGATGAGTGCTTTATTTATTGACAAAGAAACTGTCCAGTTATCTCTTTTGTCACTGTTGAAATGTCATTTTTATAACTTTTTATTTCTGTAGGCGACGTTTTACTCTGTTTGGCTTTGTTGGCCCTGACTTCATTCGAGACTACATCGATGAAAAATGTGCCCTCTAAGTTAATGTCATCGATAGTATTGACGAACTTTTCTAAATTAACTTCCTTGTTTGTAAAACATTGTTTGACAAAGTGTTTTTTACCTTTGCACTTCATGCAAATTTTTCATTGCCTCGGTAGGTGCCGGTTTCCACATCTTTTACAATTAATGGCTGCTGCTGGCAAGTGTTCAAAAGACTAGCACTGCGGAGACCATGTTTTATTTTTGAGTGTGTTACAACATCAATGGGGTCGGCATCGCTTCCAATCCTCACAAAAAAACTTTGTGCATTTAATGTATTTATATGATGGGCAGCTAGTTCACTGGTATGGCAAATCTTTTTTTTTAATAACTTTATAGTACCCAATTCATTTTCTTTTCCAATTAAGGGGCAATTTAGCATGGCCAATCCACCTACTCTGCACATATTTGGGTTGTGGTGTCGAAACCCACGCAAACACGGGGAGAATGTGCAAACTCCACACGGACAGTGACCCAGAGCCGGGATTGAACCTGCGACCTCGGTGCTGTGAGACAACAGGGCTAACCCACTGCGCCACCGTGCTGCCACTGGTATGGCAAATCTTAATTGCATCTTCTAACTGAAGCTCATGCTCCCGTAAAAGACATTCACGCACCTTCTTAATTGATCCAGGATTTTAGCGTTGCGAAGTTACACGGTTGTGCTTTTAACTTAAGGTCGATAAGAAAGCTATCAAAGGTCTCATCCGTCTTCTGCGTGCATGTTTTAAATATGTACCGCTCAAACCTTTCATTCTTTTTCAGCATACAATGCTCATCAAACCTTTTAATGATGGCATTGAAGCTTTCACTATCTTCTTCCCGCTCAAAAACAAATGTGTTGTAAATCTCTATAACCTGGGAGCCTGCTACTGTTAGCAACAATTTTTCATTCATCTGGCTGCGCTTGTAATCCGAAAGGCTGCCACATACAGCATGAACTGTTGTTTGAATGTGCGCCGATTGCCATCTACATTACCGGTTACTTAAAGATGTTCAGGCATTTTCAAAATTTCCATCTTCTTCTTTTACTGGTTTAGCATTTTCAGAGATTACTTTCAATGTTCCCCATTTGTTCTTTTTGGTACCATTTCCGAATTTGTGTCCCTCAAATGTTCACACTTCAGATCTTCAGTTTTTGATCACCACTTCTGGTACCATGTTATGTTCTAGGACTGTGGCAATGATTAAGTTGGAGTACCAAAGAACATCTAGTTCTAGACTAATCAAATGTATTATTGTATAACAAACTGTGAGTTGGAAACTAATACTGACAAACTGGAACAATCACAAACACAACTAACTACCATGACTTCTCCTACAGACTCCCCCTAGGTTGCAGTGTCACATGGTATAGTTTGCCTGCCACCTAGTGGTCGGAGGTCAAACATATTTACATGTTTATACATATCACTACCCTCTCCACAGTATTAAATTGGAGGAGTCGGCATACCAAAGAACATCTAGTTCTAGACTAGTCCAATCTATTATTGTATAACAAACTGTAAGTTGGAAACTAATACTAACAAACTGGAACAATCACAAACACAATTAACTACCATGACTTCTCCTACAGACTCCCCCTAGGTTGCAGTGTCACATGGTATAGTTTGCCTGCCGCCTAGTGGTCGGAGGTCAAACATATTTACACGTTTATGCATATCACTACCCTTTCCACAGTGTTAAATTAGTAACGTTAGACCATCACGAACGGAGTTGGGTTAAAATTTCGACCCACCAAAGTCAGAAGCTCAAACGTTTTAGTGCCAGGTGTGGCTGGGTATGCAAGGCTCATCACCCCAAATGTATGCGCACCAGAGGCGGTGAGCAAAATAACCACCTGGTGGTCATTTTCTGTGCTGTTATTCGCCCGGAAGTAGTAACGCATTCTTTGTGTGTATTGGTTCCAATCCTCCAGGGCAGCATCAAATACATGTAAACATCCGAAGAGGCATGGTGCAACAGAACAAAAAACCTCCAACCTGTAACCAACAAAATTCCAGGGTGGCGGCTTCAGCGGCATAGACAGCTATCCAATGTTAACCCTCACCGCCAGTTTTGTGAAGGCCACAAAGAATCCAACAGGAGTTGCAGAGTCAAACAGAAAGTAACTTTATTTACAAAAATAGGTACACAGTATCATTAGTTCGCTACTGGATCTCTCTCTAGCCAGTACCACACTGGCCAGCTCCATTTATGCAGCTGAAAGCTTAATGATTGCTCCGTCCCCCTCATTGGCGAAGCTCATATTCCCCAAGAGTCATGGGGTAACCAATTATCCCCAGCCAATAAGATATGGGCAGGTTATAACATGTGGGTCGTATGTATTGCCTCCTGAAATTTGGGAACCTAGCAAAATGTTAAGACTGAATGGCCCCTGCCATTGTTAATTCTCAGTAGTCATCCCAAACCAAATTAATTCCTCAAGTCTGCTAAAGATGGCATCAGTGACCTATGCAGTCTACCTGAAGTGGTACAATCCCCTAATTTCAGTATTGCACAGTGGTTAGCACTGCTGTATCACAGCGCCAGGGACCTGGGTTCAATTCTGTGCTCAGGAGACTGCTAGTGTGGAGTTTGCACGTCTCCCTGTGTCTGCGTGGATTTCCACCCAGTCCAAAGATGTGCAGTTTAGCTGGATTGGCTATGCTAAATTGCCCCTTAGTGTCTAAAAGGTAAGTGGGGTTACTGGGATAAGGTGGCGGCGTGGGCCTAGGTGGGATACTCTTTCCTAGGGTCGGTGCAGACTCCATGGGCCGAATGGCCTCCTTCTGCACTAGAGATTTTATGATTCTATGAAAGGAGACCGTTACTGACTTTGACAGCTTTTGGCAGAGCTGCTCACTAACTCAATCTGGGCTGCAGCACAACCTGCAGCAAGTCGCACATTTCTTTGGAGGAGGACTCAAAAGTATCCCAGGAGTTTATGGACTCATTGTGGAAGGTAAAAGCAGGATGGCCTCATCCCAAGTTTTTGCTGCCTCACGCCATTGCTCTCGTCTATTCTTCAATTCCTCCTTTCTTTACATCAAGATTGCAAGTAGAGGAATCCTTGTTGATTTAGGCTGTCCTTTACTGTTGCTCGGGGGGGGGGGGGAATGTTCTGGTGCTAGAAGCTCCTCACTCTGTCAATTTAAAGTACAGCCCAATAGCTTTTGAGAGCGTACATAAATTCCTACAATATGCAGGAAAACCTGAAATGTGGGCAAAGTCAGCCAACACCTTGAAAGTGGATCTGCTCATGAGGTTACATTGCATCGATATGCTCAAAGCTTATATCTGACACTGGCCCAGATGCTTTAAGCAATACATTTCATGTTCACGTGATGGAAGACAGGATCCCGAGGAAATGCCCCTCTTCCCATCTGATCCAGAAATTTCAGTGGCTTGAAATTACGAGTATAAGCACAGGAGAAACGGGTTCTGGTCTAAAGGTCATGCTGCACCTATATTACACCCCTAACCCGCTAAAACCTGTGTTGCTTTTCATTACATCTAACTCTGATCAGGAATAGAATCTTCCCATTGGCAACGGTAGAGAAATACTACACAAGATCATCGCTGATTACCTTAAAAGGTTTCTACAAGCCAATCATGCCCAGAAATGCATTTTACTGATGAACCAAAGCTGTTCAGTTCACTCATAAATGTGCAGTTATTTTTTTTTTTATCCATTCCTAATTACCTGTGCCTGACTCATAGGCTGCATGTGGTCAATTTGCGGAATCCACGACCAAGGCTGGGCAGAGTGATCTGTCTGGCAAGATTCACTACATGGATTATAGTGGCTGCAAGAGCAAATTTGACATTAGCCAGTTTGAAAGAGAACACAATTACAAGAAGCTTGCAACACCACTGCAGATCAATGTGTATGTTTTCATAAGGATTGCATATTTTGGGGTTTTGTCTTTTTAAATTCAGGACAAGCACACGCAGAATAAGAAAAGCCCATTTGAATAATCACAAACTTTCTTCACATCTACCCTATCCCTGTTTCATACACCTTACCCCATTTATTCATTCTTGTAAAATGTTCTGAATGAAACTCCCCGATCTCTAAAGGCAGTACAGCAATATTCCAGAATCCATTTCTCCTACTGCTGACCAATGCCTATTGGTTCTCTATTGCTGCTTCCTGCAATCTTCACCTCTCCCCAATGGTGACATAGCATTGAATGGGTATAGTGTGTCTGTACTGTGATGCATAGGATATCACGCTGCTTCGATATTCCTATTGAGGTCCTATACTACTGTCCCTGCCAAAGTCCATGGAGTTACCATAGAATGAGGAAATAATTGAAAATGGCATGGTGATGTAAATAGGGTATCTGGGATCGTAACCAATTAATTTTAAAGCTGGGCAGTGCAAATGACAAAAGGAAATCGGGTGAGCATTTTAGTCCCCAAATGATGAGCGTAGAATTTCACACCATTGGCCATCATGCAGGTTTCCCAGCTCCATCACCATGTCCGCCATCCCTGCTGGCCATTTTCTCAGAGCTGGGTTTGGAGGCTGCCTCGCATACCCACCCCTTGTGGGAAGCTAACTGGGATTTTCTAATTTCAAGAGTCCACCCACCATTCTTAATAGGATGGTGAGCCTGCCTTCTGCCCACCAAATGAAATCTTCCCCCACAGTGCAGCTTCTGCCTCCTTTTTATAATGTAGGAAACAGAATAGCCAATGGATGAACTGCCACTTTACAATGACAGAAATTCTGCTGAGAGGTTGATTGCAGGCTAGGACAGTGGAGATAACTTACCTGCTCTTTGAAATTGTGCCACAGGATCTTTTATGCCCACCCTAGTAGGCAGCTATGGCCTTGCTTTAATGCCTCATCGAAAGGACAGTACACTATGAAAATGCAGCACACGTCAAGTTCTACACTTAAGCTTGATACTCAAACCCCAGAGTGTGACTTGAACTTGTGACTCAGAAGTTAGTGTGCAACCAATGAGCCGCAGCTCACAGGAAAAACTGTATTTTCACAGAGACGAATTAGTGAGAATGGAAAGGTTGGATTGGGAGAAAAAGAATAAACATTTTTTAAAATAAGTTTAAAAACACCAATAACAATTTACAATTTGGATGGAGAGTCTGGTTGCCATTGTTCCTTTCTAGATCTCCACAAATAGTATATCAGGAACATAATTCTCAGCATGAACATGGTCCTTATTACATCAAATACCAGCCTTCAATGGCTCCAAGATTCACTTGTAATTAAGATGTAAATCCAACCATTTCTTAACACCAATGGTGAGGTTGCTGGTGAGTTCACTAACAGTTGAACAATGCAAATCGTCCAGCAATTTCTGATGCTTCACAACCCATAGCTTATTTCTCCATCAATTACTTGGTTTCTATACTCTAGGAATTGATAGATACGGTGATAAAGGCAAATTACTGTGGATGCTGGAATCTGGAACAAAAACAGATAATATTGGACAATCTCAGCAGATCTGACAGCAGTTGTGGATAGAAAGGGGAGCTAACGTTTGTCAAAATTGACTCTTGACAGTCATCCCAACTCGATAGATATTGTGAACTGATTTTCATATTTCCAGCAATTTCTAAGAACTACAGACTGCAGTCACTTGCCGTGTAGAATTAGTACTGTAGTACATTACAATGCTAGAGCACACCACGGTGGTTCAAACTGAACAATGCATCTTACTCATTTCTTCGAAGGTGATACACCTAAAAACATGAACCCCGCCCCTTGTGGAAAGCTAACTAGGATTTTCCAATTTCAAGAGTCCACCCACTATTCTTAATAGGGTGGTGAGAAGGTTCTCACCTTCTGATAGAGCTACCAGTGCTAGTCACTGATGGATGATTTTTGCTGCTACCAGGGATTTGTTTAGCACACTGGGCTAAATCGCTGGCTTTTAAAGCAGACCCAGGCAGGCCAGCAGTACGGTTCAATTCCCATACCAGCCTCCCCGAACAGGTGCCGGAATGTGGCAACTAGGGGCTTTTCACAGTAACTTTATTTGAAGCTTACCTGTGACAATAAGCGATTTTCATTTCATGAACCTGGCTTTCTACTTTACAAGTATAGAGCAACACAGTGCAAGTGAAGGTAACTGTAATCAGTCATACATAAATACTTTGATCTTGCAACTATGTTCTCGGCATTTGCTAATATATTAACGGGTATGTCAGAGATTTCTCATGGTAGAACAAATTGCACCATGCATTCACTGGCAAGAATCCAACGTTCTTGAAATTATCTATCGTGTTGAGGTCATCCACAATTCAGCTGCCTGTGCCTTTACTCACTCAAGTCCTGTTCAGCCATCACTCTGTACTCATCGACTTCGATTGGCTCCTGGTTAAGCAATACCTGAATCTTGAAATTCTTGACCTAGTTTTCATTCCCTCCATAGCCTCATCCCTACTTAGCTCTGTAATCATACAAATTAGTAGTATACCATTCAGCTATCATGGCTGATCTGATTTTTTTTTTAAACATTTTTTTTTATGGCATGCGAGCTTCGCTGGCTCGGCCAGCATTTATTGCCCATCCCTAATTGCCCTTTAGAAAATGGTGGTGAGCTGTCTTCTTGAACCACTGCAATCCCAAAGGTGTAAATACGCCACAAATGTTATTAGGGAGGGAATTCCAGGATTTCTAAAGGGCAATTAGGGCCTAGCAACAGTGAAAGGCAACATATTTCCAAGTTGGGATGGAGATTGACTTGGAGGGGAACCTCCAAGTGGTGTTCCCATGTATCTGCTCACCCTTCTAGATGATACTGGTCATAGATTTGGAAGGTGCTGCCTAAGGAACCTTGAATATCTTGCAATGCATTTTGTAGATGGTACATATTGCTAACACTGTTCGGTGGTGGAGGGATTGAATGTTTGTGGAAAGTGTAGCAATCAAGAGGGCTATGTCCTGGTGTCGAGCTTCTTGAGTGTTGCTGGAGCTGCACTCATCCAGGCAAGTGGAGAGTATTCCATGACTTGTACTTTTCAGATGGTGGACAGGCTTCCTAGCTTTTGACCGGCTCTGGTAGCCACAGTATTTATATGGTTAGTCCTGTTCAGTTTCGACCTCTCTTTCCTAACACACAGCAGTCGTCACATTCTGCCAATGAGAAAAGACTCAGTTTACAAACTATTTTGTGTTAGCTAGCCAATCTATTGCCCTCAAATCTCTCCAGCAATCAGAAATCACTACTCTCTCTGGTCTCTTCAGTACCCCCAACTTTCAACTGCTCCATCATTGGCAGTGATGCCTTCAGCAGCCAAGCCCCAAAACTTTCCACCTCTTTCCTCATGCTTTTGGTCATTTGTCCTAATAGTTCCTTTTGTGGTTTGGTGTCAAAATTTAATGTTCCTGTGAAGCTTTTGCTATGTTAAATGTGTTATGTAATTTGTTGTTGGACATGTGAATCTTATGGTAACAAAATATGGCCCATTCCAGAGAATTGGCAAGGGTAATTGAAGTAATTTTTGTGCTTAAAGAAATCGATCTAAGCATTGTAAATAATGATGCAAATTGTGAATATCAGATCATTTAAATAAAACCCATATTGTTCAATATCTAATCATATATTTTTGTATTTCAGGGACGATAATTACAATTTGTGCCTTCTGCACATGCTTCTCGTCTTTTTGAAAGCAGCCAAGAAAAAGCTTGCCATAAAACATTGGACCTTGCTTATCCAAAGCGGCAGTGGATCCTGTATTACAACAGCAACCACATTTCAGATAATTGTAGATCCTTAAAGATAAAAACAGCCATACAAATTAGACGGAAACTAGGTTGAATTGTAATTCGTTACAAAAATGGAGTAAAGCTGTTTGATTTCTCTTGTGCAATAAACTTAATTGCAGATTGAAAATGGTACTCCATGTTTGTTGTCCTTAATTTTTAAAAAAGCCACAACACATTTGAAAGTAGTTTGTTTTATTGTGGATGGATTACTGAATATAGTTACCATGTAACAATATAATGTTCTTGTTTCCAGTTCTAAACACACACGAGATTTGTCAGAATAGGACTGTTTACAAATTGACACTTACATATACAGTTTAAATATCAATGTCAGTGCTTTGCTTTTTCAGCTTCAAATTATTATTTTGCCATTCAACTTTAGGACATTCAGAATTAGTACACTTCTATTTAAATTTAAGGAAGCATATATACAGTTTAAATATCAATGTCAGTGCATTGCTTTTTCAGCTTCAAATTATTTTTTTGCCATTCAACTTTAGGATATTGAGAATGAGTACACTTCTATTTAAATTTAAGAAAGCATAAAACACAACAAAAAGCTTTTAAAATCCTGCAAATGTTTAAGAAATTGTATGCTTAAGCCAGAATTTAATGCATTTAACTGGGAATGATGCATCGCATTTATGAAATTACTATAGCACGCATTTCCAGATATACACTACATCAGAATATTACAACTTGTTTAAATGGGGCTTTCTACTAAACTAGTCAGTGAAAATGCATTAACCCACTTCTCGAAACCACAGAATTCTATGAATAATGCAATGTCCATGTTCCAGAAGAATTTGTACTATTTTTACATAAACCTGATGGAATTGAGTTTGGTTTGCTGCATTCCATAAAGCTAAATCATCAAAAAGTAGTCTTAGGGTTGAAATTTAACTTCAGTGAGGGTGCAAAACGGGCAGTAGAATGTCTGCTACTTAATATATACAGTGTGATTTTCTGGTCCATGAATTCATGCCATGCTAGTCAGAATATTTCTCAACTTGTTTAAACAGTTACAGTTCTATACATTTTATTCATAGAAAATACAAACGAATATATATCAGCAAATTCCTGTAATGTTGCCTCTTCCAGTTTAAAAAAAAATTATTTTAATAAATGATCTTCTTGAAGCAGTTTCCAAAGCTGCCACAAACCAAACACTCAAAATGCAAACATATAGACCACAGTGCTTAACTAATAAGTAGCAACCTTTGAATGTATAATTTTGAAGTAACCTAACACTGAAAGAAAAGAAAATAATCAGCTCAGGAGAAATGGCACCACATACAAGATTTGTCATTCATCTGCATTTGATCTGCCAACCAGTGAAATAAGATTTTAGCAGCTTTGCAGGGAAAAGAATACAAACTGAAAAGCGAACAGGATATATAGGTTATCCCCCCCCCCCCCCCAAAGACTCATTGTTGGACCACTTGGTGATTTTTAATGCTCTTCAAGGAATTAACTTTCTTCTCTACGAGGTTGTATGCCTTCCCAATAAGACACCAACGTTTGAAAACATTTAGACATAGAGGAATTGATATAAATTGTTAAATAGTTTTTGAACATGAGCACTTTTTAGTTGTTTAGTGGTTTATTTTTCCACATCTGCAATTTGAAAATTAAAATGTGAATATGTAATACCCCTGTAGAAAAAAGGAAAAAATCACTAACAAGGCATTTGCACCCTATATCTATATATTTACATTCAGCAACATGTCTCAAGACATTTGAGAAAATGGAGAACTATTTTCCAAACATTCTGATCTTGCACTTACTGCTGTGTACATTATTTTGAGACAAAGATTAACGAACTGTTGCAATATTACATACATTCACATTCTGCCCCAAGATATCTAGACGCCATAATATTAAACTCTGATAGCTATTAGCAACTGTACCAATCAGCCATTTCAAAAACATAATGAATGCACTTCAGTCCTCCCCAGTTTACAAAGATAACACACTCGAGTGCATAATTGATTTTTATTCCCTAAACTTCTAGTAAATTTATAAAGTGTAATCAGATGATGGGAAATCTGTAGCACAAAATTATTTTAATGGCGTTTTATATTGTCTTAATGAAAAATTACAACTTTTTCACTTTTTATATTGACTTTCTGAAATCATGGGGGGTGGAATTTACAACACAATGATGAAAAGTATTTAGTATCACAATCTCCTTTGAAAAAGATAGCACAGAATGATTAACTGATTTGGGGAAGGTGGAAAACTGATGCAGTGCACATGCTGTAAAAACAGGAATGTTCAAAAGCACACATCGTATCTCAGCCTATTTCTTGTTCAAATTGCATATGCTACAAACGCAATGGCAGAGGAAAAACAGGCTGGTTAAATTTCCTGAATACAAAATAAATGACCTCCCTTCATGTTCCCTAAGATGGTACATTTTCTGTAATAGATTAATATGAAAGTGTGTGTCAGAATGTAAATCACGATAAAGCATTGGGGACTTCAGTTTTTTTAACTGTATTCTTTCATGGAATGTGGGTGTTGCTGGTTAGGCCAGCATTTATTGCCAATCCCCAATTGCCCTCAAGAGGGTGGAAGTGAGTCACCTTCTTCAACTTCTAAAAGTCCATGTGATCAGGTACAACATTGCTATTAGGAAGGAGTTCCAGGATTTTTAACCCAGTGGCAGTGAAAGAATGGCAATATTGATCATAGATATTGATTATATCACAGCATTATTCATAGATCATAGAATTTACAGTGCTGAAGGAGGCCATTCGGCCCATCAAGTCTGCACCAGCTCTTGGAAAGACCACCCTACTCAAACCCACACCTCCACCCTATTGCTGTTACCCAGTAACCCACCTAACCTTTTTGGACACTAATCTGTTGGATGATGAGGTAGAAGAAATATCCGGATTTTTCCCATTCTCAATTACTAAACAGCAAACTCTTCCAGGAATATTTATGTGGACAATGCCTCCCACTATCAAACAGCTTGTGACAAACATGTATGTGGCTCACATATGAATAAAGGCCACAGCAAAGTAATGGAGATAATCCCTTGGAAAAAGCCAATCTTTAGGGAGAGAAATTTGGGAGAAAAAATGCATGCATTTATATAACTGAAAATAAATGTTCTTATTGATCACCATACTCCTATTTTCCTAGTAGTGGTTGCATTCACTGCTGCCTATGCGACAACTGTTACTACAAGGCAGTAGATGTTTATCGTGCAACAATCTGGTGGATATTCGCACCATTAAATCCATCACAGACAATCCTGCCTTCAAATATCCACATGCTGTGAAATCCACAGTCAGCATTTTCCTTCCCAGTTCGAGGAGTATGAAAAGCATTGCAGCACCTTCACTGTTACTCTGGATGAGATCAGGTAAAAGCACCACCAGGGATTATGCCTTTATGTGCTGCCTCTTATCACATCACTTAATGCACTTGCCTAACTGCCTATCAGGTCTAGGAAATATTAGTTAACGGCCACTATCACAGCAATACAAATCAGTGACCATCTCTACACAATTTGTCTCATTTCTACCTTCTGCAAACACAAATTAATAGTTATTTCAACTGTTTTTGATTACATGTCTTTGATGCTATTTCCAAGGGAATTCCTATAGAAAAATGTTGGTTATTAATGCAAGAATTGCTATCTCAGGGCGGCACAGTGGTTAGCATTGTTGCCTACGGCGCTGAGGACCCGGGATCGAATCCCGGCCCTGGGTCACTGTCCGTGTGGAGTTTGAACATTCTCCCCGTGTCTGAGTGGGTTTCGCCCTCACAACCCAAAAGATGTGCAGGACAGGTGGATTGGCCACTCTAAATTCCCCCTTAATTGGAGAAGGTAATTGGGTACTTTAAATTTATAGAAAAAAAAAGAAAGAATTGCTATCTCTAGGGCGGCACAGTGGTTAGCACTATTGCCTCATGGCACTGAGGACCCGGGTTCGACCCCGGGTCACTGTCCATTTGAAGCTTACACATTCTCCCAGTGTCTGCGTGGGTTGCACCTCCACAGGCCAAGGATGTGCAGGGTAGGTGGATTGGCCATGCTAACCTGCCCTTTGATTGGAAAAATTAATATATTTTTTAAAAAGAATTGATAACTCGATGTCCACGATTTTTGCTGCAAGCAGAGTGCTTTTGGCAAATTAGCTTATGCAACAAAAATAAATTGTTAAATCTACAATCCACCATCCAATAGAACACAACAGCACCGAAGACCCTGCACTGGACAGAGACTGCAGCAAGGATTAAAATAAGGATCACTCAACTGAGATTCAGACAACTTACAAAACTCAGGCTTCATGTTAATATATCGTCTGAGCCACTTCAATTGTGTAGTTCACACATACAAATCCAATCCTTTTCATGAAATGGAAATCTTAAAGGTGGTGAGTCTTTATCAAAACTTCATAATTCAATTGCATATCTCTTTTTACATTGGTGTCCAATATTTATCTTCATCATAATAATGGAATACAGACAAGAATGTGTTTTTAATTGGATTGCAATGGACCTAAACGTGTTATGTATAAAGCGTGAACAATATAAAAGGTTTGCTGTAGCAATGAGAATGGTCCAAACAAAAGTGAAAAAGGCCCTGAAATATCAAGCTGAAGATCATTGAAATTATATGAGGTTTTACAAACCTCACAGCAACACCATTCTCACATGATAAATTGTTTTAGAAACGACTAGTTTGGAATTTTAGAACTCTGCAATAAGCATGTTGGGTTAAAACTAAGGCAGATTTCACACAGTTATGACATTTTTCAACGGCAATATTTTTTGCTTAGACTCGTCATAAACCCTTGGTAAACAATCGCGTCTATAACTTCAATCACAATACCACCCTTCTGTGTTCAGCCAAGAGTATCTGATACGGGCACAATACTGACCAGTTTTTCCTCCACCCGAGTTAAGACATCACATTACAATTAAACACCAAACCTTCCGGCACTGTGGTGAAGAGACAGGTTTTTCTGCATTAACATATGGATTTTAATTGGCTTTATCCAGATCCTAAATGTACAAATACAAAAACCTCAATATACTCAATATTTAAATAGCTTTTGCTCCATCTGCTCCATTCTGTCAAACCCCCAAATCCATTTTATTTTGTATACCAAGCTTACCCTAATTAATTTACAAACTATTCACTGCATAGAAGTGAGTAAAGCTGAACAGATTAACCATCGTGCAACAAAATAAAACAGCAGAGAATTATACCAGCCAAACACACATCACAACAACAGCAATGCTTCCTGAATGCATCTCACTTTACAATCACTTTTACAATCTGTCCATCGCTATAATATAGAGAGTCTAATATAGTAGATATGCATATCTCTTGCTAGAAACTATAGTGCAGTGTATATGGGATTTGTTGAATACATTACAGTTCATTATCCTGATGATAGTACAATGAAATAGTCTGCTCACGAAGAGTATCAGGAGACTCCTCCAACCACCCCACTTCACTTCACTAACCTGGCTGTACGATACTTTAAATGCTAGGTTCTGACAGCTAGTAAACAAAAAAACTGTTAAATTCAAGCCAAAATTTATTTCTTGAATAATCCTTTCGCTATCCTACAGAATCTGAAATTAAAATAAATCTATACATTCTTGGCAAGTCTTATTTATTAGACAAAGTACATGATAGCAGCTCAAATTGGGCAGTAACATATTGGCTTTATGCAGTTAAATCTGCAATATCCAAAAAAATATTAGTTGTGAAAATTTGATGAATGGAACGCTAAAGGCTCTCTTTGACATCATTTAGCATTGTAGTACCTAGTCCTAAACATCAGATCACTGCAACATCGATAAGGTATCAATGCCATAGTGACAATTAAGTACTACAAATTAGAACACCCAATACCAAAAGGTGAGAATTTTTGTTTACAGACATTATTTTAGTTGTCTCTCCAAGATCTCAATGTATCTGCCTTCAACCAGAATGGCAAGAACCCGGAAGGAAGCAGATGCATATATTTCAAGCCAAACTGTTCAGCTGACTGAAAACTTGCTCACTTTGGCATGAATGTTGACTGTTCCTGGAATGCACCCTGTAGCAAAAGGGATGAATGGTGTCTGTTATAATACACACAATACCAGGATTGGGCAGTCTCCTCTCCTCCCAAAAAGAGCCTTTAGACATTCATGTAAAAAGATACTCTTAAAAATGCTTAAATGAACAAAATTGTTCAACAAAAAGGACAAATGAAGAGTTATTAACTATTTGATGAGCAGAGACACAATCGCTAAATTTCTGTTCTTGGAAGGCAATAGATAGCATCTTCATTATAGATATGTAGAATAGGTGTAGGCTGTAGTGCCAGTTCTAATAAAAAGTGCATGAATCAACTCTTCAAACCCAAATTTCAAGTGGCGCGGTCTTCTTCTTGGTCAGTCACAACTTGTACTCTGTGAACTCTCCTCCTCTTCACCCTCAGACTCCAAGTACAGTTCTATAGTCTGTTTGGCAAGGAGTTCTTTACGTGCCTGCAACCGGTCACACCGGGGACACTGATCTGACTTAAAGCAGCACCTGTGATAACATGCTTTACATTCTGCAGAGTAAAAAAGATAAATACTGTTTTTTGTTTTAATCACGGTACTCAAACCTCAACAGCAGTTTAAAATATAATTTAACATAAGTGAACTTATTTGGTGTTACAACATCAGGTTAAAGTTCAACGGGTTTGTTTTGAATCACTAGCTTCCGGAGCACTGATCCTTCCTGAGGTGAATTTCTGTGTACTGTGCTCACCCCAGTCCAACGCCGGCATCTCCACATTATTTGGTGTTAACAGTTTAATGCTTAAAGTGAGCTATAGAAGCTAAAGCAATGATATGACAGAGTTCAAATCCCTGAATCTATGAGAAAGAATTTGAATGGAAGATTTTCCCAGGACAAACCATACCAACCTCCCAAACAGAATGAACACAGGTTAATGAGTAAACATAGACAACTTCCATTTATAATCATCTTTAAGCTGGTTATCATCTCAACCAGCTTTTCAAAGTTGCGATAAAATGACAAACGGACACCAAGTCAAAGGACACATTGAAAAGCTTGATCAAAGGGGTGGGTTTTGAGGAAGGTCTCAAAAGAAGAATACTGGAGACAGAGGGATTTTGAGAAGAAAGTGCAGGACTTGAGAACAAGATAGCTGTCAATAGTGGATGGAAGGTGCGAGGAATATACAAGAGATAGAGCTGAAGGAACAGAACAAAAGGTTCCAGGCGGGGGGTAGCCACAGGAGCTTTGGAGGTGACAACGGCATGGATGAATGGATAAGAGTTTCAGGAAATGACTGATGCAGTGGTAGGCAAAGTTACTTAGGTGGAATTAGACACGCTGTGTTGTAGGGAACATGAGGTTGAAAGCTCATCGTGGGGACACATTGGACAGCAATAATGCAAACATTCTGCTACATGACGAGATAGTAGCCAGGGAAGAGAACAGCATCTGCAGCAGTGTCCCAAAGTGTCCTAAGCCTAATCATCTTTAATAACTTTTCATCCATTAGGTCATTAATTGGAAGGTTCGCTGATAATTGCAGTGTTCAGTCGCATTTCCAAAGCTTCAAAAACCAAAGCAGTCTGTGCTCAAATACAGCAAGACCTGGGCAATATCCAAGTAAAGTTGTCTGATATGTGGCAAGTAATATTCATGCCACACAGCTGCCAATCAATAACCTTCTCCAACAGAAATCTAACGATTACTGCTTGACATTCAACAACATTCTATCGCCGAGGGAACAAGTGCCCTTGGTCTGAGGGCAGCACAGTAGTACAGTGGTTAACACAGTTGTTTCACAGCTCCAGAGTCCCAGGTTCAATTCCCGGTTTGGGTCACTGTCTGTGCGGAGTCTGCACGTTCTCCCCGTGTGTGCGTGGGTTTCCTCCGGGTGCTCCGGTTTCCTCCCACAGTCCAAAGATGTGCAGGTCAGGTGGATTGGCCATGCTAAATTGCCTTAAGTGTCCAAAATTGCCCTCAGCGTTGGGTGGAGTTACTGGGTTATGGGGATAGGGTGGAGGTTGGGCTTGGGTAGGGTGCTCTAACCAAGGGCTGGTGCAGACTCGATGGGCCAAATGGCCTCCTTCTGCACTGTAAATTCTATGACTCTAAGTCAGGAGTGTGGTGAATTCTCTCCATTTGCCTGATGAGTGCAATTCCAACACATGGAGCTCAACACCATTAAGACAGAGCAGACCATTTGATCAGCAGCCCATCCATGACCTTAAAATATTCACTCCCTCCACTACTGGCAGCAGTGTCGACCATCTACACGACACAACAACTTGACAAGCGTCCTTTTTTAAAAAAAAATTTAGAGTACATAATTTTTTTTTTCCAATTAAGGCGCAATTTTAGCGTGTTCAATCCACCGACCTTGCACATCTTTGAGCTGTGGGGCGAAACCTACGCAAACACGGGGATAATGTGCAAACTCCACACAGACAGTAACCCAGATCCGGGGTCGAACCTGGGACCTCGGCGCCGCGAGACTGCAGTGCTACCACTGCACCACCATGCTGCCCTTTGGCAAGCCTCCTTTGATATCACTGTTCAAATATGTGATCTCTGATTATCTTGAAGGTTAAGGGCATCAGCTAAATGCGAACACCAACTGAAAGTTCCCTTCCAAGGCACACACCATCCTGACCTGGAACTATGCAGCTATTCCTTCATTTTTGATGTCAAAAGCTTGAACTCCCTTTCGGAGAGCACCATGCATTACCTATATAACACTGTTTGCAGCAATTCAAGGCTGCGGTTCTACCACATTCTTGTGGGCAATTAGGGATAGGCAACAAATTCTGGCTTTTCCAGTAATACTCACATCCCATGGATGAATATGAAAAAAGACAACTTCAGTCTGTCCTATACTTAATGTAGAAAATTATGGGTCCAAGACTCCAAAATGATATAGATGGTTTGGTGGAGTGGCCAATAAAGCAACAGATGGAATTTAACACAGAAATGAGAGGTCATGCATTTAGGGAGGTCAAACAGTTATAGGGTGTACACAATAAATGAAACATACTAAGAGGAGTAGATGAAGTGAGAGATCTTGGTGTACAAGTACACAAGTCCCTAAAGACAGCAGTTCACGTAAATAAGGTTAAGAAAGCATATGGAATGCTCTTCTTCATTAGTAGAGGTATAGAATATAAAAGTAATATAATGTTGGAATTGTAGAAAACACTGGTTAGGCCACAACTGGAACACTGTGCGCAGTTCTGGTCGCCACATTACAGAAAGGACGTTATTGCTCTGCAGAGAGTGCAGAGGTGGTTTACAAGAAGGTTCCCAGGATTAGAAAAGTGCAGCACGAGGGGAGATTGGATAGGTGAGAATTCTAGAACTAGGGGACATGGATTCAAGATAAGTGGCAGAAGGTGTAGAGGGGACAGGAGGAAGAACATTTTTACACAGAGGGTAGTGGGAGTCTGGAAATCGCTGCCCAAGTTGGTGGTGGAGGCAGAGGCCCTAAACTCTTAAAAAGTACTTGGATGTGTACCTCAAATGCTCTAAGCTACAGGGCAATGGATCGGGTGCAGAAAGGTGGGATTAGAAAGGCCACCTAGGTGTCCTTGGGCTGGCATGGACAAGCTGGGCCACATGGCCTCCTTCTGTGCTGTCAATTTTCTATGATTCAATGGATGTTGGACAAGCAGTCTGACACCACAGAATTAGCAAAGGGGGTCAAGAGAGTTGGCACAAATATTTTTAGAATCTGACCCAGTATGTTTGGATAATGTAGCCACGTGAAACATACATGGCAGGGGAATGTAGGGTGGCAGAGGGAAGAACTTTGGAGAAAAGGACCAAAAAAAAGGGGGGGAAATGAAAGGTGGTATAATTGCGTGCCTGAAAGAGCAAATGGGAACAGGCCAAAAGAAGCAAGAAACACACCCCACCCACCCCCCCCCCCCCCCCAACCACAAATATTATGGATTAGCTCCAGAACAGAAGGCTTTTCCAAAGTATATATATCACCTCTTAGTATCCCATGCAACATTTTGTTTTTAATGTTGATATGACTGACAGTTAATTTTGTCTTTTTTTAAAAACACACAGTCCGGAAAACAACGGTAGTTTTAAGCGATTTACATTTGTATTGGTAAACATTAGAAAGAAGGTACAGCTTTCAGTGGGTTTGAGTGCCTGCAAGGGTAAAACAGATAGTTAGATTCATGCTGGACAAAGGTGTTTGGGGGCTGGTCAAGTTCCAACTGTGTTTTTATTGTGCTTAGAGGGGGCAGCGGTGTGAATACATAAACCAGCAGTGGTTGCTGAGCAACTGGGGCCTTGTAGGGGAGAGAAGCTTGTAAGTTTTATTTTAACTAATTGGATTGCAGTTAAAGATAGATAGTGAGAGAGAAGGTAGCTCTCGCAGCTCTGCTAGAAGGAATTGGTTTGGAAGGCTAGAGGGGGATCTCTCTCAGCTTTGCTAGAAGAAAAGCCATACAATGGAATAAAAGTGCAGGATTGGACAGCAGGAAACCAGAGAAATGAAGAGATGTTTACAAGATCAAAAGGTGTTAGAACAGAACACAGTTTGTTCAGCAAAGTTAGAAAGTGGAGACATCAGAACGATGTATGAAATGATCTTCAGGTTTGAGAGATTTTACTGCAGTCTGTGGAACGCAAGTTGAAATAACTATGAAAATCGGTGGGGAGATCTCGGAGTTTGTGTAAAAGCAGGTAACATAGAACAGTACAGGCCATTCAGCTCACGATGTTGTACCGACCATTTATCCTAATCTAAGATCCACCTAGCCTACACCCCTTCAATTTACTGCTGTCCATGTGCCTGTCTAAGAGTCGCTTAAATGTCCCTAATGACTCTGACTCCACCACCTCTGCTGGCAGTGCATTTCACTCTCTGTGTAAATAGCCTACCTCTGACATCTCCCCTATACCTTCCTCCAATCACCTTAAAATTATGTCCCCTCGTGACAGCCATTTCCACCCTGGGGAAAAGTCTCTGGCTATCCACTCTATCCATGCCACCCATCACCTTGTACACCTCTATCAAGTCACCTCTCTGCCTTCTTCGGTCCAGTGAAAAAAGTCCTCGCTCCCTCAACCTTTCTTCATAAGACATGCCCTCCAGCCCAGGCAGCATCCTGGTAAATCTTCGCTTTACCCTCTCCAAAGCATCCACATCGTTCCTATAATGAGGCGACCAGAACGGGACACAATATTCCAAGTGTGGTCTAACTAGGGTTTTATAAAGATGCAGCAAAACCTCGTGGCTCTTAAACTCAATCCCCCTGTTAATGAAAGCCAACACACCATACGCCTTCTTAACAACCCCATCAACCTGGGTGGTAACTTTGAGGGATCTATGTACGTGGACCCCAAGGTCCCTGTTCCTCCACACTTTCAAGAATCCTGCCTTTAACACTGTATTCAGCATTCAAATTCGACCTTCCAAAATGAATCACTTCACATTTAGTGAGGTTGAACTCTATCTGCCACTTCTCAGCACAGCTCTGCATCCTGTCAATGTCCTGCTGTAGCCTGCAACAACCCTCAACACTTTCTACACCTCCCCCAACCTTCGTGTCATCGGCAAACTTATTAACCCACCCTTCCACTTCCTCATCCAAGTCATTTATAAAAACCACAAAGAGCAGAGTTCCCAGAACAGATCCTTGCAGGACACCACTGGTCTCCGACCTCCAGGCGAAATACTTTCCATCCACTACCACTTGCTGTCTTCTTTTGGTCAACCAATTTTGTATCGAGACAGCAAAATTTCCCTGTATCCCACGCCCCCTACCTTTCTGAATGAACCTACCATGGGGAACCTTACCAAATGCCTTACTGAACTCCATATATATCACATCCACTGCCCGACCTTCATCAATGTGTCTCGTCACATCCTCAAAGAATTCAATGAGGCTTGTGAGGCATGACCTGCCCCTCACAAAGCCATGCTGACTATCTTTAATCAAATTGTTTTTCTAAATAATCATAAATCCCATCTCTCAGAATCCTTTCCAGCATCACCGCAGGGATCAGTGCTGGGACCTTTGCTGTTCATAGTATATATAAATGATTTGGAGGAAAACGTAACTGGCTGATTAGTAAGTTTGCAGGCGACACAAAGGTTGGTAGAATTGCGGATAGTGATGAGGACTGTCAGAGGATACAGCAGGATTTAGATCGTTTGGAGACTTGGGTGGAGAGATAGCAGATGCAGTTTAATCCGGACAAATATGAGGTCATGCATTTTGGAAGGTCTAATGCAAGTAGGGAATATATAGTGAATGGTAGAACCCTTAAGAGTATTGAAAGTCAGAGAGATCTGGGTGTTCAGGTCCGCAGGTCACTGAAAAGGGACTGTGTGTTGAGATCACTGTATAATTATAATATATTTTGTAATTTGTGTTAATCCAAAAACCTGTGTGTAGAAGGGTGCAGTAAAGGAGTATTATATAATAATTCAACGTTTGATGTTTAATGAATGCTTGTTTCTGGTTGTTAAAAATAATTAGCGATCTTGTGACTCTATTCCTCCACAGTTTAGAAAAAAACAAAAAGTTATGATCCTTTGAGCCAGGGATCCATTCTGGGATCTTCCCGTCCAGTTTTATCAACTAGGATTGTAACAACACTGGGTACACACAAAAAAGCTGCTACAACATTAATAGGTTATGCAGATAAATGTATATAGTACATGCTTTTGAAATTTTGAAGATACTACCATAATACGATCAGTTTTTTCTCATCTCTTAATGTAACTTCAAAATACTCACCTTCACATCGTTTACATTTGTTCAGTTCAAAAGGGAAGATGATATCAGTACCATCACCACAGAATTCACAGATGAAGCCTTTAGCCTGACAAAGCTGAGTAAAAACAGGCCAATTATTTATTTATTTTACACTGTACACTGCTCTATTACAATAGGAGTTCACTCTAAAAGAAGCAGTTCATGAGTCAGCCAGGCTGTCACCAGATGAATATTAGCAGCATGATTAATAAATAAAGCAGTAGACAAATTACAAAAGCTTATAGGAAACTTACCATACATCAGAATCGGTTCCATATTTCAATCCTAAAGTGCAAAATTTCAAAGTCCTGGGAGAAGTTCACACTTCCCTATTTCCACACTGGCAGTGAATGAAATTACATATTTTGGCAGGTTTGAATTGAACTAATGATAAAGTTGGAAGAGTACATCATTAATGAAACTTCCTTTCCTACATAGACCATATGACCATAAGACATAGGAGCAGAATTCAGCCATTTGGCCCATCGATTCTGATCCGCCATTCAATCATGACTGATATGTTTCTCATCCCGTTCTCCTGCCTTTTCCCCATAACCCCTTATTAATCAACCTATCTATCTATGTCTTAAAGACGCTCAGTGCTTCAGTGATTTGGCCTCCAATGTCTTCTGTGGCAAAGAGTTCCATAGATTCACCCACCCTGAAGCTGAAGAAATTCCTCCTCATCTCAGTTTTAAAGGATCATCCCTTCAGTCTGAGGCGGTCCCCCCCCCCCCCCCCCCCCCCCCCCCCCCCCCATCCTTTGAAACTCCAATGAGTACAGACCCAGAGTCCTCAACTGTTCGTCATATGACAAGCTCTTCATTCCAGGGATCATTCTCGTGAACCTCCTCTGGACCCTTTCCAAGGCCAGCACATGCTTCCTTAGATACAGGGCCCAAAACATCTCACAATACTCCAGAGCCTGACCAGAACCTTCTGCAGCCTCAGAAGTATATCCCTGGTCTTGTATTCAAGCCCTTTTGACATGAATACGAACATTGCATTTTCCTTCCTAACTGCCGACTGAATCTGCACATTGTCCCTTTATGCATCTGATTTCCTCAGCCTTTTTCCATTTAGAAAATAGGAATTCTTCCTATCAAAGTGCCTAACCTCTCAATTTTCCACATTGCATTCCATCTGCAACTTCTGTGCCTACTCTCCTAGCCTGTCCAAGTCCTTCTGCAGCCCCCTTGCTTCCTCAGTACTATCTGTCCCCATAGGATTTATTAGATTGGCACAGTTCAATTTGTCCAGAATCTGGGTCACGCAAAATGGAAAACAGGTTAGAGAAAATAAAAAAAGATAGAAATTACTGTGGTCTTTAGAAAATGTTGACATGGCAGGATGAAATAGCTAAATTTACTAGTCTTGGAAAGTCATTAACCTAAACATTGATGGAAGCTGACCCAGTTAAATGATTTAAAACAGTGAACACAAAAATTCCACTTAAAACAAACGTATGAAAAATAACCCATCAAGTAATTTAATCTGCAAAGTAGGTGCTTCCTTTAGATAGATATGAGTCACTTACAAACCGTTCCAATTTGGGAGAGGAATCCTGACAATCCACTTACTGGAGCCTCATCAAATAGCACTTGAGAATTGATAAAAGACTAATGATTCAATCTGCTATATTTGAAAATTGGCTTGCGTTGATGATTCTTAACTGTAAAAAATTGATAGGTGACAGGACTCAGTGTGACTGTTTTAGAAGATTTACAGAAACGGAAGCTGTGGATAACATTGTGGATCATAAACTGCTTGCCAAAGTCAATTGGGCTCAAAATCTGACACAGCGGCCTCACTGAGAGAAGGAAATCTTTGAAGTTAAACCCTTGTTTGAATTTGTAACCCATTCATCGGCAGTGTAATCCCACCATGAAGGAAATAATAAAACCATGACATCTCTAAAAGCCAGTTTCCATATGGATGATTCACAAGATATACCACAAGTATTTAGAATGATAGCAGAATGTATCTGTCTCAATAAACCATCTGGAACATTGCTACTATTTTGTATAAACCATCCATATTTTTGATGCACCATGTTCTTATTTGCAATACTGTTATGCAAAACTACATAAATGTTTATTTACATTGAAAATCAGTGTCATTTCTTTTGAACATACCATACATTTCTCCACGTGTGCTGCACCTATCATCACCAGTTCCTTCAACCTTCCAGCCAGTTCCCCTTTCTTCACAGCAATGAGATCATTTAGTGAATATAGATGATGATCCTCAGTCAAGTGACCTGGTTCTGAATCAAAGTTATCCAGGAGACTACAAAAGAAGCACATGACAATATTCTATAATGGAGATTAACAATCCTGATTGCACAGGCCCCCCACAAAAAAACCAACATTGCCACATACTCCAACAATAATTAATATTGGGCATTTTAGAGTTGCTAATGGCCGAGCACCTATACTTGCTGCTTTAGTTCAGCCATTATTATAAATAGTCACAGTACATAGCTTCTGTATTAATGTAATAGTTTTAAAATGGGTCAGAATTAAATGGCAACCACATCAATATAGTTGATGACTGTGGTTTTAGCAAAACTTGGAGGCGATCATTTCAAAGATGGTACTTCGTTTTTAAGTATAATCTTCAACTTTGTGCTTTAACTATGGAGAACTGCAGCTTGCAATATTTCTTTGTGAAGAAGGGAAGTTCACTTGCTGAGTGCAGTCCTTTACAATTTTTCTTTTTTAACTTCTCTCCAAAGTCCAAGTGTTGGAACTTCCCAGATGCATGACCATCTCTTACAACTGCCTTTCTGAATCTCTCCAATCAAATTTCAGTTTCTTCCATGGGATCAAAACAGCCCGAGTCAAGAATAACAATCTCTGACAAAAGTAGAGCATTAATCCTACTCCACTTCCTCTGCAGTCTTTGACACAGGTGATCAACATCCTACTCCTCCCCTCACCTCTTCCCTTTCTTTGTTGCTAATTGACAGTCATAAAATTTATGCTCAACTTCAGATGGGAGAATTTTGTTACTGTAGTCTGAGTCACATACATCATCCACCCACTTATTCCAAACAGCCACCAGGCATCAGGAAAATGAGGCCAATCAATTGCCATCACCACTTACGTCAATTGTTGTGTGGGCGGCATGGTGGCGCAGCGGTTAGCACTGCTGCCTCACAGCGCCGAGGACCCAGGTTCAATCCCAGCCCCAGGTCACTGTCCATGTGGAGTTTACACATTCTCCGTGTGTGTGTATGGGTCTCACCCCCCAAATATGTGCAGACACGTTAAATTGCCCCTTAATTAAAAAAAAATCTACATTTTTTTTAATCATATAAAGCACACCAACTATTTCAGGCTTCAAACCACAGTTTTCACCTACAATTACCTATCATTTCATACTTTCAGACAGCGCCACCACTGTCAAGAACCCATGCAGTTTACAACTGCAATTTAAAACAAGAGAAGAAACTGTCCAGATGCTACAACCCCACTCAGTCAGAACAAATAATCCCTTAAATTATTGTTTGGACATTGTATCCAGCACATCGTTTGTCCAAAACGTGTAGGCCAGGCTGTGGCAAATGTTTTAAAAAGTGTACACAAAATGAAGAAAGTTGGGCGCACTAAACATTAATTTGTATCTAAAGTGCGAAACTGCTAATAACTGACATTTTGATAATCCATTTCATGGGCACAATACTCTGCTGCTTCGTGCTGAATACAGTTTTCTAGAATCTGGTTCATCAATCCAGTATAGAGTGCAAAGCTATCTCGACACAATCTAATTTTTTCCACAAGTGCAAGAAAGCTCGCAGCTCCGGTTGTCTTCTACCTTCCAGTTATCATCTCTCATCTAAGGGTGGCAACATGTTGGGGTATTTTCATATAACGAGACAGCACAGAAGGCATGTCATGTGTTGGCTTGCATTTTTGATTTTGATTTATTGCCTTTATTATTAGCTTTTCAGGTAGTTTGACAACCAGTTGGTCTCACTCCTGTGCTCTTTAACAGAGAACGCGGCAACCTTTTCCCCTTCAAGTGTTTATCCAAATCTCTTTGAATGTTGCTATTACAGGCAGTACACTCCAAATCATCAGAACTCGCTGCATTAAAAAAAGATATCTCATCTCTCCTTTGGTTGTTTTGCCACTTGACTCAAAATTTCTTCCGGGACAGCACAGTGGTCCAGTGGTTAGCACTGCTGCCTACGGCGCTGAGGACCCAGGTTCGATTTCGGCCCCGGGTCACTGTGTGGAGTTTGCACATTCGCCCCATGTCTGCTTGGGTTTCACCCTCACAACCCAAAGATGTGCAGGCTAGGTGGATTGGCCACGCTAAATTACTCCTTAATTGGAAAAAAATAATTGGCTACTCTAAATTTAAAGAAAAATAATAAAAAACTCAATTTCTCCCTACCAGTCTCCCTGCCAGGAGAAACAGTTTCTACCTACTTCATCAAAATTCTGAACCTCAATTAAATGTCCTCTTAATCTTCACTGAAGAAAATTCCATTTCTCTCTTCTATCCATTCAGCTTTCATTCCTGATCTCATTTTAGTTAATCACCACTGTATCAAGGCTTTGGCATCCTCCCGAAAGTGTGGTGCCGACAATTCACACATTATGGGTTTATGGACAACTACCAACCTCGTTCTAGTTATCTCATTCTAGTTATCATTCTTCAAATGCTGAATTCTCCAACCCCCACTTGTCTCTTCTCCAGAGCAACCAATAGAGGACGAAACAAGCTCAGCAGCATTGACCAGTCGATTAGAAAACTCAGCAGCATTGGCCAGTCAATTAGAAAACTCAGCAGCATTGGCCAGTCAATTAGAAAACTCAGCAGCATTGGCCAGTCAATTAGAAAACTCAGCAGCATTGGCCAGTCAATTAGAAAACTCAGCAGCATTGGCCAGTCAATTAGAAAACTCAGCAGCATTGGCCAGTCAATTAGAAAACTCAGCAGCATTGGCCAGTCAATTAGAAAACTCAGCAGCATTGGCCAGTCAATTAGAAAACTCAGCAGCATTGGCCAGTCAATTAGAAAACTCAGCAGCATTGACCAGTCGATTAGAAAACTCAGCAGCATTGGCCAGTCGATTAGAAAACTCAGCAGCATTGGCCAGTCAATTAGAAAAAAGGCAAACAAGTGATTGTAAATTTCTAAATAATCTAGGATTATGTTAAAACAAAAAGTGAATTTGAACATTTGGGGAAAAAGGTAGCCCGAGAAAATTACTAAAGATTAGCAAACAGAAAATTGAGGATGCATCTTCAAAATTCAGACATTTTGATTGAATTTTTCCTGGAGATCAAATCAGAGTGTAAACTGACTGCATGAGTTATCACATCACAAAAATGGCCACGTTAAATTTGACGATGGAGAAGAAATGAGGGTATATTTTCAGAGTGCCTTGCTCATTAGAGTGTGCACACATTTTGATTTAAGTTAGATAAATTTATAAAAATTGTGGGCAATGTGCTTCAGATTTTCAAATACATTCCAATAACGAGCAAGATCCCTCTCCATAGGTGAGGACTCCGAAAAATTTACTTGATGGCATTCTTCTACATTCTATCTTGCAAGCTGGAGTTCTCCACAACTTAAAAGAGTGGATGACGTTCATGCATTAATTACTGAAATTTTAACCCCTGCTGGAAATTGTCACAGACGTTAACACTTTTAACTCAACGGCGTAAATGCAACTAACCACTTAGAAAGGGTTGCATCAATACCAACAGCATTCAAGTTGGAGGATGCAAGGAATCCACAACAACTTTGAGGTATAGAAGATTAGCAATTAAGCTAGTTTTAAATAAATACTCAAAGTTGGAATTAAGAAAAACAATTGCAAGTTGGCAACAGATAACCAAAAGCCATTTTCTGCACAATTTTTCAAGTGATGTATAATATCAAGTATTCAAAGTAAATGGAATCCATGTGGTATACCTTATGAAGTATTTTGTTGATGGCAGAAAGAACCTCCACATATGGAAAAGCTGGTTGTCTTGTTACCAATTGCAATAAGTCATATTTAGTTAAGTTTGAATTTCTAGTCTGGGGTATTCAAATACAGTATTCAATTACTAGTAAGGCAGCAGCAGAAACACAATCAATCTTCACTGCTCCCCCATTAATGCTCTATTTCATGGAAGTGCTGTGGAAGAAGCAAAGGAATCACTTTATTAAAAAAAAATCTAACTCACTCTTTTGCCAGCCGGCACGTTTTGAATAAGTTCTTCATGTGAACTAACTGGAGTCTCAGCATCTGACAACATTTTCAAAAATAGAAGAAAATATGAGTTAATGCAGATTTATCAGATTTTAGTCTGTTTTTTTTAAAAAAGCACAGTTTGGGGGAAGGCTTCAATTTTGCTGTTCACATTTTTTGGTATGCGTATGAGTTATCAAGTTATCTCCAATAGGATATAATCTTACAAAACAATTTTCACATCACTGGATAATACTGAACCAACTGGAAAATTGCAATATTAAGTCAGTATTGCTAGACACTTTGCAAAATATGGTAAGCAAAAATAAAAAGTTTACTTGGGCCCTAAAAACTGTAGCTAATGAGTAAAAATATATTCTATGCTATTTTAATCACTGGATGGAACAAATGCAGTACTTCAAAATAATTTTTCATACAGATTAAAAAAAGAGAATATTACAGCTCAGAAAGAAGCCACTCAGCCCATTGTGCTTGTGCAAGCTCGCTGAAAGGGCCATCAAATTAGCCCCATTCTTATGCTCCTTCCCCATTGCCCTGGAAATCTTTCCTTTCCAGAATTGATCTCATTCTCTTTTTAACACTATTCTCGAGGCAGTGCATTTCAGATCACAACAACTCACTCCATAAACAAATTCTCTTAATCTGCCCTCTGGTTCATTTGCCAATTATATTAAAATTGGTGCCTGGCCCTGTTATTGGATGTTCTTAAAACTTAATTAGAATCCTAACTATAACACTAAAAATTACTTCCATACTGGTGGCACTGCAACAAAAATGGTGCAGTCATTCTTACAGACATTGCAATCATGCTACTTTCTTACATCAAGAAAGCGGATTTCTTAATCATTGGAATAATCTACTTTTCAGTCCTAATAAGGAAAATATCTTCGGATTGCTTACATGAATTTGATCCAGCGCCTTCACCTTACGATACAAAACACTGTTGATGTCCTGAACATTGAAGAGTGGATCATTCCAGATTTTATTCATCAAATCCTTGGAAAAGTTACTAACGTAATACTTGCTGAAGTCCCATTTCCGCAATATCCGGCTTGGGATCACCGACTGGACATTCTCGTGACAGCACTGGCAGAAATACTTCCCCAGATATTCACAATAACGTAGTCTCTTTATGTAATCTGGAAGGAAAAGGGAGAAAACATTTGCAAAATCAGGAGCTGTTGGGAAAAGAGCAAGTTCACAATAGAATGCTATCATAAATCCACTGCACAAAATAACGAAGAAATTAGAATTTGTATTCATCTCTGCATTTTGAAGGATATGGCTCACTCCTTTTCCTCTCAAACAAAAAACGCCCCGTTATCAATAATGTTTAAACAAACAATGTATTTCTGAGCCTCCTGCAGTGTCTTTCGTAAAATCAAATACTACGATGCACTGTGGTTCGTCAACAAACCTACCGGCCAGTGTCTCTGTGTCTGGAAACTCAGAAAAATGCACCAGTATTAGGCCAGATTTTTGTTTTTAAGTAACATAATTTTTCAAACATTATTTTCAGGGGAGGCCGAGGGGCAAGTCACAGAGGGACTGTTAGCTACGTAAAATTATATATTTGCATTAGCAACATTTATAAATAAAACAACCCCATGCAGACGGAAATAGAATACTGAATATGCAAGTACAAGCAGAACTTTATCACCATACTTAACTTCCTGAACATCATTTACCTGGCTCCACTCGGATACCACATCCTGCGCAGCGATAATTTTGTTTGGCAACAACCACCTTTCTCCTATAAGGACAAAACATTATCACATCAAATTGTCACAACTTATACTCAACGAAAAGAACAGCATCAAGTAGAAAAAGTTTAGTTGCCGAGCTTTTAGCTTACTTGGGCGAAGGGTGAATGTTGAAGATTATTTGTGGCCGAGGTGGTGCCCATTCTAAATTTCCTCTCACTCTAATTCGCAGTTTGTAAATATCAGCATGCTCGCCATCGTCAGGAGACACCGGAAAAGAGTCTGGAATTGGCAAAAGCTGTAAAAAAGTTATTGATGTAGAACTGGAATAATTAGTCCAACATTAGTTAAATCTGCTCAAAGTAACAAAATCGAAAAGTTCTCTCATCTTATTGTCACAAGTCGGCTTCAATGAAGTTATTGTGAAAAGCTCCAAGTTGCCACATTCCGGCGCATGTTCGTGGAGGCCTGTGTGGGAATTGAACCCGCGCTGCTGCCTCGTTCTGCATTACAAGCCAGCTGTTTAGCCCACTGTGCTAAACCAGGCCAGTGTTTCTGGAGAGGGCAGGGAAAGGTGCATGTCCAGTGGGAATGGAACACATTTTAAATAGAGTAATCTAGGGCAGCAGTGGTTAGCAGTGCTACCTCACAGCAGTGAGCAGCTGGATTAGATCCCAGCCCCTGTCCGTGTGGAGTTTGCACATTCTCCCAGTGTCAGTATGGGTCTGACACACCCACAACCCAAAGATGTGCAGGGTAGGTAGATTGGCCACGTTAAATTGCCCCTTTACTTTCTTTTTTATGAAAAAAAAATTAAATTATCAGCTGTGTACTTTGTGACTATGTGATCCACTACATTCCATTAAAGGTCAAAGCCTGAATTTTACCTTCGGGGGGCACCCAAAGTTGGCATGGGTGGAAAATCCACTCCTGCCCAAGAGTGCAATTAAAGTAGGACCCTCACAGCATGTAACAGGGGTTGCTGGATGGGTCCTTGCTGAGCACGGGTGGGAATGCACCAGGCACCGATCCCAGCTCGGAGGTGGGGGGGGGGGGGTTATAAAAACCGAGGAGGCAGCTCGTTGAAGGCTGCCAGGAATTGTGGGGAAGGTGGAGGGCACTTGTGGAATAATAATGACTTTCCTGTTGTCCACCAATGGCATCGGCTCCAGGGCAATTAGCACAGTTGCTTCACAGCACCAGGGCCCCCAGGTTAGATTCCTGGCTAGGGTCACTATCTGTACGGAGTCTGCACGTTCTCCCAATGTCTGCGTGGGTTTCCTCTGGGTGCTCCGGTTTGCTCCCATATCCCAAAAGACCTGCTTGCTAGGTAATTTGGACATTCTGAATTCTCCCTCAGTGTACCCGAACAGGCGCCAGAAAATGGCGACTAAGGGCTTTTCGCAGTAACTTCATTGCAATGTCAATGCATGTCTACTTGTGACAATATAGATTATTATTATAGGATGTCATGGTTGGCAGGCAGTTGGGCAAGTCGAGTGGACCTGGAATCCCAGTTTTGCCGATGAGTGCCCGGCTGTCCCAGAGCAGGTCAGTGCCAGGTACCACATTCTTCAGGCCCAGGGATGGCGGGAGAAGAGCGTCGCACCTGACAAAGAAGGCCTGGATAGAGGTAGCTGCCCAAGTCAGCGAGCACAATATTGTGCGCCACACCTGGATTCAGTGCCACAAAAGATTCAACAATCTTCTACGGTCAGCAAGGTTTAAGTGCAGAGATGGCATGGACCGGTGTGGCGATGTGCAGTCAGGTGTCCATTCCATGTGCTCAGGGGCCTGAGTATATATGCCACCTGGCACTGAAGCCTGCCAAGGTTGGTCTGTCAGCACAAAAGGCTGCATTGCATTGGAGGGAGATGTGTGCCATAGTGACAGTCTGCGGAGATGGGTGAGGCACATAGTCTGTCTGCTACGTGCCCATCCATCAATGGTGAGCAGTGAGGTCTACCACACCTCACACAGGCAGATGAGCTGCCCGTCAACTTTGTGGGCTCTTCTAAGGGTGCTACGGATGAGGGCGTCTGCTCCATTATCCATCTGCCAGTTGCCACTGCATCTGATGATGCTGCGACAAGTGAGGAGTGCCCAGCCATGGGGCCAACTCAGGCTCAAGTGGCGGAGGATGCCAGCCAAGGTCATCACGCCTACCAGGACTACAAAGTCAACAGGCTGCCTACAATGCCACTGCCAGCGACAGGGAGGAGAGGGAGGGGGATCAAGACACAGCACTTGCAGACGCAAATTTCAGGTACCTTGGGCACAACAGGATATGTCACGGATGACATTATTTGCATTTCTTACTTAGAAATTTGTGTTTGTGTTGAGTTTGGAATATTTGTACACTTTTTGTATTCATGTGAAGTCATAAATCATGCATGGAAATCCTGACATGCTACAAGACAAGCTGTAAATGCTAAACAGTAACTAGGAAGCTCAAGCTAAACGCTATACTCACACAGCTATGCACCTGCAATGGCAGAGAAACTGCTGCTGCTCTAGGGGCCTTTTATTTCACCCTTGGATGATGATGAGGGTAAAATTATTATATCGGAATTAATTTGAAACTCCAGTTATCCAACAAGGGCTCAAGGGGTTAAAAATCTTCTGTATTGATCTGCAGTACACACAAGCTGTTTAGTTGAAGTTGTCAGCCACAGGAAGCATGCCCAAGGACACCTCGCACTGGTGATGATGCCCAGAAAAGATATGCCAGATGCTAATTATCAAGGGTGATAGAGGAACAGTGTGGGATCTTTTTGTCGGTGCCAGCCTGTCAGGGAGAGGGAATGTAGCTATTCAGTATTGCTATAATAGTGTGTCATTTATCGTGGGAAACAACATTTTACTTTGAAGGTAGGTGAATGACATCCACATTATCGATAATGGGGGGTGATAGGGGAACAGTGTGGGATCTTTTTGTTGGTGCCAGCCTGTCAGGGAGAGGGAACGTAGCTATCCAGTATTGTTATAATAGTGTGTCATTTTTGTGGGAAACGACATTTTACTTAGAAGATAGGTGAATAATATCCACATTCTCGACAATGGGGAGCCGGTGATAAATAGTAGGGGGCACATATATAGATTAGACAGTTTTATTAAGTATGCGGACCTTTGATGTGATCGGCTAATTATCCACATATACTATTCATGCTGCAACCTTAAATCGATAGTCACGATTGGACATAGTAACAAATGATTGGTATAAGCTAATTTCTTGTAACCGAATCTCTACCACTCTTGAATCTGTGTTCTCTGGTATCCCAATTTGGAATGCCACTAGCTTTTGCTATGGCATTGTAATAAAGGCCTAGTTTTAACATCAAGAGTCTTCATCTTGAGTTTCTCATGAGTGGGAGTGAAGTACACCAAAGCAAAATGGCTGCACTTTTTCCCACAGATCAGAAAATGCAAAGGATATGAGCATCCACCCATTTTTGCCCATACGATGAACTGAAAAATTGCACGAGCAGTATAAAATTATTGTTCATTGGCTCTTTAATGGTCATAATTGGCCCTTTAAGGGCAGCACGGTGGCCTAGTGGTTAGCACAACCGCCTCACGGCGCTGAGGTCCCAGGTTCGATCCCGGCTCTGGGTCACTGTCCGTGTGGAGTTTGCACGTTCTCCCCGTGTCTGCGTGGGTTTCGCCCCCACAACCCAAAAATGTGCAGAGTAGGTGGATTGGCCACGCTAAATTGCCCCTTAATTGGAAAAAATAATTGGCTAATCTAAAATTTAAAAAAATAAAATAATTGGCCCTTTAATTGTCAGTAGACATGTATCCGATTCACGCGGATGTGTTTGCTAACTTTGAAATGCATGCATGCATTCATGATGACATCAGGAAGCATGCCAGATGTCATTTCACACAATTTAATGCACTTCATGATTGGAGGCACATCCACCGCAACCACACAAAATTCTGGCCCAGGATAATCTTTTGCAAATAACTCAAAACTCCCATTTCTTTTTAACTTGTATGTCAAAAGCCTGACAGATTTTATTCTAGGACAATTAAACTTTTCAGCATCCTGGATTCGAAAACCAATTATAGTGATTCACAAGCAGCTAGTCACATCAAATTTCTCTCCAATTGCAAGGTGGCAAGAATAATTTATTTCTTACCTTCTGAGGAGCATCATGCTCTGGAACCAACCAGTCCAACTCAGAGGCAGCAGGAAGCTGCATCCCCTCAAACTGCTTCAAAAGACCCATGGCAACAGCCTCAGCTGAGTTTGAATGAAGGAATGAGAATGAACTGTAACACAAATAAATACGCAATTATCACATTACTTTTTTTTTTAAAGCCTGAAAACACTATAATTTATTAATTTCTGAATGTTATACTTTTATTCAGAACAAATATTTAAGTATTCTGCTGCAATAAAAAACCGATGAGAGATCAAATAACTCTTTATATGAAGGCTTCAAAACCAGATCCGAACCTTGATGGGACATATACTATTTTTAAAAATTAATTTATGGGTTTCGGTGGCTCGGCCAGCATTTATTGCACATCCCTAACCGCCCTTGAAAAGTTGCCAAGTTGCCCTCTCAAAACGCTGCAGTCAACTTGGTGTAGGTACATCCACTATGCTGTTACAGAAGGGTTTCCAGGATGTTGACCCAGTAACAGTGAAGGAACAGTGATATACTTCCAAATCTGGATAGTGAGTGGCTTGGTGAGGAACCTCACAGGTGGCGACATTCCCATGTGTTTAGGGCATTTGCCCTTCTAGATGGTAGTGATCACGGGTTTGGAAGGTCCGGTCTAAGGATCTTTGGCGCACACCTGCAGTGCATCTCCACTAGTAAAGAATTGGGTAGGCACAAGTGTCCTCTTTTAGAAAACTTTAATTATAATTACAGTACAAAAGGAGCCATTCAGCCCGTCGAGATTGTGCTAGCAGTGTGTAGAGCACTGCAGTCAGCTTCTTGCTCAATTCTCATTTCCCTACAAGTTTATTTTCCACAGGTGCCCTTCCAGATTCTCTGAAATAATTCAACATTCCCACTCTTGCCACCCTCATGGGCAGTAAGTTCCAGGTCATTACCACTTGCTGTATCCATAAGTTCTTCCTCACATACCCCCACGTCTCTTGGCAAAAATCTTAGTGTCCCCTAGTTCTTGTACCATCAACTAATGATAACAGCTTTTCTTTGTCTGCGTTATCTACACATGTCATAACCCCTCAAATAACCTCTCAATCTTCTTTGCTCTAAGGACATAACCTCCAACCTAGCCTCATCGCTGAAACTGTTTATCCCCAAAACCATTTCACGAAATCTCCTCTGCACCCTCTCAAGGACCCTCACATCCTTCCTAAAATGACTGAAATAGTAAAAGTTAATCTAGAACCATATGCATTGTGACCTAACCAGAGCTTTATGAAGGTTAAACTTTTTTTTAATATAAATTTAGAGTACCCACTTAATTTTTTCCAATTAAGGGGCAATTTAGCATGGCCAATCCACCTAGCCTGCACATCTTTGGGTTGTGGGGGCGAAACCCACGCAAACACGGGGAGAATGTGCAAACTCCACACAGACAGTGACCCAGAGCCAGGATCGAACCTGGGACCTCAGCGTCGTGAGGCAGCCATGCTCACCACTGCGCCACCGTGCTGCCCTCATGAAGGTTCAACATAACATGTCTACTCTTGTACTGGAGATTTAAGCCCAGGACCCCAGATGCTTTGCTAATTCAATAAATATGTCCTGTCACCGTCAAAGATCTATGCACATGAATCCCAAAGCCCCTCCAATCCCCCGCACACTCTTTAGTCTCCAATGAGGAGAACTGATTTGAAAGTGACACAGCCCGATGTCTTCTTCACTTCCTGCACTCCCATCTACAATCCTGGTCCATAGCTCGTTATTTTTCAGTCTAAACTCAGCTGTTCCTCATTCAGGAACCTCACAGAAAACATAGAACTGGGGTTCGATCCGTTGAATTGTATTCCTGCATGGAAAATGTCTTCAGTTTTAATTCATATATTTGCAACATTTTGCAGCACGGGTTTGTCTCCACAAGCATCTTCTACTGACTTGGCGCTCACTGCAGCCTCCCCTTCTTAAGATTAGCAGCACATAATGTTGTTTACAATGTACTTCCCAGTGTTGGTGGGAATGGTTACAATTCTTCAAACTTGCTTGCCTAAATAATGGAAATTAAAATATGGTGCATTCTGTAATTGACAGTGAAGGTGAAATGTATTACCCAGAATGGCAATTCACAGCAAGTAAACATAGATTCATACAGGGTTAAACCCAAAAATTGAAACCAGGGGCGGGATTCTCCGCCAGCGGGATTCTCCGTTATGCCGGTGCCCAGGGGTTTCCCGACGGCGTGGGGCTGCCCCACAATGGGAAACCCCATCAACCGGCCGGTGCAACGGAGAATCCCGCCGGCCGGTTGGGGCGGAGAATCCCGCCCCAGATTTCCGGTGGCAACATGCAGGAGGAGGTCACACATAAGGTAGCTCCCACTATAGTCCTCGATTTTTGGCCCTTTTTACCAAGTTTTCAGGGATAATGTGTGTACAGACTCGCCCTGGTTGAGAGCTGTTTGCCAAAGGATGTCAAAAGACCCAAGAAGAAATATTGGGAGGAAGGGTGGGAACATTGGTCCTCCTGCAGAGTCCAGCAAAGTGTGGAGTCCATTGGGAGGGAAGCTGGCGGAGGCAGGCTTGTCAGGTAGGGCCGCACGTATTACAGTGGATAAGCTGGTGGAAATGACGGCGGCTGAATTCGAACAGCAGTTCAATAAACACTTTGAATGGCAAGCGAGGAAGATACTGGAGACCCTCAAGCAGGGTGGAGGGCGCCCTGGCCCTGATAAACGAGGTACTTGGAGGGCTGCACGGTGGTGCAATGGTTAGCACTGCTGTCTCACGGCGCCAAGGTCCCAGGTTCGATCCCGGCTCCGAGTAACTGTCCATGTGGAGTTTGAACATTCTCCCAGTGTTTGTATGGGTTTCGCCCCCACAACCCAAAGATGTGCAGGATAGGTGCATTGGTTCCTCAATTGGAAAAAATGAATTGGGTATTCTAAATTTGTAAAAAGAAAAAGCAGGCACTTGGAAAAATGTTGGGGATAGTGCATGAGCATGGTGAGGTGTTGAAGGGGTGGAGGAGGCACTATCGCGGCACAATAACCAGCAGGCCTGAAGGTGGATGAAAGGAATAAGGACCTGAGGGCCAAGGTTGAGGACATGAAGAATAGGTCATGGAGGCAGAATCTCAGGATCGTGGAGATGCCCGGGGAGGTGGAGGGCCTGTGCTAAGGGGGCTATATTTGGGGTATCAGACCTGCCAGAGCTTCAGACGAGAGCGGGGGCTGATGTTCTAGCCTTTGTCTCGCTAATTGCTCGCAGGCAGGCTCTGTTGGAGTGGAGGTCAGCGTCCCCACCCAGTGCGGCTGGGGAATTAATGGTGTTTTTACACCTAGAGAAAGTAAAGTCTACCATGAGGGGGGGCTATTGAGGGGTTCTACAAAAGATGGCAGTTTATTTTGTTCTTTAAAGAGCTGGTCACTGTCAGCTATTCAGGGGGCAGGGGGTACTGTTGTTTCTATGTGTTTTAAGGTTTTATGATGTATTTATCAAAGAGCTTGCATTTTTATAAAATTAACTTTGAAACCACAGTCTTACATGGACTCAGAACTCATCGCTGACTTACTCCTTGAAGCCAAACTTCTTCTAATATCAGCGTCTGTAAAACAAAACGATACACAGTACTCAAGATATTCCTGAAGGGCCACAACCTGAACTCAAAAGGATATTTCCAAAGTTTGAAGAATCCATTCCACTACTAATACAGCATGCCTAATCGACTAAAATAGCTTCTGCAAAAAGAGAACCAATTTTCAGAGTGCTAATGGGCAAAGACAACGGTGGATTTTAATCATGTAAATCCAACACTTCAATTTACAACCTGTGAAAATAAAATGGATTGATGATACTAAAATTTGAACAGCACAATGAACCTGGAGGTCTAAATAATCGATCAAAGAATAGTAGGACACATGCCTGTCACTTCCTACATAATGAGTTTCAAATAAGGGCAGGGGAAGAAATCATCGCATAATCCTTAGTAGCCAGTGAGTGAGACACTGGTCAACCCTCAAGTGTCACTTGTCCATCACTTTAGCCAAGGAGAAAAATACTTTAGCCAAGGAGAAAAAGAATGCATCAAGACTAAAATCTTAATTTCAAATGAATGATAGTGTCTGTCCAGTACCACAACACATTTTCTGCAACAATGTGATACTGATGAAGTAGTTATTGTGCTTTCGTCAGGTTTATATGAAAGGTGAGATTGCTTCCACAGTGACTACTGAATGAAGCAGTTCTTCACGACAATGCATCTTGAAAATTGCCAATAGTGTAGACATCATATAGGTAACATTTGTAAAAGTCCATGTGACCAATAGACAGCTATAGCTCAGCAAAATTATTTTCTCTTAAGTGTAAAGAAACTGATGCAGCTCATTTGTTTTGCTGAGCTTCATTTATCATTGGCACTTTTGAAAAACAACATAAAATAACAAACAGGAATATCAATTGTGCTAAAGAATTCTACAGTAAAAATCAAACCCAGAGATCACAGACGTAGACATTAGCTAACTCTGGAACAATACTCAAAAAGCAGCCAAAATGTAGCAACATTTTATCCTGAGCAACAAACCTAACCACCACCGAGTTTAACATCAGACACATTCAGATTACATCCAGTTAAAAATGGAGAACACCAAGACAACACAATACCTGCAAAAGGACCATTCCTTAGAACACAGCTCACAGTTTAAACTGTAACAGGTAAAGGGATCAAGCTTTAAAAGTGCCCATTAAAAGCGCAATGAATGGCGCCTTTTAAAAATCAACTTACAGGGAAGGCTGTACAGGCATAGGGAAAATTTTAACACTTAAAAACCAATCTGCTAAATATGAACCAGGGGTTGGAAAAAAGGTTGCAAGTTTCACCACCTTCGTAAATCTAATTTATTGTATTGGCTCTTATAGGGAGACTCATAAGACTGCAGAATGAGCAGAAGCCAGGGTCAGTCAATGTAGTGATCTGTCAACATGACAGAATTCAGAAATATTCTACCTTTTAATCTATCTCAGGCCAATTTGCAAATGCCAAAGGAAGAGCTTTTAACCATATAAGAGCTCTTAAATAAATGTGCTAATACTGGAATGCTTTTCCAATACATCAGACCAGACAAACTCAAATGGCTATAATCTTACTGGTCTCGGTTCAGCACATCAGTTATTTGGGAGTTCTGACATGACTGTACACAAGAATTCACAGCAGTGATTTTCAAAGCATTTTCCTAATTGTCAGCTTAGCATATTTTGCTTAACATTTCCCTCAGAGAGGATAATTAAATTAAAAGAAAGGGAAAATTAAGGAGAGCAACTCGAATTTATGAACTGCACAGCTGTCTAATAGAGTGAAAATCAGATTTCTCCTACCCCACTTCTCAAGGAAAGGTCCTTTCTGGAGCCTAACTAAAACAAAAACCAACACAAAACAAAGCGCCAAAGAACTCCAGGGAGAGCTGCAGACTTTCACGACTAATTTGTTGGAGCAAAAAAGTATAAAAAATTTATTAATAAACACAACATTCAAAAGCACCAATAATTGCACAGAGTTAAATGGTCTTAATTGGAAGAGCATTGAAAGTACAACTGACCTCAATGCCTCCAGATTAAGAGAAAGGAAATCGACCAATCAGGGGTCTTCCTACCAAAATAAAATGAAACCAGTTTTCCGGAAATTTGTACATAATGATTCCAGATTTGCAATTGCCTCAGACGTTAATAACTCACTATTTGGTATGATGCAATGATAAATGGCCACTTGGACAAGGGTCACTCACACCTATGGATCTTTATCCCCATTAAGCTGCTGTATTAAAGATGTGGGAAAATGAAGGCAGAAAATCAGAGGAATCCAAAAAGGATCATTGCTCACAAAATATGTGCTGTGTGGATCTTCAAGACTTTGTTTTGAGTATTTAAATACAAGTTTGCCAAAGATCAAGTTCATTAAACAATGTTGGAGGAAGGTCTGTTGTGGAGTTCCCCATGAGTCAGTGTTGGGATGCTTGCTCTTCCTGATATATATGTATTAATAACTTAGAATGTGGTGTTCAGCGCACAATTCAAAATTTGCAGCGGGTACAAAGATTAGAAACATCGTCTCGCTGTTTAATGTAGACGGCAAACTGATGGCGGAAATCTTGGCCACGAGGATAGAGGACGGTGTGCCACGTGTTATTCATGAGGATCAGACGGGGTTCGTGAAGGGGCGACAGTTGAACACCAACATACGGAGGCTCTTGAATGTTATAATGATGCCGGCGGTAGCGGGGGATGCGGAGATAGTGGTGGCGCTGGACGCGGAGAAGGGCTTTGATAGGGTTGAGTGGCAATACTTGTGGGAGGTGCTGGATAGGTTTGGGGAGGGGTTTGTCAGATGGGTGAGGCTACTATACGAGGCCCCGATGGCGTGCGTGACCACGAATAGGAGATTGGAGTATTTTCGGTTATATCGAGGGACGAGGCAGGGGTGTCCCCTGTCCCCCCTGCTCTTTGCGTTAGCAATTGAACCCCTGGCCATGGCGTTGAGGGAGTCGAGGAACTGGAGGGGACTGGCGCGGGGGGGGGGGGGGGGGGAGGAGAGAGCACCGTGTGTCGCTCTATGCCGATGATTTATTGTTGTATGTGGCGGACCCGGTGGGGGGAATGCCGGAGGTGATGAAGATCCTTAGGGAATTTGGGGAGTTTTCAGGATACAAGCTCAACCTGGGGAAAAGCGAGCTGTTTGTCGTCCATCCGGGGGACCAGGAGGAGGGGATTGGTAGGCTCCCACTAAAAAGGGCGGAGAGGAGTTTTAGGTACTTGGGAGTCCAGGTGGCCAGGAGCTGGGGGGCCCTACACAAACTCAACCTTACAAGGCTGGTGGAGCAAATGGAGGAGGAGTTTAAAATATGGGACATGTTGCCGCTGTCGCTGGCGGGCAGGGTGCAGTCCGTCAAGGTGACGGTGCTCCAGAGGTTTTTGTTCTTGTTCCAGTGCCTTCCCATCCTTATCCCGAAAGCTATTTTCAGGAGGGCCAACAGGAGCATTACGGGGTTTGTGTGGGCGCATGGGACCCCAAGGGTGAGATGGGTGTTCTTGAAGCGGGGCAGGGCTGGCGCTGCCCAACCTCTGTGGGTACTATTGGGCTGCTAACGCAGCAATGGTACGTAAGTGGGTGATGGACGGGGAGAGGGCAGCATGGAAGAGGATGGAGATTGCGCCCTGTGTGAGCACGAGCCTGGAGGCGCTGGTGACGGCGCCGCTGCCGCTCCCTGCTACGAGGTATACCACGAGCCTGGTTGTGGCGGCTACTCTCAAAATTTGGGGGCAGTGGAGGCGACACGGGGGGAGGTGGGGGCCTCAATGAGGTCCCTGATACGGGGGAACCATCGGTTTGTCCCGGGGAATATTGACGGTGGGTTCCTGGGTTGGCACAGGGCGGGTACTAGGAGGTTGGGGACCTGTTTTTAGATGGGAGGTTTGCTAGCCTGAGTGAGCTAGAGGGGAAGTTCGGGCTCCCCCCCCGGGAACATCTTCAGATACATGCAGGTAAGGGCGTTTGCCAGGCGGCAGGTGACGGGGTTCCCGCTGTTGCCCCCGCGTGGGGTCCAGGACAGGGTGCTCTCGGGGGTATGGGTTGGAGAGGGGAAGATTTCAGAAATATACCAAGTGATGCAGGAGTTGGACGAGGTCTCGGTGGAGGAGCTAAAGGATAAATGGGAAGAGGAGCTGGGTGAGAAGATTGAGGAGGGGACGTGGGCGGATGCTCTAAGAAGGGTGAACTCCTCCTCTTCTTGTGCGAGGCTCAGCCTCATACAGTTTAAGGTGCTGCAGAGGGCTCATATGACCGGGACGAGGATGAGTCAGTTCTTTGGGGGCGAGGACAGGTGTAATAGGTGCTTAGGGAGCCCAGCGAATCATACCCATATGTTCTGGGCATGCCCAGCGCTGAGGGAATTTTGCAATCGAGCACGGTGTTGAGGGTGGTAGGATCCAGGGTCAATCCGGGCTGAAGGCTCGCAATTATTGCGGTTGCAGTAGAGCCGGGAGTCCAGGAGGCGAAAGAGGCCAGTGTTCTGGCCTTTGCGTCCCTAGTAGCCCGGCAGAGGATTCTTCTTCAGTGGAAGGATGCGAGGCCCCCAAGCGTGGAGTCCTGGATCAATGATATGGCGGGGTTTCGCAAATTGGAAAGGATGAAATTTGCCCTAAGGAGATCAGTTCAGGGGTTTTTCAGGTGGTGGCAGCCTTTTCTAGATTTCCTAGCAGAACGATAGGGAAAGAGGCCAGCAGCAGCAGCAGCCCAGGTCTATTTTTTCTGTTTTGTATTTACGGGGGGGGGGGGGGGGGTTTCTCAGTTGTTAATATATAATTTGTTGTTATTAATATTTTGTAAAAATTATTTCAAAAAAAGATTAGAAACATCGTTAACTGTGATTAAGGTACTCTTGAACTTCAAAAGGACATAGATCTGTTGGTGGACTAGGCAGCTGAAGTTCAATGCAGAGAAGTATGAGGAGTTTCATTTCGGCAGGAGGTGGCATAAAATACAGAGGGAAATGCTAAAGAAGGTGCAAGAGCAGAGGGACCTCAGCGCATACGTATATAAGTTACTGAAGATGGCAAGGCATGTTCAGAGACCCATTAGGTTTTATTAATAGGGACAAGAAGAACAAGAACAAGAAGGACATGTTGAACTCACGCAAGGCACTTGTTAGACCTCATCTGGAATACTGTCTCTAGTGCAGGGCACCATACTTGAGGAAGGATGTGAAGGTATTGGAGAGGTTACACAGGAAATACACAAGTTTAATTACAGGGATAAAGATAGATTGGAAATGTTGGGACTGTTTTCCTTGGAGAAAGGAAGGCTGGGAGGAGACTAGATAGAGGTATTGAAGGTCCTAAGGGGCATGGACAGGGTAAATAGTGAGATACTGTTCCCACTCAAGAGAGCATCAAGAACTAGAGGGCACAGATTCAAAATAATAAGCGAAAGGAGTAAAAGTGATGTGAGGGAACATTTTTTCCCCCCCACAGAGGATGGTTGGATTCTGGAACAAAATGTTTGAGTGGGTCGTGCAGGTAGGTTCGATCGAGGTATTCAAAAGGGAATTGGATTGCAATCTGAAAAGAATGTGAAGGTTACAGGGATAAGGACAGGGGAGTGGAACCAGGTAGAATGCTCTTTCAGAGAGTCAATGCAGACTCGATAGGCCAAATGGCCTCCTGCACTGTAAAGGTTGTGATTTTGTAACGTCTGTGGAGGATTCAATATTCCTTTTAGTGCAAATTTGTATCATATTAATTGCAGTTAATGACAATCGTGTTTTAAAATTTTGAACTGACAAAGTTTGACAAGTATGCAATAAGTCTGTGTCAGGAGCTCATTGAAAATTGCTTTGAAACACCGGAAATAAATGAGTGAAGTTAAAATAGGCAAAATGTATTAAAAGCCTATTGCCAGCAGACTGAGCTCTCCCTTAAGTACTGTGGAAATCAAGCATTGGCAACATAAATCAGACAACATCTAAGTCACTAATGAAATACCTGAAAACAATGATGCCATTGATGCTGAAAGCCCATTCTCTGACATGTGAATGAGGTTTGACTCATCAATACAATCTGTATGACACAGTGACAATAAGATTCACATCATTTTCATCACTTTTCTCAGCGGCAAATAAGAGCAGGCAGGTTGACAATAAAACCCTGCCTAATAAAACTAAAAATAAATTACAACTACCATTCTGAAATACTTATCCACTTAATGGTTACTGTGTTGAACTTAAAAATATAACGGCTTTAATGGAAAATTAAAACAAAAAGCTTGCACATTGAGGGAATGCTCAACAACAGAACTTTCGAACTAAAGCTCACCACTTTGAGCACCATTGGAAGACTTATTTCCTAAAAATGTTGTCCACTAGCGATTGAACAGATCAGGTCAACTACCAACTGATCTGAGAAAGTCTCTAATGCTGCACTGCTCTAAACGTGCCATGTGATGAAGAGTGGAAAGGGGAGCAGGGACATAATAAAGACTGTTCCCTTGCAAATGTCAAGCCATCTGTGAAATTATGTACACAAACCACTATTTTGTAGTGCATTAAAGATTATTTAAATAGAGTTTAAGCAACTGTAAGCTAGAATTTCTTGCATTTAATGCGGGATGGTTATTTACTGTAACCTGTTTGGATACATGTTTGTAATAAAATACATTTTTTTTAAAGTTACATTTAATGCTAGTCAGCTGCATTAGTTATGTTTATAAAGCCACAAAATGTTTTTATAAATTTAGAGTACCCAATTTATTTTTTTTCCCAATTAAGGGGCAATTTAGCATGGCCAAGCCACCTACCCTGCTCATCTTTGTGAGTTGTGGGAGTGAGACCCACACAGACACAGGGAGAATGTGTAAACTCCACACGGACAGTGAACCAGGGCCGGGATCGAACCTGGGTCCTCAGTGCCGTGAGACAGCAGTGTTAACCACTGCGCCACCGTGCTGCCCAGCCTCAAAAAATTAATAGTGGTTAAGATCCAGGTAAAATAAGTTGGAGAAGTGTTCTTAATTCTGTTAAACCACACCACATGGGACAAACTTTGTAAAAATGATGATAGCTATGCCTCTCTTACCAAAGGAATACAGATTGAGGAAGGACTGTGACCAATGTCAGAATATTCTGAGTTGTGTACCTAATCAAGCAACAGCAGGTCAATTTGGGGGAAGGGGGAAAAATAAAGATAAATTGACATTTTGAAGTGCATCACAAAATTAAATGGAGACTATTTCTGGTCTCCTGGATGCTTTGTTCCAGATTGGACTAATCAAAAATACAATATAATTGATGTTTCTTCCTTTAGTCAGTTTGTAGCTGAGCTCAGTCTCCTGGGATTCAGCTTCAACATGCGGCACTGCTTTAGGATAGTAAAACAGCTCTTTCCTTCAAGTTTCTTTTGTTGGTTTTGAATTTTCTCTTTGCACCTGCATTCTTGACATACTCTAACATTTTCTCTTCCCTTACATCTGAAGCCCTCAAACTTGCACTTTGCAACATACCTAGTGAGGGTGTTCCCGAGATAAAAAACTTCTATTTAAAAGTACCATCCGCTTGATAAACCTACACAATTCAAGCTCTAAAACAAAGTTGATTTTTTTTGTGCAAATGTGGTTACTTTGGATTTCCCATTAAAAAAAAAACCCCGCGAAAGCTGACAACGTATAGTGAAGAGAGTTATCAAGTCCAAATAGATTGAGAAGAATGGCCCTGGCTAAAATAACCAATGATAGTTTAAATGGGCATGGTACACCATGGTAAAGTGACAACAGTGTCCTTTGCTGATGCACTTGTCCTGAACACTTCCCTAACCTCCTTCAAAAAGGATGTAATCACACTGAACTATAGCAGAATACTAACAAAGCTGCTTTCAGTATTTATAACACAGACTTGTAAAGGAGATATTATCTGAACTAAATTTATTCTAATTGGAGAAAACACAGGTAAAAGATCCAAGATTTTAAATGTTTAAAGTGAAAGCTATCCAATTTGAACATATTCTTCAATAAAAGTTGAGCACAATCTTAAGACTCCCCTTTGTTCTCTTTTGCAAAGTGAACTAAATGCCAAAGGTAATTAATTCACATGCAATGAATCCATCAATAATAATTGCAGGTATCTCTTGGGAAGATAGACATAGCGCATAATAATAATAATCTTTATTATTGTCACAAGGCGGCTTACATTACCACTGCAATAAACTTACTGTGAAAATCCCCTAGTCGTCTCACTATGGGTACACAGAGGGAGAATTCAAAATCTCCAAATCACCTAACAGCATGTCTTTCGGGACTTGAGGGAGGAAACCCACGCAGGCACCGGGAGACTGTGCAAACTCCACATAAGACAGTGACCCAAGCCAGGAATCAAACCTGGGACCCTGGCGCTGTGAAACAACAGTGCTAACTGCTGTGCTACCGTGCCGCCCTTGAGCATTTCATGAAGTATAAGGTTGCTCAATTGTCCCTTGATGTATGTGCAGTTTAGGTGGGGTTAGGGGGATATGGCAGGAGAGTGGGCCTAGGCAGGGTGCTCTTTCAAAGGGTTGCTTCAGACTCGATGGGCCAAATGGTCTCCATCTGTACTATAACGGTTCAATGGTTCTATTCGGTCATTGGAATGCTATTTGTGAAATAATGTAGATATCTTGGAGTTTTATGAATTGCCATTAATCAGAGTTTTGTCATACAATTTTTCCCTAGGTTACTCATCTTTCTCAAAATTAAACAGTTTAGGAAAATCCAGGATGGTGCAATTGCACATAATCTCCTGATAAGCAGCTACATAAGCAAAATGAAGTTATCATGTGTCACAATTGCTCTTTTGTCTCTGACAATACCTTTTAATTCAAATTCATCCACTCCATCAGTCGATCCAGAATCTGATAGTGGTGCAGAATCATAGGAACTGATAGGGGACCCACTCTCTGTGGTACAGGCTGTAGAGCAGAAAACATTTTTGTAAAAACTTTGCATTTTACTAGGAGTTAATTTAGCAACTGAACGAAAAGTTAAGAAATGCGCAAACAACCCATAACGAATTAACACAACCATATGGCATGGTTGAGTGGCAGCATCGCCGGAGTTAAAAGATCATGGGTTCAAATACCATTCCAGTGTTTTCAGCACAAACAAAGCGGTCACTTCAGTGCATTGAGGGATGTCTTTGATTTGATTCAGGTTTGTCACGTGTACTGAAGTACAGTGAAAAATATTGTTTTGCGAACAGACCAGGCAGATCGGTCCATACATGAGAAACATAGGACTTACAATAAATGCACAACGTAAATTTTGGACCCGACGTCAGGCCATAATTCTATCTACCCTCTCTGGTGGGCACAAGAGACACCAATGCATTATTCAAAAAGCTGCAAGTGAGGTTTCCCTCCTCATCAAAGTTTATCCTTTAGCAAAAATCACTTAATAACAAATGACTGAGGGCAGCACGGTGGCACAGTGGGTTAGCCCTGCTGCCTCACGGCGCCGAGGTCCCAGGTTCGATCCCGGTTCTGGGTCACTGTCCGTGTGGAGTTTGCACATTCTCCCCGTGTTTGCGTGGGTTTCGCCCCCACAACCCAAAGATGTGCAGGCTAGGTGGATTGGCCATGCTAAAATAAAATAACAAATGACTGGCCATATATCTCATCACTATTTTCGGACATTGCTTGGTACAAATTAACTGCCATATTTTCCTGCATTACTGGCTGACTCCATTTCACTGGCTGCAAAACACTTTGGGATCTCCTGAGGTTTCTTTTCACTTACTATGGGGATGCAGGCATCACTGGCAAAGCCAGAATTTATTGCCCATCCCCAATTGCCCTGAACGGAGTGGCTTGCTGGGCCATTTCAGAGGGCAGTTAAGAGTGAACCACATTGCTGTGGGTCTGGAGTCACATGTAAGTCAGACGGGGTAAAGATGGCAGATTTCCTTCCCTAAAGGCTGTTCGTGAACCAGATGGATTTTTATGACAATCACCAACAGTTTCATGGTCATCATTAGACATTTCATTCCAGATTTTTATTCAATTCAAATTTCAACATCTGCCTTGGTGGGACTCAAAACTGGATCCCCAGAGCATTACTCCGGGTCTCTGTATTACTAGTCGAAACCTGGTCTCCAGAGCATTATCCAAATCTTTGGAATGCTTGTTCAGTGACAATGCCACTATTCCATTGCCTCCCCTGTTAAATATACTAATCAAATGCAAGTTTTTTCTCAGTTGCTTAAATGTTTTAAACTTTGGAAGGAAAAAATCCATCTTACAGCAAATCAAAATTTGTCTACTTACATTAAGAATGCTACAGTTGTAACATATTAATGATTTCCAGAAACTGTTTTCCTAAGTTTGTACCACTGATTCAGAATTTTTAGCTACAAATTTTGTTTTTGAAACTAGGAACTTTCTTCATTCTAATATGAGATATTTCATGTTTTTGCAATTTACCATGATTTGTCATATTTATAATAATTGAAGTAAAAATCCAAATTCAATATCAAACTTCAATTTTTCTTCTCAAAGGATTGTCCCAATTAAGTAAATTTCTAATATGGTCCTAGCTTTATCTGTCGCTGGCTGGGCCAGCATTCATTGCCCAACCCTAAAGGCATTTAAGTGTCACCCACATTGCTGTCAACCACATGAAGGCCAGTGCAGGCAAGGGCGATAGACTTTCTTCCTAAAGAACATTAGCGAACCAGATGTGTTTTCACGACAATTGAAAATGGTTCCATGGTCAACTTTTGGACTTTTTAAAAAAAAAATAAAGTACCCAGTTTTTTTTTTCCCCAATTAGGAGGTAATTTAGCATGGCCAATTCACCTACCCTGCACATCTTTTGAGTTGTGGGAGTGAGACTCATGCAAACATGGGGAGAATGTACAAACTCCACATGAACAGTGACCCAGGGCCCAATGATTGAGCCCGGGTCCTCAGTGCCGTGAAGCAACAGTGCTAACCACTGCACCACCCTTCATTAGGGTTTTAATTCCAGAATTTATTTTTAGCAAACTTAAATTTCACCATCTGCCATGGCGGGATTCAAACCCGGTGCCCAGAGCCTGGGTCTCTACATTACTAGTCCAACAACAATATTACTACGTCACTGCCTCCCCAACTGTTGAATCAATGGTATTATGTTATGGTGAAGATTACTGGGCAGAATACCATTTTATGCATTTTTATATACACTCACTCTTTCGTCATTGCTTTCAGGGATGCTTCCTGATGATGTCCACTCTAAGGAACAAACAATGGATTCTTTTGGCTCCAGGGACCGGCAGCAAGGTTATTTCAAGCAAAAACTCATCTGTACCTGGTTGGCATGGCAGGGGTCAGTCACCCTACTAGATTCTTCAAAGAAAATATACCTTACCATGCAACACTCCACCTACCCCTCGATGTCAGAACTAACTTAATTAAGAAAGGCAATTGGATTTTAATACATAGTATTGGAGATTAATTTCACATACCCATTCTTACATTCTCACTTCAGCAAATATCTGGACTGATTCAACAGTCAAAGGTTTATTTTCCATTAACATGTTTACACAGTCATACATACTGTCCGAATCAGTGCCCCTCATTCCAGGCAGGAGCTTTTTTGTACGGATCTGCTGCCGTCGAATACGGATTTTCTGTTTTAGTTCTCTTATTTCTTTGTCACTGTCCTCTTCATCATCATCCACCATTTGTTTCTTCATCAGATTGCACTTCATCAGCTCAATGGCAGCAATCAGTGATTCAGAGATACTGAAATGAGCATTCTCCTAAATAATAGCAGGGAAGGAGGAGAAACAAGAGAATTAATGAGAATTCCAAACTAAGGAACTCGCACAAATCAGACAAGGATTATGATCTAAAGTCAACTTTGGACAACTTTGCAGCTGTTGAAATGAGAGTATTTGGCCAAACAGGTCAGTTCTAGACCCTAGCATCTCCAAAAGAAAACAGTTCTTGTTGGGAGCATCGGAAACGGATCAGCGCCGGATTGTTCTTCACGATGCGGAATTCTCCACCACACCGGGAACTCCACTACCACCAGCAGGCGGCAGAGAATCCAGCCCAGAGTTTAAGAAATCATTGGTGTGGGGTTAATGAAAGAAAATGAGGCACAGGCTTTGCATTTTAAATACAGAAAGAAAACTGACTAGAAATAAGCTGCGGTTCGAGAATTAACATAAACAAGAATTAAAAGACATAACGGCAAGCCCATAATGCCACTACAGCCTAAAAATGTTCTAGTGCACAGAAGTATAAATTTTTAAAAATAACTGAAATTCAAGACCTAGAACAATTCTTTACATGTTTAAGGAAGGAAGCATTAATATACCTTCTCCAAATCCGCACAGCTTCCAAAGTCCTGCTCTGATAGATAGCTGATCAGAGACTGGCCCTGCGATGGTTGACGAAACATTCCATCAGAACTGTGTATGCAATGGGCACCCTCTAGAACAAAATAAACCAAAATTACCAGTGTAAGTTGAATCACTGGAGCTACACACCTGAAGATATCATCCCAGATCTTCTGGGTCTCTGGATCCCATTGGATCCCAACGTACTGTCTTTGTGGGAATTGGCTGGGACATTTGAACTTCTTGCTCCCAAAGACTCTCCGAAAGAGTCTGCAACTGTTCATTTAGAGTTAATGACTGCCGGTGGTTAAGTTCTTACCTGAACATTCAGTAAATGTTCGAATATCCTAATCTCCTGGGTAACAATACAACTGATTTCACCCCCATCAACCCATTGACTTGCCTTCATCATCTGACCGAACCCCGATCCTCCATCTTCACCCCCACCTGGCCCCACCACCTTATCTCCTGAACTCATCAATCCTAACCCCCAAACCTTCTCTCCTTAACTTAAACAAAAAACTTTGGGACATTTAAACTCTTTGCATACCCAAATATGCGAGTTAGTGCCATAAAAAAAGGGATGTGGCTTCTGCGTGGATTTTGTTTGTTGATGTCGAAGGTTTCCTGCACTGAGTGAGTTCAGAAAAATCCTCCATCAGAAGAATGTCCAGAAAAAATTGGAGGAAGGCAAACTGGTAGTTTTTTTGTCTAACCAGGGTCGGAAACAGGAGTTCCAACACTGATTGAAAGATTTGGGCCATTATGCTCCCTGCTCTATGACTGCTTATTGCCTATTTTATCAGCCATTTGATTATTAAATAATAGTCAAAATCTCAGTAGACACTAGAATTCTGCAATATCATGTTAAGCCAAAAAAAACAAGAAACAGAAAAAACTCCAGCAAAGGTTGTATAGAACTTTGGTGAGGCCACGGCTGGAGTAGTGTGTGAAGTTCACATTATAGGAAGGATATGATTGCACTGGAGGGGGTGCAGAGGAGAAACACCGGGAATTTGCCTGGGGCGTACATTTAAATTATGAAGAGATTGGATAGGATTGGGTTGTTTCCGTTGGAGCAGAGAAGAACGAGGGGCAACCAGATCAAGATATACAAGATTATGTGGGGCATGGACATGAAATGGATAGATATCAGTGGTTTCCCTTAGTTGAAGGATCAGTCACGAGGGGACACAAGTTCAAGATAAGGGGCAGGAGCTTGGAGGTGGGGGATGTGAGGAAAAACCTTTTTTATACAGAGGGTAGTGACGGTCTGGAATGCACTGCCTGGGAGGGTGGTAGAGGGGGGGTTACCTCACATCCTTTAAAAAGTACCTGGATGAGCACTTGGCACACCATAACATTCAGGGATATGGGCCAAGTGCTGCCAAATGGGTCTAGGTAGGTATGTCAGGTGTTTTTCATGTATTGGTGCAGACTCTTTGGGCTGAAGGGTCTCTTCTGCACTGTGTATTTCTGTGATTCTGTGAAAAATATACCGTCTTAACTACGTAATTTAAAAATTCCACACACCAAAATCTAGATAGCTTTTAAAAAACAAACTTGCAAATGTTTGAATAGACTAATTAGTTATCAGCTGTTCAGAGGTATTAAGAATTTATCAGAAGTTAACGACATATGATAAAGGTTTTCTTCTTAAAAATTAAGTACAATGCAATTGATGGTACGAAAGAATGCAGTACCACGTGTTTCACGGCAAGTAAAATTATTGTGCAGTTTTTAACTAATATAATCTAACTAATGCAATGATTTTACATTCGATACTGCAGGATCGATACTGCAGGATCGAAATGTGATTTGTGCGCTCACCTAGGAAAATTACAAGAAATTAATTAATTGGGTAGTTGGAATCAAATGTATTAAGATTGTACCTTTGTGTCAAAGAAAAAGAAAATTTTCAATGGTCCTAAATTACTTGGTGGCACAGTGGTCAGTACTGCTGCCTCACAGCGCCAGTGACCCAGGTTTAATTTCAGCCTTGGTAACCGTGTGGAGTTTACACTTTCTCACCGCGTCTGCATGGGTTTCCTCCGGATGCTCCGGTTTCCTACCACAGTCCAAAGATGTGCAAGTTAGATGAATTGGCCATGCTAAGAAATTGTCCTTTAGTGTTCAAAGATGTGCAGGTTAGATGGGATTACGGGGATAAGGTGGGTGAGACGGCCTAGGTAGGGTGCTCTTTCAGAGGGTCGGTGCAGACTCGATGAACCAAATGGCCTCCTTCTGCACTGTGGTGATTCTATGATTCTTTGTTGTGAAACTCTGCTGTCTAATGAGAGCTACATCAGTGCTAGACTTTGTTTTTTTCCCACAGAGTGGTGAATTTGTGGAATTCACTTCCACAGAAAGTCATCGAGGCCAAAATGTTGTGTAAATTCAAGAAGGAATTAGATATAGCTCTTGGGGCTAAAAGGATCAAGAGATATGTGGGGAAGACAGGATCAGGGAATTGAACTTGATGATCAGTCATGATCATGATGAATGGTGGAGCAGGCTCGAAGGGCCGAATGGCCGCCTCCTGCTTCTATTTGCTATGTATGTTTCTATGTACTGCAATATTGTTTGGGATAAGTGTTGCTTGTGATTTGCTCGATAGAAAAATAAAAGCGGGGGTGAGTGAAAAATCACAGTTACATGACGTCTATTCACACTGCACAAAAAATATTTTAAATATCTCACTAAAAGTGCAGAGAAATCTAAATTATTGAAAAATAATGAAAATAACGAGGAATCAAACCTCATGGCTTACTAAATTCCTGGGTAACATCAGAAACATCTAAAACAGAAGAATTGAGTATACAACTTAAAATGGCAAAATTAAAACACAGATTTTAAATAGCATTTACCAGCTTCCATGTAGGGAGAGCTTGGAGTGCTGACCTTGCCACTCTGAACTGAGAAAGGACCATATTCCTTCAGGTTTCTGATTTCCAGATGAGACTCTAAATTACAAAATACAGTCAGTCAGTCATTCATTCAAGGGACTAAAGACCTTATTTTACTGCAAGGGGCTTTTGTTCTGTAGTTACATTTCAGTGTCGATTAATTTGAGATATGCTATACTGGGAAAAGAAAATATTATTGAGAACGCACTTATATTACATTAATTCAAAAGGAAACATGCTTTAAAACAAAGGAGCTTTTTAAAAGATTGATTTTTCTGTTCAAATTATCTGCTTGACATGGGAATCTGACTTCAAGGATCCAATGCATACATATGTGAGGGGGGAGTGGGGAGCGAAATACCAATATTTGCAAAAACAAACAAATAGATCTCACCATGCAAGAACTAGGTAAAAAAGGAAACGCACAATGATATGAAATGCAAGTAAGCATAGAAGTGGTGTCAGTGGTCATATCAAGTAGGCATCAACCAATATCAGTGGAAGGATTGGGAAAAAAAATATGCTCTGCAATTTATACAATGGATGTTAGACAATTTCAGCCTGAATAGTGCATTTTAACACTGAAAAATCAAAAAAATTTTCAAAGACTTCTGTTCAGTGTTTTCAGTTGCTATAAACAGGTTCTATTAGATCAGAGGAAGGAACATGCAGCCTCAACACCTTGGAATGGGTCAGTTCAAGACTGCGTCTTTTAGGCAATAATCATTTTGTTGCCAACTATCAAGTCCCATCATGACATCTATTTTAGTAGTTATTCTGGAGTTGCTTTTACTTAATTCTGAAGTTATTATACGAACTGGATTAATTAATTCAATTACCAAAAGGTAATAAAATAAATTATTTTAATCTCACGAGGCACTTGTCAGCCAAAGCAGTGCATCAAGAAATTCCTGTTTAACGACAGCATCTGGGTTCAATCACACCCATTTGATAGCTGACACCTCAAAGATAAAACCAAAAGAAATGTTTTTACCTGTTTATACTGGAAACAGGTCGACAGTGATAGGTCTCATATTATTCAGGACTGCAATCCATTTATCTTGTGCATGAATTTCAGATTCTTACTTGTTGCGAATGTTCTAAGTGCATTGTGTAGCATCACAGCCGTATTTCTGATCACTGACCTTCCATCATTGGTACAGGCCAGCATTGAGAAAACTGCAGGGGGCAGTCATCCAAAATTCAGAGAAGCTGCTGCTCTGATTGTTCATGTTCATTTTAGGCAATTCTGCCCCGTTTGGGGCGCTCTCAGAAAAGCACTTCATAAATCAATTTTCTTTTTAAAACACTTTGTGGCACTATGGTCACCCTTGTGCGTATTATTTTCTGTTATTGAAAGCAGGGGTCCCATTAACATGGTAAAATCACATTAATTTTCCTTTAATGAGGGTTGTAAAATATATAGTAAAGTGTATTTTCATTTTTAAATGCAGCTTTGAGGCAAGCTTTCAAATTATGAAAAACGTAATTGATGTTCCACAAGCTGCACCACCCAACAATGGAACAAAGTTTGCACCTAAAATTCCTCACCTAAATTTTATATCTCGGAAGTGGCACAAGGGGAAATGCTAACTGAGGCGTTTCTCTCTTAAGGAATGAGTAAAGAAATCACAAAGCACTATGGTTCTAAAACAATAACTGCAAAGACTTTTTGTCTCCATTTTATCTCGTATACTGTTAGATTGCTAGAAAATTTCCCTTTTACAGGGAAATAGGAGAAATTTTTGGAGATAGTCTTTCACATTATGCAAGATCCTTTTTCAGCTGTGATTATCTACAAATATTCCAGTTGCAATTAAAATAATTACTTTTTCCATTTTATACATTTGCCAATAGGACACAAGTCCGGTGTGAGCATGTGCATACATACAATTTCCTAACCATGTCAGCACAAGGAAAACAAACATACAGGATACTGAACCCACACATCCTTCAATTGTGGATTATGCAGACGCAAATATGAACATATTGAATTATATTATAAAATGTAAATTTTCTTCTAACAAAGTCCAATTATCTGGTGAAGAGATTAGCTCTCATTTGAATCACTTTTTTTAAATTTCCCAATTAAGGGTCTCTCTGCAGTGGGGTTGGCACCCCCGCTGGAGGACTCCCAGAATCTGGCACATTATAATTGAAGGTTCTTTTGTTTTTCTGCCTCCGTAGATGGTTCACACGGCGTGGTGACGGATCAGGATAGGGCATCCGCGACGATCAGCTCCTTACCCGGTGTGTAGACGAGTTCGAAGTCATATCGGCGGAGAAGATCAAGAATTCACTGCAGCCGAGGTATCATGTCATTTAAATCCTTTTGGATTATGTGGACAAAAGGCCTGTGGTCTGTTTCCACCGTAAACTTTGGCAGGCCATATACGTAGTCATGCAACTTGACTATTCCTGTCAGGAGACCCAAGCACTCCTTTTCGATCTGGGCATACCGTTGTTCGGTTGGAGTCAGGGCCCTGGAGGCGTATGCCACTGGAGCCCAGGACGAGGAGTCGTCTCGCTGGAGGAGCACCGCCCCAATGCCGTCCTGGCTTGCATCTGTGGATACCTTGGTATCCTTGGTTGGGTCAAAGAATGCCAGTATTGGGGCTGTGGTGAGCTTCGCCTTCAGCTCAAGTCACTCCACTTGATGTGCGGGAAGCCACTGGAACACGGTCGACTTTTTTTCATGAGATGCTGGAGGGCTGTGGTGTGGGATGCCATGTTGGGAATGAATTTCCCGAGAAAATTCACCATCCCGAGGAAACGGAGGACTGCCTTTTTGTCCTCTGGGGTCTTCATGGCATTGATTGCCAGCACCATGTCAGCGTCAGGTTGCACACCCTGCTGTGAAATGTGGTCACCCAGAAACTTGATAGCGGACCTACCAAATGAGCATTTGGCCCTGTTGAGCTGGAGGCCGTTTTCATGTATCCTCTGGAAAATGTGATCCTCGGGCGTCGTGGACCAGATGATCACGTCGTCCACATGGACTTGCACCCCCTCGATGCCCTCCATCATTTGCTCCATTATGCGATTAAATATTTCGGAAGCTGATATGATACCAAAAGGCAAGCGGTTGTAGCAATACTTGCCGAACGGAGTGTTAAACATGCACAGCTTCCGACTGGACGAGTCCAGCTGTATCTGCCAGAACCCATGGGAGGCGTCCAGCTTGGTAAAGAATTTGGCATGAGCCATCTCACAGGTTAACTCTTCATGCTTTGGGATCGGGTAGTGCTCACGCATGATGTTGCGATTCAGGTCTTTGGGATCAATGCAAATGCGGAGTTCACCAGAGGGTTTCTTGACGCAGACCATGGAGCTGACCCAGTCTGTTGGTTCCGTGACCTTTGAGATGATACCCTGGTCTTGGAGCTCTCGTAGCTGCGTTTTCAGACGATCCTCGAGAGGAGCTGGCACCCGGCGTGGTGCATGGATGACTGGGATGGCATTCGGTTTGAGCAATATCTTGTAACGATATGGGAGCCTGCCCATTCCATCAAACACATTGTGGCACTGCGTGAGAATGTCGTCTATCTCAGCCTGGAGATTTACATTGGGCGAGGCAGTCACCAGTGTCGAGGACATGGCATGGACGCGCTGGACCAGATTTAGGAGTTTGCATGTGTGAGCACCGAGCAGGGATGCCTTGTCAGGCCGGACGATCTTGAATCGTAACGTCACTTTGATTGCCTTGTGAGATACACCTAGCTGACACGATCCACTGGCAGCTATGGCATTGCCATTGTAGTCAAGGAGCTGGCAGGCTGGTGGAAGAATGCTAGGTTGGTCTCGGATGCTGTCGAGGTCCAACTGTGATATGAGGTTTGCAGATGCGTCGGTGTCCAATTTAAATCGGAAGCGAGACTGGTTAACCGTGACGACAGCACACCACTCGTCGTCCGGATCCAGAGTGAGGATTGAAAGGCGGTTTTGCAGGCACGGTGGAGGCCAGCTCGCGCGTGGTGAGTATGTCCACCCGGTATGGAGACTCGAGGCAGTCAGCATCGGGGTCCGTTGGGCTGTCAGGATCTGAATCCTGCATGCCTTGCTGTACGCAGCAGACACGTCTGTGCTGCAGCTGGGATCGCTGGCCGTTGGAGCGGACCTGCATCAGGCCGCGTAATGCCCAGGCTTTCCACATTGTAGACATCGCCTTTCTTTGGCTGGGCATTTCCGCATTAAATGGGCAGAGCCACAATTTGGTCACGTCATGACGCTGACATCAGCGCGTTCCGTGCATCATCACGCATGTGCAGTGCGGTCGGCCGACATTCGCACATGCGCATCAGGGTCTTCGGCCGCGTCGTCCACTCAGTTGTGGCGCGCATGCGTAGGGACCCGGGAAACGCGCGCGGAACGGCCACTCTCCTCATTGCTCAAGCCTTGCATTTTTGCGATGGCTTGCACCCTTTCTGCCTCGTGGGAGACTACTTTTGCATTTTCTTCCACCCTGATGCGGGAGTAACGATTCCTGGCATGCTCATGGACAATGCACGTTTCGATGGTGATGGAGAGGGTCAACTGTTTGATTTTGAGGAGCTGCTCCCACAGGGAGTCGGACTGGACCCCGAAAACGATCTGATCCCGGATCATGGAATCAGCCGTCGAGTCATAATTACATGACTGTGCTAGGATGCGGAGATGGGTCAAGAAGGACTGAAAAGGTTCATCCTTACCCTGAAGCCTCTGTTGGAAGATGTCCCATTCAAACCTCTCATTCACCTAATGTCGCAGTGGTTGTCGAATTTCAGCAGAACCGTCTTGAACTTCATCGTCTTCGCCATCAGCAAACGTAAGCGAGTTATAGATGTGGATGGTGTGGTCCCCTGCAGTCGACAGGGACAGCGCGATCTTTCGAGCATCCGATGCTGCCTCGAGGTCGGAAGCCTCGATATACAGGAGGAACTTCTGTTTGAAGACTTTCCAGTTGGCGCCGAGGTTACCGGAGATCCAGAGGAGGTTGGATCTTTTCCATGCCGCTGGATGGCTGCGTGCTGGTCGTTGCTGATTCACTCGAGGTAGGTTCGTTAGAGTTAATAGCTCTCTGGTACCATGATGTGTTATCTGTGTTGGTCTAACATCGACTGCAACTGGATGCAGTAAAATGAGAAACAGGCTTCCGACACAGGAGATGGTCCAACACTGTTTTACTGAATCTGTTGATTGCTGTACATAATCTGCTGTGGGTTGACACTCTATTAACCTAACTGATAACCTCCTACTGGCTTGACCAGACTAGCTCCCTATCACATGGTGGTGACATTCATTGGCCTGTGCACTGCGACTATCCCCCTAGTTGTGTCCTGTGAGAGAGAGAGGGAGCCTTAATGCCCTGTGGGCTTTATAGTGGTGGTGTCCTGTCTGGTGATTGGTTGTTCTGTGTCGTGTGGGTTCAGTGGTTATCCTGTGTGTCAATCACTGCCTGTCTGCATCTCATGCTATACATGAGTGGATATTATGGCAAGCCCGACTCCCTCCCTCCCCACCATCCTCCTTTTCTCTCTCTCTCCCCACCAACCCCCTCCCTTTCCTTTCTGTTGGTACAGAGGCGAGGGTATCTGGTCTCTCCAGCACAAAGTTTAGTGCTTGTATCCGGGCAATAGCAAGGGATGACATCGATGCTATGGAGGATAAGGTTGAATCCATTTGGGTGGAAATCAGGAATAGTAAGGCGAAAAAGTCACTGATAGGAGTTGTCTATCGGCCACCAAATAGTAACGTTATGGTGGGGCAGGCAATAAACAAAGAAATAACTGATGCATGTAGAAATGGTACAGCAGTTATCATGGGGAATTTTAATCTACATGTCGATTGGTTTAATCAGGTCGGTCAAGGCAACCTTGAGGAGGAGTTTATAGAATGTATCCGCGATAGTTTCCTAGAACAGTATGTAATGGAACCTACGAGGGAACAAGCGGTCCTAGATCTTGTCCTGTGTAATGAGACAGGATTGATTCATGATCTCATAGTTAGGGATCCTCTCGGAAGGAGCGATCACAATATGGTGTAATTTAAAATACAGATGGAGGGTGAGAAGGTAAAATCAAATACTAGTGTTTTGTGTTTAAACAAAGGAGATTACAATGGGATGAGAGAAGAACTAGCTAAGGTAGACTGGGAGCAAAGACTTTATGGTGGAACAATTGAGGAACAGTGGAGAACCTTCCAAGCGATTTTTCACAGTGCTCAGCAAAGGTTTATACCAACAAAAAGGAAGGACGTTAGAAAGAGGGAAAATCGACCGTGGATATCTAAGGAAATAAGGGAGAGTATCAAATTGAAGGAAAAAGCATACAAAGTGGCAAAGATTGGTGGGAGACTAGAGGACTGGGAAATTTTTAGGGGGCAATAAAGAGTAAGATAGAGTATGAGAGTTAACTTGCTCAGAATATAAAAACAGACAGTAAAAGTTTTTACAAATATATAAAACAAAAAAGAGTGGCTAAGGTAAATATTGGTCCTTTAGAGGATGAGAAGGGAGTTTTAATAATGGGAGATGAGGAAATGGCTGAGGAACTGAAGAGGTTTTTTGGGTCGGTCTTCACAGTGGAAGACACAAATAGCATGCCAGTCACTGATAGAAATTAGGCTATGACAGGTGAGGACCTTGAGAGGATTGTTATCACTAAGGAGGTAGTGATGGACAAGCTAATGGGGCTAAAGGTAGACAAATCTCCTGGCCCTGATGGAATGCATCCCAGAGTGCTAAAAGAGATGGCTAGGGAAATTGAAGATGCACTAGTGATGATTTATCAAAATTCACTAGACTCTGGGGTGGTCCCGGTGGATTGGAAATTAGCAAACGTGACACCATTGTTTAAAAAAGGAGGTAGGCAGAGAGCAGGAAATTATAGGCCAGTGAGCTTAACTTCGGTAGTAGGGAAGATGCTGGAATCTATCATCAAGGAAGAAATAGCGAGGCATCTGGATAGAAATTGTCCCATTGGGCAGACGCAGCATGGGTTCATAAAGCGTAGGTCGTGCCTAACTAATTTAGTGGAATTTTTTGAGGACATTACCAGTGCAGTAGATAACGGGGAGCCAATGGATGTGGTATATCTGGATTTCCAGAAAGCCTTTGACAAGGTGCCACACAAAAGGTTGCTGCATAAGATAAAGATGCATGGCATTAAGGGTAAAGTAGTAGCATGGATAGAGGATTGGTTAATTAATAGAAAGCAAAGAGTGGGGATTAATGGGTGTTTCTCTGGTTGGCAATCAGTAGCTAGTGGTGTCCCTCAGGGATCCGTGTTGGGCCCACAATTATTCACAATTTACATAGATGATTTGGAGTTGGGGACCAAGGGCAATGTGTCCAAGTTTGCAGATGACACTAAGATGAGTGGTAAAGCGAAAAGTGCAGAGGATACTGGAAGTCTGCAGAGGGGTTTGGATAGGTTAAGTGAATGGGCTAGGGTCTGGCAGATGGAATACAATGTTGACAAATGTGAGGTTATCCATTTTGGTAGGAATAACAGCAAACGGGATTATTATTTAAACGATAAAATATTAAAGCATGCTGCTGTGCAGTGACCTGGGGGTGCTAGTGCACGAGTCACAGAAAGTTGATTTACAGGTGCAACAGGTGATTAAGGCGGCAAATGGAATTTTGTCCTTCATTGCTAGAGGGATGGAGTTTAAGACTAGGGAGGTTATGTTGCAATTGTATACGGTGTTAGTGAGGCCACACCTAGAGTATTGTGTTCAGTTTTGGTCTCCTTACTTGAGAAAGGACATACTGGCACTGGACGGTGTGCAGAGGAGATTCACTAGGTTAATCCCAGAGCTGAAGGGGTTGGATTACGAGGAGAGGTTGAGTAGACTGGGACTGTACTCGTTGGAATTTAGAAGGATGAGGGGGGATCTTATAGAAACATTTAAAATTATGAAGGGAATAGATAGGATAGATGCGGGCAGGTTGTTTCCACTGGCGGGTGAAAGCAGAACGAGGGGACATAGCATCAAAATAAGGGGAAGTAGATTTAGGACTGAGTTTAGGAGGAACCTCTTCACCCAAAGGGTTGTGAATCTATGGAATTCCTTGCCCAGTGAAGCAGTTGAGGCTCCTTCATTAAATGTTTTTACGGTAAAGATAGATAGTTTTTTGAAGAATAAAGGGATTAAGGGTTATGGTGTTCGGGCCAGAAAGTGGAGCTGAGTCCACAAAAGATCAGCCATGATCTCATTGAATGGCGGAGCAGGCTTGAGGGGCCAGATGGCCTACTCCTGCTCCTAGTTCTTATGTTCTTTGTGAACTGTTTTAATAATCAGATTATCCACCCCCCCCCCCCCCCCCCACACATTGGTACTGAGGGGAAGGGACCCTGTTTCTCCAACACAAAATTAGTGTTTGTACCATTTGGCCGTGTATATATTTTTTTACTGTTTTAATAAAAAGATATGGCTAATTCACCTACCCTGCACATCTTTTGTGTTGTCTTGGCGAGACCCACGCAGACAGCTGCAAATTCCACATGGAGAGTGACCTGGGGTTGGGATCAAACCTGGGTCCTCAGCGTCTTGATGCAGCAGTGCTAACCATTGTGTCACTTTGCCAGCCTTTCATTTGAATCACTAAGCTATCTATATTAACAACTTTTCTACTCGGCCGATTTTGAATAAGTAAAAATTTATTTTTTTAAAATTAATAAAAAGGTTAATGGGGGAATTGCATTGGTTGAAACCTCAGAAACGTAGACCACCAACCAGTTCCATTTCTACATTTTACATATGATAAAACTGATGGTGCTGGTATCATTAATCATAGTGGAGATTGCATGCTGTTTCATCATATTGAAAATGAAATTTATGACAGCCATTTGCAAACCTTCCACTGGGTCCTCTACTATAATTGTGATTTGCCGGAGGTCTCCTTGAGAAAGCCGAAGAATAAAAATTGGGAAATGAAAGGTTAGAAGACAGTAGGATTAGAGGTTAGTGCAAAAATAGATGATACCTCCCTCTGCTCCCTGCCCTCATCCCTCCTTTCTTGAGACAGTATTATAATATTGTGTAAATCATGCATAAATCTATACTGTCCAGTAAGCATCACATCTTGGCTCACTTGACATGTAGCATCATCTTTCTTATAAGAGAAGGTGACTTTCTCTGGTTTTCTATCCCTCCTCCAAATGACCAAGCCAAAACAGTGAAACTGCCTCTACAGCAAGACCAGGTTATACCTAGTTAGACTAGAATTTTAAAACAGGTCCAGACACAATTATTGTAACGTTCTGGTTGGCTAACTTTCATTACACATCATGTAACAGGTGTTCAATGTTTTATAAAAGCAGTAAAATATTGCAAATAAGCATAGAATCATTGAATCCCTGCAGTACAGAAAGAGGCCATTCAGCCCATCGAGTCTACTCCAACCCTCTGAAAGAATACTTTACCCAGGCCACCCCCCACCCTCTCCTCAACCCCCATCATGTGTAAACTTGGAACCTAACCTGCACATTCTTAGACACTAAGGGGAAATTTATCATGGCCAATCCACCCAACTTGTACATCTTTGGACTGTTGGAGGAAACTAGACCACCCACGCAAACACGGGGAGGATGTGAAAATTCCACACAGTCATCAAAGGCCGGAATTAAACCCTGGTCCATATATAAACAGTTTTACTCAATTAATCTGCAAGATTATTCTTGAGATTTTCCAGCATTTGTACTTGCTTTTTTAAAAAAAACAAGAAAAACTTCTCAGGCTTGAATAAAGAACAATACAGCACAGGAACAGATCCTTTGGCCCTCCAAGTCTGCATTGTTCATGATACCACTCTTGGCCAAAACTCTAAAGAACAAACAATGCACCAACACCACTCTGAAATGTCTAAACTGACAGTTCTTCACATTTTCTTTGTTAACATCTACCAAAATAAATCAATCTTGTGGAACAATGCACAGGTCTACAGTCTACCACTACATTGTGCTGTGTGCTGAGCCCTGTACATAGACCTTCAAAGAATTACTCATTTAGATAAAGCTAATTTCACCTTAAAATCTATTCCCTATTTTCTGAAGGCAGCTGCTCGTACAATGGTGTGGATCCCCAGGCTTCAGATATCACTGACGTCTTTCCTAAAATACCACCCTTAAAGAGTTCACACAGGAAGTGCTGGCAGGTTTACCAACCACAGGAACTCATGGTGGAGTCTATCCGGTCCTGCTTACACCTGCTGCTCTCATACTGTAACTGAAGAGGTCACTGGATAGATATAATGAGTAGGAACTCTAATTGACTTTTTTTTCTCTGTAGTCCAGACACGGCAAGGTTTAATATAGGCCAAAACTTGATCCCCTTTCACACAGATAATGAAGTACAGGCCACAGAATGAAATGGTCTACAGGCTTTGGTATTAGCACCATCCTTTGAGGGAGCTACCAGTTATTATATTTTCCATCTCCTTCTTTAATTAGCACAGGAAGATATTTAATATCTTGTAGCAAGCAAATCTTGATATACACAAACATTTGAATTAAAATTCACTGTACCTGTTGTCTTTGTTGTTGCTATACCAGTATCAGAATGGGAACGAATATGGCTTTTCTTGAAACTGCCTTGTCGTTCCAGGTTCTGGGTTTCAGAGAAGCTGGAACGTCTTGGAAGATTCAGTAGAGATTCACTACAGCTAACAGTCAGTTTAGAAACTTGCCCTGCCAATGGAGCAAGTTTCTGCGAACCACCAGAACAAGAAGAGGAGCTATTGCTGCACTGACTCGAGCTGCGATCCCTCCGTCCCAGGTTTCCAATAGCCAAATACTCTGGTCCATCATCTATTTCACTTGATCCCTCATCTTGTACTTCGCCCGAAGAGTCCTCACTATGGCTAACTGGGGTACTAATTGTTGTCTCACTGACTGGGGAAAATGGTTCCATAGAGGGGATGACACTGAACTGGTGGATGCCAGAAGCCTGATTTGGTACCAGTTGTTCTGTAGAATCTGGAAAAAATGTCAGATTAACCCTCTTGTTGGTCTCTTGCTGAGTCGGATTTATATTGAGGTCATGTGGCGTAGCACCTATATCAATGAGGAAAGGAGAAAATAAAAGGGAAAGGGATCAGTTGTATTTTCAATTGTCTTATCTAGACAGGAAAGTATATACATCCATCCAAGTCAAACTGGTTGCTTTAATTTTTAAAAATTTTAAACTTTGACATGGCTGACAAACCACGATTCATACCAGGGGAATTTCTAAACTCCAGAAACCAGTGGGGACCTCATTATCTTGGAACATGTGCTAATGTGATCTGTAACTATGTCAAATGCCAACAAAATTCATCAATGCTCTTTACATTTCCAAGGCAGGACTCTGGCCATGGAGAATATATGTCTGCAAAGGCAAAGGGGACCCTGACCCTCTATTAAACCTTTCAATATGCCACCCCTGGGAAAATGCATCCTTTGTTCAAAACCCAGGAGTTGTAGTGGGAGGTGTGTCACCGTGTAATATCACCGTGTGGATCTGAACTCAGGCAGTTTGCCATTTTACCACCTAACAGGTAGCAGCAGAAAGAGCTCTGTCCAGGTAAATTGCCTGGCTCTCAACTACATTGTGTACCATTGAAAACATCAGAACCTCTGTATCGATGCCTTTAAGACTAATTCATCTTTTCATGCCTTCTTCCATGATGGAAGTCCTTGCTTCTGGAAAGACTGATCACCCTGCAATAGTTTCAGACTGCAAATTTGAAGGAATACACCATTGAACTTTTGATTCTGGACTCTGGGCTCACGTGAAACCACAAGATTCATTTGAATCATGGTCTTGCACTGTACTCCTTTTCTTTCATTATGGTGTGTAAATGTTGCCACAGTTCCAGAGGACCATTCCCCTTGAGGGCTGACTGATGGCGATTTAACCCGAGGGTCACCACAGCTCACCTTCATGAGTAACCTCAGCCAGTATGGGCTTCATCATCTCTGAGCTCCAGAGACATAGGGAGGAGATGAGAAAAGACCCCCTTGCAGCCGGCAAGATGGCAGTGGAAGCTACGACGGCTCCCATGAGGGAGGTAACAGACAATATGGAGCGGAGGCTCGAGGCCAGGATGCGGTCACTCCGCATCATAAGCAGCCATCCAGCCAACTGAGCTAACTGACACCCTATCTATTGTACAGGTGCAAAACCCCTTCCCACCTGTGTGTAAAATAAACCAACCCTCTTATTTTTACCTTATCTCAAGTTTGCTGTGGGGTTATTAGTACAGGATCAGATCACTCCAATCTGAAGAGTTGGGGGAAATGTGCCGCCATTCAAAGGGGAAAGTCAGAAATCAAAAACATCTTTTTGTTTGTAGATAGGTAGTGAGGAGGGAAATCAGGGCTCTTTAAATTAATCCCCGTCCTGTCCGTAGCACAATAAAGCAAATGGTTTCATACCAGCGGCTAAACTATAGCTTATACTTCCAAAGATAATAAATTATTTTTCTATTTCATATATTAATTAATTTTCTCCCCCCCTCCCCCTCTCCAAGTAAAACCAAAGTTTACAATTAACTCAATAAAGACTCACAAATAGAAAGCCAAGGCTTGGAGACTTTACTTCAATGTTTATAGTGCTTTACATGATCTTTGTCCAGTGATTTGGATATTATAGCTCATTATTACTGTCTTTTACTTCACATTACAATATCAGTTTTACTCCTACGGTAATATATTCACTATATCTACCCTGGTTGCCTTTTATAGATGGCAGGGAAGAGGAAAAGAAGATGAAAAAAAAACACCATCTAAATCAAATATCTATGATCAAAAGCTAAATTTGGCACGGTTTGGTTAATTATTGTATATATTAGAACTGTTTAACCATTCTGACAAACATTGTCAGAGATTCATGCTATCTAATTATTAACAGCACCAGGAAATTCTGTAAAGACTTTACAAACTATCATTTATGCTTTCAGTTTCAACTTGAACTCCATTATTACTACATTATATTAACTTCTGGTGACGGGGATGTGCTGAGTGAAGCGCAGGGCCGAATTCAACCACGCAAAGTCGGCCCTGTGCAAAAACAATGTTAGATTTGGGATGTTATTCTCAGCAAGGCTTTGGGTAACGTACCAGAACAGAGAGCATTATTTTACTACCCCAGCAGAGACGGACGAACAAGGACAAGGCAAAGAACAAACGAGGAAGACACAGAGAAAGCGATTGAAATGGACAATTTTGCTCTGGATTGCACTGTCTCACTATCAGTAAGGGAACTAGCTCATGGGTAGGAAGGGACGAGGGCAGCAGTGCGAGGGGAGGGCGAGGAGACAGAAAGGATACCAGCAGAGCAGGTATAATAGGTGTCAGATCAACCCTGGGAGATGGGGCCACCACACTAGCAGAAACAGCTAGTGCCAAGAAGCATGAGAGAGAGGGGTGCCGTGGAACATCTCCCAACGGGGAGAGAGCGTCTCCCAACGGGGAGAGAGCGTCTCCCAACGGGGAGAGAGCGTCTCCCAACGGGGAGAGCGCATCTGGCGCGCGGGGTGGGGCCTCTGGAGAGGCTTCAGCAGGTCAATTTTGCAAATGTGGAACAAGGTGGCACACCAAGCAGAAACTTTATAGGTCCCTGAACAAAAGGGAAACTACCGAATGAAGGGGCTCACTCACGTGGCCAACATACAGCTGGCAGCCATGTTGGGTGTCCCCTGGACAAAAGGAAAACCCCAGAGCGCATGGGCCCAGCCTCATGGTGAGAACAGTGCCTATGGCCATTTTGGATGGCTCCCCAACAAATGGAAATGCCAGAGTGCAGGGGCACATCTTCAAGGTTAAGAATGGCTGATCCCGCAGGAAGTGGGGGACAGAAACCTCCCCTACCAGGAGAGTCACCTGGAAGGTCAGGGGACTAAGTCCCAGAGTCTTTGCCCACCTGAAAAATATGAAAGCTGACTTAGTCTTCCTCCAAGAAACATACCTGAGGGAGAAGGAACGACTGCGGGTAAGGAAGGGCTGGGGGGAGGGGGGGGGGGCTATTTTGTTAAGCAACAGGACGGTGTTCATAGCGACAAAGACGGTCATGGATCCAGGGGAGGGTACATCATGGTCAGCGGTGTCCTACACAGGGCACCAGTAGTCCTGGTGAATGTGTACGCGCCCAACTGGGACGACATGGATTTTGTAAAAAAGATCATGGCGGAAATCACCTACTGATCATTGGAGAGAGATGGGGGAGGGGGGAGTGCTTTAACTGTGCACAGGATACGCTGACGGCAGATCAAACACCAAAACAAACCCCAGAGCGGGAAAAACAACATCGCAAGGAAATTGGGAATGTTCTTGGTGCAGATGGGGGCAGTGGATCCACAACGGTTCATGAACCCAGGTGAGAAGGAATTCTCGCTCTTCTCACCGGTACACAAAGTCTACACCCACTTTGACGACTTTGTAGTTGGAAAAATCAGTGCTTCCTGAAACAGTCAGAGCAAAACACTCCGCAATTGTATCTCCGACCATGCTGCACACTACGTGGATGTGAGGTTGGAGTCGGGCCATGTCCAACAGCTCCTCGTGGAGGTTCCTTGATGGACTGTGCATGCCAGTCGTGGGGCATGATAGATGGAGGGAGCTGGAAGCACCACTAGGACTAGGAGGGGTCATGGAGAGTATTAACTCCATGCAGGCAGGGAAGGCGCCAGTACCCAACGGGTTCCCTAGCAGTATTTTACAAATAATTTGCGCCGCACCTGCGGGAGATATTCACTGACTCACTAGCAAGGGGCACCCTGCCTCCAACAATACAGGCCACCATATCGCTGACATCCAAAAAAGACAAAGACACAGCGAAATGCGGCAGATACATTTCGCTGCTTATTGCTGACACAAAAATACTGGTAAAAGCCATGGCCTGGAGAACTGCGTATCAGAGATGGTTGCAGAAGACAAGACAGCTTTGTTAAGGTAGTCAGCTAACTGCGAGCATCAGACAGCTGCTGAACGTGATAATGACCCCAACCAAGGAGAGAACACCAGAGGGGATCACCTCGCTTAATGCAGAAAAGGCCTTCGACAGAGTCGAGTGGAAGTACCTCATTAAGGTACGATTGACAATTGAGCTGCTGGCGATCACCTTGAGAGAGGCTGGAAGGGAATCCGAAAAGGAGTCAGAGAGCACAGAGTCTCATTCTATGCAGATGACCTGCTCCTCAACATCTCAGATGACCTGCAAAATGGCAGGAAATAAATCATGAAACTCCTGGGAAGAGTTTGGAGCCTTCTCGGGCTACAAACTCAACCTGGGCAAGAGCAAAGTATTCCCAGTGAACAGGAAAGGAGGAAGAGCAGAGCTGGAACGCATACAGTTTAAAATAGCTCAAAGCCCACGACTAGACACAGATCCACAAATGGAACCTGACCAGACTGGCGGAGGAAGTAAAAAAAGGACCTTCAAAGATGGGATACACTCCCACTTTCCCTGGCAGTAAGGGTGCAGATGATCAAGGTGAACATACTGCCCAGGTTCCTCTTCAGAAACAAACCAATCTACATCCCAAGGCCTTTTTCAAGGCCAGAGACAAAATGATTACCCCAATCACAGAATGGGTGAGGATGGAGGAGTAGTCCTGCACAGGGACGGCACTCCGGGCTCTCGTCACAGCAACTCATTCCCGCAACAAAACACTCAACAAGCCCAGTGGAGTTAGCAACCCCGAAAACCTGGAACCACATGGGGCAGGACTTTGGTCTGACAGATATCCACCATGGCCCCCATCTGTGGCAGCCACAGGTTTCCACCAGCCATGCTCAATGCCATCTTTAAGTGCAGGGAGGGAGGCAGACAGAGAGGGAGGGAGGCAGGCAGACAGAGAGGGAGGGAGGGAGGGAGGGAGGGAGGCAGACAGGGAGGGAGGGAGGGAGGGAGGCAGACAGAGAGGGAGGGAGGGAGGGAGGCAGACAGAGAGGGAGGGAGGGAGGGAGGGAGGCAGACAGAGAGGGAGGGAGGGAGGGAGGCAGACAGAGAGGGAGGGAGGGAGGGAGGCAGACAGAGAGGGAGGGAGGGAGGGAGGCAGACAGAGAGGGAGGGAGGGAGGGAGGCAGAGAGGGAGGGAGGGAGGCAGACAGACAGAGAGGGAGGGAGGGAGGGAGGGAGGCAGACAGAGAGGGAGGGAGGGAGGGAGGCAGACAGAGAGGGAGGGAGGGAGGGAGGCAGACAGAGAGGGAGGCAGACAGAGAGGGAGGCAGACAGAGAGGGAGGGAGGGAGGGAGGGAGGCAGACAGAGAGGGAGGGAGGGAGGGAGGCAGACAGAGAGGGAGGGAGGGAGGGAGGCAGACAGAGAGGGAGGGAGGGAGGGAGGCAGACAACACTTTTACATGCAGGACATACTAGCGACCTTAAGAGGGGCTGATGGAGAGACTGAAACCGCCAAACGGGAACAAACACCAACATCTGCAGGTCAAAAACCTTCTCTGCAAGGAGCGTACGCAAGGCCCCCGGGAAACACAATGTTCGAGAAGTTACTGGAAGCACACAGTCCGGGGAAGGGAATTGCAGAGACCTGTACGGATGACCTTTAGAAAGGACATACTCCCCACTGGACGAAACAAGGGAAAAATGGAAGGAAGAGCTCGGGACAGAAATAGGGTGGGACTCTAGAGCAAAGCATTGAACAGGGCCAAATCCACCTCCTCTCACACAAAGCTAAGCCTCATGCAGCTAAAAGTGGTGCACAAAGCACACTTAACAAAACCCGAATGAATAGGTTCTTCCCGGAGCTAGAGGAGAAATGCAAAATGTGCCAGGGGGCCATGCCAACCACGCCCACATACCCTGGGCATGCCACAGACTTCTCGTGTTCTGGACAGCCTTCTTTGAGATGATGTCCAAGGTTGTGGGGGTGAAGGTGAAGCCCTGCCCAAGAGTGGCAGTCTTCGGGGAACCAGACCAGCCAGAACTATTCGTGGGGAAGAGGGTTGACAGAGGGTTGGCTTTATTTCCTTAAATCGCCCGCCGGAAAATCCTGCCTGGCTGGTGATCAACAGAACCATCCACAGCTACATTCAGGCTGGCAGACCTATCAAACTTTCTCCACCTATAGAAGATTAAGTTCACTGTCAGAGGAGGGCTTCCAGAAAACCTGGAAGCCATTCAACAACTTTATCCAAGGCCTGTTTGAAGCCAACAACCAATAGACCGGGGGAGTGCACAGGAGCCAACTGGACCACAGGGGAACAGACAGAAGCAGAAAGGGGAGGGGGCAGAGGAAACAATAAGGGGGAGGCCAGAAAGTGGTCAACACAGAAGCCAGAGGGCCTATCACAAGGCCACAAGAAAGAGAACCCTCAAAAGAAGACTGATAACAGGTTCGAGAGAGGGGAAAAGGAAAGGGGTGGAGACCAAGTGACAAAAGGCGGCGGGGGGGGGGGGGGGGGGGGGGGGGGGTGTATGGTTAAATTTTAACCTTATTTTCTGAATGTATCCCATCTAAAAACCCTCTTACATTTAACATATAGAAGGAAGGAGAAAAAAGTACTTTAAAAATAAAGAGATACAATTCATATTATTCGTCACTCACCCAAGTTCAAAGTGGTACAAGCACCTGAGAGGCTGGTATATGAGGTTTTATGTCTTTGCTGTCCTCCCTCTGGATGAGATATGCACTTGGATCCAGGTAGAGCAGTCAGACTTTGACTTTTCATCATTGGTAAGGAGGAATTAAACTTCCTTGCAAACTAATTATTATTAAAAAAAAAAAAATTTTTTTAAAACACTGCAGATTATGACTTATCTTCATTTTTTGGAAATTAAAAATGACTAAACCACAGAAACCTAGAAAATAGAAGCAAGATGTGGCAGCACGGTAGCATTGTGGATAGCACAATTGCTTCACAGCTCCACGGTCCCAGGTTCGATTCTGGCTTGGGTCACTGTCTGTGCAGAGTCTGCACATCCTCCCCGTGTGTGTGTGGGTTTCTTCCGGGTGCTCCGGCTTCCTCCCACAGTCCAAAGATGTGCAGGTTAAGTGTATTGGCCATGATAAATTGCCCTTAGTGTCCAAAATTGCCTTGGGTAGGGTACTCTTTCCAAGAGTCGGTGCAGACTCGATGGGCCGAATGGCCTCCTTCTGCACTGTAAATTCTATGATAATTCAGCCCTTCAAGCCTGCTCCGCCATTCATAGGATCATGGCTGAACATCCAACTCATTAGCCTAATCCTGCCTTTGATCCCCTTCGCCCCAAGTGCTATCCATAACTGCTTCTTGAAATCATACAATGTTTTGGCCTCAACTACTTCCTGGGGTAACAAATTCCACTGGCTCACTGCTCTGGGGAAGAAATTCTCCTCATTTGTCCTCAATGGTCTACCCCCTATCCTCAGACAATGACCTCTGGTTCTGGACACTCCCACCATCGTGAACATCCTTCCTGCATTTGAAATGAAAATCACTTATTGTCACAAGTAGGCTTCAAATGAAGTTACTGTGTAAAGCCCCTAGTCGCCACATTCCGGCGCCTGTTTGGGGAGGCTGGTACGGGAATTGAACCGTGCTGCTGGCCTGCCTTGGTCTGCTCCCAAAGTCAGCAATTTAGCCATGTGCTAAACCAGCCCCTTTTACCCTTTACCCTGTCTAGTCCTGTTAGAATTTTATATGTTTCTATGAGATTCCCCCCATCATTCTTCTGAACTCTAACGAATACAATCCTAACCAACTCAATCTCTCCTCATACATCCGTCCTGCCATCCTAGGAATCAGTCCGGTAAACCTTCGCTGCGACCCCTCTGCAGCAAGAATATCCTTCCTCAGTTAAGGAGGCCAAAACTGCACACAATATTCCAGGTGTGGCCTCATCAAGGCACTGTACAATTGCAGCAAAGACATCCCTGCTCTTGAATCCTCACAAAATGAAGGCCAACATACCATTTGCCATCTTTGCCACCTGCTGTACCTGCACGTTAACCTTCGGCAACTCATGTACAAGGATGCCCAGGCCTCGTTTCACATTCCGCTCTCCTAATTTAGTCATAGACTCATAGAATCTACAGTGCAGAAGGAGGCCATTCGGCCCATCGAGTCTGCACCGGCTCCTGGAAAGAGCACCCTACCCAAGGTCAACACCTCCACCCTATCCCCATAAACCAGTAACCCCACCCAACACCAAGGGCAATTTTGGACACCAAGGGCAATTTATCACGGCCAATCCACCTAACCGGCACATCGTTGGACTGTAGGAGGAAACCGGAGCATCCGGAGGAAACCCACACACACACGGGGAGGATGTGCAGACTCTGCACAGACAGTGACCCAAGCCGGAATCGAACCTGGGACCCTGGAGCTGTGAAGCAATTGTGCTATCCACAATGCTACCGTGCTGCCCCTTTACGGCCATTCTGGTAGTCTGCCTCCCTCTTTTTGCTACCAACGTGGATTTATCGCATTTATCCAAATTATACTGCAGCATCCATTCATTTGCCCACTCACTCAACTTGTCCAAATCACACTGAAGGAACTCTACACCCTCCTCCAACTCATCTCCCACCCATCTGTGTCATCTAGAGATATTACATTTTGTTTCCCCATCTAAATCATTGATATATATTGTGAATAGCTGGGTTCCCAGCACCGATCCTTGTGGTACTCCACTAGACACTGTCTGCTCATTTGAAAAAGACCCCTTATTTCCTACTCTGGTTTCCTGTCTGCCAACCAGTTTTCTATCCATCTCAAAACACTACCTCTAATGCTATATGGTTTAGTTTTTTTTTAAACATATGAATCTATGTGGGACTTTGTCAAAAGCTTTTTGAAAGTCCAAATGAACCACATCCATTGGCTTCCCCTCATCAACTCTACTAGCTACACCTCGAATAATTCTAGTAGACTTGTCAAGCATGATTTCCCCTTCATAAATTCATTCTGATTCTGTCCAAATGTCTCATTTGTTAAGAAAGAACAAAGCTACGTATTTAGTAAATCAGCCATTTCTGTTCCGCATCATCAATTCCCCATTTCTATCTTCACCAATCATTTTCTCCTTCACGTACCTATAGAAATTTTTACAGTCAGTTTTATGTTCTCTGCAAGCTTGCTCTCATTCTTTTTTTTCCCCCTTCTGAATCCATCCCTTGGTCCTCCTCTGCTAAATTCTAAACTGCTCCTAATCCTGTTGTTTTTTTTGGGCAATTTGCATACTTCTGCTTTGGATTGAATACGATGTCTAATTTCCCTTGTAAACTATGGATTGGCCACCTTTCCTGTTTTACTTTTGTGCCAGACAGGAATAAAGAATTGTTGCAGTTTGCCCTACATGAACAAATTCATAATTAATTCAGTTTGAACACTGCTGCTGTAATATAACAAATGTTATACCTCCAGCACTATCAGCTACAGATTTAAGCCATGTGCTCTCCTCTGGTTGGCTCTGTTTGACAAGGTTAAATTCCTCACAAAATAAAACTTGTGCTTTTAAATAGGGTCACAGGTTTGACATGAACACAAAACCCATTTGTTTTAAGACACAAGATGTTGCAAAATGCTTGCAATATTTTCTAATTGAATTTTGTCTGCTTTCTATAGAAAAACTTACAGAACAGGAAGCTGTTTGGCCTGTGCTGATACATTGAACAGACCAGTCATACTTGTTCCTGTTAGATCCACATCCGTCAATCAGTGAATGCAGGGTTGGGCATCCCATTCGGTTGTTGAAGCAACATTGTAATGGTTTGGTAAAAGCTATTTGGTGGAGACGGTGAAAGGGAGTTGAGGTGGGCACACCTCTGGAGATTTAAACATCTGGTGATGGAAAAATTACCACTCAATTTTTAGTTTTGCCTCAGACTTCATATACATGTCTGGGGCAGGAAGTGTGTGTTTAAATTTAATTAACTGGGAGAAATAACAACAACCCCTATTTTCATCTTGAATGATGTACAATATTACTTAGGATATAGCATGGGTCTTAACAGTTCTTGGCTACATAAAGTTGCAAAACTCGCTCATATTGCTGTTCGAAAGCCAAAAGTATAATCAAACAACTCTCCACTGGTGACGGATAACATTAGAGATGATGTCTTTTCTTGAACAGAACCTAGTAAATTGGCTCAAACAGCCAAAAGTAGATCACAAACCCACCTTCAATTAGAGTTGACTCAAGAATCCGTAGGTGGTAGAAAAAAAAATGTTACAGCGAAGAAATCTTATTCCTGGCTACATTCTTCCAGTTCTGCCTCTCCCTGCCAATCACTGCATCTGAAATCTCGCTCAAGTGCTGGCTCCAGGTCACTAATATGCCAACCTGAAAATTTGCAGCAGTCCTTTGCTTGTTTACACAAACTGTAACCATTTTAGACAGTCCAGTTTGATAAAGCAAGAAATGCTACATTGTCCACAGTGAGTGGTGTCCCCTGACTAATTCTGGTTATAAAAAGGAGAATAGAAAAGCTTAAAAGAAATTCAGGCAGTGGTTTGGGAAGGACTGAGACAAGTATGGAATTAAAGTAATTACAATAATTAAGTTGCCTCATTGGGCAGACTCAAATGAAAAGTGACCACTTGGACATGATAATGTGGAGCTAAAACACATTCCAACACGAGTCAAAGCCTTCAGGAAGAGAGTGAGGCAGACAGAGTCAACAAATACAAAATTACAGAGAGAACAATTGATACATACACCATATTGGAGCTTGGAATAATCATTTTAATGCCATCATTTAAATCTGAAAGTTGGCTTCTCTTACAAATATAATTTCAGTGCTTAAAATTGCTCTGCATTATAATGTATGCGCAATTATTCTCCAAGGCAAAGGTCAGTCTTACCACAGATGTGTCAATCTGAGCCAACATTTTAGGATTATTCTGTTCCACAGCTTCCAGACATTGGAACATAGCAGTCACATGAGGGTCACTCAACAGAAATGCAGTATCTGTTAGAGATAAACAGCTTAAAATTATTTTGTTCATGGTCCGGAGGTTATGGTAAATTACACCTAATAACAGGAATGTTCTACACCAATCTGTTCCAATAACCCATTCTTCTTAACCCATTGTGGGGCTAGTTTAGCACAAGGCTAAATCGCTGGCTTTTAAAGCAGACCAAGGCAGACCAGCAGCACGATTCAATTCCCGTACCAACCTCCCCGAACAGGCGCCGGAATGTGGCGACTAGGGGCTTTTCACAGTAGCTTCATTGAAGCCTACTCGTGACAATAAGCGATTTTCATTTAATTTTTCATTTCATTGCTTCTGCAACATTTGGTCCCGAGCCCTGCTGTCTTTAAAAAGGACACAGCCAACACGTCAATTAACTACACTTCATTAAAAATTTCCATCAGCTACTTGTCATTTATATAAGACTATAAGATATAGGAGCAAAATTAGGCCATTCAGCCCATTGAGTCTGCTCCACCATTCAATCATGGCTGCTATTTTTCTCATCCCCATTCTCCTGCCTTCTCCCCATATCCCCTTATTAATCAAAAAATGATCTATCTCTGTCTTAAAGACACTGTGATTTTGCCTCCACAGCGTTCTGGGGCAAAGAATTCCACAAATTCACCACCCTCTGGCTGAAGTAATTCCCTCTTGTCGTTGTTTTAAAGGATCATCCCTTCAGTCTGGTGCTGCGCCCTTGGGTTTAAAAAAAGTTTCATAGCCAGTTATAATCTATTACCAAGTTAGCATATTGTTCATAGTACAAAATACTACTAGTGGTGGAAACATCCTCTCCATTTTCACTCTATCTATACCTCTCAGTTTCTGTAAGTTTCAATGAGATACCGCCTCATCCTTCTAACCTCCATCCAGTACAGACCCAGAGTCCTCAACCCTCCTCATATGGCAAGTCCTTCATTCCAGGGATAATTCTTGTGAACCTCCTCTGGACCCTCTCAAATTAACCTGCATGTTAACCTCAAGAGAATCATGAACAAGGACTCCCAAAATAAAATTCAAGAAATCACAAATGAGCTTGAACTGAACCAAACTACTACTGCAGTAGTAAATTTTCATTATAGATTTTGAAATAAAATCCTTTTATGTAAAGTTATGCACCTTCGTAGGAAGCTTTGTGCTTCTGACTTCTGAAGCTTTTCCCATTTTGAAAATAGTCTATGCCTCTATTCTTCCTACGAAGGTGCATAACCTTACATAAAAGGATTTTATTTCAAAATCTATAATGAAAATGTACTACTCCAGTAGTAGTTTGGTTCAGTTCAAGTTAATTTGAGATTTCTTGAATTTTATTTTTAAAAGCAGCTCTGAAGAAGTAATCTGAAGTGATGCAAACTTAATCCCTTCCATCTCCAAGGAGCATTCGCACTCCTTTTTTGTACAAAGGGCAATTAATTGCTGTAGTAACCACTGCTCTCTACTTCTACTATCTACCCTGAAACTTCTCGTCACATCATGCTTTCCAAAATACCAAAGTAAGCTTTTCTAGCTGGTTACTTCAGCAATTAAAACGTTTTGACTACTTTTCTCCTCTAGTACTTGGAATCCCCATTACTGTGGAGTACTTATCCAGTGGCCTTTATCAGCAGTGTGCGCTTTTCAGAGTAAGCCCAACAAACGTACATGTGTCAAGGCTGATTCTACCTGAATGATTCTGGTCCTTGTACGAAACGCTAGCAAGAAATGGCCCTCCATGCTTGATTTTCCATCCAATTCAATTAAAATTGAAGGAACAGCCCTTACAGGCTTCCAATTTCTCAAACAAGACTTCCTGCAATTGCTACCCTTCATTGCAATGCCCAGTTGCAGAATAAGGCTCATTATCTTTAGCCTTATAGGATATGTAATACTCGTCTCCGGCCTGCAGATAATTATACCTATGTAACCAATGTATGGGCTCGAAATGGAGAATTTCAAGCTTTTAGAATGAAAACACTCAATGTTCAGCGATGCATGTTTTACACTTTATGTATTATTGTGGAGAAGATGCAAGTTCCAATCCTGCACAATAGGGTCTAAAGAACATTAAGTTATGTTGTACCTTTGTAGAATTTCCGAGTGTATTCACAGTTGCTGAGCAATGGCCTCAGCTGTGATGACAGGCAGTGGAACTGAAGGCTGTGGTTAAGCCAGTGCTGTGCTTTCTGCAGATTACTCTTTGGGACAGAATGTGCATCAGTGTCCATAAACTGTAGGGAGAAATGAAAAAAATTATAAATTACAAAGTCATGCGTTTCAGTTCAATTCTCTGCAAACTGAACCACTTTACTTTGGTTGGAAAAACAGAAGAAACAATTCAGCAATGGTTTGCAGAGCTTTGAAAGCCCAAGTTCAGCATCATCTAACTAGTTATTTCCTACCTTAGTTAGTGATGTCACAAAAGAAAGCACATACCAATCTCTTCCTGTTATATTTTTTTAAAAACACTGACTTGATTCTCTTCTCTAGTTCATCACTTATCCTGCAACTCTCTTGGCTTTACCCTTTCTCCGATCTATCCATTTTACTATTGCCACATTTTAATACCGTTGTCTAGATTTTGGCTTTACTTCCTCGAACATTGGAAAAGAGTTTGAATTAGCCACCACTTACAAGTAAACGTATTGCTGCAACATTGCCACAGCCCAGCATTTCAACAACGAGACATTAAAGCCAAAAAGATTTTTTATATATATATATATATAAATCCTTCAGAAGTCACTGAGCCAAGGAAATGTAAGCACTAATAAAACCAAGATTAAGAAAATAAACAAAAATTGGAAATGGAATTAAAGGCACCTATTAAATACAAAAGCTAAATCAGTTATTTCTCTTGCCCTAACTAGGCTATTTTTAACCACCTTTCCCCAGATTTTCCCTTGATCGCTGCTGCTCCACTTATCGCTTTGTTATTTGTCTCAATTTAAAATAGTTATATACTTTTGAGGCATGCAACGTTACACAAAGGATGACCCTGACTGGAGTTTTGCAATGAGAAGCGGAGTGAAACTGTAAAGAAACCTTGCATAAGTGAGGCGTTCCGAGTTGGCTGGACTGGGGCCCAGCTTGCAGAGGCTTTTTTGTTGATGAGCGGGCCTGCACCTCGGCAGTGCAGTGGGCTTCGGGATGATGGTTGCCTCCAAGTGTTGTTCTGCGTGGTGATTTCGGTTCAGTGTTGCAGATCTTTGGAACTCATCTTGAAGGACCACGAGGTAACCCGGGGAGAAAATCCTTGCAGTTTTCCTGGTTAAGGCCCACACTTGGTTCGTTGAGATCCTGCTGCATGATGTGTCGCATATCCTACTGGTTTCGGGAGGCAGGGGCCAGACAAGGCGTGTCGGTGTGTTCAGTTTCTGCGACTGACTTTGAAGATTAGGTGCCATGCTTTAGCAATCCTGATTTGGAGGCTGGGTACTTCAGGTTCGACGAAGCATCGAGTCTTCAAAGCCTGTGGTCATTTTGGGCCTCCGTCCGCTTGCCTTGTCTTCGATAATCGCCATGAGGGGATAGAGGTGGCTGGTTGTGTTGAGTGATCCTACCCCTGGCCAGGGCCGAGGCTGTTGGTCGCCTGGGCACTGACTTGGTGGAAATGAAGGTGCTTTGTTCGTTAGAATCCTTGACAAATATTTGATGTTACACACGCACACACACCTTGTGATTCACTCCTGGTTGCTCTCCGTCCCTTTTGCTAGGAGGCATTGGCAGCACTGATCATAATCCGAATATATAGCTGCTGATCCGTTCTGTATGGAGTGATGTTGGTTCCGTACAGGACCTGAGACTGGTCTTATGTTGCCGTGTTAGAACTTTAGAACTGGGGCTTTTGCAATTTTTCTTTTGAATAGATGGGGAATAATGAATGTGCAATTGAATCCTGTAGGGGTGTAGAAGGATCTGGTATCCAGAGGATGATGATAGCGGTGCGTCATTGATATCTCTGCACATGGGAGATGTATGTTGGGGCATGGCAAATTTATCCTGACCCTCGTGGGAATTAAGAGTAATCACCAGGTGGGAAGGTGTTCACCATTTTACCATGGCTTTATCCTGTTTCTCCCTTCTTCTCTGGTGGGGCTTTTACAGGTATCAAGTTCTGTCTAATAATTGTATTGATCCAGCTGTATTCTTCTTCTCCTGTTTCCCCTCTGTATTCATGTATTGAGTCTTCATTTTTTCTTGGAAATGTTGTACCATTCCTGTGGTTTTTTTGCATTAATTGTTAAAATATAAAATATAAATAAATATAATTTTTTTTTAAACAAATGATCTAGTGATGATGACTCCAAAACATATGAGAAAAATGGGCCTTTCATTAAACACCAAGACAACTAAGGTCCTCTTCCAATAGCTGCCATAGCACAACACCTCCCACCATTGATTGTGATCAACAGAGAGATCTTGGGAGGCTCCTCTGGGTGAAGACAGACAGACGATAAAATTCACCATCGCTTCCAATGTTGCAGCTCAACCTTAGGCTGACTGAGGGAAAAAATAAAGTATTTAAAGACCAAAATCTCAAACCCAAGACTAAGGCCAAGGCCATGGTTTGTGGGGCAGCAGAGATACCAATGCCTTAAAGACACTGATATCCCACAGTAGGCCCCTCAAAGCAAGTACCACCAGTGGTGCCTTCACAAGATCTTCCAAACCTGGCGGCAAGAAAGGCATCTAACAGCAACATCATCACCCAAGCCAATTTGCCCAGCATTATGGGCTGAATCACAAAACCAGCAACAGGTCTCTACTTGGAACTCGGTTGTGGCAGGAGATTCCCAGGATGGCAATATCCCTGCCAACACATGGGAGTATCTGGCTTGTGATCGCAATCTGGGAAGATACTGAACAGAGAGAGACTTCATTGGAAACATGCAGGTGAAAAATCAAGGTGTCAACTGAAGCACACAAATCTACAAACAACCAAGCTACTCAAACTTTCAAGAATCACCTGCCCTACATGTGGCAGAGTCTACAGACTGCACATTGAACTTAATCAGCCATCTCAAAACCCACTGAACCGGAGTGGAAGCAATCATCCTTGACCCTGAGGGACGGCTCAAGATGATTGGTACTCATGTTAAATGCAAATCTAGTGAGCTTAGTTTCCATTATTTTAAATGGGTAAACTACGGTGTTAAAATAGCACTGTTAATCAGCATTCTAAAATAGCAAATAAGTAAACCTGCAGTGGTTTCACTTCCAACTAAAGAAACATTAAGAAATAATGCTTAAATGAGAATTCGGGTGTTATTCATCTGTTTCCATCCGGACTACTAATCATTCTATTTTAGCGGCATTGTCATTTTGAATTTAATTTTTAGTTAAAATCTTTGTATTAAAATGCAAGCTAGTGATCTAGTGATGATCACTCCAATGCATACAAGGAAAATGGACCTTTCATTGAACACCTTAACAATGATTCATATAGTACAGCACATCCCACCATCAATTATGATGAATGTAACTTTTTAAATTATCAATAAAACTTCTGATAGTGATTACATTTGTCATTTTTAGACAAAACAACAACAATGATTGTATTTTTTTAGACAAAACAACAACAGTGCATCGAGTAACACAGTATGGATTGGAGTTCAACAACCAGTGACTTCGGCACTTTGGCTCCCAAAATTTAAGTTGCAAATTGAAATAGGTTTATAAAGTTACAAATCTGGATATTCCGATATCCTCAGCAATGGATCTGGAAACTTTGTTGTCATGGAAACAATGAGTCAGAGAGCACTTCCCATGGCAAGATTTTCCAACCATTCAGAAAAATACCAATTTTCATTCCCCACTAAAATTTTGCTAATCACAAAATATCACTGACAGCAATTCTGTGTGGGAAAGAAACAAATGGCCTGTTACATACTGCAGTCCAAAGATTGAGCCATTATAACAAACGCAACAAACATCATCTTCAACAATTTTTTTGGGAAAGCAAAAAGGTTTATATTTTGGGGAACAATTCAAGAATAGCAAAATACTAATAACTTTATTTGTGTTACAAGTAGGTTTACAGTTACGCTGCAATGAAGTACTGTGAAAATCCCCTAGTCGCTACACTACGGCGCCTATTCGGGTACACAGAAGGAATTCAGAATGTCCAATTCACCTAACAAGCACGTCTTTCGGGACTTGTGGGAGGAAACCGGAGCGTCCGGGGAGAACTTGCAGACTCCACACAGACAGTGATCCAAGCCGCGGATCAAACCCGGTTACCTGGCGCTGTGAAGCACCACTGTGCTACCGTGCTGCCCCTGAGGATGAGGCACACATTTTTTTCATAACTATGAATTGTTTTAGTTATAATTTTGCTGGATGTCACACTCAAATTGGTTCTGGGTATTTCTGGCAATCACATCAGGAAATGGAGACAAGAAAATAGTAGCTGTCATTTTTTTTCTTACAAAATACTAACATCAGAAAAACAAACCAATGTTGAATTCATCTGAATTCGAAGAACCATTGCATGGTTTCAAAAACTGAAAGATCAGAACAATCGTTCGTTGAAAAGGGAGGCACTCTATACTTTACAACAAAACTGCCTGCAAGTGGAAAGCGCAACAATTCAGCCATATTAATTGATATTGTTTGAAGAACATGGTGCCTGAAAAACTACAAGACATCATTTCATTGCAGGAATAAGTCCTAATGTACTTCAGCAGCTTTCAAAACAAGTCGGTAATAAAAACAACAAACAAGAAGCATGAGAAAGCGAAAGTTTATTTATCTACTAAACAATCCCATGGGAGTAGACAAAGGATTAAGCACACTGATCAAGCAAACGCTAAACAGTTTATCATGACAGTAATATCACACATCTGTGTCTGGCTTACCTGCTCAATATGGTGAGCAAGGCGAGGGCTGACCCAGTGGACATCATTTATAAATGGCCAGTAATCCTTATGCTGAGAGTATACCTGTTTAATTGTAATAAAACCATAATTAATTACTTGCATACTTAACTCTCTAGCACTAGTTTACACTTCACACGTAATTCCTCTTTAGTCCAGACTCAACTAATTACTAGCAGTCTCAATGGCAACTTCACCAAAGAAAATTCTGTTAAGGAGTTAAGTACTTGCTTATCACAGCCTTAGCATACTGTAACTCTCGTCCAAGGACATTGATATGTCAACAAGTGATGTAACAATAGCTGCTCCACAATATTCGTAAACTAGAGATAAACTTTACAGTATTGCAAAGCACAGAATTAAATATATTCCACAAAAGATTCTTCTTTAGACATGTCTATATTCCTTATTTGTCAAATATATTTAAAATAGTGAATTGCAGTGGCTCCAGCGAACAACAATCAAAGCAGCAGGAATAAAAAAAACTACAAGTTTCCATACCCCCTTTAAAAAATGCTACCTTACGTACAATGATATCATTTCATCCGCTTCATCAAGTTCCTGAATTGAGGGGAGCTGCATCGATGTCGAAGCTGTGGGCTTCCCACCAAGTGGAACGAAAACTAACTTGCTTTAATACAGCTATTCTGATATGCTGTTATTTTAAACAGTGAATATAAAAAAAACACATCTGCAGTATGAGTCACAGTACTGCAGTAGCACACAAGTAAGATACACGAGCTATGGGAGCCAATTATCAGAATTTCAAATAGAATGATGCACAATTTAGTGGCTCAGGACACCTTAAAACCTCTCAATTACATCACAGCATTGTAACAACTTACCAAAGTCAATTATTCATTTTCAACATGTTACCACAAACATCAGCGAAGAAAACTTCAATTCTCACTGACACCCATTGAATTTAAGTAGCGACGGTCATTTACAAGTCTATGGCAGCGTTTCTTTCAGATCTTCAAAAATCCATTTGACAGCGAAGGACAAATTCACAAGTCCACCTCAACCCAAAACAGTTCAGCACTGAGTTACACAGCAAGTAAAAAATGGGATTTTAAGCTCATTGATTTTTTTTTTTAAAACACCTTTCTCCTCTGTATGAGCATTAGAGCATGGTGCTTTAATTAAAATCTACTCCAACTGATGCCAGGTGAGATACCTTTAAATAAACAAAATAAGCTAAAATCGCATTATTCTAGTTACTATCAATATCTGTGGGCTGCAACTCTATCTTTTCACAAAGGTGTAGGTTTTTAATTTGTACCTTAATTTGCTACAGCATTTTAAACTTGCTACATCATTTTAAACTTGCTACAGCATTTTAACACATGGCTGTTGCAAGGGCCCTTCCTGTTGATTCCTTTTTCTCTATTTTTGCTGTCATCATTTTGATCCATGGATGCTTAATTGACATATACCTTCAAGAGGGGAAAGTGAGGAATTTCAAAGAAGAGAACACGGTTAGCTTTCAGACAGCAAAACTGAAGACTTTTTGGCATCCGAGGGACTGGTGGGACTTGGTTCGATTGGTTGGCTGGTGGCCAATAAATTGGCCAAAGGCAGTATTCTGCCAGGTGACATGCGGTGATTAGGTCCTGCCTGAGTGGGATGATTTTCAGAGAGCCAGGGGAGAAACAGTTCGGGACCTGAACACTCAGAAAAGGAACTGCTATCTCTCTCCCCAGTGTTTCCTCCAAAAAAGCGGTTGTATTTCTGAAATTGCAGAGACCCGAATGAATCTACAGTGAAACAGAAATCTCCAACTGAAAGCCTTGAAAGACAGTGTGCTAGAAACAACTGTCTGAAACAAAGATTCTTAACTTTTTACTTTACACCCATCTTTGTTTGTCTGTCTTATATGCGAGTACATATAGAGGGTGAGGCGGGTTTAAGTGGGGGGGGGGGGGGGGGGGGGGAATTAGATAATAGTTAGCCTGTTGTATTTGCTGCATATTTAATTATAGTTAATTTAATTAAGTTTATTAATAACAGTAACAAATCTGATGATTGTAGTTATTGGGCAGCTAAGAGACAAAGATTTGGGGTGTTTTACCAAGAAATATTTATTTTTGCAATTCCGGGTCAAGTGGGGCCTGAATTGACCACGCACTTGCCCGGGGGTCATAACACGCTAGATTATAGAGGTGCTGGAATGGTTTGGGCCAGGGTCACCTCCTGAGTGAAACTACTGTACAGCACTCCCATGGCAAACACCACCAGCTCTGCATACTGCCGACTGCACAAAAGCAGGAGGCAAGGACGCCCACTGTCCCCTCTGTGGTTTGCCCTGTGAACCTGCAGGGGGGAGGATGGGAACAGAGGGGAATACTGCTCAAACTGGCCCAGTTCAAATTTTGCTACCTGGGGATCCAACTAGCCCATGACTGAACACAGATCTACAAGTGAAACCTGGCCAGTCTGGTGGAGTAAGTAAAAAAGGAACCTGCAGAGGTGGGGCTCCTTCCCACTCTCCCTTGCAGGGAGCCCAAGAATTAGGAAGAATGTCCTACAAAGGAGGGGAAATGTGGGAGGCCTGGCCCTCCCCAACCTCCAGTTCTACCACTGGGCAGTCACCGCAGAAAGAGTACGGGGATGGGTCAAGAGGTGGAGTGGTCAGTGGTTAGCACTGCTGCCTCACAGTGCCGAGGTCCAAGGTTTGATACCGACTCTGGGTCACTGTCCGTGTTTGCGTGGGTTTCGCTCCACACAACCCAAAGATGTGCAGGGTCGCTGGATTGGCCACACTAAATTGCCCCTTAATTGGAAAACATGAATTGGATACTCTAAATTAATTATTAAAAAAAATAAATAAAGGAGTGGAGTGGTGAGGATGAAGGAGTGTTCCTGTGCCAGGACATACCTCCGAGCACTAGGCACAACCACACTCCCATCCCACCCCATCCCGCCCCACCCCACCCCAGCCAGATGCTCGAAATGCCCAGAGGTAGTAGCCACCCTCCAAACGTGGAATCAAATGAGACAGCACTTCAGACTAACCAAAATGGCCACCATGGTCCCCATTTGCAACAATCACAGGTTCACTCCCACAACAATGGATACCTCCTTCAAAAGATGGAGACAGGACGAGGGGAAACTGACGGTTAGGGACATGTACACAGATGATAGAGTAGCAACCCTGAAGGAACTCACGGCGAAGTTCCAGCTCCCAAGTGGGAATGAACTAAGGTACATACAAGTCAAAAATTTCCTCCGTAAGGAAATAACGATGCACCGCGGATTCCAGGACAGTCAGTGCTAAAGGACTACTGAACATGGCCGAGCTAGGGGACATGGAAGCACAACTGTTAGAAGAGGTACGCTTATTGTTTATTGTTGGGCTTAAATTTGGGAGAAAATGTGAAAAGGAGAATTTTTTTAAAATATTGAAATAAAAAAAAAGGTACACTCACTCCTGGACGAGACAAAGAAAACTTGAGAGGAAGAACAAGGCAGGGAGATAGGAGGAGGGCTCTGCATTGAAGCACTGTACAGGGCAAACTTCACCTCCACCTGCTTTGGGCGGAGCCTATCGCAACTAAAGGTGGTGCACGGGGGGGGGGGGGGGAAAGACAAATACAAACTGTGCCACATGTTCTGATCTTGCCCCTCATCAAGTACTGGACATCCTTCTTTGAGGCCACGTCCAGGGTTGTGGGAGTGAGGTTGGAGTCATGCCCACTAGTTGTGGTCTTAGGGGTATCAGAGCAGCTAGAGATCTTCATGGGGAGGGGGGAGGGGGGAATGGGCTGACACCCTAGCCTTTGCCTCACTGATCGCCTGCTTGAAACTCTTGCTCGGATGGCGATCTGCAGCACCACCCAGGGTTGCAGACTGGCTGTCCGACCTGGAAGAATTTCTCATACTGGAGAAGATAAAGTTCATCATCCGTGAGTCTGAAGGCGGCTTTCACAGAACATGAAGCCATTCACCAACTTGTTACAAGACCTGCTCATAGCCAGCAACCAATAAATTAAGGAGTGGGATGGGGACACAGGACAAGTCACAGAATAAGGAAGAGAAAGGGCAGGGGTGGGGGGAGGACGAATGCACTCAAAGAAGTTCAGAAGAGAAGAGAGACAGATTGCTGACAAATTACAGCCTGAATCACAATGCATGTCAATTATTGTATCTGGCCATGTAAAGTTTACAAATATAAAAAACGTGAAAACGTGAATAAAAATATCTTTTTTAGAAACTGGATATTGTACAATTCAAAAAAGGAGAATAAGAATCACTACTTCCTATGATATAATACACCCAGTGGTAACACTAGCCAGTTCTTGGAAACCTAGTCAAGTAGCAACATGCAATGAAGCACTTTCCACACAGAGGACTTGGAAATTTGATTTGAAATCTCTGTATGAAACTAATCTGAGCAGATCTCTTCCACAATTCCTATTCTGGAATATAATCACACAATTCCTAATCTGGAATATAATCAAACAGATCTTCACATTTTTGTCTTTGAGGAGCATAATCCAAAGCAAAAATTAACTGGTTTCATACTGGATTCAGTTGAGCCACTGCAGTGTGCAGTAACAATCTTTGAAGTGACTCATGTAAAATTGTTGTGTGCAATTTTGCAGATAACAGAACCATATTCTGTGTCAAAAGGCACAAAGGAGCAGATTCAATACAGCAAGGCCCAGGTGTTCAGTGCTACACGATGCAAGTTACAATTCAATTGTAAAATTTGGCAAGTTATTAAATGCAATATTCATGGTAACTGTGCATAAGACTCAAGAGTTCAGAAAATAATCACCAAGTAACATTGATCATAGTGTCCTGCCAAAGATAGAGCTTGCTTATTCGGTTGCAGTCTCCCTCACATCTACAGTAAAAGAAAAAGCCCTTTCATATTTAAACTACATTTCCCTTATGGCTCAAACAATGACAGCTACTATTAACCAAAGTTCCTTCACTAATATGATACATTCAGTAGAATGTGTGGACTAAGAATGAATGAGTATGATCATTTAGATTTTTTGGAATTATTGATTACAATAGCTAAATTATTTATTGGCAAGTTCTGCTTGCTACTGCAAATATATAGTAATTGAGTTTTAATTGGAGTAAACTCTCCACCCGACTGCAATTTAAAAAAATATAATTGAAACCTCGTCTTCCAGGAGTCCATGGCACATAATCTTGTTCATGTCTTTACAGAGTCGCGCCAATCCTCCATACTTAGACCAGACATTGGGGTTGTTTGTCGACAGCAGTCCCTCCACAGTCGTCTTCAGGCCTCCCAGCAACATCCAATGTTCTTGTCTATAGTAAATTTAAAAAACAAAAACAAATTAAGACAACTAAATGAGGTTATTTTATGTGGACCCACATTTTAAGAACATTTGTTTCCAAATTCAGATGTTATTTTCCTATTTCCAATGCCACTTTCTATTATAACAAAAAGCATCCTTTGAGCAAAATAACATTCATTATATTCTCTGGTTTGCACAGTGGTTAGCACTGTTGCTTCACAGCCTCAGGGTGCCAGGTTCGATTCCTGGCTTGGGTCACCGTCTGTGTGGAGGCTGCACGTTCTCCCAGTGTCTGTGTGGGTTTCCTCCAGTTTCCTCCCACAAGTCCTGAAAGACGTGCTTTTAGGTAATTTGGACATTCCGAATTCTCCCTCCATGTACCCGAACAGGCGCCGGAATGTGGCGACTAGGGGCTTTTCACAGTAACTTTATTGCAGTGTTAATGTAAGCCTACTTGTGACAATAAATATTGTTATACTAGTCACTAATCAGCTTCTCTAATGGCCTTGTGTATAATGGGTGTAATGTTTTGACAGCACAGACACACAATATCTGTACAGTGAGAAAAAGAATTTGTACCCTCAAAAACAAAAGGCAAATAAACCAATTTTGAAAGTGGCACTGTGTAAGAGAAGGCAGTGAAGACCTACTGCTTTTATTTAACTGAGGACCATTCCCTTAAATGAACTTAATTCTAGAATATTTATCTCTCAACCCATTTACAAGTAGCAGACCAGTGAGCAAATCAAACACAGGTTTCTATGTATTTGTACAAGGTCATTAATAAACCTATATTTACAACAACTTAAATTTATCTACTATTCCTCACACTGAAATTCCATATCAGAAGTCTTAATAGAGCAGAAGATATAAAGACAGGATGGCAGGGAAGAATTAAATTAGGAGACAAAACAAAGACTGGGTGCTGAGAATCAAGGAGATGTTTGAAAACAGGGAGGTAGGGAGTAAGATGGAAAGATTTTGGAAGGAAATTCCAAAAAGCAATAGTATGATGACCAAAAGAATGGCCACCAATGGTGGATTACAGAGGATAGGGAACAACAAGTACAAAAGTGTAGGAGGGGTGCAGTGTGCAAGCAGCAGCATATGCTTGAAGGAAGTTAATGACATATGGTGCAATGATGCTTTCAAAGATTTAGAAGTAGAAGGATTTCAAAGTTAAAAATCAAAAAAGCACAGGGAGGCTGGGAAGCACAGTAAATAAAGGGATTATGAAAGTACAAAGCAATCAGCAAAGAGCATGAAGGTGGAAGCATTTTAAATTAATTGCAATTTATGGAGAGTAGAAGGACAGCATAAGAGAAGTCAAGCTTCCAAGTAAATTTACCAATAGATGCAGCAGCAATGATGATCAGGTAAAGATAACGGTGAAGAGAAGATGCAGCAAAAAAAAAATTGATTCTGGATCTATCAACATGTCATGTTTCATTTTGGACTCAGCCCTAGGCGGCAGTCAGTGAAACTTGTGTACTGCAAAGGACAAAACGTAAAAGTCAAAAAGGATGGCTTCATTTGATTAATCAGAGACATGATATCATAGAGGCAATTGGAAGATCAAGCAATAACCTTGAAATCAAGAGAAGATAGAGAAGTAAATCAATGTGTGATCAGCATACATAGAAACCTGATCCCTGTTTCTAGACAATGTCATTAAGTGACATTACATAAATAATGAAGAGGATGAGGCTGACGAGTACACTGGTAGTTAAGTTACCTTGAAGGGAGGAGGCAGTTCGTGATATCATCACCATTGATAAAAAAAACTTTAAGGAATCCTTACTAATACCCTTTCCTATAATAAGGGGCTATAAGGGACTGGTTTAGCACAGTGGGCTAAATAGCTGGCTTGTAATGCAGAACAATGCCAGCAGCGTGGGATCAATTCCTGTACCAGCCTCCCCGAACTTGCGCCGGAATGTGGTGACTAGGAGCTTTTCACAGTAACTTCATTGAAGCCCACTTGTGACAATAAGCAATTATTATTATATTGTAAGGAAGTGCAACCAATCGCCTTAGTGAAGGAATCAGCAGGTGCAATAACAGAAAATGCCGTAGATTGTACAGGAAAGGGATGAGTGGTGCTGAGGTACTCTGATAAAGTCGCACAGGAGAAAAATAACTGACGTTGAGCATTCAGCCTGTATGAACATGACAGCAATGTGCGCACATATAATCTAGCTACATAAATTCTTTCCATATACTGGCAGGAAGTGGATAATAATGGGGCAAAATAATGGGACACTCAGTACAAAAAGTAATGTGAATAAAATTGGTATTCCGCAAAGAAATGGGTTACGATCTATGCAAGCCACTAGCACATTTTGCAGGAGTCCCTCATCCCCTGCCCAAAGGCAGCACAAGGAAAGATTGTTTTTACACAGTGAGTCATTGGGATGTGGAATGCACTGTCTGAGTGTACACTGGATGCAGATTCACTCGTAGTTGTCAGAAAAAAATTGATTATCTGAAGAGGAAATATTTGCAAGGTGATAGAAAAAAGGGAGGGGTGTGGGCCTAGCTGAGTTGATCTTGCAGACAGCCAGCACTAACACAATAAGCTGAATGGCCTCCTTCTGTGCTATAACCATTCTAATGACTACTTATTTTTAAAGCACATTTTGTAAAGACAAATGCTGGGAAAAAGGATTGGGCAACAACCTGGTCCAGCAGTAACATTCTGCACTTAGCTGGTAGGATCTGTGCAGATGTAGAAGGACTAACTCAATAGCGCAGAACAGCAGTACCAGTTCATAGAATCATAGAATTTACAGTGCAGGAGGCCATTTGGCCCATCGAGTCTGCACCGGCCCTTACAAAGAGCACCCTACTCAAGCCCACGTATCGACCTTATCCCCGTAACCCAACTTGCCATTTTCTTGACACCAAGGACAATTTATCAAGGCCAATCCACCTAACCCGCACGTCTTTGGACTGTGGGAGGAAACTGGAGCACCCGGAGAAAATCCACGCAGACACGGGTGGAACGTGCAGACTCCACAGACAGTGACCCAAGCCGGGAATCGAACCTGGGACCCTGGAGCCGTGAAGCAACTGTGCTACCCACTATGCCACCGTGCTGCCCCACATTGTGGCGCAAAACAACTAAAACATGTCATGCAACAGCACAAAGTGCTGGCATGTGGGATCCTCGCCATGATCTCCCAACAGCATTCACCTGTCAACACAAGAACAAGGAGAAAATAAATCAGATAGCCAAAGACCCTCCAGTTGCAAAAGAATACTAGAAGTGGCTGAGGAATAAATTATCTGCACTTGCAGTCAAAGAGATGTGAAACAAAGAAACAATTTTATAAAAGGAAAGAAAAAATGCAAAAGTTTGGTATACTGTCTCCTCTCGAACAAAAAAGTTTAAATTGGAGCCCAAACTATTGGGATACAAATTTCCTGTTGCTTGTAAATATCTTATCTGAAAATATGAGCAGTCTCATACAATTTCTAGTGGGCATGAGTTCACAACACAAAACTATTCCTTTGTTTAAATTTAAAGTACTCAATCCATTTTTTTTTCCAATTAAGGGGCAATTTAACATGGCCAATCCACCAATCTGTACATCTTTGGGTTGTGGAGGTGAGACCTACACAGCAACAGGGAGAATGCGGACAGAGAGTTAGGGCCGGGATTGAACCCGGGTCCTCACCGCCATTGAGCAGCAGTGCTGACCACTGCACCGCATAAACTATTCCCTAATTTGGCATTGCAATTTGTTTTTCTCATTTCAAAACATTTTTAGTTTAAATTGTAATTGGATATGGTGCAGAAAGTCTAATTTCATTAAAATTCATACTCATTAATTATTTATTTATTTTTTTAAACCAAATCAGAATTAACAGGAGGATACCGTCATTGGTAATCTCACTTAAGGCAGTCGGATACCAGGTTTAATGAAAAAAAATATAGTGCAAGATTTTGCTCTTTTGAAGCTGGTGATAATAATCTTTATTGTCACAAGTAGGCTTATATTAACACTGAAGTTACTGTGAAAAGCCCCTAGTCACCACATTGTGGCACCTGTTCGGAGTACACGGAGGAAGAATTCAGTATGTCCAATCCACCTAATAGCACGTCTTTTGGGATGCCCATAAAATGGAGCCCACCATAGAATCCCGACAGGAGACCATTCAGCCCATCAAATCTGCACCAACCCTTCAAAAGACCACCCCACCTAGGCCATATACCCTGCCCTATTCCTGCAACCACACCCTAAGAGGCAATTTAGCATGACCAATCCACCTAACCAGCACATCTTTGGGCTGTGGGAGGAAACCGGAGCAGCCAGAGGAAACCCATGTACACAAGGGAGAATATTCAAATTCCACACAGTCACAATCTGATTGGAGTAAGATCCAGGGAGTGGTGCTGAAAATTGGGGGGAAAAAATCAATTTCCTTGGAGGTGACCATTCTTAATACACAATAAAAGTATACTTGCAAAATATGAGGGGTATCAGGAATGCAAAAGGTGACCTTTAGAAACCTCCTACGTCCATTCATGACATCAGAACAAACGAACATAGCCATCTGTCCTCTCTACCCCATTTAAATGATTCAAACAAGACTAATATATATATATATATATATGTCTTTATGTCATAAATTCTTGTAACTGCATCTCAGAATTCTTTACTGATTCAAAATTCAAAACTGCACAGATATCTCCATGTTCATGAAGACACAAATCTAATACGTGAAATTCATTCTCACCTGTCAGCATTGAATGTTAAAAGAGCATACATACATTGTGTAAATGGAACTCGATATTCCCCATCAACCTAATCTCTCCCAGTCTTTCTGCAGCCGAGCAAGAGACAAATTTGTACTGGAGGCACCTGTCATTACAGCAGCCTCCACCCGTTTAGTATGACTGTGCTAATTAAATAAATTATAATCTGGAAACTAAATAAGGTCAGTTACCATAACAATTAAAATTATAACCCGCGAACTAAGCACTGCACAAGATTTGTAAATCGTAAATGGGGAGGGAATTCCAGGCGCACAAATCAGGGACAGCCCGTTGACAAGAAGTGAAGACAGGACACAGGAGACATGTGAAGGCAGCTCATTCTGCTTGGCAGGTACCTGCACTCTGCCTCCTCGGCGCTCTCCATGTCGCGCGGCCAGTTAGTCTCACTCCATGTCAACATGTCCTCAGGAACCCGGGCCTCTCCCCGGGCATTCCGGGGAAGTCAGCTCTCTGTCACCCAGCTTCTCAACTTCCTGTCGAGGCCACGTTCCGAATCCGCTTAGCACAGCCTCTCGGTGCTGTTCCCCCCATCGACCAGAACCAGTCTCCCCGCGGCCACTGCCTCGACTCCCCTCAGGCCTCCGCCTTCCTTCACAACACGTGATTTCAGGCTATGCCCCGCCCTGCCAACGGCCCCGGATACAAACCACTCCCCCGGATACAACCCGCTCCCCCACCCCCGGCACACACACCGACCTCCAGCCCCTCCCCCCCAACCCCGGCCTCCAGTCCCTCCCCCCCAACCCTGACCTCCAGCCCCTCCCCCCCAACCCCGACCTCCAGCCCCTCCCCCCAACCCCGGCCTCCAGCCCCTCCCCCCCAACCCCGGCCTCCAGCCCCTCCCCCCACCCCCGGCCTCCCGCCCCTCCCCCCACCGTCCTCCCGCCCCTACCCCCACCGTCCTCCCGCCCCTCCCCCCCAGCCCGGGCCCCGCCCCCCCCACCCCGGCCTCCCGCCCCTCCCCCCACCCCGGCCTCCCGCCCCTCCCCCCACCCCGGCCTCCCGCCCCTCCCCCCACCGTCCTCCAGCCCCTCCCCCCACCGTCCTCCCGCCCCTCCCCCCAGCCCGGGCCCCGCCCCTCCCCCCAGCCCGGGCCCCGCCCCTCCCTCCCTCCCGGGCCCCTCCCTCCCTCCCGGGCCCCTCCCTCCCTCCCGGGCCCCGCCCCCTCCCTCCCTCCCTCCCAGGCCCCGCCCCCTCCCTCCCTCCCTCCCGGGCCCCTCCCTCCCTCCCGGGCCCCTCCCTCCCTCCCAGGCCCCGCCCCCTCCCTCCCTCCCTCCCAGGCCCCGCCCCCTCCCTCCCTCCCTCCCGGGCCCCGCCCCCTCCCTCCCTCCCGGGCCCCGCCCCCTCCCTCTCTCCCGGGCCCCGCCCCCTCCCTCCCTCCCGGGCCCCGCCCCCTCCCTCCCTCCCGGGCCCCGCCCCCTCCCTCCCTCCCGGGCCCCGCCCCCTCCCTCCCTCCCGGGCCCCGCCCCCTCCCTCCCGCACACGCGCGCTGAGCCCCCTCTCCATCTCCCTGCATGCCGGCCTTGCGCCCTTGTCCCTGCACCTCAGCCGCGGAGCCGGCCTGTACCTCAGATCCCAGGTTCCTAACGCGACAGTGCCCGCCCCGCCGGCAAGCTGAGGGCTGGGCGTGCCATTAATGGACGAGTTCGATGATGCCACAGGGCATTCCCGGCGCTTCATTCTAAGTTCTAACCGCACGGCGACGCCATTAATGGATCTACCAGAAGCTGTACCAGGGTGTTTGGCAAACTTTGAGGAACACACATAACCATTCATCCCCGAGAGTCTGCTATTCCATTCAGTGTGGATTATCAGTACCTCAATTCAATTTGTTTGCCTTGGCTCGATATTTCCCTTGATGGATGTTTGTTAAGTAAAGGCTGTCCATCTCAGTTTCAATTATCTAATATCCACAACATTTTAGGTGAGGGAGTTACAAATTTTTAATATCCTTTGTGTGAAAAATATTCAATAGCTGTACCATGCAATTTGATTTAGAAGCACAACTCCAATGGAATATGATTGTTTCTAAAACTATTTTCAGTGGTCCAGAACTGGCTGTACCACTACAAACACATTAGTACAGCCTCTGCTAAAACTGCTCACCCGAGATAACCTTGGCTTCTTTTGTGTACGGTAAACCATTTTCTTGTACCACCACCCCCAACAACAAACAGAAAGAGCTCATACACCTTTTTTGTCACAAGGTTTGGGGCAACGCTTGTCATCTCTGCTGCTACCCTCCCATCGACTACCCCACCTGGGCAAACTTTGTTTAATGCATGTCACCAACCCTCCTCCCCAAGCATTTTTCTCTACCTCTCTCCTATCTCACCATATGCCCTCAATACTATTCCCACAAAACTGTTGACCACCAAACTTTCCTTCCTAGTCCCTATATTACCTGATACAATCTTTATTATTGTCACAAGTAGGCTTACAGTAACGTTGCGATGAAGTTACTGTGAAAATCCCCTAGTTGCAACTTCAGCTACACTGAGGGAGAATTCAGAATGTCCAAATTACCTAACAGCGCATCTTTTGGGTCTTGTCAGAGGAAACCCATGCAGACACTGGGAGAACGCACAGACTGTGACCTAAGCCAGGAATCAAACCTGGAACCCTGGCACTGTGAAGCAATAGTGCTAACCACTGTGCTACCATGCCACCCCTATTGTAAACAGATCTCTCACTAAAGGCGTTCTCCGTATCTCATTTAAATCTTCCGTCATCACCCCTCTCCACCTTGGCCCCACTGTCCCTGAACTACTATTCCATTTCCAACATCCAGTTCCTCTCCAAAGTCCTCATTCTTCTTTACCACTGTAAACTACTGTCCCATTTCCAACATCCAGTTCCTCATAAAGTTCTCATCCTTCTTTACCTGTCTGCAGCCTTCTTGCAGTTGACCACACAATCCTTCTCCAATGCCTATCCACTGTTGTCCAGCTGGTGGAACTGCTCTCACCATTCTTCTGTATCTAATCATAACCAGAGTATCACTTGCAATGATGCCTCTTCCTGTTCTTACACGATTACCCCGGTGTCCCTTAAGGACCTATCCTTGGGCCACTCCTATTTCTCATCTACATGCTGCCCCTTGATGACATCAGGAGGCACAGCATTAGTTTTCACTTGTGCTGGGACACCCAACTCTACCTCACTACCATTTCTTTCAACTCCTCCATTACTAAATTATTTGCCTGCTTATCTAACATCCATTACCAGATGAGGAGACCTTTCCCCCAATTAAATATTGGGAACACAATGTTTTTGGTCTCTGCTTCAAACTCTATTCCCTAGCTACCAACTCCATCTATTTCTCAGTCAACAATCTGAGATTAAGTCAGTCTGTTCACAACCTTGGTATCACATTTGATCTTGAGGGTTGTGCTGGGCTCATTCATGCCATCACTGCCTCTTTCCACCTCCGTAACAGCACCCTACTTCGGCCTTCTCTGTTTACCTACTGAAAACATAAACTTTTGATACGTCCAGACTCTTAATATTCTAATGCATTCCTCCCTCTTCCCTCACTTTCTACCCCTCATAAATTGAAAACTCGCAAGTCCCACTCACCTATCACCCCTCTGTTCACTGACCTACATTTACCCTGAGTCAAGCAATGCCTTTTAAAAATGTTACATTCTAATTGTTTACAAATTCCTCCATTGGCCTTTCCCTTTCTTACCTCTGTAATCTCCTTCAACCCTCAGATATCTACGCTCCTCTAATTCTTGCCTCTTGTGGTATTTCCAATTACTACAGCATTGATCGTTGTGCTTTCAGTTGCCGAGGCCCCGAGGTCTGGAATTTACTCCGTGCACCTCTGTACCTCTCTATCTTGCTTTCCTTCTTTAAGGCACTCCAAAACCTAATTCATTGACCAAGCTTTGATGTTCTTCCTAATAACGCCTTATGTGGTTCAGTATCATACTTGATTTTATAATGCTTATTGAGTGTAGCGTCGTTGGACATTTCATTTTGTTAAATGTGCTATTTGAATAAGTTATTCTTGAAGGACCTCTTTTCAAATGGATTAATAATCACAGACTCCATGTTTAAATTATAATACTGATAATAGCTTGATGAGCTTGTACTTTGGCAGTCTTTCATTGAGTTTATTAGTATGTCTCACTTAATATTTTTTTTTAACTACTTTGGTGGCGCAGTGGTTAGCACTGCTGCCTGCGGAGCTGAGGACCCGGGTTCGATCCTGGACTCGGGGTCACTGTCTGTGTGGAGTTTGCACATTCTCCCCATGTCTGCATGGGTTTCACCCCACAACCCAAAGATGTGCAGGTTAAGTGGATTCGCCACAGCCGCCAGTAAGGCTGGTAACGTGGAATGTCCGGGGACTGAATAGGCTGGTTAAAAGGTCGCGAGTGTTCGTGCACCTCAGGAGCTTGAAAGCGAGGGTGGTCTTTCTGCAGGAGACGCACCTCCGTGTGAAGGACCAGGTTAGGTTAAGATGTGAATGCGAGTCTGATTCACTTGTCTCTCAGTCCGGAAGAAACGATCTCGAACACGTCCGTACTTCAGAATATTCTTTATTGCGATCGGGGCTGCTCTCTAGGTATTCCAAAGAAACACCTCTCTGAGAGTGCCAAAGTCTTGCTCAAAACACCCTTCTTTTATATGTTTTTTTAAGGGGTTGTTTCTTACATTCACTTGAGCTTGCCTCCAATACAGATTACAGCTTGTTTTTACCAGATGTTTAGTACATGATTAATTTGTTATTGTCATATTTTTAATACATAATCTTACAGACATTGAGGTAGATATTGAAATTGTCTATTGGCAAAGAAGCGTATAGCAATTTTAGCAAAACACCAGGTGTCCAGCCATGATTTATCAATGGCTCTTACATTGGTTATTACAATAGTTCCAATACATGATTTTACAAACCTTGAGGTTATCTATTGGCACATGATAATGTAGCAGTTTTAGCCTAATTAGTAGCATAATTGGTAAATGGTAGCTATAATTGCAAGCGGCCTCCATATTTCATCTCTCATCATCCGGCCATTCGCCTTGTTTCTCAAGGCTGTGTGGCTTATAGTCACACTCCCTTACCTTGAACATCCTGCAATGGCTTCAATAACATATTCTTACATATTCGTTTAATTTGTGATGTCCCACCTGGCTCTTTCTGTTTCTGGCTATTAACCCATGCTTCACATCCTCACTTCCTTGCTTCACATCCTCACTCCCCCCTTTGATCATTCCATGATCACACAGCCCTCAGAAACTTTTCCTTGAGAGTCTGAAGAATGCCTCCGGGAAATCTAGCTCTACATCCTCATACACATTCTCGGCACGTGCTAAGTCCTGTGGGTCTAATTGGGAAAGCCGCTGCAGCATCTGTGGCATCACAGAAGCGCCTAAACGATTACAAAAGCATTTAACACAGGTTATAATAATACACAGCAAAATGCAAATAGCGATAAAGAAAATAAATCCATGAAACAGATAGGTGGTCCAGGAGCTAGACCACAGCCATCCCCAGTCGTCTGAGGAGGACTGGCGGAGTCTCTTTACCCCATCCCTAATGTGGTCCACTAGGTGAGTAATGTTCTCCGAGCTATCAGGGATATAAGTACAGCACTCAGAACCCACCACAGCACATGTACCTCCCTTGCTGGCGAGGAAGTAGTCTAAAGCCATGCGATTCTGTAAGGCAACCGTCCGAACAGCTACTAACTCTGCGCTGAGCTCGCTGAGTCCTTCTGCGCTTCATTGGCCACCTGCTCCAATATATCCCGGAGCTGGATGACTTTTTGGAGAGATCTAATACTGCTGAACTGTGGCCAAAGGACAGTAGCTATTGCCTCCCAAGGCACAATGGACCTAGTGGATCGGGCATAGGGATGGTTGGATAGGTCTGTATAATGGGCGATACCAGGAACTACAAAGCCCATATAGCAAGAACCCGACCAATTTTCCGGCAACCAGAGATATGCTTTATGTCCGCATACAAAATAGGTATCATTGTACGAGCTCAAGTTCCCCTTGGCATCCGTCATCATGATTCTAGTCAGTTCCCCCCTCCAGGGACCACCACTAGTCTGGTTCTTCACTGCTGACCAATTAACGGTGAACAAGCCCTTTTGTGTAAGATTAGTTATGGGTGGTTGCTAAATCAGGGTCTGGTTACATTGACTAGTACCTACTGGGTAGGTCCCATTGGCATGATCCTTTTTAAAACATATACTGCCTTTTGGAAATTTAGCATACTTGGGGAGGATCAGGTAGGGCGGCTGACGGGTTGCATTAAACTTCGGCCACCACCATCCTTGAAACCTGTTCATATTGAACCCAGCCGACTGCCAATCTATCATATCTTGTGTATCATTATCAGAATCGGTATGATTACGTCGCAAAGCCCATTCTGCAACTTCCTCGATCAAATAGGAAAGAGGGACCAAGGGAATACCCCCATGGGCATGGCTGGGAACATGCGTACATACCCAACAAGAGGAGACATTCAATTTCTTTGCATAAGTATAAGACATAAACAGGAATGAATTTGCAGTCACATGGTGCGTTGCCCGCTTCCTCCTGGTAGGCGGGTTAGTATGGATAGTCTTATCTGCAGGAACTCGTGGCCTGCTTTTCCTTGTACATCGGTAATCGCTTTTCCTCGTACACCGGTAGTCCCACCGGCAAGCGTAGCGAACGCAGGTCAGGGATCGAGGCTTCTGCTCATCTTGATGAATGATGGTGGTGCTGTTTTCTACTGTGGTCGTCGTCTGCAAGGTCTCATTTGTGGTTTTGTTGACATAGCTAGAGGTGTTCTTACGATGAAGACGCAGAGATGTATCCTTCCGATAAAGGCGCAGAATCCTTGAGCTGGGTCTACATCGCCGGTCTCAAGCGGTCGCACACAGTAGTGTGCTAGCGAGGATCGTGAGGACAAAAGGCAGCCTCATCCTGTAGTCGAACGATCAGCCACATGCACCTAGAACTTGAAAACGAAAGTTAATAATCACGAAAACTTCACTAGCTTACAGTGGTGGGTGTGAAGCCACGCATTGCATCCTTCAACTTTGACTGCCGTGGGGGTGGTTAGGAGAACTTGGAACGGTCCTTCCCAACCCCTTCCATGTCCAATTGCAGATCATCACATGATCTCCCGGTTGTACAATATCGGGGCTAACTAAAGGTGGCACTTCCTCTTGCGTGGCATGTACTCGTAAGTGGAGACTCTTTAATACTTTAGTCAAGGCTATTATGTAATTAGCCATTTCTGTAGTCATGTGGTGGAACTGGACCTCTTGGGGAATCTCACAATCCCATGGAGTGCGGAGTGCAGTCGGTAATAGTTTCAGCCAAGTGGCTCCAGTCTCTGCTTGTAATTTAAAAAGCTTAGTCTTTAAAGTCTGGTTAGCTCTTTCCACTATCCCAGCTGCTTGGGGTCTGTAGGCGCAGTGTAACTGCTGTTTAATTCCTAGTTGAGTGCAAAATTCTTTATTAATCTGTCCCACAAAGTGAGGTCTATTATCAGAGCTTAAACGATATGGAAGTCCAAATCTTGGTACAATTTCACGCATAAGAACTTTTACTACAGTTGAAGCCTTATTATCTACAGTAGGATAGGCCTCTATCCATTTACTAAACACGTCAACAATCACTAATACATGCTTATAACACTGGCATCTTTCCAACTCAATGTAGTCCAGTTGCAGGGTCTCAAAGGGACCCTCGGGCAATGGTGTTTTTCCCTGCTCGCAGGGGACAGCCTTCCCAGGGTTATACTGCTGACATATCAAGCAGCAATTGCTAATTCGTTGGGCTATCTCCTGCAGTCTGGGATGCCACCAGGTTTTTAACAAGATATCACCTGTAGCGCGAGCACCACAGTGAGTTGCAAAGTGTACACATTCGGCCACCCAGGCTGCCAAAGCATCGGGCATACATGTCTGCCCTGCTGGGGTGACCCACAGCTTACTTTCTTTATCATATATACATCCCAATTCTTCCCATAACTTTATATCGCTAGCAGGAGCGTCCTCCTGTAGCTGGATTTCGTCAGTAATGGTCGGCATAGGTTTTTCAGAGGGAGACTTGTCTTTTGAGCTTTTAGTCTGGCTCATCATTTTAGGCACTACCATGGCCTTTGACTTTGAGGCTTCTTTTGCTTGGTGGTCGACCTGCCTATTTCCTTCATCTACTGGAGTTTTTCCTTTCGTATGGGCAGTACACTTTATCACTGCTACCTTTTCTGGGAGCATAAGAGCTTGGAGTAACTGGGTTACCTGATGGGAAATTGGGGTGCCAGCGGATTTTAAAAATCCTCTGTTCTTCCATAATTGTCCAAAATCATGTACAACTCCAAAAGCATATCTGGAGTCTGTATAAATATTTACTTTTTGCCTGCTCCTAGTGCGCATGCGCGTATTAGTGCGAACAATTCTGCTTGCTGTGCTGAAAACGGAGTCTCAAATGCTGCTGATTCTACTGTCTCCCCACCCCGGTTGATTATAGCATATCCTGATAACTGCTCCCCCCTTTCACCGATGGAAGCACTTCCATCTGTGAACATGGTTAGGTCTGGGTCGTTAAGAGGGTGAAAATTCAAAACTTAAGATTTGTAAGTTCCAATTAAAATGCATCTTCAGCTGTGTGGACTGTTCATTACTTTATCAGAATTTAAAAGGCCAGAGCTCACAGGCAAACCCGCATGGGAGTGTCAAGACATCTTTTGGATTACACACAAAAGCTTGTTGAAAGGGTTAATTGTCTTGCAGAGACAAAAAGGGGCGTATAGTGGGTGGATAAATTGGAATGATGCCATTCACGTCTCTAAACTTGTTTTTAATTTTTCACTCAAATGGCTGGGAGTAAAAGTTGGAGTGCTGCCAAATTCCCGTTATCAAGTTTTTCAAGGAACACTATGTTATTGAAACTCATGGACATATTTCATTTACCCATCTGTTGTTTATAAGTCATTCTGCAATCTCATAATTAAAACATCTGCGTTGTGAGACAGTTTCGTTTCATCCTACTGAAGACTATCTGTGTCAGGGAAGTTCCAACCCTGAACCAATGAAACACGGCTTGATCACACCTGTCACATGCACTTCAACCATCCCAACCTCCGCTGAACACCACAAAACCAATACTTTCCTATTCCTACACACGTGATCTCGCACCCTGACCAAAATTCTCTGTGTATTAAAATTACCCTTCAATGACAATGCGCAGACAACCCGAAGCTTTCAAATAATCACAGCTCGTAAAAAGTCAAGGTCTGAAGTCAAAGTCTGAATACAAAGACAGTGAATAGTTCAGAACAATGTTTAAATGCCTAAAACTCTCTCTCTCTCTCTCTGTCTGTCTCTGGAACTCTTGTCGCTCTTTCTGTTTATCTAACTACCCTTGCCCTTCTCTGTCTCTCCCTGACTCGCTCTCTTTCGCTCTCTCAACGTTCGCTGTCTCTATCAGTCTCTCTCTCTACGTAACTCTCTCTACGTAACTCTGTCTGTCTCTCTTTCTCTAAAATGGAACAAAATTAAAATACTGAACAAAATTTTTCATTCTCCTTCGAAAACTTTATCTGTGTCATTCCATTTAAGTCAATTTCCACTGATTAATTTTAGAGGCATTAGCTTTTCTTAGAGATGTATATTTCTTTGTGCAGATGGCCTGCTTGCTGAAATGGTTACATTTTTGTACAGAATCAAGTGTTGGAGAACTTGGCATGGTGCCATCTCCGTCTGCTATGTGACCTCAGACATTACCCATCCTTTCTTTCAATTTTCAATGTTCGTTATTTAACCGGTTTTTGGAAAGAGACATTACTGGATGTTTATTTTTCTTTTATTTCAAATGAGTTGAATTACTGCTGAGTTCATCTGGACGGCTTGAAACGATCTGAAGTTATTCTCAACATGTATCCATTCTTAAGTTTCTAACCGTAACCTTGTATTGATTTTCCTCCCCATTTTTTCGTTTTGGGAGGGGGGGGTTAGTCACCCTCAGATATTCCTAAACAAAACTAATTGAGTGTTTTAGCCCCTTTCTGATCTTTTGGACTTCACTTAATTTGATTTTTTTTTCTTTTTCTCTCCTTGAGACATTCCGGGACAGTTGTTAGCCGTAATTGTTTGGCAGTTTTGTGAGGTCTTTACACTATCTTTACCCGCTTGATTGCTTTGCTTAAAGGAGTTAGAGCTCAATTCCTTTAAACCAGCCTGTCTTCCAAATGGTGTGAAGGTTGAATTTATCATTTATGCTTCTAACTTTATTTGCCTTATCTTTACTTCTGTGTATCTCACCATTTTTCTCTGTTCCACAGAAATCACACCCATCTTTGATCATTGTTTTTTTTTACCAGAGTATTTTGCTCTTCAAAAACCAAACAAAAAAAAATTTTTTAAACTGACTTTTTTACTCATTTGGCCTTGATAGTAGATTTATTGGATGTTACCTCACCGTCTGTCTGCCTTGCCAAGTGATTCTAATTTTAGGCGGTCAAAGGTTTGACGACTCGCCTTGTCCACCGGCTCGAGTGGCGTCCAGCTCAGCAAATCCTTCCAAACTTAATGTTAGGGGTGAAAATATTCACACAAAGGCCTGAATATCAGTAACAAAGCAGTTTACTATGTCAGAATTCTGGGAGATAAGATTTGGGAACTTCGCAGTCCCTGACAGCACCTTATCTCACTTAAGCTTAAACTCACATGGATTAATATACAGATTCAAGGCGGATAGCCTAATGACTTGGTTCTTTTCCCATATGTGCCTTCCTTTTTTTAAGACCTTGGCTGTTTTAACTATTTCTTTCTCTGTCAATTTTATACCCAATTTTAATGCATTAGTTTTCCCCCAGTGGCCGTTTGTCTTCTAAATTTTTATGCAATTCTCCTGACAATTGTCTCAGTTGCTTGGAATATTCGGGATATTGTTTACACAAGGTTTGAAGCGCGTTTCCACTATCAGAGGTTGTATCTAACGTATTACCCATCTCTACACTATTGGCAGTTAATGATCCTTGCGATTATTGTTAATTTGGTGAAATGGTCCTGGACCACTTTATTCAATCTTGAATTTAAACGGAGTTATCCTGCTCCGTTTCCCAATTCAGGCAGGCTCATCCGTGCCTGCAAGCCTATCTAACTACAAGGTTATAACGTCCTTGTTATAGTTTTAACTTAGGGTTGATCACGCACCCTTCTAAAGCCTCTTATCGCGGGGGCACTTTTAAACAAAAGCAAGGATCATAATAATGCCGAAACCTCTGTTGTGGCTATTAACTGTCAGGGCTACCACCCTTCCTTACGACACTAGTCCCTGACTGTGCCCATGGCTATAACTGTAGGGGCCAACTCCCTCCCTTAAACTGGTTCGCCGGACTGACCTGGATTTCGTAGGAGCGTCCCTGAGCACTGGCAGCGGGGCCGAATCGCGGACGGTACAGCGGAGGGGAATACCAAAGTGGCAAAAATTTTACTCACAGTGGTGGCCCAATTCCTCCTTCGCTCCCGAACTTGACCAGTCGCTTACGCCGTCAGCCTCAGCGGAGACTCTTTGAAATCCCACCGCTGCCACCAAATGTGAATGCGAGTCTAATTCACTTGTCTCTCAGTCCGGAAGAAACGATCTCGAACACGTCCGTACTTCAGAATATTCTTTATTGCGATCGGGGCTGCTCTCTAGGTATTCCAAAGAAACACCTCTCTGAGAGTGCCAAAGTCTTGCTCAAAACACCCTTTTATATGTTTTTTTAAGGGGTTGTCTCTTACATTCACTTGAGCTTGCCTCCAATACAGATTACAGCTTGTTTTTACCAGATGTTTAGTACATGATTAATTTGTTATTGTCATATTTTTAATACATAATCTTACAGACATTGAGGTAGATATTGAAATTGTCTATTGGCAAAGAAGCGTATAGTAATTTTAGCAAAACACCAGGTGTCCAGCCATGATTTATCAATGGCTCTTACATTGGTTATTACAATAGTTCCAATACATGATTTTACAAACCTTGAGGTTATCTATTGGCACATGATAATGTAGCAGTTTTAGCCTAATTAGTAGCTTAATTGGTAAATGGTAGCTATAATTGCAAGCGGCCTCCATATTTCATATCTCATCATCCGGCCATTCGCCTTGTTTCTCAAGGCTGTGTGGCTTATAGTCACACTCCCTTACCTTGAACATCCTGCAATGGCTTCAATAACATATTCTTACATATTCGTTTAATTTGTGATGTCCCACCTGGCTCTTTCTGTTTCTGGCTATTAACCCTTGCTTCACATCCTCACTTCCTTGCTTCACATCCTCACTGGCAGGGGTGGGTCGGGCAGGTTTTTAACTCCGGGTTTGATTTGAAATCGAGGGAAGTTGCAATTTTAATGAGCAAAAAAATGTGATTTGTGAGTGCACAGGAGGTGAGGGATATGGGTTGGAGGTGTGTGATTATGAGTGGGGTATTGGAAGGGGCGCTGGGCGAATCCCAAATTGGGATGATGTGGGTTTGAGAGGGTTGCTGGCAGAGATCCTGGATTTGGAATCCAACACACCCGTTGATCATGGGAGAAGATTTTAACTGTGTCCGAGAGCCGAGAGTGGATAGGTCGAGCCCCAGGTCGATGGGTAAGGTACAAATGGCGAGGTCGCGGGGGGGCGTTTATGGAAAGGATGGGTATGGTGGATCCATGGTGCTTTCAGAACCCAGAGGGAAGGGAGTATTCCTTCTTTTCACACGTCCATAAGGTGTATTCCAGGATTGATTACTTTGTAGTGAGTCGAGAAATTTTGGTTGGGGTTGAGGGGGCAGAGTATGCAGGGATAGCTATCTCGGACCATGCGCCCCACTGGCTGGCGATTTATGTTCGGTTTAGAACGGGACGAGATCAGAAGCCGGGGTGGAGGTTTGATTTGGGGTTCTTGGCAGATGGAGATTTTGGTGATAAGGTGCGGGCGGCGATTAAGGAGTATGTGAGGTTGAATCAGAATGGGAAGGTGTCGGCGGCCATTTTTTGAGAAGCACTGAAGGCAGTGGTCCGGGGGGAAATTATTTCATTTAAGGCCTGTGCGGATTGGGAAAGGAGGGAGGAACATGACCGCCTCGTGAGCAAGATAGTGGAGGTGGACAGAGAATATTCAAGGGTGCCCACCATGGAGGGATTGGCGAGGAGGAAAAAGTTGCAGGGGCAGTTTGACAGGCTGAAACAGGGAGGGCAGTAGGGCAACTGTGTAAGGCAAGGGGGGGGTGCAATATGAGTATGGGGATAAGGCAAGCTGCATGCTGGCGCACCAGCTGCGGAGGCAGGCTGCATCCAGGGAAACATTGAAGATATGAACTGGGACTGGGGATGTGGTGTCAGAGCCAGGAAAGATAAATGAGGCATTTAGGGAGTACTACCAGAGGCGGACCTGGGAGGAGAGGAGGGGGACATGGGGCGGTTTCTGGACAAGCTGGAATTTCCCCAGGTGAAGGAAGCAAAGAAGCAGGCATTGGAGGAGCCTCTGGGGCTGAGGGAGGTGCTGGATAGTAAGAGGGGTATGAAGTCGGGGAAGGCCCCTGGGCCGGATGGGTACCTGGTGGAATTCTATAAGAAATTTGCGGCGGACCTGGCACCACATCGTTTGAGGGCGTTTAATGAAGCACTGGAGAAGGGGGAGTTGCCGGAGACGATGACACAGGCAGTAATCACACTAATTCTGAAAAAGGGGAAGGACCCAGTGGAATGTGGGTCATATAGGCCCATATCACTGTTGAACACGAATGTGAAAGTATTGGCTAAGTTATTGGCAGGGAGGATGGAGGGCTGTGCAGAAGATCAAACAGGCTTCGTGAAGGGCAGGCAGCTTGTGAGTAATATAAAACGGCTGTTGAATGTGGTGATGATTCCTTCGGGGGATCTGGTACCGGAGGTGGTGGTGTCCATGGATGCAGAGAAGGCATTTGATCGGGTGGAGTGGCGGTACTTGTTTGAGGTTTTGGGAAGGTTTGGGCCGAGATTTGTGGCATGGGTACGGTTGCTGTATGTGGCTCCAAGGGTGAGGGTGAGGACGAATGATATGAGTTCACAAAGCTTTGACTTACACAAGGGTACGAGGCAGGGGGGCCCGCTGTCACTGCTGCTGTTTGTGCTGGCCATAGAGCCATTGACGATGGCTCTCAGGGGGTCGGCAGAGTGGCGGGGGATTATGAGGGGACAGAGGGAGCATCGGATGTCGCTCTATGCCGATTACTTCTTGCTGTATGTTTCGGATCCTTTGGAGAGTATGGGAAGGATTATGGACCTGCTAGGGAGGTTTGGAGGGTACTCAGGGTACATGCTAAATGTAGGGAAAAGCAAGGTATTCCCGGTGAATGAGCTGGCACAGCAGGCTAATTTAGGGGGGCATACGATTTACGGTAACGAGGGATAGGTTCAGGTAGCGAGGGAATGGACGGGGTTCCATGAGTGGAACTTAACGAAGCTGGTGGAGGAGACTAGGGAGGATCTTAAGAGGTGGGATACACTGCACTTAACGCTGGCAGGGAGGGTCCAAGTGGTGAAAATGAATATTCTGCCGAGGTTCTTGTTTATCTTTCAAGCACTTCCAATCTTTATACCAAAGGCCTTTTGTCGGAAAGTGGACATGATCATTCTGACTTTGTATGGGCGGGGAAGGTGTCAAGGGTGGGGAGGACCTTGCTACATATACCGAGACAGCAGGGGGAGGTTAATTATTATTGGGCGGCGAATGTGGACAAGGTGGCTCCGAGGAGGTATCAAGGAGCCCGGTGGTTCAGTCCACAGTGAAGATATAGAATCAGTTGACGAGGCATTTTAGGGTGGAAGGGATGTCAGTGCTAACACCTCTGTGTGAGAATCATGAGTTTGAGCCGTGGGGGGGGGGGGGGGGGGGGGGGGATGGATAGTGTATACAGGAAATGGGGCTGGTCAAGGTGAGGGATCTGTATTTGGAGGAAGGGTTCGCCAGTCTGGCGGGGCTAAGGGAGAGGGTAGAGCTGCCAAGGGGGAGTGAGTTCAGGTATCTGCAGGTTAGGGACTTTCCGCGAAAGGCCTGGAGGGGGTTCCCTAGGTTGCCGGGAGCGACTGCTGCTCCCGGATGTGCACAGTAAGAAGTCTTACAACACCAGGTTAAAGTCCAACAGGTTTGTTTCAAACACGAGCTTTCGGAGCACTGCTCCTTCCTCATTCACCTGAGGAAGGAGCAGTACTCCGAAAGCTCGTGTTTGAAACAAACCTGTTGGACTTTAACCTGGTGTTGTAAGACTTCTTACTGTGCTCACCCCAGTCCAACGCCGGCACCTCCACATCAAGGCTCCCGGATGTGGAAGGGGAGGGAAGAATTGGGGATCAATACAAGTGACTGGGGGAGCTGGGAGGCGAGCAGATGGTGAACATCAAGGAATGGGAAGCGGAGTTGGGAGGGGAGATCAATTGGGGAGCATGGAGTGGGGCACTGCGTTGGGTAAACGGACCTCCTCGTGCAAGGATGAGCCTGATATAGTTTAAGGTGGTGCACAGGGTGCATATGACTCGGGCGAGAATGAGTGGGTTCTTTCAGGGGTAGCAGATGAGTGTGAGAGCTGTGGGCGGGGGCCAGCGAATCACCCTCGCATGTTTTGGGGTTGTGAAAAATTGGGAAGATTCTGGGTGGGAGTGTTCGCAGGCTTAACCAGGATAGTGGAGGACGAGGTGGATCCAGACCCTTTGGTGGCGATATTTAGGGTCTCAGAGAAGCCGGAGCACATGGAGAGGAAGAAGGCTGATGTCTTGCCCTTCGCCTCTGATTGCGTGGTGGCGAATTTTGCTGGAATGGCGGTCTGCATCGGCGCCAGGGGTAGCAGCTTCGTTGGGTGACCTGTACGACTTCCTGCAATTAGAGAAAATAAAGTAAGATTTTAGGGGCTCTTCAGGGGGGTTTGGGCAAAGGTGGGGATGTTTGTGACCATGTTTGAGCGGGGGGAGGGGGGTGTGAAAAAGAGAAAAATCTGTACAGACTGTATACAGTAGTCCCCCGTTATAACGCGGGTGTTGGGGTCCAAGACAGCCACCCGCGTTGCATTGGAGCCGCGGATATCCACGATGGGGGTTTTTTGGCTCTGCAACTTTTTTTTTGGACCGGAAGCATTGGATAAAACCTTCGATCAGAGTTCTGATAAGAACTTACTTTAGTTGACTGCAGAATTATTACATTATGCTACCATAAGTTAAATATAAGTTAAAGTAAGAAAGTAGCACTTCTAAATTTATTTAAAAATCTATGCATGCGCTTCCCATTGTGAGTCTACGGGGGGGCGGGGGGAGAGATCAGACCCCCGTAGACTCACAATGGGAAGCGCATGCATAGATTTTTAAATAAATTTAGAAGTGCTACTTTCTTACTTTAACTTATATTTAACTTATGGTAGCATAATGTAATAATTCTGCAGTCAACTAAAGTAGAACTCTGATCGAAGGTTTTATCCAATGCTTCCGGTCCAAAAAAAAAGTTGCAGAGCCAATATGCAGCAGTGGCTGCAGGTTTGATTGCTATAATAAACTGACAGCATCAATTTCTCCTGGTCCTTGAAACTATATGAATAGAATCTGCATAACCCACCACCTAGTTCCCTTAGTTCATATTAGGAAACCCACAGAAACTTACCAGGAACGCTGCTCCTCTCTCACTGAATCTCCCTCCAATCAGCCGGCAGTGTCAATTTCAGCGGCCGGCTCACTTTGATCCGGAGAGGGAAGCTGACAGTTGGGGTCCATAAGCCCCCCCGCTGTATTGTGGAGCGCGGTATAACGGGGGACTACTGTAGTTGATTGTAGGGAAGCATGTTTCCCGGGGTCTTTGTTCACTGTAACCTGATTTGATACATGTTTGTAATAAAATACATTTTTTAAAAATGGCCAATCCACTTTGTGTCATGTCATGTGTATCTAGGGAGTATAGTAGGGGGCTAAGTATGCAACCTTGCGGGACCCCGGTATTGAGGACTATTGTGGAGGAGTGTTGTTGTTTATTCAAACTGATTGTGGTCTATGGATTAGAAAGTTGAGGATCCAGTTGCAGAGTGAGGGGCCAAGTCCTAGGTTTTGGTGTTGAAGGTGGAGCTATAGTCAATAAATAGGAGTCTGATGTAGGAGTCCTTGTTATCGAGATGCTCCAGGGATCATTTACCAGTTATATATCCATATATGTGTTATTTTAAGATTTTGAATCATTCTATCTTGGAATCTGAACTGAATTGGAGTAATTGGTGCTCACTGATCTGAGCTTACAGTCCATATGTCTGAGCTAATTAGGAAATTATGGGTCCTGGTTTTCTGTGACAGGTCACTGCAGATAGCTAGTATTTAAATTATATGGATACTCTTGCTTTGTCATATAACACTTTATGAGTTCATAATGTTTTACAGGGGATAAACATTATTGGGTGGATAAGATCAAATAAGATTTGAATGCAGTATTGTTACATTGAGTATTGGTAGAAAACATGAATATGGTTGTTAAGAGTATGTGACATTAATTTCAGTTTAAGATCGGGCCCAACATCTTGGAAGATTTAAGGTAGCAATGTAAAAAATTGGGAAAACCTTTGATTTGCTCTTTTTTAATTGCTTGACAACTATCATATATTGATGGCCTGAAGAATTGCTCTTCCTCACAAGCAGAAACACCGCTCTCAATCTACTCTATCAAAATGTTTCATGAATTTTAAATACTAATATTTCAGGTCACCTCTCGGTATTTTCTAGAGACAGGAGACCCAGTCTGTTTATCCTTTCCTGATAGATATAACCTTGCATTTCTAGTATCCATGTAAATCCTTTTTACGCGTTCTCAGTGCCTCTAGCGGTAGCAGAGTGGTTAGCACTGTTGCTTCACACCTCCAGGGTCCCAGGTTCGATTCCCAGCTTGGGTCCCTGTCCGTGTGGAGTCTGCACGTTCTCCCTGTGTCTACGTGTGTTTCCTCTGGGTGCTCCAGTTTCCTCCCACAGTCCAAAGATGTGCAGGTTAGGTGAATTGGCCATGCTTAATTGCCCTTAGCGTCCAATAAGGTTAGGTGAGGTGCAGATTTGATGGACCGAATGGTGTCTATGATATCCTTTATATAATATGATGATCAAAACTGTACACATAATCCCAAGTGTGATCTAATCAAGGTTCTCACCAAGTTTAACATAATGGGCGGGATTCTCCGACGACCCCCCCCACACCACCCGGCCTGATCGGAAAATCACCGGGGGAGGCGGCATGAATCCCGTCCCCACCGGCTGTCGAATTCTCCGGCGCCGGGGATTTGGCGGGCATGGGAATCACGCCGCTGGCAGCGGGGGGATCTGGCCACGGGAAGTGCCCCCACGGTGGCCTGGCGCGCGGGTGGGCCTGTGCCGTGAAAGCACTCTATTCCTCCGCATCGGCCGCTGTAACAGTCCGCGATGGCCGACGCAGAGATGAACCCCTCTGCGCATGTGCTGGGATGACGCAGCACATGCTGGCATTCCCGCGCATGCGCCAACTCGCGCCGGCTGGCGGAGGCCCTTCGGCGCCAGTTGGCATGGCGCCAAGCCCCTTCCACGCCGGCCAGCACGATTCTGCACCTTCGGGGCAGCCCGACGCCGGAGTGGTTCACGCCACTCCTTCGCGCTGGAGTTGCCGGCCCTACTGGTTCACGGAGAATCCCGCCCAGTGTCTATACTTTTCAATTCTGTCTCTCTGGAAATAAACCTTTGTGCTTGATTTGCTTTTTTATGAACTTATTAACCTGCATTGCTACTTTTTCAGTGATTCTTGCATCGGTTCCTTGCTCCTCTAACCATTTAGACTCAACTTCATAAGGATTATGTGACCTCCTTTATTTTCTTACCAAATTATACTCACTCAAACTGAAATATTGAAATGCACTTGCTATATTATAGACTTATTCTATGTACTCACACTTCCAGGTGGATGTGGAGGCTTTGGAGAGGGTGCAGAGGAGATTTACCAAGGTGCTGCCTGGTCTGGAGGATGTTAGCTATGTGGAAAGGCTGAATAGACTCGGACTGTTTTCATTAGAAAGACAGAGGTTGAGGGGTGACCTGATAGAGGTCTACAAGATTAAGAGGGAATGGATAAAGTGGATGGGCAGGCACTCTTTCCCAGATGGAGGGGTAAGTCACCAGGGACCATAGGTTTAAGGTCCGTGGGACAAAGTTTAGAGGAGATGTGGTGGGCAGGTTTTTTACGCAGAGGTTAGTGAGTACCTGGAACGCACAGGGGAGGTTGTGGCAGCAGATACATTAACCGAGTTCAAAAGGCATCTTGACAAACACATGGATCGTATGGATATAGAGGGGTACGGCAAAAGGAAGTGCTGAGGGTTTTGGCAAAGTTGGTACAGGCTTGGAGGGCCGAAGGGTCTGTTCCTCTGCTGTATTGTTCTGAAGTTCTCCATGTCTTATAACTTACTCCAGTCATCATCAGCACAAACTATTCCCTCTCAGTTTGGTCTCATTTACAAATTTGAAAAATAAATAAATTTAGAGTACCCAATTAATTTTTTCCAATTAAGAGGCAATTTTAGCATGGCCAATCCACCTAGCCTGCACATATTTGGGGTATGGGGGCTGATGCACTATCAATTACGACGAGACAAGAGTAGAGAGTAATCGAGGCTTTATTGCGCAGAGATATGGAGCCTCCCGCAGCTGCAGCCGAAATGGCTGCTGTACGGGGAGCACACATATTTATACTCCGCCTACTGGGCGGAGCCAGCAGGCAGGGATCTACTCCCATACCTGTAGTACAGGGGCCTTACCGTAATACCCTCATATGCAGTATACACAACACAACAGTGGTGACTACCACATTCATCCCCTGTTAAAAAAGAGTCCAGCGGGGGTGGTGGAAACTATTTACATACAGGTTATTAAAAAATTTACAGGTTGTTTAAAATTTAAGAAACAGGTTACAAATTTAGACGGTCGGGCGCCTTGATCTGCTGTTGCGAGCGCCGCAGTTGTGGTGTTGGTTCAGGCGTCGGTGACTCCGGGAGCGTGTTGTCCTCATCTTCATCCACGGGTGGGACCAAGGGGAGGATGGATCGTCCTGGAGCGAGGGCTGTGGTGAGGTGCGCCGCGGGGAGGGAGGGTGGTGCCAGGGCAGGGGAGGGGGGGTGGTGTGTGGGGACCCAGCTGGTGCCAGGTCCCCGAGGGAGACTGTGTCTTGGCGGCCGTCTGGGTACGCTACATCGGGGTCCTGCGGGTTCACGTGGAGTAGCTGTACCCTCTCAACCAACGGGTCCGCCTTGTGGAGCCACACATGCTTGCGGAGGAGAACGGGTCCTGGAGCTGCCAGCCATGTTGGGAGCGAAACCCCGGAGGTCGACTTCCCAGGGAAGGCAAAGAGACATTCATGGGGAGTTTTGTTAGTCGCAGTACACAGGAACGACCGAATGGAGTGAAGTGCGTTGGGGAGGACCTTCTGCCAGCGGGAGGCTGGGAGATTTCTGGACTGTAGGGCCAGCTGGACGGCCTCCCAGACCGTCCCATTCTCCCGCTCCACCTGCCCGTTTCCCCGGGGGTTATAGCTGGTCGTCCTGCTCGAGGCAATGCCCCTGTTGAGCAGGTACTGGCTCATCGCTCATAAATGAGGATCCCCAGTCACTGTGGACGTAGGCAGGGAAACCGAACAGAGCGAAGATGGTGTCGAGGGCTTTGATGATGGTGGCAGATGTCATGTCGGGGCATGAGATGGCGATGGGGAATTTCGAGTCCTCGTTGACCACATTGAGAAAGTACGTGTTGCGGTCAGTGGGAGGGGAGGGGCCCTTTGAAGTCCACGGGCCGTTCTCCTCCGCAAGCACGTGCGGCTCCACAAGGCAGACCCGTTGGTTGAGAGGGTACAGCTACTCCACATGAACCTACAGGACCCCAACGTAGCGTACCCCGATGGCCGCCATGATACTGTCTCCCTCGGGGACCTGGCACCAGCTGGGTCCCCACAAATCACCTCCCCCCCCCCCCCGCCATGGCACCACCCTCCCTCCCCTGGTGCACCCCACCACAGCCCTCGCTCCAGGACGATAGTCCGCATAGTTAGGGACCCACTGAGCGTAGTACGAGAAGAACCCCAGGCATCGTTTGAGAGCCTTGGGGCAGTGGGGGAGGGGGAGTTCCATGAGGGGGCGCATGCAATCGGGGTCGGGCCCTAGAACTCCGTTCTGGACCACATAGCCGAGGATGGCTAATCGGTCCGTGCTGAACACACACTTCTCCTTGTTGTAGGTTAGGTTGAGGAGCTTGGTAATGTGGAGGAATTTGGAAAGGATAGCGTTGTGGTCTTGCTGGTCGTGGCCACAGATGGTGATGTTATCCAGGTATGGGAAAGTGGCCCGCTGTCCGTACCGGTGAAACATTCGGTCCATCCCCCGTTGGAAGACCGAGACCCCGTTAGTGACGCCAAAGGCAACCCTAAGGAAATGGTAAAGGCGGCCGTCCGCCTCAAATGCGGTGTACTGGCGGTCCGCATTGCGAATGGGGAGCTGGCGGTAGGCAGATTTCAGGTCCACTGTCGAGAAGACCCGGTACTGTACAATCTGATTGACCATGTCAGATATGCGAGGGAGGGGGTACGCGTCGAGCTGCGTGCACTGATTGATGGTCTGACTGTAGTTAATGCCATCCTGTTTTTCTCCCCAGTTTTCACCACTACCACTTGGGCTCTCCAGGGGCTGTTGCTGGCCTTGATAATACCTTCCCGCAGCAGCCGCTGGACCTCAGACCTGATGAACATAAGAACTGGGTGCAGGAGTAGGCCATCTGGCCCCTCAAGCCTGCTCCACCATTCAATGAGATCATGGCTGATCTTTTGTGGACTCAGCTCCACTTTCCGGCCCGAACACCATAACCCTTAATCCCTTTATTCTTCAAAAAACTATCTATCTTTACCTTAAAAACATTTAATGAAGGAGCCTCAACTGCTTCACTGGGCAAGTAATTCCATAGATTCACAATCCTTTGGGTGAAGAAGTTCCTCCTAAACTCAGTCCGAAATTTGCTTCCCCTTATTTTGAGGCTATGTTCCCTAGTTCTGCTTTCACCCGCCAGTGGAAACAACCTGCCCGCATCTATCCTATCTATTCCCTTCATAATTTTAAATGTTTCTATAAGATCCCACCTCATCCTTCTAAATTCCAACGAGTACAGTCCCAGTCTACTCAACCTCTCCTCGTAATCCAACCCCTTCAGCTCTGGGATTAACCTAGGATTGGATTGGATTTGTTTATTGTCACGTGTACCGAGGTACAGTGAAAAGTATTTTTCTGCAAGCAGCTCAAGTGATAGTGAATCTCTTCTGCACACCCTCCAGTACAGTATGTCCTTTCTCAAGTAAGGAGACCAAAACTGAACACAATACTCCAGGTGTGGCCTCACTGACACCTTATACAATTGCAACATAACCTCCTTAGTCTTAAACTCCATCCCTCTAGCAAGGAAGGACAAAATTCCATTTGCCTTCTTAATCACCTGTTGCACCTGTAAACCAACTTTCTGTGACTCATGCACTAGCACACCCAGGTCTCTATGCACAGCGGCATGCTTTAATATTTTATCGTTTAAATAATAATCCCGTTTGCTGTTATTCCTACCAAAATGGATAACCTCACATTTGTCAACATTGTATTCCATCTGCCAGACCCTAGCCCATTCACTTAACCTATCCAAATCCCTCTGCAGACTTCCAGTATCCTCTGCACTTTTCGCTTTACCACTCATCTTAGTGTCATCTGCGAACTTGGACACATTGCCCTTGGTCCCCAACTCCAAATCATCTATGTAAATTGTGAACAATTGTGGGCTCAACACGGATCCCTGAGGGACACCACTAGCTACTGATTGCCAACCAGAGAAACACCCATTAATCCCCACTCTTTGCTTTCTATTAATTAACCAATCCTCTATCCATGCTACTACTTTACCCTTAATGCCATGCATCTTTATCTTATGCAGCAACCTTTTGTGTGGCACCTTGTCAAAGGCTTTCTGGAAATCCAGATATATCACATCCATTGGCTCCCCGTTATCTACTGCACTGATAATGTCCTCAAAAAATTCCACTAAATTAGTTAGGCACGACCTACGCTTTATGAACCCATGCTGCGTCTGCCCAATGGGACAATTTCTATCCAGATGCCTCGCTATTTCTTCCTTGATGATAGATTCCAGCATCTTCCCTACTACCGAAGTTAAGCTCACTGGCCTATAATTTCCTGCTCTCTGCCTACCTCCTTTTTTAAACAATGGTGTCACGTTTGCTAATTTCCAATCCACCGGGACCACCCCAGAGTCTAGTGAATTTTGGTAAATCATCATTAGTGCATCTGCAATTTCCCTAGCCTGTCCTGGTGGCGACGGGTTTGCAATCTGGGGTGAGGTGAGGTTCGCAAACAGGGAAGGTGTGTCGACCTTAAGGGTCGTAAGACCGTACACAGTAAGGGGTGGTAGGGGCCCGCCAAATTTCAGGGTTAGGCTCTGGAGGTTGCACTGGAAGTCCCGACCGAGCAGCAAGGCAGCGCAGAGGTTGGGGAGGACATAGAGCCGGAAGCCACTGAACTCGACGCCCAGAATGGTGAGGGTGGCAGTGCAGTACCCCCGGATTGCCACGGAGTGGGATCCGGAGGCCAGGGAGATTCTCTGGTTGGTGGGGTGGAACGTGCCATCGCTTGCGAGCTTTTCCAGAAGGCAGGAAACCTTGTGCCCATCGACCTTCACTGTCGTCGACGCGGTTGCGTGGTCGTGACTGGTCGATTGTGACGGATGCCAGACGTGGCGGTCGCAGACGATGGGCGGCCCGATGAGGTGTCCGACGAGCAGGGGCCCTGAGGCGAGCAAGAAGGCCCGCGCCATGGGCCGCACGTGGTGTGAGGGGAGCAAGATGGCGGCGCCCACGGGCCACACGTGGTCTGATGCGAGGAAGATGGCGGCGCCCACGGACCGCACGAGGTCTGAGGCGAGGAAGATGGCGGCGCCTGCGGGTCACACATGGGGGGGTGCCAGGGCAACCGCGGCGACCGAGCGGGCCTGACGCACGGCAGCAAGATGTCCTTTCTTACTGCAGGGCCTTGCAGAGCGTGTTCCGTGCCGGGCAGCGTTGTCGGGGGTGTTTTGACTGTCCGCAGACTGTCCCCGCAGGATTGATTGGTTGCCACACAGCGCAGGCCTGTGGTTGGCTAGGGGATGTCGCTGGTGGGGTACACGGTAGGGTGTTCGCTGGCGGGGTCCACGATGTCCAGGAGGGGTGGGCCGTGCGGTCGGGGGGCATACGCCTGTATATTGCGTGAGGCGACTGTGAGCGGGAACGCTAGTTTCTTGGTCGCCGCGAGGTCGAGGGTAGCCCCTTCTAAGAGTCGCTGGTGGATGTAGGCCGACCCTATGCCTGTAACGAACGCGTCTCTAAGTAGCAGGTCAGAATGTTCAACGGCCGAAACGGCCTGGCAATCGCAGTCTCTCACTAGGAGTTGCAGGGCATGCCAGAAATCTTCCACAGACTCACCGGGGAGTTGATGCCGGGTGGAGAGGAGGTGCCTGGCGTAGATTTTGTTGGTCTGCTGCATGCTGTTCTCCTTCAGTAGCGCCATGGCCTCAGCGTATGTCGGCGCGTCACAGATGAGGGTGAAGATGTCTGAGCACAACCGTGTGTAGAGGATCTGGAGCTTCTGTGCCTCTGAGGTTGGTTCAGTCGCAGATCCAATGTATGCCTCGAAGCAAGCTAGCCAATGTGCGAAGGGCGACTTGGCGTTGTCTGCTTGAGGGTGCAGCTGCAGGCGATCAGGCTTGATGCAGAGATCCATCGTTTTAAAATCTCTGCGTAATAAATTGATGCACTATCAATTACGACGAGACGAGAGTAGAGAGTAATCGAGGCTTTATTACACCGAGATGTGGAGCCTCCCACAGCTGCTGCCTAAATGGCTGCAGCTCGGAGAGCCCACACATTTATACTCCGCCTACTGGGCGGAGCCAGCAGGCAGGGATCTACCCCCGTACCTGTAGTACAGGGGCCTTACCGTAATACCCTCGTATGCAGTATACACAATACAACAATGGTGACGACCACAGGGGCGAAACCCACGCAAACACGAGGAGAATCTGCAAACTCCACACGGACTCATTTACAAATTTAGATATTATGTTTTTCATTCCAATTTAGACTGATGTAACGTTTGAAAATTTGGATTGGTTTATTATATCAGGAAGCCTTGCAAGCAGAGCGACAACATTTCAGGACTGGATTCATAGTAATATCATTGTTATCTCGGAATAGAAATAAGCCTTTTAGCCCCTTGAGTTGCTCTGCCATTGAGTGAGATCATAGCTGTTTTGTTACCTGTTGAGCCTCTTGGTCTCTGTTCCTTACAAGAGGTCAAACAGTGACATATCAAATGAACACTCCACACTGAACTTACGATTCAACACATTTTTTTATTACCGAAACTTCAATAAAATAAACAATGTATTCAAATCTTGTGCTGTACAAATGATCACAATTTGTCTCAAGACTCACAGCTTTAGACATAAGGTAGGTATTACCCCTTTTGAACTGCCCAAGTTCATCTTCTTTGGAGGTCCCTTCTGTTCGCTGAGTCCTTCACTCAAATGTTGTATGGTGCGAGGTTGGTCCTCGGTTACGCTACCGGAAATGAGTCAAGAGCTGCGTATTTATCCCTTCTATACCTTCCTGTGTACGTGTCCCGTGGAAAACATCACGTCCGATTAAAAAAAGCACAATGGCCGAATGACCTAATTCTTCTAACCACAGAAGTGATCTTCAAACATCAGTTTGCCAGTATTCAGATATTGTGGTGACAAGTGCAGCTTGGCGCATTACAAGTTCCTGTTTTTGCACTTTACAAACTTTCAATTTGTGCATTGCAAACTTTCCTTAGGTCAGTGTAGCCACCTGGGGTGGCCACTTCCCGATTCCAAAATGGATGCCCGCAAAGAATACAGGGAAAATTGGCCAGCCACAGGAAAAACAAGCAGGTGCAAGGTTTCCTGTGTATTAAGATTTGCAGAACCCAGACAGAACCGAAACCAATAGCCATCTACATACTAATGAGCAATCCCCAGGAACAATTAGAAACATTGAATCAATCGGGACCAAACCAGACTCCCCGGCGCCAGCGGGAGCAAGGACAAAGGCAGGCCAACTGACACATAGGGCCCGCCCAACGATCATGGAACAACTCCAGTATTGGAGGAAATCGATAAAAACGATTGGGACATGGTCCAATCGATTGGGACCAAGTCTGGGGTCCGCCCACAAGGGCGCGAAACCCCTGGGGACTATAAAGTAGAGTCCCCAAGTTCAGTTCGGTCTCTTGGCAGTTCTCAAAGAACTCTTGACCGTGACTCTCAGCAAGGAGAGACCTGCCTAGCAGCTGCACCAACCAAGTAAGTCTCCAGTCAACGCACACTACGAGATAGACGCTCCTAGCTACTATTCCATACCAGCTTGAAGCCAGCAGATTCAGATCTGGACAAAAGCCATTGTTCCTCTGACCTGGTGGGCCATTTGAAAGCTAAGTGTAGGCCTTTAGTTGTAATGATAGTCTAGTAAGTAGAGTTTTATGCATGAGTAGTGATTGACTGTGTGTATAATAAATATGTTTTGATTTGAAACTTACTAACTGGTGTATTGAGTTATTGATCAGCACTTGGCTTTGAACCTCGTGGTGGTATCAAAAAGATACCTGGTGACTCTAGAGCAAAGGTTATTAAACAGAGCAATTAAGTAAAAGCACACAATTAGCAACATCAGATCAAAAGGTCCCTGAGTATTAACATTTGAAATTGACCAAATTTTCCGAACATACCTGTAGCAAGTTATTTAACATAAGCTGGGCCTTACTGCTATAGACCTGTTACCTTTTCCTCATATTCATAGAATCATAGAATTTACAGTGCAGAAGGAGGCCATTCTGCCCATTGAGTTTTCACCGGCTCTTGGAAAGAGCACCCTACTCAAGCCCACACCTCACCCTATCCCCGTAACCCAGCAACCCCACCTGACCTAAGGGTAATTTAGCATGGCCAATTCACCTAACCTGCACATCTTTGAACTGTGGGAGGAAACCGGAGTACCCAGAGGAAACCCATGCAGACATGGGGAGTACGTGCAGACTCCGCACAGAGAGTGACCCAAGCCAGGAATCGATCCTGGGACCCTGGAGCTGTGAAGCAACTTTACTACCGTGCACGACTGGTGCCTTTCCTTCATGCCTTTGGTTAACAAAAATCTGTCGGCCTCAGATTTAAAATTAACAGTTGAGATTCTGACTATATATTTGCAGCGTCATGAAGACATCCTATTTCCGCCTCTGTAATGTCTCTCAACTTCACCCGTCACACTTCATCTGCTGGTGAAACCTTTAAATGTGCCTTTTGTTTTCTCTAGGTTTAAAGCCACACAATGCTGAGTTGTTACAGCAGTGGTTATGAGCCTGAGTCTCACTTGCTCTGTCACTTTTGGTCGTCTGTCCTTAACCATGCCAGTGCATTCCTGACCAGTCTCCCACATTCTACCCTGCATAAACTTGAGGTCAACCAAACTCTTGTGCTCTCGTCAACTCACACCAAGTCCTATTTTCCTATGGTGCCTCTACTCGCGGACTTACATTGCCTCCAAGTCAAGGAATGTCTTGATTTTAATATTCTTGTCCTTGTTTTCAAAAGCTTCCAAGGCCTTGCCCCTCTCTATTTCCCCAATTCAACCCTCCAAGGTATCTTTGCTCATCTAGTTCTTGTTTCTTGAGCATCCCTGATCTTAATCACTCCAACATTGGTGGCTGTGCCTTCAGCTGCCTAGATCCGAAGCTCTGGAATTCACTTCCTCCAACTCTCCTCTCTACCTCTCTTTCTTTATTTAAGACGTTCCATCAAACTTACTTCTTTGACAAAATTTTGTTTATCTGAATTAATATCACCTTCTGTGGTTTTGTGTTATACTTTGTTTTATAATGCTCCTGTGAAGCACCTTGTGACATTTTATCATATTAAGGGGACTATAATAATATAAGTTATTGTTATAACCTCAAATGCCATATGTGAAAGAGCCATATGTATGGAGGACTGTTTCTTGCAGGTGGTCCTTACCTGCTGCATGGTAGAGGTGTAGCCATCTGGGATGGCCACGTCCCGATTACAAAATGGACACTTTGAAAAGAATGCAGGGAAAATGGACAATACTGAGAAAGCAAGCAGGTGCAAGGTTTGTCTGTTGATTGGAGCTGTAGCTCCCAGACAAGACCGATACTGCAAAGCCATTACCATACTAATGAGCCATCTCCGGGGACAAAAGAGTAACATTTAAGTAAACGATACTAAGGCAGACACCTCGGCACCAGAGGAGACGAGAACAAAGCAGGCCAACGGCCACCTAGGACCCGCCCTGCAATCGGCACACACCCCTTTATTGGAGTAAATTGATAGGAATGATCAAGATGCGGTCCAATTAATTGGAGCCAAGTTCAAGGCCCGCCCAAAAGCGTGCGAAGCCCCTTTTGGGTATAAGAAGAAGCCCCCGAGAGAGAATCACTCTCTTGGCCTTGGCTCTCAGTGAGGAGAGACCTGCCTAGCAGCTGCACCAGAACTAGTCAGTCCAAAGTCAACGCACGCTACGAGACAGACGCTCCTAGCTGCTATTCCGTACCAGCTCAACCCCAGCAGCCTCAGAACCGGACAACGGCCATTGTTCCTCTGACTGAGTGGGCACCCGAAGGTAAGTATAGGCTTTAGTAGTAGTGATAGTTTAGTTGGTAGAGTTTTGTGCATGAGTATATTTGACTGTGTGTGTAAATAAATGAGCATTGATTTCGAACTTACTAACTGGTGTATCGAGTCTTTGATCAGCATTCGGTTTTGAACCTTGTGGTGGTATCGAAAGATACCTGCCGACTCTTGAGCAAACGTAATTAGGATTAAGGAAGGCGACCCTATTAACCGCCATAAACAGAGCCAATAAGGAGAGAACACAACAAACAACATTTACTGGCGACCTCTGACGGGATTCGATTTAGAAGTGGCCTAACCACTCCGAGAGAGCCCAACTTTGAATTGAGAATCCAATTAGAAACAGAAAAACCACAAGCGTAAGGACAATACTGTCAAAGCCTCCGAGATCCGGAAGTGTGTTAATGCATGTGTACTAACAGGGATATAAGGCAAACCTGAGAGATTTTATTGTGTAAAACTGTCGGGAGTTTTGTAGGCCGGAAAATAGCGTAAGCCGTACCCGTGTTTACATCACTTTATCATCCCCTGTTCCAAATTCAGTAGAGAACCTAGATAGAGAAGATGGCAATGAAGGCAATGGAATGCCTTATGAACCTCCAGGAATTCGAGGTCGCAGCGACCAGTAGAGTCGGACAGTGTCCCATATGGGAAGATGAGATCAGAAAATATCTCAAAGAGAAAGGAAGGCCCCTTTGGAGTGAATTCTGCACCAATGACGAAACAGGTCCCGTGGTATAGGACATACTTGGTGGGAGAACCTGTCAGAGATCCACAAGAAGTGCTTAGGGAAAGCTTGCAAGCTGATGGCAATTGTGTCCTGCTTGGCACATTTGCAAGGCACAGAGGAGGTTGTTAGGACGCTCCGTAGAGAGATTGAGGAGAGAGACGGAAATAGTGAGGTAGATGTGAGGGAAGTTGAGAAGGGGAATAAGGATTTAAGAGAGAAGTTAGCAGCGAGGGACAGAGAGGTGGATGATGCCAAGAGGGCACATCAGTCTTGTCTCGCGCATTTGAGTAGTTTCCAAACCCAGTATGATAAGGCCGACCAGGACACGCAACGTGAGATCTTGGTAAGACAGGAGGCCGCGCAACAAGTTGAGAAATTGCAGAAACAGTGCAATGATTTAAAAGAAGCCCTACGAGCATTCAACACTTCCACGACCGAACAAAGGCAGAGCTCCGTAGACCACGCAAAGTGCCGGAAGCAAATTGCAGAACTGCAATTTCTGCTTTCCATTCAGAATGGGTTTCAAAGTACATTTGGACCCCAGTTAGATCAGGAAAACGGCCCCGATTGGCAGGAATTGAATGAAACTGCCCATAGATACGTGCATGGGACATGTACGCAGGAAAAACCCCAGAAAAGGAAAGCACCCCAACCCCCGACTGAACAGGCAGAACATAACCCCATGAACCCTGTAACCACACACCGCAGGGCCGCAGCAGAAGGAGACGCAGATTTCCTTTATAAAACTCCGTTAACTGTAACCTAATTACGGGACGCGTGTGGAAAAATTAAACCGTTCCTTCCCACATCAGACCCCCACCAGCTTTTCGCTGGAGTTAAACAGCAGACCACCTTTTTGAGAAGGAGCAAGTGAAGCTCAGTTTTAAGCCTCAACCCTTCAGTCGTGGCAGCCCTTCCCGACCCACAGAATGTAGGAGGAGGCACACTCCAAGAAATGCACAGAGCGATCTTGGATGCGATCGGCTATAACAGAGAAGACCCGGTAGAAGGCCTAAACAAGTGTAGGCAAAAGAAAACAGAGCACCCCACAACGTTTGCTGGACGCTTGTGGATACACTTCACAGCAGTTTTCGGAGAGTTAGCCCGTGCCCATTTGTCCCCAGATAACATGGCCAAATGGACTCGAATCCTTGTCTCTCATGCGACAGAGGCAGGACAGAGAGCTTGCGCAAATTATGACCCCTCAGACGAGGCCCACAATGAAAAATGGGTTTTGAAACGGTTGTCCTGTGCTTGGGAGCAATCAGTCCAAGGCAAAACCGCATTTATAAAACCTGAGGAAGAACAGGCAGACATGAATCCAGTTAGAGTGCACCAGAACCCCACATGGGTAAATGAGGGCAGGAACAGCCCACCCCCACCCAAATCCCAAGAGTGTTACAATTGTGGACAGTTAGGACACTTTGCACGAGAGTGAAACGCGCCCCGAAAGCAGCAGAGAAACCAACAGACAGGCACCCTAAATAGGAATAGGGCAAAGCCGGTCCATAGCGTTAGCGCCCGTTAAGAGAATACAGACATGAACGGCACCGACTGACGGTGTTCGGGCTCCCCAACTTGGGTCTGCGACACCCTATGGGACAAGTCCGGTTGACCATTGTAGCAGGCAAAGTCCGGGGACACCCCGTAGAATTTCTTTTGGACACAGGAGGGTCCCGCACCACACTCAATTACTCCACGATGTTCCAACAAGACACATGGCCCACAGCAGACACCATCACACTCAGCGGTTTTACAGGTCATTTGCATCAGGGGCACATCACAGCCCCTGTAGCGATACAAATAGGTAACATTACAATTAAGCACCCCGTAGTTTTGGTTGATCTGCCCCAGACAGCTGAACATATCCTAGGGATCGATTTTATGAGCTCCCACAACCTTTCTTTAATCCGGTAAACAAGCGTGTTTGGAAAATGGCAAAGGCAGCACGAGCCCCCGCCACGCTTATGGTTGGAGAGTATGAAAACAGGATTAGCTCAGTAGGAGACTTCTGGTTCGACTCTCGAGCCATTAGTCCAGACAAACAGGTTAGGGCAGTCCTGCAGGAACACAAAGCAGCATTTGCACAGCACAAGCATGACTGTGGCAAATTGGCTGGCTCTGTGCATATTACAGGTCCCGACCCCAGACCCCAGAAGCAATCAGTAGCCTCCACAAACAACGCACCCATTTGGCCCATCAGGAAGCCGGATGGATCATGGCGACTGACCATTGATTACCGGGAACTGAACAAAGTAACCCCAGCAGCAGCCCCTACCATAGCCACGAGTCCCAAGATCATGCTCAAACAGGGACTCCAGTCAAAATTTGTTTTGGTTTTGGACATTAGCAACGGCTTTTGGTCCATTCCATTGGATAAAGCGTGCCAGTACAAATTCACATTCACATTCCAAGGACAACAATATACGTGGACGTGCCTTCCACAAGGCTTCCACAACTCCCCCTCCATTTTCCACTGACAGCTGGCAAATGGACTCGCAAAATTTTCCCGCCTCAATTGTCTGGTCCAGTATGTAGATGACTTGCTACTACAATCAGCCACAAAGGGAGAGCACATTTCGCTTCTCGCTGAACTCCTAGGACTCCTAAAAGAGATTGGATGTAAAGTCAACCCCAAGAAGGCCCAGATTTTGAAAGAAAAAGTGATTTACTTGGGTACAGTAATCACTCATGGTAAACGCGAGATTGAGCAAAAGAGAATTGACTCGATCGTCAAATTGCCCCTTCCCCACAATGTCTCAGCCCTCCGGTCATTTCTAGGACTAGTTGGCTACAGCCGAAACCATATCGACGGTTTCGCCACTAAAGCAGCGCCCCTATCAGAACTTCTCAAGAAGCAGGCACCTTGGGAATGGATTCCACAGCATACGGATGCCGTGGATGCTTTAAAAAGAGCACTCAGCACAGGTCCCAGACCCACTTTCCCGTACGCTATCGAAGGAGCAAGCACCGATCGATCCCTTTCGGTCGTGCTGCTCCAGGAACGCCATGACCAATTACGCCCCATAGCATACGCCTCACTAGTTTGATGTACGCAATTTCGAAGGGGTCACTGGAATCATGCCTAGATTCCCTGGGAGTGGGGCCTGGTGCACCCCATTTTGGCACTTTTAGTTCAAATTTTTTTTTTTCTCGTTTGTTTATAGCGACCCTTAGGTTGCTTCCGTATGCTATTTATATCCTCAAACACTGGGATGGTAAATCGCACAGGCGGAGAGATGGCTCGCACTGTGTCAGTATTTTTCTCGGATGTCTTGTCCAGATATTCGGCTTCAAAAAAAAATGAGGGAGTCACAGATGGTGACCAATTATAAAGGGTAATTGGAAATAAAGGACAGACAGACAGACATACGAGATCTTAAGCAAGATAATAACAGATATTACAGATATTATGCTTGTGTTCACAGAACTCCGAAAACTCAGGACCACAACGGGCAACAGAGGTCACAGGTTTGAGTGGTGCTATTGAAGGAACAACTCTTGGTGAGTTGCTGTAGATGGTTTACAGAGTAGGCATGATCTGTTGGTGGTGAAGGGAACAGGGGGTGTGAGGAAACTTACTTGAGGAAGCTGTGAGAGTGAGTGGATGTAAAATTGATATTGGTGTATAGCCTATCCACAGATATAGAGTCAAAGAAGCAAGGCGGAGGGAGAGTCATGATCGATTTCCAGAATCAACAGCATTTTGATTTTGTCATCAGAACTAATTCTTCCAGGGCAGCACGGTGGTGCAGTGGGTAGCACTGCAGCCTCACGGCGCCGAGGTCCGAGGTTCGATCCCGGCTCTGGGTCACGTCCGTGTGGAGTTTGCACATTCTCCCCGTGTTTGCATGGGTTTCACCCCCACAACCCAAAAGAAGTGCAGGGTAGGTGAATTGGCCATACTCAGGTCTCTGGCACTGAGTCTGGCTCTGGGGCTCAGAAGGGAAGGGGGGAGCATAGAAAAGCAATAGTAATAGGAGATTCAATGGTTAGGGGAATAGATAGGAGATTCTGTGGTCGCGAGCGAGACTCCCGAAAGGTATGTTGCCTCCCGGGTGCCAGGGCCAGGGATGTCTCTGATCGTGTCTTCAGGATCCTGAAGGGGGAGGGTGAGCAGCCAGAAGTCGTGGTGCACATTGGTACCAACGATGTAGGTAGGAAAAAGGGTGTGGAGGTAATAAACAAGTTTAGGGAGTTAGGCTGGAAGTTAAGGGCCAGGACAGACAGAGTTGTCATCTCTGGTTTGTTGCCGGTGCCACGTGATAGCGAGGCTAGGAATAGGGAGAGAGTGCAGTTGAACACGTGGCTGCAGGAATGGTGTAGGAGGGAGGGCTTCAGGTATTTGGATAATTGGAGCGCATTCTGGGGAAGGTGGGACCTGTACAAGCAGGACGGGTTGCATCTGAACCAGAGGGGCACCAATATCCTGGGGGGGAGGTTTTCTAGTACTCTTCGGGAGGGTTTAAACTAATTTGGCAGGGGAATGGGAACCGGATCTGTAGTCCAGCAACTAAGGTAGACGATAGTCAGGACGCCAAAGCACGTAGTGATGCAATGGGGAAGGTAACAATGACAAAGGAGAGTACTTGCAGGCAAGGAGATGGGTTGAAGTGTGTATACTTTAATGCAAGAAGCATCAGGAATAAGGTGGGTGAACTTAAGGCATGGATCGGTACTTGGGACTACGATGTGGTGGCCATCACGGAAACTTGGATAGAAGAGGGCCAGAAATGGTTGTTGGAGGTCCCTGGTTATAGATGTGTCAACAAGATTAGGGAGGGTGGTAAAAGAGGTGGGGGGGTGGCATTGTTAATTAGAGATAGTATAACAGCTGCAGAAAGGCAGTTCGAGGGGGATCTGCCTACTGAGGTAATATGGGTTGAAGTTAGAAATAGGAAAGGAGCAGTCACCTTGTTGGGAGTGTTCTATAGGCCCCCCAATAGCAGCAGAGATGTGGAGGAACAGATTGGGAAACAGATTCTGGAAAGGTGCAGAAGTCACAGGGTAGTAGTCATGGGCGACTTCAACTTCCCAAACATTGAGTGGAAACTCTTTAGATCAAATAGTTTGGATGGGGTAGTGTTTGTGCAGTGTGTCCAGGAAGCTTTTCTAACACAGTATGTAGATTGTCCGACCAGAGGGGAGGCCATATTGGATTTAGTACTTGGTAATGAACCAGGGCAGGTGATAGATTTGTTAGTGGGGGAGCATTTTGGAGGTAGTGACCACAATTCTGTGACTTTCACTTTAGTAATGGAGAGGGATAGGTGCGAGCAACAGGGCAAGGTTTATAATTGGGGGAAGGGTAAATACAATGCTGTCAGACAAGAATTGAAGTGCAGAAGTTGGGAACATAGGCTGTCAGGGAAGGACACAAGTGAAATGTGGAACTTGTTCAAGGATCAGGTACTGCGTGTCTTTGATATGTATGTCCCTGTCAGGCAGGGAAGAGATGGTCGAGTGAGGGAACCATGGTTGACAAGAGAGGTTGAATGTCTTGTTAAGAGGAAGAAGGAGACTTATGTAAGGCTGAAGAAACAAGGTTCAGACAGTGCGCTGGAGGGATACAAGATAGCCAGGAGGGAACTGAAGAAAGGGATTAGGAGAGCTAAGAGAAGGCATGAAAAATCTTTGGCGGGTAGGATCAAGGAAAACCCCAAGGCCTTTTACACATACGTGAGAAATATGAGAATGACTAGAGTGAGAGTAGGTCCGATTACGGACAGTAGCGGGAGATTGTGTATTGAGTCTGAAGAGATAGGAGAGGTCTTGAACAAGTATTTTTCTTCAGTATTTACAAATGAGAGGGGCCATATTGTTGGAGAGGACAGCGTGAAGCAGACTGATAAGCTTGAGAAGATACTTGTCAGGAAGGAAGATGTGTTGCGCGTTTTGAAAAACTTGAGGATAGACAAGTCCCCCGGGCCTGACGGGATATATCCAAGGATTCTATGGGAAGCAAGAAATGAAATTGCAGAGCCGTTGGCAATGATCTTTTCGTCCTCGCTGTCAACAGGGGTGGTACCAGAGGATTGGAGAGTGGCGAATGTCGTGCCCCTGTTCAAAAAAGGGAATAGGGATAACCCTGGGAATTACAGGCCAGTTAGTCTTACTTCGGTGGTAGGCAAAGTAATGGAAAGGGTACTGAGGGATAGGATTTCTGAGCATCTGGAAAGGCATTGCTTGATTAGGGATAGTCAGCACGGATTTGTGAGGGGTAGGTCTTGCCTTACAAGTCTTATTGAATTCTTTGAGGAGGTGACCAAGCATGTGGATGAAGGTAAAGCAGTGGATGTAGTGTACATGGATTTTAGTAAGGCATTTGATAAGGTTCCCCATGGTAGGCTTATGCAGAAAGTAAGGAGGCATGGGATAGTGGGAAATTTGGCCAGTTGGATAACAAACTGGCTAACCGATAGAAGACAGAGAGTTGTGGTGGATGGCAAATATTCAGCCTGGAGCCCAGTTATCAGTGGCGTACCGCAGGGATCAGTTCTGGGTCCTCTGCTGTTTGTGATTTTCATTAACGACTTGGATGAGGGAGTTGAAGGGTGGGTCAGTAAATTTGCAGATGATACGAAGATTGGTGGAGTTGTGGATAGTGAGGAGGGCTGTTGTCGGCTTCAAAGAGACATAGATAGAATGCAGAGCTGGGCTGAGAAGTGGCAGATGGAGTTTAACCCTGACAAGTGTGAGGTTGTCCATTTTGGAAGGACAAATCTGAATGCGGAATACAGGGTTAATGGTAGGGTTCTTGGCAATGTGGAGGAGCAGAGAGATCTTGGGGTCTATGTTCATTGTTCTTTGAAAGTTGCCACTCAAGTGGATAGAGCTGTGAAGAAGGCCTATGGTGTGCTAGCGTTCATTAGCAGAGGGATTGAATTTAAGAGCCGTGAGGTGATGATGCAGCTGTACAAAACCTTGGTCAGGCCACATTTGGAGTACTGTGTGCAGTTCTGGTCACCTCATTTTAGGAAGGATGTGGAAGCTTTGGAAAAGGTGCAAAGGAGATTTACCAGGATGTTGCCTGGAATGGAGAGTAGGTCATACGAGGAAAGATTGAGGGTGCTAGGCCTTTTCTCATTAGAACGGAGAAGGATGAGGGGCGACTTGATAGAGGTTTATAAGATGATCAGGGGAATAGATAGAGTAGACAGTCAGAGACTTTTTCCCCGGGTGGAACACACCATTACAAGGGGACATAAATTTAAGATAAATGGTGGAAGATATAGAGGGGATGTCAGAGGTAGGTTCTTTACCCAGAGAGTAGTGGGGGCATGGAATGCACTGCCTGTGGTAGTAGTTGAGTCGGAAAATTTATGGACCTTCAAGCGGCTATTGGATAGGTACTTGGATTAGGGTAGAATAAGGGAGTGTAGGTTAACTTCTTAAGGGCAGCACGGTAGCATTGTGGATAGCACAATTGCTTCACAGCTCCAGGGTCCCAAGTTCGATTTCGACTTGGGTCACTGTCTGTGTGAAGTCTGCACATCCTCCCCGTGACTGCGTGGGTTTCCTCCGGGTACTCCGGTTTCCTCCCACAGTCCAAAGATGTGCAGGTTGGGTGGATTGGCCATGACAAATTGTCCAAAATTCTATGATTAACCTAGGACAAAAGTTCGGCGCAACATCGTGGGCCGAAGGGCCTGTTCTGTGCTGTATTTCTCTATCTATCTAAATTGCCCCTTAATTGGAAAAATAAATTGGGTACTCTATTGCTTCCAATTGAAAAACAAATCTTTAATGTCTAGACAAATATACTAATAAGTTCTATGTTTGGATAAATAATAATCTTTATTGTCACAAGTAGGCTTACATTAACACTGCAATGAAGTTACTGTGGAAAGCCCCTAATCAGCACATCCTGGCGCCTGTTCGGGTACACTGAGGGAGAATTCAGAATGTCCAAATGACCTAACAGCACGTCTTTTGGGACTTGTGGGAGGAAACCAGAGCACCCAGAGGAAATCCATGCAGACACAGGGAGAACATGCAGTCTGCACAGACAGTTACCCAAGCCAGAAATCGAACCTGGGACCCTGCCGCTGTGAAGTCATAGTGCTAAGCTAACCACTGTGCTACCGTGCTGCCCAATAACTTTGTACACTGTGGCTTATCGTATTCTTGGACCTATGATCTAATTTTATGTGAATGAATGTTCTGGGCAATAACCATTTTACACATAGAATATGGTTTTGGAACCGTGTGGATGGAATTGATTGGATTTTAGTAATTGTAAAAGATCCAGCAGCTGTTTAAAAAAAAAGCAAAGAATAATTAAAAGTTCAGTCTGCAACTTTGTGGAGGATATTAACAACTGGTTGAGTCATTATGGCTTTGAATATTCCAATACCTGCTCCTATGAAGTTTAAGGGAGATTCGAGAGTCAATTGGAAATTCTTCCAGTCACAATGGCAGTATTATAAGATTGCCACAGTTAAAGAAAATTGAACAAATAAAAGTAGCAACTCTGTTAATAATGCTGGAGAACCCTCTAATGGATCCTAAATCTCACTGAGGAGCAGAAATCTGATGAGGTGACATCTGATGATGTCTGATGAGACAATGCTCATCCCAAGAGGACAAACTAAGCTCAGAATCCAATACAACAAAAAGAAAAATGACTTTCAGTTCCAGATTGTATTCGCAAAGCAAAATTCCCTCACCTCAGCTGAAACAAGTTCAGAACCTTGTCTGGCAACCTCCCCATTCCAGAGAGATGTGTACTGTTTCATAATGCAGCGAGCTAGCAATTGCTGAACAGATCAGCAGCACAGTAGTTAGCACAATTGCTTCACAGCTCCAGGGTCCCAGGTTCGATTCCCTGCTGGGTCACTGTCTGTGCAGAGTCTACACGTTCTACCCGCGTGTGCGTGGGTTTCCTCCGGGTGCTCCGGTTTCCTCCCACAGTCCAAAGATGTGCAGGTTAGGTGGATTGGCCATGCTAAATTGCTCATAGTGTCCAAAATTGCCCTTAGTGTTGGTTGAGTGGAGTTACTGGGTTATGGGGATAGGGTGGTGTGGGCTTGGGTGCTCTTTCCAAGAGCCGGTGCAGACTTAATGGGCCGAATGGCCTCTATCTGCACTGTAAATTCTATGATCCTGATAAATAAAAAATATGTTTTCACATGTCTTCCTGGTGAATATTATCTTTTTTTAAATATAAATTCAGAGTACCCAATTATTTTTTTCCAATTAACGGACAATTTAGCTTGGTCAATTGACCTAACCAGCACATCTTTTGGGTTGTAGGGTGAGACCCAAGCAAACATGGGGAGAATGTGCAAACTCCACACAGACAGTGACCGAGGGCAGGGATCGAACCTGGGACCTCGGCACCGTGAGGCAGCAGTGGGACCGATGTATAAAGATCAGTGCCTTAGAGCCAGCCTGCCAGTTCACCGAAGTTCAACGACGAATAGGCTGGCTCTATTGCAAGTGTATTAAAGCCTCTGTTCAGATCCAACTACACGTGTTCGCTGAATTGATGGTTCCATCAATTTAATACACTTAAGAAGCTGCCGAAGTAAAGCATGGAATCCGCTCTAAAACCAGGACGTCTAGAACTCGATCCGCAGGATGCAGAGGCGAAAGAAACCTTCTGCCACTGGCTGAAATGTTTTAAGGCCTACCTGGCCGAAATCAGCACTGCTGAAACTACGGAGGACCAAAAGCTCAGCCTACTGCACGCAAGGGTAAGCCACAGAATTTCTACACAACTAAATCCAACCAGTTCCTACACCACAGCGCTGGCGATTTTGGACAAGATGTATATTAGGCCCATGAATGAGGTCTTTGCCCGCCATGTGCTCACGACTCGCCGACAACGGTCTACTGAAACTTTCGCTGAATTTGCACGCGAGTTGACCAATCTCTCAAATGACTGCAATTACCATGCCGTAACCGGGGCCGAATATAGGGAGCTTGTATTGCGGGATGTTTTTGTAGCGGGCCTTCGATCTAGCTATGTACGCCAGAGACTATTAGAAAATGGGGCCCAGGGCTTAGAGACTACCATAGAGGCAGCTATCACAATGGGAGTTTCCTTCCGCAGCCTCAACTCGTTTCCCGCGGACCCCGCTAACCCCGCATGGGCCCCCGACCTGAGGACCCCCCCCCCAAGCCTGTGCCGCAAGGCCCTCCAGCTATCGCGCTGCCACAGCCGGTCGCCCTACTGTCCCTTTCAAATACTCAAGCTACAGTAGTCCCCCTTTATAACGCGGGTGTTGGGGTCCAAGACAGCCACCCACGTTGTATCCGAGCCGCGGATATCCATGATGGGGGTTTTAAATTTATTTTAAAATCTATGCTAGCGCTTCCCATTGTGAGTCTATGGGGGGGGCGGGGGGAGAGGTCAGACCCCCGTAGACTCACAATGGGAAGCGCTAGCATAGATTTTTAAATAAATTTAAAACCCCCATCGTGGACCCAATTAAAATTTCAGCGGCCGGCTCACTTTGATCCGGAGAGGGAAGCTGCTCTCACTGAAATCAGCCGGCCGCTGAAATTGACACTGCCCGCTGCTCTCTCCCTCCAATCCAACTTTTAAGTTTTAATGTTTCTGATTGGAGGGAGAGAGCAGCCGGCAGTGTCAATTTCTTTTTTTTTCCTCCGGCTTGCCCCCTCTCCCCCCACATCCTCCAACTAGACCCCTCTCCCCCCACACCCTCCGACTCGCACCCTCTCCCCCCACACCCTCCGGCTCGCCCCCTCTCCCCCCATACCCTCCGGCTCACCCCCTCTCCCCCCACACCCTCTGGCTCACCGCCTCTCCCCCCACACCCTCCGGCTCACCCCCTCTCCCCCCACACCCTCCGGCTCGCCCCCTCTCCCCCCACACCCTCCGGCTCACCCCCTCTCCCCCCACACCCTCCGGCTCACCCCCTCTCCCCCCACACCCTCCGGCTCGCCCCCTCTCCCCCCACACCCTCCGGCTCGCCACCTCTCCCCCCACATCCTCCGGCTCGCTCCCTCTCCCCCTCTCCCCCACACCCTCCTGCTCTCCCCCACAGCGTCCAGCTCGCCCCCTCTCCCCCCACACCCTCCGGCTCGTCCCCTCTCCCCCCACACCCTCCGGCTCGCACCCTCTCCCCTCACACCCTCCGGCTCGCCCCCTCTCCCCCCACACCCTCCGGCTCACACCCTCTCCCCCCACACCTTCCGGCTCGCTCCCTCTCCCCCTCTCCCCCACACCCTCCTGCTCTCCCCCACAGCGTCCAGCTCGCCCCCTCTCCCCCCACACCTTCCGGCTCGCTCCCTCTCCCCCTCTCCCCCACACCCTCCGGCTCGCCCCCTCCCCTCCCCTCTCCTCCCCCGTCCCCCAACACCCGCAGGGCCCCCCTCTCTCCCCCAACACCCGCAGGGCCCTCCTCTCTCCCCCAACACCCGCAGGTCCACCCTCTCTCCCCCACACCCCCAAGGGGGTCTCCCCCACACCCACAGGGGGGGTCTCCCCCACACCCGCCCATACCCGCTCCCCCCCAACACCCGCCCCCCACCTCTCCCCCCCAACCCCCGCCCCCCCACCTCTCCCCCCCCCAACACCCGCAGGGCCCCCCTCTCTCCCGCAACACCCGCAGGGCCCCCTCTCTCCCGCAACACCCGCAGGGCCCCCCTCTCTCCCCCACACCCCCAGGGGGGTCTCCCCCACACCCACAGGGGGGTCTCCCCCACACCCGCCCCCCTCCTCTCCCCCCCCAACACCCGCCCCCCCCTCCCTCCCCCCCAACACCCGCCCCCCCTCCCTCCCCCCCCACACCCGCCCCCCCTCCCTCCCCCCCAACACCCGCCCCCCCTCCCTCCCCCCCCAACACCCGCCCCCCCTCTTCTCCCCCTCCCAACACCCGTCCCCCCCCCCAACACCCGCCCCCCTCTTCTCCCCCCACCCAACACCCGCCCCCCCTCTTCTCCCCCTCCCAACAACCCGCCCCCCCTCTTCTTCCCCCCCCCAACACCCGCCCCCCCTCTTCTCCCCCCCCCCCCCCCCAACACCCGCCCCCCCCTCGGCAGTGTCAATTTCAGCGGCCGGCTGATTGTTTCAGTGAGAGAGCAGCTTCCCTCTCCGGATCAAAGTGAGCCGGCCGCTGAAATTGACACTGCCCGCTGCTCTCTCCCTCCAATCCAACTTTTAAGTTTTAATGTTTCTGATTGGAGGGAGAGAGCAGCCGGCAGTGTCAATTTCAGCGGCCAGCTCACTTTGATCCAGAGAGGGAAGCTGCTCTCTCACTGAAATAATCAGCCGGCCGCTGAAATTGACACAACTGACAGTTGGGGTCCATAAGCCCCCCCATGGTATATCGCGAACCGTGGTATTGCGGAGCGCGGTATAACGGGGGACTACTGTATTCAGCTGCTCCAGCTAATTACTCAACTTCCCCAGCCAGCTACTCAGCTCGCCAAACAAGTTATTCAACTGCTCCAGCCTGCCACTATTCAGCTCCCCAAACCAGTTATTCAACTGCTCCAGCCTGCCACTATTCAGCTCCCCAAACCAGTTATTCAACTGCTCCAGCCTGCCACTATTCAGCTCCCCAAACCAGTTATTCAACTGCTCCAGCCTGCCACTATTCAGCTCCCCAAACCAGTTATTCAACTGCTCCAGCCTGCCACTTCTGTGGACAAAGCCAGCACCCGCGGCAGCACTGCTCAGCCCGATCCGCGGCCTGCAGCAGCTGCGGGAAGAAAGGCCACTATGCTAGAGTGTGCCTCGGCAGAATGGCCCCAGCCCTCAACACCCCAACAGTCCAAAAACATCGCCCCAGCACCAGCAGGTCTGCGGGGCCAGAAACGCCCAGCTCCGCCCCCTCCCGCCACGTGCGATCCATGGGGGCCGCAATCTTGGCAAACCTCCACCATGCGGCCACCACGTGCGATTCATGGGGGCCGCCATCTCGGACGCAATCTTCATCACCACCCTCCACGTGCGATCCACGGGCCCTAGCTGCATCCCCAGACTCAAACAGCTCATCGGAGGAGTACGACCTCCCCGGGCAATCACCACATGGCCCGCAACTCAGCGCAATGTTCCTGCATCAAGCTCGCGAGAACGCAGCGGCATCTACGCGACAGGACGCCCGATCGGAAGAATTCAGCAACCCAG